>NC_138780.1:181324236-181924236 GCF_965119305.1 Pelophylax lessonae | reverse complement strand
CCTTGGATCCCTCCCCTGAGGCGTACTCCTCCCTGGCCCAGGCTCGGAGGGCGTTACACCTACATGTGTCATCGGCCGCTGAGGCGGAGGTGGGGTCGCTGCGGGCCAGGATATTCGAGTCCGGGAACAAGAATGGCAGGCTTTTGGCTAACTTGTCCGTGGACTCTAGGTTCCAGACGGTGGTTCCAGTCATACAATCTACAGATGGCAGTGTCCTTCAGGATCCTGCTGATATTCTCCTGGAATTTCGTAATTTCTATGAACGTGTGTACCGGGCGGACCCACCCCCGCCGGGGTGTCGGGACTTGGGGTCTCTCGGGGAGTTGGCGCTGCCCACTCTGGCCCCGGAGGACATGGCTCTCCTGGAGGCGGACTTTACATTGGAGGAGGTCGAGCTGGCTATTCGCTCCCTCCCCCCTGGGAAGACCCCTGGTCCCGATGGCCTGCCGGGGGATTGGTACAAGATGTATATCTCTGAACTAGCTCCTAGGCTCTTGAAGACCTATGCATCTTGCCTTGACTTGGGAGCTCTCCCGGAGTCCATGTCTTTGGCGCACATAGTCTTAATTCATAAACCGGGGAAGGATCCTACTCTGTGCTCGGCCTACAGGCCCATTTCCCTTTTGAATTATGACCTGAAGATACTTACCAAACTGCTTGCTACCAGATTGATGAAGGTCCTTCCCTACTTGGTCAACATGGACCAGACTGGCTTCATGCCAGGCAAATCCACTGATATTAACATACGCAGAGTGTTCACTCATTTGCAGGTCCCAGCGGAGGCTCAGAGTACACGTGTGATGGTGGCGCTTGATTTAGAAAAGGCATTTGATTCGGTGGACTGGTCCTATATGATGTTAGTTCTGGAAAGGTTTGGTTTTGGCCCTGTTTTTTGTAAGTGGGTTGCCATGCTTTATGCCCACCCCAGTGCTCAGATTAAGTTGGGGGGGAGGCTATCTTGTCCCTTTTCGATCGCGCGGGGCACTCGCCAGGGGTGCCCTCTCTCGCCTGCCTTGTTTTCCTTGGCTGTTGAGCCTCTGGCGGCGGCTGTTCGTGGTTCCGGGGCGGTCGGGGGGATCCGGGTGGGGTCCTTGGAGGAAAAGTTGGCGCTTTATGCTGACGATATTATCCTTTTCCTCCGGGACCCCGGCCGGTCGCTCCGTTCGGCCCTGGATCTGTTGGCAGTCTTCACCACCTTGTCTGGTCTGCGAGTGAACTGGGACAAGTCGCTTATCCTTCCGGTGGACGCGGGGGCCCGTGCCCCCGCGGACCCGTCCTTGCCCCTGTGTTGGACTGACAGGCTCAAATATCTGGGCATAGTGATATCCCCTGACATTCGAGACTTTTGTGACCTTAATTTATTTCCCTTGCTGTTGAAATTCGGGACCAAGCTGCGCTCCTGGGCTAATCTCCCCTTGACCCTGATTGGCCGCATTAACCTGGTCAAAATGAAGCTGTTGCCCCCTCTCCTATATGTGCTTCGTCACTCCCCAGTCTGGATACCGAAGGCCGTTTTTCGTCGGCTGCACTCTCGCATCCTTACTTTTATCTGGAGTTCTCGCCCTCCTAGGCTTCGACTGACGATCCTACAGCGACCCTGGACTCGGGGGGGACTGGCGTGTCTGGATTTTTTCCGTTACTTCGTGGCGGGACTTTTGACGCATGCACACAACTGGCTGATCTCGGATGCCTCCAATGCTGCGGTGGCCCTGGAGGCGGGCCTGCTGGGCTCCTATGAGGCTTTACGTAACTTGTTGCTGCGTGGCCCGAGGGCCCCGTACCCTGTCACTGTCTCGATGTTGGCAGTGATTAGGGCATGGAAGTTGCAATTGCCCTACATTCGGTTGGTACCTGGTCGGCGTTCCCCGAATTCCCCCCTATGGATGAATCCGGAGTTACCGGAGTTTTTCTCCATCCCGGATCCCTCCGTGTGGGCCTCCAAGGGCATTCTGTCTCTCTCTCACATCTGTCGGGGGGAGGAGCTTGCGTCGTTCGACCAACTGAAGGCCGATTTTTCCCTACCCAATTCCCACTTTTTCAGGTACCTACAGCTCCGCCATGCCTTCCACAAACAGTTCGGTAACTTTTCTTGCGACTTCACGCTAGCTGACTTAGAGGCCATTCTCCGAAACGAGACTTTAAAAAAAACGCTCTCCACTATCTATAGTACCCTGCTCCCCAGTGTGCACTCGGGGCTGGAGGTTCTGCAGGCCTTCTGGGTGGCAGAGGCTCCCGGCCTTGATGCGGAGGACTGGGAGGACGTCTGGGATTACCCATTCCGTCACCTGGTGGCCGCCAGGGACCGCCTTGTGCAGTTTAAAATCCTTCATCGGTTTCATCTAACCCCGACTCGACTGCACAGGGCCTTCCCTGATACGCCTGCGGTCTGCTGGCGCTGTGGAGCGCCGGACGCCGCGTATACACACATGGTTTGGCATTGCCCGCCCCTGGTGGAGTACTGGACCCGGATTCTGGACTTTGTTGCTCGAGTGACCACCATCCGCGTGCCTCTAAAGCTGGAGTATTGTATCCTGGGGCTTGTGAACGATCTGGCCCACTCTGTAGCGTCTCGCACTCTTTTAGGACTTCTGTTGTTCTACGCTAGTAAAATGGTGGTTCTCCACTGGCGGAAGCCTGCTGCACCCACCGTTTCCTCGTGGAAATCTCTTGTGAACTCAGTTATCCCACTTTACAAAGCAACCTATGCTAACAGAGGTTGCCCGCAAAAATTCTCAAGGGTGTGGGACATTTGGTTAGAGTCTGATGATACTACCAATGATGCGGGGGGCCCTGCTGTGTCGACTTAGGACCCCTAATTGTAATTGCTATTGCTAATTATTTCCCCTACATGCAGTGGACTCTGTTCAGATTTTCTTCTCCATTGGACTGTTGGATCTTCACGCAGTGAACGGATTGCTCCTGTCACCGGGATCCTTGTGCGTTGAACACCCTTTTGAAGTAGCAGTTGGGTGCAGCCTTGTCTGGGGTTGTTTTTGCTTTTTGTTGCTGTGTATTTTATTTTATTTTATTTTGTTCCTTTTTGTTTTGTTGTTGAGCCAGGGAATGCCCAATGGCTATGTTTTTGTATGTTGTTCTTTTTGAAACCAATAAAAAGAATTTTCAACAAACACAGATACACATAACGCCCTCAGTATAGGAACACATACATGCAACACCCACAGTACAGACACACATTTAAAGTGATTCTAAATGTGTTTTCTATGTATTTTTTTCATAACAACAAACATGTCATACTTACCTGCTCTCTGCAATCGTTTTGCATAGAGCAGCCCTGATCCTCTTCCTCTCCCTGCTGAATGCCCCCATAGCAAACTGCTTTCTATTGGACAGTCCTGCAGGCTCGCTCCTGAGCCTTGCTGTCTATTGACAGAGGAACTTGGCAGCGTCACTTTTATCCAGAGAGTTCGACACACAGTTTTCATTGCAGCTGTGCGAACTCAATTTGGTGTTGCCAGTTCTCCAGAAACCCTCTTTTCAAAAACTCTTCGGGAAGTTCTTCTGTTTACATTGCCTTAGAATGTGGCCTTTTTTGGTGGCTATCACCTCTGCACGCAGGGTGTCGGAGCTGGCGGCGTTGTCTTGTTGTTCACCTTACCTGGTGGTTCACAGAGATAAGGTGGTGCTTCGCCCTTGTGCATCGTCCTTTCCAAAGGACGTCTCTGATTTCCATTTGAATTAAGACATTGTGTTCCCTTCCCTGTGTCCCAGATCTGAACATCCAAAGGAAATTGCCTTGCATTTCCTGTATGTGGTTCGGGCACTTAGGGTTTACCTGGCAGCTACGGAGTCTTTTAAGAAGTCAGACTCACTATTTGTACCCACGGACGGAGCACGGGAAGGGTTGTCCCTTCTGCTGCGACCATTTCCAGATGGTTAGGACAGACTGTGATTCAGGCCTACTCAATTAGGGGCAGGTTCTTCCTTTCCCTGTTAAGGCACACTCTACTCGGGCGCTTAGTGCTTCCTGGGCCTTCCGTCATGAGACGTCAGTGATGCAGGTTGGCCAGGCGGCCACCTGGTCACCTGTGCACAAATCTGTTTAAATCTGTGCATCTGTTTAGAGGACATGGTTCTATTTGAGGGTGTATTGTATTTTCCAGGTGAGCCCTAGTTGTTCTTGGTTGAGCTTCAGGTTACCAGGTTGGCTCTGGTTTAGACTGCTTTGGGACATCCCAATGGTTAAGAAGAATCAGGAGCTGTGTCCGTCAATGAACGAAAGAGAAAATGGGAACTCAGATTACATTAATGATTGCAGGGGAGAATTTATGGTATTAGGCTGTACTTCCGCTTTAATTAGGTCATCCAGGGTAGCCCCAAACGCGTGATTGCCTTGAAAGGGCAAATCAGTCAGAGCATTTTTAGAGGTTTGGTCCGCAGACCAATACTTAAGCCACAACATACATCTAAGCACCACTGCCAAAACAGCTTAGAAATCAAGAGAGCCGCGTCCAGAGAGGCATCATAGAAAACCAACCCAACTCAGCAAAAGCAAGGGGGAAACTGCTCACCCTCCAGATCATGGCGCCAAAGTTTAACCCACTCAGTGTTTGCGACACCAGGGCAATGGCCAGGACCGGCCTTAGTACCGAACTAGCAATAGTGAACATAGTGCTGGCAACAGACTCCGCTTTTCTGTCAGCCGGATCTTTAAAGGTCTGGGAATGCCTCTACCGGAATCATGGTTGCCTTGTTTACCCTGGAGACAGGGGGTCCACCACTAGTGGGACAGTCAACTTGAGGAGTGACTCTTCAAAAGGGTACCTCACCGCAAAGTGTTTAGGAACCACAAAGGAACGTTTAGGACGCTCCCAATCTTTGTAGACCAACTTGTCAAAATAGGAGGTAGAAGGAAATGCTTTTCCTGTGCAAGACGGTTTGTGAGTGCCAAAAGGGATGGCTACCTCCACAGCCGCCTCAGCTGCATCCTCCATCTTTAAAGTCTCTCGCACGGATGTAAATTAGTGTGTCAACTGGCACCTTCTCGTGCACCACTACAGCTCTGGAGTAATCATCATCACTATCTGATCGATCAGGGAGTGTGTCTACAAGCCCCACAGGGTGTGCCATGTTCATGGCGGAAGAGCCACATTCAGGATCTGACGAGACAGATGAGGGCGGTTGGTGCTTTTTGCTAGCCCGCCGCCCAAAGGCCACCTCCACCAGGAAAACAAAGGACTCTAGGACCGCCGTCAGTGCATCAATTAAGGACTGGGACCCAGAGGGACCACTGCCTTCAAGAGGGGGTCAGGTGGGGAAACATGCTTCTGAGATCCCATGAGTTCAAAAGTGGAACCCACCAGCAAAATGTGTCTAGCACCACTAGGGAACTCGCCCTCCGAAGGCACCGCACCCGTATCACCACAAGGGCACCAGAAAGCAGAGCACCCTGCTACCTGCAGCACAGAGGGAGGGGCCCCACCATAACTCACCACCCCGGCCTGCACCACAGATAGCAAAGCATTCATATTTGGCATCCAGGGGGAAAGGAAACCCAGGAGTCAACACCAGTGGAAAAGGAGGAGCCCCCACAGCCATTATCGCCGCCGAGAGGCTCCACTGTTATGGCCGCCGCTCCTGTGCACGTGGCACCAACCAAAAATGGCCATCAGACTACTCCAAAATGGCCACCAGGATAGATAACACAGGCCCCAAAGCAATGGTGCCGACCACGGCAAAATGGCTGCAATCTACAGCGGAAGGGGGGACCCGGGCTGCAGTACCACAAGTACTTTCAGCGCCCACCCCAGCAGGGAAGCCCGTTCCGCCCGCAGCATGCCCCCCCCCCCGGTACAGTGCAGCACACCAGCCCACTTCCACCTACCTACCCACAGCACTACCCTGAAGGGGGATAGGGGTGGTAACAAAGATGGCCCACGGGGACCAAACAAAACAGAAGGGGGCCTAGGGGGAAAGAGAGGAACCCGCAGGTCCAAACGTCCCTGGGGGATGCCCATGTCCACCCCACACCACATCCAGGGGGAGGAGGGGGGACATCTTACTCACCATAGCATGAAC
Organism: Pelophylax lessonae; assembly: GCF_965119305.1. Taxonomy (NCBI): domain Eukaryota; kingdom Metazoa; phylum Chordata; class Amphibia; order Anura; family Ranidae; genus Pelophylax; species Pelophylax lessonae. The sequence goes on along the minus strand of NC_138780.1, from coordinate 181,918,200 downwards.
AGAACCCCCTCACTATCTAAATGGGGGGGGGGCTGTCAGCCAGAAGGAAAGCTGCAACTCAGGCCAAGACCCGGTCGTATGCGACCTTGTGAGGTGTTTAACCACTTCTGAACCACCTGCGCAAAATCACGTATATGTACATGATTTTGTGCATGAGATTTTGGGGATGCGCACTGTGTGAGCGCCGCTTCTGCTGTTGTTGGACACAGTGGGAGCCAATCAGCGGAATGACAGAACGGGGGTTTGCCTATGTAAACATTGCAGACCGCTGTTCTGTTAGGAAGGAAAAGAGTTATCTTGTGTTTCAGCTAAGATGAAACAAAGATCTATCTTTTCCTCCAGTGCCTCTACTCCCCCCACAGTTAAAAAAGCACTCACTAGGGGCACACTTAACCCATTGATCGCCCCTGGTGCTACCCCTTCCCTGCCAGTGTAATTTATACAGTAACACTGCATTTTTTTCCGCACTGATCACTGTATTGGTGTCACTGGTCCCCAAAAAGTGTCATTTAGTGTCAGATTTGTTCTCCGCAATGTCACAGCCTCACTAAAAATCAATCCATAAATCTATCTCCTAGTTTGTAGACGCTATAGCTTTTGCGCAAACCAATCAATATACATTTTTTTTTACCAAAAATATGTAGCAGAATACATATTGGCCTAAATTGGTGAAACAAAAAAATGATTTTTGTCTTACTGTAAAATCCTTTTCTCTGTGGTTCACTGACAGATACCGCTTCAAATCTTCAGATCATTGGGTATTATACTGTCACTCTTCAGGAGTAGGACTAGGCGGAAACCTTTTTGGTTACGCCCCTGGGGCAGTCCCAGAGGGTATACCCTCACTTCCTGCTGTAGGACTTAGTTTGTAACAAGCAGTGTCAGAAGAATAAAATAACTCAACCCCAAAAGAGGGGCGGGTGCTGTGTCTGTCAGTGAACCTCCGAGAAAAGGATTTTACGGTAAGACAAAATGCAGTTTTCTCTTTCGTTCACTGACGGACACAGTTTCAATTCTTCAGACCATTGGGATGTCCCAAAGCAGTGTGAACATGAGGGGTGGGAAAAAAACAGCAATACGTAGAAGTCACAACAAGGCTAAACATAGCCAACCAGGTAACAACAGGAGCTCAACCAGGAACAACTGAAGCTCACCACCAGCAAAAAATTACACCCTCAAGAAGAGGAAGCCTCTGGAACCGCAGCCTGCAAAACTTTGCGGCCAAACACTGCATCCGAAGATGCAAGTACATTCGCCTTATAAAATGTTGCGAATGTGTGTACAGACGACCACGTAGCCGCCTTACACACCTGAACTACTGACGCCTGATGAAAGGAAGGCCCAGGAGGCAATGAGCACCCACGTAGAATGCGCCTTAACAGAGAAAGGAGGAACCTGACCCTTAAAAGAATAGGCCTGCACCACTGTCTGCCTGATCCACTTTAAAATGGTCACAGCAGATGCTGCCTGCCCCTTACGAGGTCCATCCGTAAGAACAAACAAAGAATCGGATTTACGAATCGGCTCAGTTACTGTTAGGTACACCAGAATCACCCTGACCACATCCAAGGAATGTAAAGCAATTTCCTTAGGATGTTTTGGTTTAGGACATAAGGATGGTAACACAATATCTTCATTCAAATGAAACCCCGAGACAACTTTAGGAAGGAATGCCTGACGGGGTCGCAACACAACTTTGTGACTATGAATCACCAGGTAAGGCGACCGACAGGACAACTGGCCAACTCCGACACCTTACGTGCGGAAGTAATAGCGACTAAAAAGGCAACCTTCTGCGACAGAGTGAGCAGAGGAAGTTCTCAAATATATTTGATTTTCAAAGGGAGGCTTTTGAAGCACCGACAGTACCAAATTGAGATCCAACGGAGGCACCAGGGATCGCACCGAAGGAGCCAGATGGCAAACTCCCTGCACAAAAGTGTGAACCAAGGACTTCGCCGCCAATGGCCTTTAGAAAAATATAGCCAAAGTGGAAATATGGCCCTTGATGATGCCCAGAGCCAAACGTTGATCTACCCCCAGTTGTAGAAACTCCAAGAGGTGAGACACAGAAAAGGAACAAGGAGAAACCCCCCAAGAGTCACACCAAGCAATATATACCTTCCAAACTCTGATAAACTTTCCTGGAAGTAGATTTCCTAGTTTTTTAACAGCGAAGGAATCGCCGACTCCGACAGCCCCCTGTCCTCCAGCACCTGGCTTTCAATAGCCAAGCTGTTAAAGCCAGCGACTGTAAAGCAGGATGGAAGATTGGTCGCTGAGACAGAAGATCTTCCCTGAGAGGAAGTTTCCAAGGGATGTCTGCTTCCAGATGTACCAGGCCTGCCTACCAAGACCAGCGAGGCCAGTCTGGTGCCACCAGAATGACTGGAATTCCTTCTACCTCACTTCTGTGTAGCAGTCTCGACAGAAGTTTTATTGGAGGAAAGGCGTAAATCCGATGATATTGACCCCAAGGGGCCATCTGGGTGTCTGCGGCGTCAGCCAGAGGATCCCAAGTTCTTGAAACAAACCTCTGCACCTTCATGTTGAGATGAGAGTTCATCAGGTCCACATTGGAGGACCCCAACCAAAGGCACAGTTGACCCCTCTGGGTGAATAGACAATTCTCCCGGATCCAGCGTCTGCTGACTGAGATAGTCCACTTGCCAATTCTCTACCCCCGGAATGTGTACAGCAGAGAGGGCCGGTACATATAGTTCTGCCCACCTCAAGATACCCGCCACTTCCCGGGCCACCAGGGCACTCCTTGTGCCCCCTTGATGATTGACATATGCCACAGCCAAAGTATTCTCCGATTGTATCCTCACAGGGCGTCCCTGCAGATGATCTGTCCATCGAGACAAAGCCTAATTGCCCAAATCTCCAGGATGTTGATCGGCAGACTGGACTACTCTCGAGTACATAAACCTTGGGCCGAGTACACTCCCAAGACACCTCCCCACTCGGACAGACTGGCATCCATGGTGATTACAGTCCAATATAGGGGAAAAAAGGATTTTCCCAGATGAAGTGCCGGGGAGCAGAGCCAACATAACAGAGACTCCCTCAAACCCCTACTCAACAGGGTCAAATTGTCCAGTGACAGCAGATCCTTTTTCCATTTGGACAGAATCTCCCTTTGCAGAGGTCTGGTATGGAACTGAGCAAACAGAACCGCCTCGAAGGTGGAAACCATCAGACCCAGCACTTGCATGCAAGTCCTGAGCGACGACCAACGGTTGGACAACCGGAGCCAAACTGCATCCTGTAGCTTCAGAAGTTTCAGCATCAGACCCAAGTAGTCCAGCTTGGTGGACGGAGTCAACGCCGATTTCTGAATTCGCACAGTAATCTCCAATTCGGCTTCTAGAGCCGAGGAAGACTCTGCACGCAGAAGCAGATCGTCCAGGTAACCCAGTACCGCAATCCCTTTCAGTGTAACATTACTTTCAAGCATCAGGCAGCGTTGGCTAGCGCTAACAAGCACATTTTTTGCTAAAGAGTGCCAAAAGTGTACCTAGTTGAGCCAGAGGAGTATCCCACTCATTCCCTTCTCCCATCCCCTAAAATACAATAAAACAACCAAACAAAAATGCCGAAATTGTCATTGTCTCAGTGCTCTCACACCTGGGGTCGCAGCTCACATGGGCTGGAGAGGTAACCGGTAACAATGGCACACCCACCTCAGGCTCAATGCCTGGAAAACCTGCTACTTCGCTGGAATATGAAGATAAGCGTCCTTGAGATTGATAGAAGCCAGAAGATCCCCTTGATGAAGGAAAGCTACTACCGTGTGGATAGACTCCATCCGAAATTTCTAAACCTGCACAGAGTGGTTCAGAGCTTGAGATCCAAGATCGGACGAACCTCGCCTTCCTTCCTGGGAACTGTAAACAGATTTGAATAAAAACCTTGAAAATGTTCCGACTCTGGAACCAGCACAATGACTCCTTGTGCTAACAGGTCCTGCACTGCCCCGTAGCCAAACGAGAGACAAGCGCAAGTTGGAAAGAAAGAACCTTGCTGAAGGCAAGGCCTGAAACTCGATCTTGTAACTGAACAAAATCAACTCGTGGACCCTGTCCTGAATAAGCAAGGTCCACAGATCTGGAAATGGACAAAGACGTCCCCCCACCCCAGATGCGCGTGAGGTGCCCCTTCAAGCTGGGAAAGGCTTGCCTGCGGAACCAGAAATGCCCACTTTTGACTTACCATTCCAGGGTCTCTTAGAGCCTCCCGCAGTTACGGTTGGATCTCAAACCGTTTTCTTGCCATCATGACGGACAAAAGGGCCGCTTGTGAGCCGAGACGAAAGGACCACGTTTACGATGAGGTTCCTTGCCCTTAGCAACCTGCGGAAGTAATGTACTCTTACCTCATGTAAGGCCCTTAATGATCTCTTCCATAGAGGCACCGAACAAACAGTCACCTACAAAAGGTAGATCAGTCAGCACCTTTTTAGAAGCCTGGTCGACCGACGAGTATTTCAACCATATCATGCAGGGAAAAATCACCGCCGTCACAGATTCCCTGCCGGCCAAGGGGGCCGCATCCAAAGATTCATCACAAAATCACAAATGTACTGTAACCCCTGGATCAACTGATCCGCCAGCTTAGGAGGGTGTTGACCCCCTTCCAGATCCTGGCGTAAAATTTTTGCCCATTCCGTTAAGGTCTGGGATACCAAGGTGATGGCAAACACCGGCCGCAACATTGAACCTGCCACGGTAAAAAGATACCGGACCAGAGCCTCAGCTCTCTTGTCCACTGGATCCTTAAAGGATGGAGAATCCTCCACTGGCAAAAGTGTGGCCCTATTTAACCTGGAAACCTGAGACTCCACTGACGGTGGAACCGTAAGATTCTTCAGAAGAGAATCCTCAAAGGGATATCTCCTAGTGAGGCGCTTAGGTGTTCCAGCACCTTTGTCACTTTGGAAGATTTGCGGGTGCCAAACTGCACCGGCAACGCCGACTCAGAATAAGCCCTCCAAATTTAAAGTTTCCCGCACTGACACAATTAGGGCCTCCAGCAGCGCTTTTTCATGCGCAGCTGTGGAGGAGAGGACTCGTTCTCACTGTTAGAACACTCAGCGTGCGTGGACGCAGACCCAGTGGGCTGACTCTCGTCCGCGGCGGCCAAATCCACCTTAGACCCTGAGGAGGCAGAGGATACAGGTGAAGGCGGGGGGCGCTTCTTGCTAGGACTCCTTTGCAGGGCCATATCTACCTTGGATACAAGTGACTGCAGGGCTGCTGTCATGGCCGCCAGGGCAGACTGAGACCCAGAGGGTCCTGCAGCTTCCAGGAGTGGGTCAGGTGGTGATACACGCTCCAGAGGCTCCATTGCCAACAAGGGGTTAATCGGAGCCGAGGCATGCACAACAGAAAATGTATTTTTAAATGTTTTTGCAAAAGTAGGGGAAACCCCCCCCCCCCGGCGCATCGCTGGAGCGCCACAAGAATCGCCACAACCGCGGCGCTGTATAGCAGAGGAAGGATCGTATTCCCACAGAGACTCCCCACCCCAGAGCTGGAGAGTGACAAACAGCCTGCACACTGTTATGGAAGAGGAAGTGCCGACACGAACACCAGAGGCCCCTACAGCACATCGTCGCACTCAGACTACAAGAAAATGGCCGCAGTTGTTCTCTATGGCAGTGGTCCTCAACCCTGGCCTACAGGGCCCACTAACAGGCCAGGTTTGCAAGATAACTGAAATACATCCCAGGTGATATAATTTGCTGCTCAGTGATTGCAGTACTCTAGTCTGCATCTCCCCAAGGTAATACTTAAAATCTGGCCTGTTAGTGAGCCCTGAGGACCGGAGTTGAGGACCACTGCTCTATGGGAAACCCAAAACATGGCCGCTGGACTACACAAACATGGCCACCGAAGCCGGGAATGCAGCATCCACGGCAAAATGGCGGTGCTGCACAGGACCTGGGACCCCAGGGAAGCGACAACCACCAGGAGGGGACCCCCCCACAGCACCAAGGTATGGGCACCCCCAAAAAAAAGGGGGACCGACAGCGGCACCCACCACTCCCTGGCCCAACACCAGACAAACCCCTTACCCAAATACACCCGTGCTCCCCAAAAGGGGCTAAGGGGGGGAGACGGGGCAGGTAAAGGGCAACCTACGCAGGGGGAACCCCGCTATGGGGATGGGGGAACAAACGTGAGGGGGAGGGAGGACATAGGAGGGGGCCTACCATCCCCAGGGAGGGCCAGCGACCACCCCAGCAATTCCAAAAGAAAGGAGGGGGGCACTACTCACCACACCATGGCACCAAACGGGTGCTACTTCCAGCAGTCCACCCCACCATCTTGGAATGGGCGGTGCTGCAGCCTGAGGTACCCTGCGACTATGATTGTGACTGCTGTCATGACCAGGGCTATGCGACTTTGCGAGGCGTTTTACTTGCCGGCCAGCTCCCGTCATGGTGGCCAACCTAGCGCAGAGCTAATAGTTGGGTTGCGCTCACAGGCCAGACTGGGAAGACCATAAGGATCTAGGATATCCAGTGCGTTGCCCAGTCCGGCTGTTGATTGTAGTTCACATAGGAACAAAAATAATAAAAATTCCATATAAAAAGGAAAGAATGCCAGGGCCGCAGATCCCAGCAGAGAGCCAGGTCCTTACTCCTGACTAGGCAGGAAAAAACTGAAGTCCTATAGCAGGAAGTGATGGCATACCCTCTGGGACTGCCTCAGGGGCATAACCAAAAGGTTTCCACCTAGTCCTACTGCTGAAGAGAGAATAGCATAAGCCCAATGGTCTAGAACAGCCTTTTTCAACCAGGGTGCCGTAGCACCCTGGTGTGCCTCCTGGGTTCTTCAGGGGTGCCTCTTCAAAATGGCAACAAATTGTCACAGGTTTTTACTTTGTAGAATTACAACTCTATGCACTATGCTGGTCAAGTCACTGGCACCCTGATAACCCTGGGCACTGTGCTGGTCAAGCCACTGGCACCCTGATAACCCTGGGCACTGTACTGGTCAAGCCACTGGCACCCTGATAACCCTGGGCACTGTTCTGGTCAAGCCACTGGCACCCTGATAACCCTGGGCACTGTGCTGGTCAAGCCACTGGCACCCTGATAACCCTGGGCACGGTTCTGGTCAAGCCACTGGCACCCTGATAACCCTGGGCACTGTGCTGGTCAAGCCAATGGCACCCTGACAACCGTGGGCACTGTGCGGGTCAAGCCACTGGCACCCTGACAACCAGTGACATCACTGGTTGATAGGGAGAATGATGGGTGCGTGCGCAGCATATCTATTTACTCCTCCTCATCCCTTCTCCATCAGCACTGGGGTTACATTAGCAAATAAAAGAAGAGAAACTGAGGGAGAAGAGAAACCCTAGAATACTAGTCCGTAACAGTTTGCAATAGTGGAGGAATAAATCACTTCTAATGTTGGATGGCCCATGTGTATGGGTGTTGCTGCGTTATGCAAAACTATTCGTTTAGGGTTTTCTTTTACATTTTAGAATGGAGTGCCTCGAGATTGTGCAGGATTTTTAAGGGTGCCACAACTAAAAAAAGGTTGAGAAATACTGGTCTAGAAGACATGGAGCTGTGTATGTCAGTGAACAAAAGAGAAATTAGATTTTTTATTGGGAAAGTTTTACAGCAGAAATTTTATTGGGAAAGTTTTATAGCAGAAAGTAAAAAAAAATATATATATATATATTTTTTTTTTTCATTGTGGTTCTTTTTTTTATAGCGCAAAAAATAAAAACTGTAGAGGTGACCAAATACCACCAAAAGAAAGCTCTGTTGGTGGTGGTGGGGGGGGGGGGGACATCAATTTTATTTGGGTACAGCATCGCACGACTGCACAATTTTCAGGAAAAGCAACGCAGTGCTGTATCGCAAAAAATGGCCTGGGCATTAAGGGGGTTAAACCTTCTGGAGCTGAAGTGATTAACTCGCAGGCCAGCCCCCATCCATTGGGGCTTTGTCGCGGCTGACCCAGGGTGGAGCTCTTGTCTGCGCTTGCTCGTTGGCCCGACTGGGGGGGAACCACTGGATCTAGCTATCCAGCCCGTCGCCCAGCCCAGCAGTTGATTGTAGATCTCACAGGAAAAGACCAGGAGAAATAAAATGGCATTTAAAAGGAAAAGATTGCCGGAACCAAAGATCCTGGCAGGGAGCTAGGTCCATGACTAGGCAGAAAGAAACTAAAGGCCTATAGCAGAGAGGGGATGTATACCAGCTAGGACTGCCCATAGGCATAGCCAAGTTTTTTTCTGCCTTGTATCTTACTCCTGTAGGGGGTGATATAACCCTGTGGTTCTGAATATAGAGTGCTGTGTCAGTCAATGAATGAAAAAGAAATGACTAATTTGCATTAACAGTTTTTTACAAACTTTTTTCTTTTTTTTTAATTCATAGCGCAAAACTTAAAAAAAAAACAGTGGTTATTAAATATCACCAAAAGAAAGCTCTATTTGTGTAAAAAAAGAAAAAGACAAAAATTTAATTCAAAGTGTGCGAGCGCTGAAAGTTGGCTTGGTTAGGAAGTGGGGGGGGGGGTATAAGTGCCCAGTGGCCAGGGTGTTTAAGGCCTCATGCCCACAGATGGTGAGAGGCTGGAAACGACCATCATAAATTTCCGCAGGTGCCTGCCATACAATGGATTTTTGCAGACATTTTCATGTAATAGCCAATACTTCAGTGTATCAGCGTTTACGCATATATGCGCATACAATGCGTATCCTCAGAGTGAAATGTCTTAATTCGGGAAATACATTGTACACGCATAGAAGAGTAAATGCATTAATGCATGTTAAATGCATTGGAGTGATGAATGGCACCCCAACCCACCTAACTAATGTGTTGCAATGCACTGCCAAAAAAAAAAAAAAAAAAAACAGTGCATATGCGTTTGTTAGCAGGCTCATTGACCACATCACACCAACACATTTCACATGCATTTTCACACCCTAAAAGGAGATGTGGAGCACAGAGTTCCTGCCAGACACTGGACTTATCAATCCATGTCAGGATGGCAATGTATGAACCTGTCTATTGCTGCTTCCATGTCGGTAAAATCCGAACATCTTCCCTTTTTTGAATCTCTTTGTGTTCTGTTTTCGCAGGACCGAATCGTAGATCTGGAACGGGTGAGTCTTATTTATAATAATAAGATTTTATTTGGCTCCGGAGTATTTGATGTGTGAAAAAATTCTGCTGTAGAGCCAGAAAAATGTATCAAAGCAGAAAGTTCGATTTGTCAGTGGGTGAAAAGAAAAACATTTCTGTAAAGGTTGAAACGTTACACCGCTGTGCCGAGAGCGGGATGTGTAACCGATACCCTGCAATTCACCAACCTAAAACATTCATCTATTGGTGCGCTCAGCATTGGGAGGAAGCCAGAATGTTTATTCACACAAGTGCCGATTGGTGTGTTAAACACAACGCAGGCCAAATCTACATTCTGTGGTGTAACTATCACATCGGGGCCCGCCTGCTAGTCACTGTATGGATTACATAACTGGATGGAGAAATATTTCTATATTATGTAATGCTGTGTAGTCCCAGTGACCAGACCTGCCTCTCTATGGGCTCAATCTATACAATAAATTATTGTGTTACTTGGCGAGGAGGCAACAGGTCACTGAACCTCCACTGCTAATAGTCAGCAAATGCAATGAGGCCAGCACGATAGTCATATACAAAGTACTGTGGAGTAAAGGAAAGTAGTCTATGGGGGGCCACCAGTTTTAGCCCCTGCCCTTGTGCAGCTCTGGCAAATTGTGTGTCGGGGGGGGGGGGAGAAAAAGAGATATTTCTCCATCTTCCTTTGACAGACGCAGCTTCATCTTCATGAGCTGAGTGGGTTATGCTGCCATCTGCAGGAGTAGTCTAGGCAGTACGTTAGTACAAAGCTTTTAACATATACACACCCACGGGGCTGTCCCTCCAGGCATAACCCCCACTGCCACAGCCCAGCACATTTTTTGTTTCTGCCTAGAGAAGGAGTAGGACCTAGGTTTCCTGCTGGGACTCCCGTCTCAGCTTTTTATTTCTTTTGAGAATATTTTCCTTTTATTTCTCTTTACTCACTTGCTAGCTAGTGTTCAGGGAAGAATTTTCCTGGTGATCTACAAGCAACGATGCCGGCTGGGGCTTAGCACTGGATAATCTAGATCCTTATGGTCCCCCCAGTCTGGCCTATGAGCGTGAGTAGGTTATAGTTCCGACCTAGGCCTAGCCACGATGGTCCCCCTTTTCCGGAGGGGGACGAGCCTGCCTGCGGATGCCTCGCCGGGACGCGACGACCTGGAACGCTCTGAGTCGCAGCGTACCCCTCGGTTGGCAGCACCCCCACTTCGGGTGGGAGGCAGTCTGCCCAGAGCAGAGCCCACCTGCTCCATGGTATGGTGAGTAAATGTACCCCATTTGCCCCTGCTGGCCTTGTGGGGATGTGGGCCCTCTCCTGGAGATAATGGGATTTGTGCCTCCCAAAAGATCCCCCTGGCCTGCCCGGTCTGTGTGTCCTTCCCTCCCCTCTTCCTATGGTGGCTGTTTTTTCTTGAGTGCTCTGGGGGGGTGTTGACATGGTACCTTGGGCTTGCTGGTCCCTGTCGTGGTTCCTGAGGCCTTCATGTGTCGGTCCCTAGCCGTATGGTTCGCTGTGGGCGCCGCCATCTTAAGTGTGGGCGGTGTGATTTGTTTTTTCCCCATAGACTTGCATGGGGCAGCCATTTTCCCTGTAGCTTCCTATTGTTTTGTATGGGCATCCATCTTTGTGTAGCCCTGGTGCTATGCTCAGCAGTGTAACCTTATTCAGGCGACATCACTTTCTGTGCAGTCATTTCCTGCTGCTGAGCCGAGGTCACTTCCTGCCTTTCTCTCCATGCAGTAGAAGATCCAGGAGACCGGTTTGTCTGAGGAGGTACAGTACGTGGGGTCCCTGTGGGCATATCCTTGCAATTTCTGATGTCAGTTTGGTTTACAGGGATTCCCTGCAGACCGCTGTGATCGGTGGTGGATACCGATATTGGCGCTCTTAAAGCTACAGTACATCGTTTTTTGAAAGTTGCATTATGGAGTCCCAAACTGTGAAATCACCCTCAGACCCACTCTGTGCGACTCCCAGACAGTCCGGATCGCAGTCGCTGGCCAAGATTTCAGCAGCCCTGGAAAGCCTGGCAACTAAAGTTGATTTAGTAATGAAAAAGGTTGATAGCCGAAAATGGCCGCTGCCTTCTCCTTCTATGGAGGCTGATGGGGTCGCCCCAGACGCCCCCCTACCTGAGGGGTCCCTGTCCTTGCAGTCAGATGGTGAAGAGGACCTATCATCTTCAGCTGCAGCGCGGGAACGCGCCTTAGAAGAAGCCCTGATTATTTTACTGCGGGATACTTTAAAATTGGCTGATGAGCCCACACAGGCAGGGACGAGGGTGGCTTTTGGCTTTCAGAAGTCTCCAAAAGCTGACAGGGTTTCCCCTTGTCCCGACACCTTTCACGATACTGTGAATGACCAATGGCGGTGCGTTAAGCACGTGTTAGTGGTGCCTAAACACGTTAAACGCCAGTACCCTTTTGCTGAAAAGGTTTCCAACCATTGGACAGTGCCACCTAAAGTGGACCATCCTGTTTCCAGATTAAACAAATCTACCCTTGTGCCTGTGGAAGATTCTCCAGTTTTTACGGATCCACTGGACAGGCAGGTGTAATCCCTTTCCCGCCATCTTCATGTGCCAGGGGGTTCCATTTTGAAACCGATTTTTGTGTCTGTGTTAGTCTCACAGACGGTGACGGAATGGATTAGGGGTTTGCTGGAGTCCTTGGACCCTGAGACTGTTCCCCTGGAACAGCTGGAACTGTTGGGCCAGGTGATCCAGGCTCTGGTGTTCCTGTGTGATGCGTCTATGGATGCGGCTCCCCTGGTGGCCAGGTTTTTGGCCCTGGGCATTGTTTTGAGCCGCATGGTTTGGTTGAAGAGCTGGTCAGCTGACCAAGCTCCTAAGAAAGCCGTAGCTGATCTCCCCTTTCTGGGGGACCGGTTGTTTGGCAACTCATTGGATGAGTTAATCAAGGGCCTGACTGGTGGAAAGATTACTCGCTTTGTCAATCCTCCAAGGATAAGACTCCCCGTACTAGAAGGCTGGTCAGTCCGGTGCTGCAGACAAGTCCTCTTCAGCATGAAGGGGCGCCCTCACCTGTCTCAGGGGTGGGGGGGACGTCTGCGCTTCTTCAGGAACCCTGGACTTCCTTCATTCAGGATGATTGGGTTCGCAAACTGGTTTGCTCCGGGTACAAGATCGAATTCTGGTCCCGGCCAGAGGACAGGTTCTTTCAGTCGAATCTTCACCTCTTCTTCTGAGCGTTTGAAGGTTCTGCGGGAGGCTGTGCGAGATCTCCTGGCTCAAGGGGTGATTGTGCCGGTTCCTCCGCAGGAACGCTCTCAAGTTTTCTATTTAAATCTGTTCACTGCGAAAGGAGGGCACAGGTCGTCCAATCCTGGACCTTAAGGCTCTGAACCGCTTTGTGCGGGTGCAGAAGTTTTGAATGGAGTCCATTCGGTCGGTGGTGGCATCTTTGAATCAGGGATTTTCTGGCTTCCATCGATCTCAAAGATGCGTTTCTCCACGTCCCCATATTCGAGGGACATCAGCAGTTTCTCTGCCTTGCGGTGGCAGAGGAGCACTTTCAATTTGTGGCTTTACCCTTTGGTCTCGCCTCGGCTCCCAGAGTTTTTGCCAAGGTCCTAGCCCCTGTACTGGCCTTGTTACGTCGGCGAGGTATCTCCATTGTGGGATATCTGGACGATCTCCTGTTGCGAGCAGTCTCCCATTCGGATCTGCTGGACAACGTTTCTATCACCATTCAGACCCTTCAAGAATTCAGGTGGACAATCAATGTCCTCACACCGTCTGTGCGTCTTCCTTCCCTTGGACAAGCTTCAGAAGTTGCAAGGGGTGGTCCAGTTGCTGATTGAGGCCGATCAATCCTCCTTGCGGGCTTGCATGAGGGCCCTGGGTCTGATGGTCTGGACCTTCGAAGCGGTCCCGTTTCCTAAGGCTCATACGAGTCAGTTGTAGAAAGAGATTCTGTCAAAATGGAACAGAGATTCTCGGTCACTGGACAGAAGATTCGGTTGAGCCATCTCACTAAGTTGTCTCTCTTTTGGTGGCTCCAGTCACCTGTCCTGTGCCAAGGAGAGTTATTCCTGCGGGTGTTTTGGACGGTGGTCACCACGGACGCCAGCCTGTCAGGCTGGGGTGGAGTGCTGGGGAAGTCCTGTGCCCAGGGGACTTGAGCGACGGAAGATCTTCCTTGCCGATCAATATTCAGGAGCTGAGAGCGATCAAGCTCTGCCTGCTTCCCTGGACGAGTCGGTTACGCGGCTCTCTGGTTTGAGTCCAGTCAGACAATGCCATGGCCGTGGCTTACATCAATCATCAAGGGGGCACCAGAAGTGCCCTGGCGGCCAAGGAGGTGGCCGAGATTCTTGTGTGGGCGGAACACAATGTTCCAACTCTTTCCGCAGTCCACATCCCCGGTGTGGAGTATAGGCAGGCAGATTACCTGAGTCGTCAGGTGTTGGATCAGGGGGAGTGGTCCCTGCATCCGGAGGCGTTTCATCTCCTGTGTGCCCGGTGGGGGACTCTGGAGGTAGACCTGTTTTCATCTCGCCTCAACATTTAAGTTCAGAGGTTTGTGGCCAGGTCTCGGAATCCACTGGCCAACGCCACAGACGCTCTGATGGCTCCTTGGAGTCAGTATCGCCTGATATTTGCCTTCCTTCCACTCGATCTCCTGCCGAGGTTTCTTCGCAGGGTGGCGATGGAAGGCATTCCGGTCGTTCTGGTGGCACCAGATTGGCCTCAGCGGTCTTGGTAAGCAGAACTGGTAAAAATGGTCATGGCGTCTTCCTCTGCGGGAAGACCTTCTATCTCAAGGACCGATCTTCCATCCTGCTTTACGGTCACTGGCCTTAATGGCTTGGCTGTTGAAAGCAAGGTGTTGAGGGATAGAGGTCTCTCTGATTCCTACCCTTTTGAAGGCCAGGAAGTCGATATCTAGGAAGATCTACCATCGTACATGGAAATCGTACATTTCATGGTGTGAATTGCTGCAGCCTCGCTTGTTCTCTATAGCTAGGGTTTTGGCCTTTTTTTACAAAAAGGGTTTGAGCAGCACTTGGCGTTGGGCACTATCAAGGGCCAGGTGTCGGCCTTGGCTATTTACTTTCAATGTCTGTTGGCTACTAATAGTTTCATTCGCACTTTCATTCAGGGGGTGTGTCACCTGGCTCCTCTGTGTGGAGATCCCCGTTACCGCTGTGGGATCTTAACAACTTAAGCCCCAGAGGATTTGGCTGCTCAAAAACCAGGCCCTATTTTGCGATTCTGCACTGCGTGACTTTAACGGACAATTGCGTGGGCGTGCGATGCTGTACCCAAATTAAATTGACTTCTTTTTTTCCCCACAAATAGAGCTTTCTTTTGGTGGTATTTGATCACATGTGCGATTTTTATTTTGTGCGCTATAAACAAAAATAGGCGACAATTTTGAAAAAAATAACTATTTTTCACATTTTTTATTTGCAATTTAAAAAAAAAATGTAAAAATAAAAAATTTTTAACATTTTAGGCCAATTTGTTTTCTGCTACATATATTTGGTAAAAAAAAAAAACGCAATAAGCGTATTTTAATTGGTTTGCGCAAAAGTTACTGCGCCTACTAACTACGGGAAAGATTTGTCATTTTTATTGTTTTTTTTTTAAACTAATGGCGGCGATTTATTTTTTGCGGGACTGTGACTTTGCAGCAGACAGATCGGTCCCCTGACTGACATTTGTGACACTTTTGGGGGTACCAGTGACATTACTACAGTAATCAGTGCTATAAATATGCACTGTTACTGTAAAAATGACACTAGCAGGGAAGGGGTTAACTTTACTGGTGATCAAGGGGTAAATATGTCCCTAGGGGGTGATTCTAACTGTGGGGGGCGTGGCTTGTGATGTAATCACAGAGACATACGATCCTACATAGCAGGATCGCATAGCCTCTGTGATTACTTTAGTGAGAATGACAGACGGCTGTGTTTACATCAGCCATCTGTCCTTTTCCCTCTCCTGCGGGAGTTCGTGAGTGGCCGGCGGCCATCAGAGCCGCCGGTCACACGCGCTGGTCCTCACAAAGGTTTGGCTGCGTCCGCTGCTACCATTTTGTGATAGATAAGGCAGATGGTTGTTCAGGCCTTTTTCACTCAAGGATCAGGTTCCTCCTTTCCCTGTGAGGGCGCATTCTACTAGAGCGCTGAGTGCCTCTTGGGCTTTTCGCCACCAGGCCTCTGTTATACAAGTTTGTAAGGCAGCGACTTGGTCGTCTGTGCACACCTTTACCAAATTTTACAAGGTGGAGTTGTTGGCCTCTTCAGATGCCTCTTTTGGCCGCAAGGTTTTGCAGGCTGTTGTTTCATAAGCAAATGCTTTTTTTTATTATTCTCTTAGGGGTCTCTTGCCCGGGTGAGCTCCTGTTGTTTGGATGAGCTCCACGTTGCCTGGTTGGCTAGGTTTAGCCTCTTGGAGTTGACGTTACTGTCTGGTTGCGTTTTTCCCACCCCTCATGCCTGTACTGCTTTGGGACATCCCACTCAGCTGCGTCTGTCAATGGACGATAGAGAAAATACGATTTTTGTAAGATCTTACCATAAAATATTTTCTCTGATGTCCATCGACAGACGCAGCACCCGCCCCTCTGATTGGGGATGGTTCTTTTGTCTTCACTGCTTGCAACTAAACTGATGTGCTGGGCTGTGGCGGGGGGGGGGGGTTATGCCTGGAGGGACAGCCCCGTGGGCGTGTATATGTTGAAAGTTTTGTACTAACGTACTGCCTAGACGACTACTGCAGGTGGCAGCATAACCCACTCAGGTCATGAAGATGAGGCTGCGTCTGTCGGTGAACATCAGAGAAAAAATTTTACGGTAAGATCTTACAAAAATCATATTTTTTTTGTATCCCTCAAAGCCAGTCTTGAGTAATTCCTGGGTGAATATCCTCATTTTGTTCTTGCATTTTGCATTTGTAATCATAAAAGCAAATACACTGCTCAAAAAAATGAAAGGAACACTTTTTAATCAGAGTATAGCATGAAGTCAGTTAATTTCCTGGGATATTGATCTGGTCAGATAAGTAGCAGAGGGGGTTGTTAATCAGTTTCAGCTGCTTTGGTGTTAATGAAATTAACATGTGCACTGGATGGGCAACTATGAGACAACCTCCAAAACAGGAATGGTTTTACAGGTGTACGGTTAAAAGCAAACACACACACACATCATAGGTTGAACTGGATGGACTCATGTCTTTTTTCAACCTCACTAACTATGTAACTATGAGGCCACTGACATTTTTTTCCCCTTCTCATCTTGACGTTTGGCTACTCTATCAGTGTCATAACTGGTAGGATGAAGCGATACCTGGACCCTATAGAGGTTGCACAGGCAGTCAGAATCCCCCAGGATTGCACATCAATATGTGCCATTGTCAGAAAGTTTGCTGTCTCCCCCAGCACAATCTCAAGAGTATGGAGGAGATTCCAGGAGACAGGCAGTTACTCTAGGAGAGCTGGACAGGGCTGTAGATGGTCCTTAACCCATCAATAGAACCGGTATCTGCTCCTTTGTGCAAGGAGGAACAGGATGAGCACTGCCAGAACCCTAAAAAATGACCTCCAGCAAGCCACTGGTGTGAATGTCTCTGACAATACAATCAGAAAAAGGCTTGATGAGGGTGGCCTGAGGGCCGACCTCCTCTATTGGGCCATGCTCACTGCCTGGTATTGTGGAGCTCTATTGGCATTTGCCATTGAACACCAGAATAGGCAGGTCTGCCACTGGCGCCCTGTGCGTTTTACAGATGAGAGCAGGTTCACCCTGAGTACATGTGACAGACGTGAAAAGGTCTGGAGAAGCCATGGAGAATGTTATGCTGCCTGTAACATCGTTCAGCATGATCGGTTTGGTGGTGAGTCAGTGATGGTCTGGAGAGGCATATCCATGGAGGGATGCACAGGCCTCTACAGGCTAGACAATGGCACCTTGACTTCCATTAGGTATTGGGATGAAATATTTGGACCCATTGTCAGACCCTACACTGGGGCAGTGGGTCCTGGATTCCTCCTGGTGCACAACGATGACCAGCCTCATGTGGCGAGAGTATGCAGCCAGATCCTAAAGGATGAATGAATTGATACATTTAACCACTTTACGACCGCCCACCACAGATATACTGCGGCAGGCAACTGCTCCTGGGCAAAGTGACGTAGGTATACATCGCTCGCTCTCAGGAGGCAAGTGCACGCCGCCGGCAGCGCGCTCCCGCTCGATGCGTGTGTCAGGCGGCTCCGAATGCCGCCTGACACCCGCGATCATTCCCCGCTGTGACTGAGAAGAACGGTCAGCTGTTGTAAACACAGCTGACCGTTCTTCTCCCTGCAATGATCATAGAGCCCATGTGATCCTTCTATATAGGATCACATGTCTTTATGGTAATTTCAGAAGCCCCCCCCCCCCCACAGTTAGAATCACTCCCCTAGGCTCACATTTAACCCCTTGATCATCCATAATGTTAACCCCTTCCCTGCCAGTGTCATTATTACAGTAACAGTGCATATTTTCAGCACTGATTACTGTAGTAATGTCACTGGTCCCCCCAAAAGTGTCAAAAATATCAGTCAGGTGTCCGATCTGTCCGCCACAATGTGGCAGTCCTGCAAAAAATCGCAGATTGCTGCCATTACTAGTAAAAAAAAAAAATATATATAAATGTCAAATCTTTCCCGTAGTTAGTAGACGCGATAACTTTTGTGCAAATCAATCAAAATACGCTTATTGCGATTTTTTTTTTTTTTACCAAAAATAGGTAGCAGAAAACAAATTGGCCTAAAATGTTAAAAAAAATTTATTTTACATTTTTCTTTTTGAGAATGTCATATATAGCAGAATGTGATTTTGTTTATAGTGCAAAAAATAAAAATCGCACAGGTGATCAAATACCACCAAAAGAAAGCTCTGTTTATGGGAAAAAAGCACATCAATTTTATTTGGGTACAGCGTCGCACGACCACACAATTGTCCATTAAAGTAACACAGCGCCGAATCGCAAAATAGGGCCTGGTCATTAAGGGGGCAAATTCTTCCAGTCCTAAAGTGGTTAAATGGCCCCCATGCTCGCCTGACCTTAATCCAATAGAACACCTCTGGGACATTCTGTTACGGTCCATCTGACGCCGCCAGGGTGCACCTCAGTCTGTTCAGGAGCTCAGTGATGCCCTGGTCCATGACATCACCCCAGGACATCATCCGTTGTTTCATTAGGAGCATTCCCCGACGTTGTCAGTCATGCATACAAGCACGTGGGGGCCATACAAACTACTGAGTACCATTTTGAGTTGCTGCAATGAAATTTCATCAAAATGGATAAGCCTGCTGCATTATTTTTTCATTTTGATTTTCGGTGTGTCTTTAAATTCAGCCCTCTGTAGGTTGATAATTTTCATTTTCATCAAACAATGTGGTATCCTTTTTTATTCCTAACACATTATCCAGTCCTTATCAGTATAGATATCCAGCATGAGATTTTTCACCATTGAGATCTGAAGTGTTTTCCAAGTGTTCCCTTTTTTTTTTTTTTTTGAGCAGTGTGTTTAGGTGACTTCTCAACTCTGCTTTGCAGTAACAGGTGGCACTCTGTGCACCTAAAGCAGAACTTAAATCAGAAAATGAAGTCCTGCTAGATCACTTCAGGCTGGCCCCTTTTGCAGGTATAGCTATAAGGCCCCATTCACACCTGAGCAATTTCCTGTTTGAAGCTTGTAGCTCTAAAACGCTCAACAAGCCAAATCCTATTCATTTCAATGGCCTCTGTTTACATGTGAGCATTCTGTCGCCTAAATCAAAAAGCCTGTCACTCAAAACATGAGCTTTTTTTTTTTTTGCAGATTACAAGGGTTTTTGACCCCATAGAAATTCCTGACTTGAGCATTTTACGAATGTTTTCTGCTCAAACAGCAGCTCTCCATCCCTAATTTCTTCTCTCTCTCCTCCCCCTAGGGCTTTCTATTGGCTAACCAGAAATGCCTAAAGCTAGAAAAAGCTTGTGATACACTTCTAAATCGCTTTAAAAATGCTTGTAAAAATCTGTATAAAACACTTAAAAAAAAAAATGCCAGAAAATTGCTACGCTCAGGTGTGAATAGAGCCTAAGAGCCGGTTCACATTGGCACGACACGACTCCTTACTACTTCGGGGGCGACTTGTGCATTTCATTGCACCACGACTTCGGAGCGACATGCAGGGACTTCACATAATGGAAGTCTATGCAAGTCGCTCCGAGGTCGCCCCGAAATAGTACAGGACCCTTTTTCTAAGTCGGAGCGACTTGTGTTGCTCCTATTAGAACGGGTCCTGTAGCGGTCAATGGACCGCGAGGGAGCGCGACTTGTCAGGCTGACAAGTCGCCTGACAAGTCGCGCTAATGTGAATGGGCTCTTAATGTTAAATCCAATAATACACTGTTTCACCCTGCTCTGCACGTGCTCAGTTGCTCCCAATTTTAAGCACTGCTAAGTTTGTAGAGGCCAATCTGCTGACAGCCTTAAAGCAAAATTAAACCCTTCTATCTTTTACAGCCACGGTAGCTGCTTCTGTTTGATCTTCAACTGCCGTGGTGCTACACATGTGATCAGTTATGACTCCAGCCATTTGATGGTTTGACAGTTTGGTTGAGGACACAAGCAAATGTGACAGTTAGCAATCCCAGCATTCCTGGAATGCAACTGTTCTTTTGAAACCATGAAATCGATGGGTTTAGTTCCGCTTTATGATTTACTGCTGTTCAGGGGCTCTGGGCTTCAGCAAAATTACAGTCTCCAGCAAGAAGAAACCGGATCACCGCTGGAGACAATTCACAGCACAAGCTATTGTTGGTAGAATAATTATTAATGTGGAATGTGTGTTCCTTGCTAAAGAACATTTTTTTTTTTTATCAGGTTGTTATGGGTAACGTTCTGCTTGAATAAAGCAAAACTAAACCCATCAATTTAACTGTTTCAAAAAACCATTACACTCCCAGGCACGTGCTCTCAACTAAAATCAAGCTTCAAATGGCTGCTGTCATCACTGATCACGTGTGCAGCATCATGGCAGTTGAAGATCAAACAGAGGCCAAGATGGCAGCTTCCTTGAAAACGATAGGAGAGTTTAGTTCTACTTTAAAGGCCAAGTCCATATTTTTATACTAGGTTTCATGATACACTCATATTTTGGGCATAATATCAAACACGGTTACATACACAATCCCCAAAACCTGTACCGCATCCCTCTTTACCTGAATCTTGGAGTGCATCTTCCAGGGGAATCCTGTGATTGAACTTAGCGCAGCTGTCCATGGTCCTGCCCACACAGCCGCAACATTCAGGTCTGTTGTCAACTCTTACATGTCCCAATTGCCATTGTGGCAAATAGAACATGGCGAGGGGGTGCCTATGGTGCCTTCTCCCTCACCACTTTGTAGTTCAGTAACACTTATGCACCACAGGTGCATAGCTCTGCAGCCTTCAGGGTACGTTCACATTGGAGGTGGGTTTGAAATCGTGCGAGTTCAGCTGAACTCACGCGATTTCAATCTCGCATTTCATTGCGGATTCGAGGGCGATATGAAAGACATCTGTGCAGCTTCACTGCACAGATGTCGATTGAAATCGCCCCCATAGTCGCCAAAAGTAGTGCAGGCAATAGGCTGCTAACAGACTGTTCATTTATAATGGGCAACAAAAGAAAAACTGGAAATCTGCACACTTGCAGGGGATACTAGAACCCATTGAATTACCAGCCTTAGTTGCAGTTGAACAATTGACCTTTACAAAAAATGAAAAGGTGAACACCATGCACCCTGAACACTCTTCACCACCACTCATTCCCGCTGTACTTACCTCCAGGGATGCTGAGCTTTCAGTGTCCACGCAGTCTGTCCAGTGATTTGATATCCCCACTCTTCTCCCTCTTCTCTGTACAGGGGTTCCAGGACAGGCCAGAACTATTCACTGTGCAGACGCTTACCAATCATTGCTCAGCTGTAGCTCATTGATGATAGTTCCTGTGATTGATCAGGATAATTTTAAATATTTTAGGGTCCTTTCACACGAATGATTCGATCAGATCAGCCTGTCCAGGGGATGGGATAGGATAAGAGAGGACAGGAGGTCCGTTGTCATCCGATTCCCCCATAGAGAGCAGCGGGGCTCTGAAACCTCCCTCTCTGCACATAGAGCGGAGAGGGAGCTGTCACCTGCCTGCTCAGCGGGGATCAGTGTATCGATCCCCCGCAGAGCAGCACGGAGTCCGCTGACGGAAGCGGACCTTGTGAAAGGAGCCTTGGGCTCCTTTCACACAGTCTGCTGTTTGGTGCGGACCATTCTCTGCTCAGCGGTGATCTCTCCACCGATCCTGCTGAGCAGGCGGATGACAGCTCCATCTTCGCACTGCGTGCGGAGAGGGAGGTGTCAGAGCCCCGTTGCTCTCTATGCGGGAATCGGATGAGAGTGGACCGCCTGTCTGTTCTCATCCGATCCCATCTGATCCGATCCTCTGGACGGATGGAAAATGGGGTTTCCATCCGTCCGGATTTCACATACAGGATCGGATGTCTCCGCTGACATCCGCTGCCCCATAGGGATGCATTGAGGATCCGATCAGATCTGCCTAAAAAACTGAAAGGCGGATCTGTTCGGGTCGTTTGTGTGAAAGAGGCCTTATTCTAGCTGAGCAAGAGCAAAACTATTTTGGCAAGTCTAAATTTAAACCTTTTATTTTCTGCAAATAAGAAAACCAGCTAGGGGTTAATCTGCTCAGCAACACAAGACTGGAATCAGACTCCAGTCTCCAAGGTTTAAAGTAAAACTAAATGCAAAACTTTTTTTTTTCTCTCATTTAGCCAGTTTTCTGCTTTGCCCAATGAGGTAATTTCCTTTCAATTCCTTTTCCACAGTCAAAACAGGAAGTGGGAGTTAGTCCATTCTTATCACCTCTTATTTTTGGTCTGGTGGCAACCCAAAATTTGGGACTTTCTTTCACTCTCAGGTGATAATGGTAAACAGGACATATTGAGAGGGTGACTCTTCCTAAATTGGGGCACAGACAGCAATAAAAACTGACAGCTGTTCCAATCCCTCTCCACTCTATCCAAAACTAAAAAAAAAAAAAAAAAAAAAATTTATTTAGTTCTACTCTAACACAAGGATAAGGCTCTCTCGTTTAGTCATGTGACTGTAATTTTCAAATCTTAGTGGACTTTGCTAAAAATATCTGTCACTAATTTGAAAGTAAGTTTACTTATCCTCGTGTTTTTAGTTTTGTGAATTGAGGCTATTGTGTAGCTTAG
Organism: Pelophylax lessonae; assembly: GCF_965119305.1. Taxonomy (NCBI): domain Eukaryota; kingdom Metazoa; phylum Chordata; class Amphibia; order Anura; family Ranidae; genus Pelophylax; species Pelophylax lessonae. The sequence goes on along the minus strand of NC_138780.1, from coordinate 181,895,784 downwards.
TCCTAAAGCACGTAAACCCCAAAGCTCAGAATTTAGCACGGCAATCTCGTCTCTATAATTCTTCAATCCTCCTATATAGCATTTAGCCCAGTTCCTCTTATGAATTGTAATTTGCTCAGCAGTTATTGGCACCCTGATATTTCCCATATGGCCAGTAGCGCATTGCCGTGTGGTTGGTCGCTCTCTGTATCTTCCTTGAAATCCTTTGAACTTATTATTTTCCCCAGTGTGGCCGTATAGCTGTGGAATCTCTGTATTTGTCCTCTATAATCAGTAAATTCTGGGGTCAGTAACCTTTTCCACATTAAAGCTGTATTAAACCAAAAATGTAATATATTGCAGGTTACCAATCATTAGATGTGGTGTCTGCATTTGTTTTCTTTTTTAGGCTTTCACTTGGTAATCTGACCAGTAACACAGCACCTGTAATACAGCGCCCACGTTCTGGATGAAGAACAGGGGGTACCTTTGGACAGCAGCAGTCTGAAAAACTGACAGGCGGACCTGATCAGACCTATGGAGCTGCGGATGTTGATGGTGACATGTCCGCTGACACCCGCTGCTATTCGATCCTGTCCGCCAAATCCAGATGGATGGTGACCCTATTTTTCATCCGTCTGGAGGATCGGATAAGATCGGGTGAAAACGAACAGGCGGTTTGTTTTCACCCGATTTCCCAATAGGGGTCAGTTTCTGCTCTGCACATTAAGTGGAGATGGATCTGTCACCCATCGCTCAGCGGTATAACGTGTGTTTGCACTAAATTTAATTTCAGCATATTTTTTCCTGAAAGTATGCGCTTAATAAATACGCAATTTTGATGATTAATCCCTTGTCTACTGAGGCAATTTTTCTTTTTTGCTAGAAATTTCTATAAACACCCCCAAAAATATATATTTTCTTAAAACAGAGGTCTAATAACTTCAGGGTCTCTGTTTTAAGAAAATATATACTTTTAGGGAGTTTATAGAAATTTCTAGCAAAAAAAAAAAAAATTGCCTCAGTAGACAAGGGGTTAATTTCGTTTTTTTTTTTTTTTTTTTTAGGTATAAACAGTGTGGTAGGCTTAGCTTTGTTTTCAATTTTTGCACCCAGTTTTACGGCTAATTATTCATTAATTCCTTCCCCCTACCTCCACTTTTTAAATAAATGCTTAAAACTTTCTAAATGCTGGGAGGCCGAGGTGGGCGTTCAGATCATGTGATCGCTGTTATTGGCAGCCACATGATCAGAAAGCTTCCAATTTCAAGTATGCATTTTCCCCGAGGAAATATAGCAGACTCTCTATTCGCTGGATATCGTTCACCCTGGCAAAGCATTGGGGAACAGTAGGTGGAGATTGTTGTTTCCACGCACTGGGAATGCATGCCCTTGCAGCGTTGAGAAGGTGCTTCAATAAAGATTTACTGTATTTCCTATTAGACAAAGGGGTTAAGTTAAGGACTACTGCTGCTGGATCATCCACAAGCGAGATATCAGTGAGTTTATGAACAATCCCCAGTACTTGCTGCCAAAAGGGACACACCTGTGGGCATTCCCAAAAGATATGAAGGATTGAGTCCGGTTGTGTGTTACACCGCCAACACAATGGGTTACGGCCGGGGGAACATTGATGCCAAAGTAGATCGATACACCAGCGTGTTAGGATTTTGTAGGTGATCTCCTGATATTTGCTACACAAGGAGGACTTATGAGCAAAGTAAAGAATCATGTGCTTTTGAGCCTCCGAGAATGTGACGTTAAGATCCCTTTCCCATTTGCTCAGATATGGAGGGTCAGCTTTGGATGAAATAGACAGCAGAATGTTGTAAGAGCAGGAAAGGGATTTCCGCAAGGGGCCGTCAGCCACACATAGATCCTCAAATGAAGTAAAACATCGACGGAAACCATTATGGTCTGGAAGGGAGCGAAGGAAGTGCGATAGTTGCCAGATCTTCCATCTTCTCAGAATCGAGGCGCTCAAGGCGCTGTAAAACGCTGAAGAGTGGTGCCATCCTAAATAATCTAGAAAAGAGGAAGCTCAGATCAAGCTCTGCCCTTGCTGCAATTGAAATGTCTTATCTGTGAGACCTGGCGTAAAATCTGGGGGACCAATGATCAGTCTCAAAGGTGAAGGGAAACCTGGCACCCCAGCCCATCTGAAATATTTACGCATCTCCCCTAGTGTAGGCTCAATCAAAGGGTGTGGAGGGAGGGTACTAAAGTATCGGGTCTAGGCTTGTGACGGTATCAGATTTTCATGCTGCGATTAATTGATTAAGGTTTTGCCACGGTATACGGTATTATCACGGTATTCTATTATTAAATTTAAATTATTAAATTTCTACCTCACTTGAATTTCATTGCTGAATTTAGGGGCTTTGGTTCACTTATGCACATTATTATATAGTCAGTCAGTACAGACTCTGTGAACCAGGCCTAAAATAGGTCATCAAGCAGTGTCTGGCCTAACTGGTGATAACTGGTCCTGGCGCTCGGCTCCGATCCGATGGCCTGGTCATTAAGAGGGCAAATCCTTGTGGTCAAGAAGTGGTTAAACCTGAAGGAGGTGTTGTTTATAAATTACTTTACTATTGCTTTAGGCCTGGTTCACATGTATGCGGGATGGTGGTTCACATGTATGCGGGTTGGCGGTTCACATGTATGCGGGTTGGCGGCCCACATTTGCACAGGCATAGCAGCCCATTGATTTGAACGGGCTGCTATGCCCTCATTTTCCGCAGAAAAAAGGTGCATGCAGCATTTTTTTAAAATTCAGTGGCCTTGAAATCCATCCTGCTTTTGCACCATGCGACTAACCTGCAGTTCCTGCTCTGGCAAGCTTTCTGCATTTTTTGTATACGTGGGCACGGCATTTAAAAACAGTTTGCGTGTGCAGCAACGGCAGGTAAGTCGCATGGTGCAAAAGAAGGATGGATTTCATGGCCACTGCATTTTTTTAAATTCTGCATGCACCTTTTTTCAGCTGAAAACGCAGGCATAGCAGCTCAAGCCCATTTACATCAATGGGCTGCTATGCCTGTGCAAATGTGGGCCCCCAACCCGCATACATGTGAACCACCAACCCGCATACATGTGAACCAGGCCTAAAGCAATAGTAAAGTCATTAATAGATAAAAACACCGGTCCTCCTGCAGGTTTAACCACTTCTGGATCGCAAGGATTTGCCCCTTTAAAGACCAGGTCATCGGATCAGAGCGCCAGGACCAGTCATCACCAGGTAGGCCAGACACTGCTTGATGGCTATATAATAATGTAATGTGGGCTGCTATGCGTGTGTGTGTGTATATGTATGTATATATATATATATATATATATATATATATATATAAGAGCTGCATGATTCTGGCCAAAATGAGAATCACGATTTTTTAGCTTGGAATAAAGATCACGATTCTCTCACGATTCTCTGTGTAACAAAAAAAAAAATTGGGATAACTTACTGTTACGTTTTTTTTTTTTTTATTCATTAAAGTCTATCAATTGCGTTTGAAAGACTGCTGCGCAAATACAGTGTGACATAAAATATTACAACAATCGCCATTTTTTTCTGTAGGGTCTCTGCTAAAAAAATATATAAAATGTTTGGGGGTTCTAAGTACTTTTCTAGCAAAAAAAAAACTGATTTTAACTTGCAAGCAACAAGTGTCAGAAAAAGATCCAGTCTTTAAGAGGTTAAACTTCCTTTCTCCCTGGCAGAGGGAAGGAAAAGATACAATGTAATCATTTTTGTTTATAGTTAGGCGTTAGCTGTGTGAGTGAATGAGTCATCCAGCTCACTGAAATGTATCAATTCACAAGTCAGACCCAGGAGCAGAGAAACTCGGTATTTTAAAAATGCCACAATAACAATACCGTGGCTATGCAATACCGCGATATATCGAATTACCGAAAACCGGCATATGTCTAATTGGGTCTCAATCCAAGGGAGACCGGCTAATGGCACCGGGACTGAATCTTGTTCTAATGAAACCCACAACTTATGGGCGGAGTGTCTGCACCAATCTACAATTCTGTTCAGATGTGTAGCTGTACGGTATAGGGCGGGGTCAGGGAGGCCCACACCTCCCCTAAGTTTCGGTCATTGCAAAAGCGTCCTTTTAATCTGGGGAGGTCTGTTTTGCCAAACAGTTTCCGGAGTTTATGAAAAAAGTCTGAAGGTATTCTAATTGGTAAAGCTTGTAGCAGGTACAGTAAACGAGGCATGATGTTCATTTTGAGGACGTTGCATCTACCGAACCACGAGACAGCCAGAGTCCTCCAATTTGGACAGTTTGACTTAGGGGTGTACTCACTTTTGTTGCCAGCGGTTTAGACGGTAATCGCTGTGTGTTGAGTTATTTTGAGGGGACAGCAAATTTACACTGTTATACAAGCTATGCACTCACTACTTTACATTGTAGCAAAGTGTCATTTCTTCAGTGTTGACCCATGAAAAAATATAATAAAATATTTACAAAAATGTGAGGGGTGTACTCACTTTTGTGAGATACTGTATATGGCCACTCAGCATTAAAGCTCACCCGCCGAGAAGCCGCATATATGGGTATGGCCAGCCGACCGTGGTTAATGAGTTTAACTTACCATTAGCAGTACAACGTGTGCAAAAATAGATGTACTGGGGCACACACAAATCATATTTGTCCCCAGCTCGTGTGCGTTGGACCAACTCCACTGTATGGACCTCAGATCAGCCCCCCAGTGCATTCACTTTGGACTGCAGATCAGTCCCAATGTATGCACTTTAAACCTTAGATCAGCCCCAATACATGCACCTTGCAGGTACTGCTCTAGGCATGGAGGAGGGCTTCTTCTGCACAGCAGGCGGATGTTATCAGTCACTGGCTGTCCTTCAGTGACATCAGGGAGGTGGGTGGGTCAGGCTTTGCAACTGACAGCCTAGTGGGCTGTCAATTACAGCTAATGGCAATGGGTGCCAGCACAAACAGCATTGTGTGCTTGGGGTTGCCAGCACCTGAATAAAGCAATAACAATCCTTTTATTTCCCCTAAATAAAACCTCCTTTATTTGGCCACTTTGTTGCGGGTTTATTGGCAGACAGAAAGCAGTTGACAGATTAAGTGTTAAATTGTTTTGGCACTGTGTATCTCTGGTAACAAACTGCTTGACAAAAATCTGATCTACAGGGAGGACACGAGCGGCGGGGAATTATTAAAGTCTCTGTGCGCTGCAGTGACAGCTCTCTGATTGGGTGCTTTATCTCCCATCTCGGCTCAGTTTCCTAAGAGGATTGTACTTTTTGTGGATGGTGAGGCTGTCTAGAGCCAGGCCTGCGTTGTCATATTATTTCACTGATGAGAGGCCGCAGTCTGGTGAGGTGTGAGGCACAAGCTGCCTTCTCATGGAGCTAGATCAGGGGCCACAGGCTGTGCAGGGACTGACCTCCGGGGGAGGCCCTGCCAAAAGCAATGATTTGATAAAACACTGAATGCCAGTTTAGTCTAGATTGGACAAGTCAATCTTGTCTTTATCTGCATTATTACACAATCCTCTGTAAAACAAAAAGTCCCTGCGGGGTCAGGGCGTGTGCAGCAATCACACCCCCAAAACTCATCACCAGACTTATGTAAATTTCTGAAATACAAGGGTGTAACAGGTCAGTCCTAATCTATGGGAGTAAGTGGAAAGGAATTGTTTACCTTTTGACTGGTGTACTAATATCACGTGCGCAAAAAACTTTCACCAAAAGCCTAATAAACAGGACATAATTCATTGAAGTAAACCTGTCAGAGGAGTGTGATAGAAGGCAGCACATGGAGCCTCCTGTGTATGATGTGTACACCTGCATTGCACTGTTTTGCCAAGCGACAGCATCTCCTGCTCATGTTATTCCGCTGTGCTCTGCAGAACAGCCCGGTGCAGGTGCACACTCCAGCATGCAGAATCCATCAGATTCCACCAGGGGGACTCAAGAAGCCCTTGTTCATTTAGGCTTGGTTCACGCTGCCACGACGGTAAAATTGAGCGACTTTTCCACATGAATTCATTGCGGCTTGCTTGCAACTTCATAAACCTAAGTCAATGCAAGTCGTGATCAAGTCGCCCCAAAGTAGTGCAGGAACCTTTTTCTAAGTCGCTGTGAATTGAGTCAAACCGATTTAGAATGGTTCCATTGGAGTTAATAGGGTGCGACTTGTCATGTGACTTGGAACTCTCAAGTCGCATGTCAAGTCACGGCAGTGTGAACTAAGCCATAGACTTGTGCAAGCTGGAGCCAATAAAATCTGTGCAACCATTTTGGGCTCCAGCTTTCTATTATAAGAATGCTGTAATTGTGTATGTTTTACAGATGTTTATATGGCACCAACTATTTACACAGTGCTTTACATTCTGCACATACACATCATTCCCTTTTGTGAAAGAGCGTACAATATAAAGTCCCTATTTCACATTCTCGCACACATATACTGAGTAAATTAACCTGCCAGCATGTCTTTGGAAGGTGCGAGGAAACCGAACTAACCAAAGGAAACCTACACAACAAGCACAGGGAGGATATGCAGACTCCATGCATATAGTGTCCTGGAAATCATGCAAGCACAGGGAGAATATGCACATTCCATGCAGCTTGTGTCTTGGCTATGATTCGAACTGGGGAGCCCAGTGCTGACCACTAAGCCATTACCATTCAACCCAGTGGCAGTCCACCAAAAATGGCTATCGTGAACTCCCTGCACCCTCAATTTTTATATATAGTGAAGCACATAAAATCACCTTGTATAATGTATCCATCATTTTAGTAGATTCTGCTCCTCAGCTGGCATTGCATTATCCACAGACTTTAGTGTAGAACCATAGAAAAGCTGTACCTGAATTGCAGCATATTGGGATAAATTGGATTTCGGGTGAAATGCGGCACTGTAAACCTGCCGTAATTGGCATTATAGAGCAGTGCCAGAGCAGATGGTCTTCATCTCTGTCTCCGCAATACATCAACACTGCCTGGTGGTTTCTGTCACTCATTGCAGGTCCCGGGAATGGAAATTTTCCTCTCCCATCTCACCTTGGATCTGAACAGTGGTGTCCCCTGTTTTGCTATCAGGCTTAAAGTAGAATTTCAGGCAAAGCTAAACTAATCTTGAAACACTTTTGCTTACTAACCTGTGTAACAAAGTATTATATACTTACCTATTTTAAGGTTGCTCTGGTCACATGGTTCGGCTCCCCTGTGTCAGTCAGCAGTAGCTGCAGGGAAGATAAGGGAGCGTCAACAACAAATGGACCATTGAAAACCTATGGATGATTTCACCACTCCCAGGCAAAACTAGCCATTGTCAAGTTCTCCCCTTTCCCCTGCAGACAGTGCTGGCAGACCCAAGAGATCACATTACCGAACCCGAGCAGGATGAAAATAGGTAAGTATATCATGCTTTTGTGACACAGGTTAGTCAGCAGAGGTGTTGGGGGGGGGGGGGGAGCAAGAGCATTTTTAAGATTTAAGTAGAATTCTACTTTAACTTAATCTTTGCTCCATTCACACTTGTACAAGTGCAACTTTGGATGAGTGCGACTTGGATGTGACTTTGATCAATGATAATGGACAACTGTTGTACAACTGTTAAATGTCTAACATTCAGGTGCGACTTTTGAGGGTGTACTTTGCAGTCTATGGCACTCAAGTCGGACCAAAGTAGTGCAGGAACCTTTTTAAGTCCCTGCAACTTTAAGTCGCACATATTTGAACATTTGCCATTGAAATACGTGTGATATTTGCCATTGAAAAACATTTGATAGTGTCCAAAGCTGCATAAGTGTTAATGGAGCCTTAAAGGCAGTCCTAAGCTGGCCATAGATGGATTGAAATAGGCCAGTTCAGGAGGGACCGGACAAATTTCAATCCATCTATGGGCAGGCTGGTTGTACAGAAGTCTATCTCTCAATCAACCTCTGTACAACCATCCTTTTAGAAAATGTTTGCTCGATCAGTGCTGCCGGCTATAGCCGGTGGTACTAATGATTGTTCTGACAGCAGGGAAACCTCCCCACTGTCAGATTACAGTAGCTACATGAGAAGGATTCTCACATCCACCTCGGAAGTGGGTTGAATGAAAGAAAATGAATCATGTATGGACTGCCTTAGTTGTAACCAAATGGTGTACTGTGTTTGGACTGGGAAAAACCTGCAGGTTATTTTGTATCTGCTCAGGAAAGCACTTAGGCCTTGTACATAAATAAAGGGTTCAGTACAGAGACGTGTGTGAAGCAGCCTTTACATACAAGAAGTTTTTAAAGCTTTCAGACAGCTATGTAAAAACTTTTAAATTAATGAAAAACTCCAGTTTGGTGAGATTAATTACCAATAAATATGGTCTTTAAACACCTAGCAGACTTCAGCACTGGCTAGCAGCTTGACTCTCCCATCAGTTGTACGCAAATATGTGGCAGTTCTGCCATGTGTTTTGTGCTGGGAATGTACTCAATTGTGCGCCGCCAGCACTGTGACCATACTGTCACCAACCGCTCCCAGTCACATAGCATTGCTTGGGAGGCAGTAGGACAGATTTCTGATCACATCATTACGGTGACAGCCAATCACTGTGATCACATGATCAGGAAACACCTGGCATTAAGATCTTCTCAAAGGCCCAGCTGGAAAGGGTTTTAGTGACCTATTATCTGTGTTTGTGGATGGCTTTTGGACAACTTTTTTCTGGTTCTGGGGCCTGAAAGTCCATGTACACGCCTTTGTTCTGGGAAAATGAGAAAACCTCAAAATGATTTCATACAAATATTGCACATTTTCACGAAGCAGAGGGTTAACTGTTCACATATAGACTGCCACGGGCCATGTCTCGTGCACAGAGCAGACACCCCCACATCTCAGGGAAGTAACAAAGGGGACAGTGTTTTTATTCATTTGTACTAACTTGTTTCTTTGTGATTTCAGAGTACACGAACGGCTCTGGATCACCTGGAGTCTGTCCCAGAGAAGCTCAGTCTACTGGATGACATGAAGGATCTAAACGTGAGTACAAGAGATTTACTCAAAAAAACTTCTACTGATTTCAGGTATAGGTGGAGCTGCTTAAGTGTTGAGGTCAGAAAACTGATGTTATTGTGAAGTGTCACACTTTCTTGTCCCTTCTGAGCAGAGGCTCATATTGGTCTGCTGACAGACAAGTGTCCATCTTAAGAGACCTTACTCCTCCCCTCGGCACTATGGCTAATGATTGCGCCTGATGGAATTAATGTAGACCATTTTACGGGTAATGCTGCAAAGCACTCAGTCTGGGAAGAAAAGCTCAAACCACATCTACCTCCATCACCAGCTACACAGACTGAATTTTGTGTCCAGCTATATAACTATACATTCTATGCTCAGACCTTTGCCGTAAATTGTATGGGATTGCACAGTGATCACAGCCCTATAATGACCACAACCAGCCCTCTGCCATGGCTAGTACAGGAGTGCACAGTGACTGTGGCCATATAATGACCATAAACTGCTCACACAATGACGAGCCCTCCACCATGGCTAGTACAGGATAGCATAGTGACTGTGGTCCTATAATGACCATGAACTGCTCACACAATGACCAGCCCTCCGCCATTGCAAGTACAGGAGCGCACAGCAACCGTGGTAATACAATGACCAGCCCTCCACTATGGCTAGTACAGGAGTGCACAGTGAACAAGGTCACACAATGACCAGCCCTCCGCTGTGGCTAGTACAGGAGTGCACAGTCATTGTGGCCCTATAATGACTACTACGTGACTATACAATGAGCACAGTGACAGCCATGACCAGTACAGGAGTGCAGTCCCCTTGTCCTAAAATAGTCACTACCTGACATCATAATGACTAACAGTTTTTTAGTTTGTACGCAGAAAAGGATTAGACCCTCTGTCTGGTGTTTATTGCTGTCTGTGCACAGCTGTCCAAAACTGGAGATAAGGCTGGAGGTGCACTGCACAGTGCTGGAATTTTCGACTTCTACTGTCATCCCTGTCTGCAGAGCGCTGCATCATCATGCATATCTACGGGAAGTAAAGTTGGCCACGCAAATCTAGTCCTTGAGAGACACCTGATCGCTGTGCTCCCTGCAGTGCAGAGAGTTGAAGGATTTATAATAGAAGATGTGACGTTGAGAGTCGGTGACCTGTACAGCGCAATGTTTGCTGCCTTCCATTTCTCTCCAGCACCGTACGAGACAATAACTTGCATGTGCACAGAGTGCGTTCCCAGGACAGGCCGCCTCCCTTCCAACAGCCAGAAGGGGGACACAGGAATGTGGTGGGGGTCTTACCTCTAATCTCTGCGCCCCGAGAGCTGAGAAACCACAAGCAATTCTCACAATGTTCATTTGTAATGAATAGGGCCCCTAGGACATTCGTATTCCGGTGTGAGGGAACAAAGGGGGGAAATCGAGTATGGGACGACCTTGAGAAAATGATCTGAATGGGGCTGCCATGAATGAGAGCCATTCTTTAGCTTGCAGTGTCAGTGCTCTGCTATAGTAGCACTCAGACCTACAGATACAATCGGGTCCTGTGGAGGCTGATGGGAACGCACAGCTGTGAGAAAGCTATTGTTCTATTCACTGGGATTAGACCTGCCGCATTATAGAACTTTGCTTATTATCATTGTACAGAGAACAAGAATCTCCATAATATACAGGAGGAAAACAACGGCCTGGTCACTGCTGAATAGACCCAAGCCCATGGCTGTGGGAGAGGCCGAGGACACAGTACACATAGGGGACCATCCATATACAGATATTTAGGGGGAGGAGGGGAAGGATCACGCCCATGGAACACAGGCTACTTTCATTTCCATGGCTCCCAGGCCAGGGTTATGTATGTTTTTGGGGATACAGGTGCAAAGACACCTAGATCATTTTATGAAATATGGTGAAAGCAAGTACAGAAATGACCCAGAGTATAAAAGGGAATCCAATTACCACATAGAAATGAAACGAAATATGACTTTGGGCCTTTCATACACACCAAACCTCCTTTCGGTTACTCATCCAACCCCACATGCTAATCGCTTATCTCCAATACGACACCTATGACTACAAACCAAGAACACTCTTACTTTAAGGAATCACTTGGGGTTTATTTAGTTCTTCGGCGCTTTATGCAATGCATTAACAATGCGTTAAAATATATCTAAAACCAAACATTGTTGGCTAGAGTAGGAAAGGATAAAGCATTGTCCGATTACTCTTCACGTCCTGTCATTTAGACTTAACAGGAAGGGAACGGATCTCTTTCCAGTTTGAAAGAAATCCCCTCTTAGACAGTTGTCACACAAACAAGTGTACCTCACTTGAAGATTTCCCCTCTATTCTTGTTTTGTTCGTTGCAACATTTTATATTTACCCTCATCTTCATTTCCTGTGATTGATGATTAGGACCCATATGTTCTAACCTCTCACCACTCTAGCCAAATCTAAAATAAATTGTTTTGCCTTTAGTTGTGTTATTAAACGCTTTTTTTTCTTTCTTTCTTTTAAACACATCATACTTATCTGCTCTGTGTAATGGTTTTGCACAAAGCAGCCTGGATCCTCCTCTTGGGTCACCTGCTGGCACTCTTGGTTCCTCCCTCTTGACCAGTGCCCCCAATAGCAAGACACTTGCTATGGAGGCACTGGTGCGTGCTCGTTCCCAAGCCCTACTGTATTCGTAAACAAGACACATAGAGCTGCAGCTCAGCCCCGCCCTTTGCACTCTCCCTTTTGGCTCAAAGGCTATTATTGACTGCCGTTATTGCTGTCTCAACCAATGAGGAGCAGGAGTCCCGGGACAGCCGAGGCTCTTGTGCACAATGCTGGATCAGGAGGGGGCTCAGGTGACTATTAGGGGAGCAGCACACAGAAGGCTTTATACCTTCATGCATAGAATGCATGAAGGTAAAAAACCTTCAGCCTTTACAACCACTTTAAGGCAGCATATTGTAATGAATGAGCTGTCAATGCATTCTACTGTGCTAAAAATCGTACTTGAATCTTTTTTTCCTGCGCCACTGTGTTTTACAGCATGCTGCATTACTGGTGCTTTACCTTTATTGTGCTGGGGTGCCATTCAGAATTGTATGTTCTGTGCATTACTGTAACATATGCATTTCTTTGACGCTGAGATGTAAAAGGATCCTCATGGGGTCCCAAATGTCCTGGGAGATTTAGAATCATTCTGGTTTTAGCAAACAGCTGAGTTTGAGTGAAGTGTGCCATTTATTATAGCAATCAGTCATGCTTCTTGGCTGTCTACACAACAGAGCTTGGAGATGGTTACTACAAACAACACTCTTCCTTTGGGATTTGTACATGTAGCCTGGTCGCAAGGCTAGTATTGTTCAGACTGTTGTTCTGTTGTTAAAGTTTTTACAAAGTACTGACTGGTGAATTATGGGAGATGTAGTTCTGGGAGGAGCAAGGAAAATGGATTGCCTATATGATTGAACTCTTCTCCCAGGGAGCAGTGTGATTCGCAGGGCTCGCTGGGAGTGTCTTTATAAAGGGGGGGGGGGACCAACACTCGCTCTCTTGCCTCGAGGACAGTGCGCTGTGGGTTAGAGCTGCTGCGGAGCGCAGAAGGATAGGCCGGAGGCCTAGTTGGGCAGACACCGGAGTCACAGTGAACGGTGTGCGGAAGGATCTCGGAAGCGTGACCGAGCGGATGGATGCACTGAGAGGCTGTGAGTATCGCCGAGGAGAGCGGGACGCTGTTGAAGTCTGTGAAATGCAGAGTTCGTCATATTGGGTGAGAGAAATCCAATCTAAAGTATCTGCTGTACTTTTAGACTGAGCAAGGGCGCCTGCAGAGCAGTTCTAATGGAAGGTTATGTAAATTCTAACGGTCGCCACAGGACACTGTAGCTTCGGATAGTGCATGGCAGATCGGAAGGCCTTGCCCCTCTTCCCCAGTGCTAGATTGACTACTAAATGTGGAGTACAGAAATCTATTTCTTTCTTTCCCGTTTGGATTACAATTACTGGTTATTTCCGTGTGGATTACAGTTAACCAATCACCTTTGCTGTGGATTACAAATACTTTCTTTGGATTGTCTGAGGACACCCTTGCCGGCAAAAACTAGCGAGGCCTCGCTCATCCAGGAGACTCTTGCAATCTAGTGTAAAGGGGGCCCCCTCTAGGGTACAGAGTGCACTCTGCTCTGATATGGCACTTCTCCACTGCAAGTACCGGCTCAGTTTGCTTTTCCACTGTGTGGTACAAGTCGGCACGTTTCAGCACTGTATAGGCTCTACTAGGCTTGGTTTGCTTTCCCACTAAAGTAGTAAGTGGGTGGGATTACAACGATTCTCTGACCAATCAGTGGCTAGTAGTGACAAACAATCAAGGCTGCATGCAAAGGATTGTGGGATATGGTATAGGTATGGCCTGTTTGGAACCCCAACCAAGGTGGTACTGTTTAAGCGAGCCGTACCATGTAGTGGAAAAGCGCTACTGTACCAAACCAAACCGTTCTAACAAGTACCATGCAGTGGAAAAGCGCCAGACCGATCCGTTCCATGCAGTGGAAAAGCGCCTATAGTTAGCTTAGTGCAATCACATCAGAACTGCTAAGAAGTTATTAATAGTTAAAGCCATTCTTTAATATTGTCAAATATTGATTTGTGGTCACTCTCACATTACACTTAAGAAATAGTGTATTTACAAAGTTTTAAGGTATCAATCCTCCAGTATATAATAAAATATATATATATGCTAGGATTGTTTCTTTAATCCTGAGTGCTGAACCATACTCATCGGTTGAGGATTCAGGATCCATTTTGCCATTAATGTTCTTGTTTTAACTGTTCTATTGTGCATTTTACTAAGCTCAAGTTAAAGAATAAGTAAATCTGATTCTTTATTGCAAACTTTGGTTGTGTTTAATCATTTATAATGACAGAACCTATAGTGTCAGGTGGGTTGGACAACATTCAGGATAATCAAAGTGAGAAGGATGTGTCTACACTTAGCCACTCCCCAGGGGGCAGGGCTACATACATAACCAGGCTTGTGCATATGGGCAGTTAGACCCATTCAGCATGAAAACCCAGTATTTTGTGGAAGGGGAGGAGTGCGGGAGGCACAGATGCGGCTTATATCCTGCAGCCTGTCAATATCAACGACGGGCTGAAACGTGTTGGGTGAACACTGATCTCTCTGAGCAGTATTTGCATTTATAGCATATGTTCTCAAAGGCATACTGTACAGTCTTAAACAGGAGTACCACTTAGAACAGCATCCAGCTGAGACTTTCAGCCTATCATTGGTCCATGCCTATCATTGGTCCATTGGTGTCTTGCCAATGACAGCTAATAGGTTATTCTGAGTGTTCAATTTAGGCAATCCGATAACTTGCACGCTAAAGGCAAAATGAATAGGTTATACTATCACCAGCAAATAAATATGTAAACATTTTTGTACAGACAGGATCTTTTCCAACCACATTCTCCGATAATGCGACATTACAGCTCTTCTTAAACTTTTACCAAATGGGTCATACAATTATTTCCAAGGAGAGAGCCCTGTACAGTGAGAGATCAACCAATGCTTGCTCAGTGGCTGGATATAATGTAGAGTGTAGGAGCCAATTAGTATTCTGGTGTGGTGCTGTGGTCATTGTAGGTCTCATAGACAATGAGGGACATGGAGAGAGCAGGACCCCCAGATGCCATGGGGGTGATCAGGGCATTGTGGGAGCTCTGCAGGAAACCGTATGAATCGCATCTGTATTTCCATAGTTTGCTAGAATATAGCTCAGAATTGAAGAGGTTTCCCCTGGAACGGGTTAAACTCCTTTAGCTTACTGAGGGCGCTGCACATGATTTACAGCCCTCAACTTATTAGCTTGCCCCAGGAAGGCAATTGTACTGAGGTCTGAAATCAGCTCCTGATATGGGCTGACTGGTATTGCCATCTTTACAAAACTAAATACGTATCTATGGGAGCACAAAGCTGATTTCAGATAAGAGCTCAGATTTCACAGAGCCCTTAGCTAATATTAAAAGGAAAGGCAAGGTTCACATCAGTGCGGGTGCAGGAATGCATGTAAATTGCACACATTCCCGCACAAAACGCAGTGCTTTAAAGAAAATACACAAGGGTGCCATTAACTCCTATTGGCACTCCTGCGCACTGAAAAACAGTGTGGTTTACCACACACTGAAAGCAAGTTACAAAAACACCATGCAATTTCCATGTGGCTGCATTTTAAAAAGGTGAAGAGACCTTTTGACCTCATGCACACAAAAAAAGTGCAAAAAACACTGCTTTTAAGGGCCTCTGTTTGGAGGCTGGAAAAAAAAAAAAACACTGTATGAATCACATCTGTATTTCCATAGTTTGGCAGAATATAGTTTTTAGATTTTTTTTGGGGGGGGGGGTAGCTTTCAGGTAGGATGTATGTGGCCCCATGATTTCTAACAGCAGCCCTCCCCAGCCCTGCATGCTGCATGTACCGGATGGGCTGGGTGATAGGATTAATAATGGGTGCCAGGTGGCCAGGCCTAAGGGAAGCCTGGGGCTTACATAGTGTTAGGCTTGCGCGGCTGCGCCCTTTCACCTCAGGGTGCACGCCGATGCACGGCCCTTATGGAACCCTGGCATTTGATTTTGACTGACTTCCATAGCATTGCAACTGTATTCTTTCACATCAGGGCACACACAGACATACAGCCCTTAATGTCCACCAAAATCCTCAGCATCAAGCCCATGATGCTCTTAATCTGGCCCTGATTAGACCTGCAGCCCCTTAGTGATGTCAAGGGCTGCAGTGAAAACCCTCTATCCCACACACAGGTTTGCCACCACACCTTCCCTACCCTTCCCCATAGGGCTCCATCCTATGGGACACTATTGAGTGCCAGTCTGAATCCATCTCTATATGGAGCCTTGGTTGGTGATAAGGTTGTAGGGTTGTGGGTCATGTGTGGCTCTGTAGACCTAAGCCTACACAGGCTTCTCTTTCATCCTAGTTTTGGGGACAGAGAAGGTCCATAGGTTCAACTTTACTATCTTGAGGACTGGTAGCCATAACTCTAGGAATATCATCCCAGCACAATCTACTGAGACAGCTATTTTGCTTTGAGATGGGTTCCCTTTATATTGAGTTTGGACACCTCCCTGGATCTGATTTGGAAGTTTTCTTTCCACACAGAACGGGCAGATTGCATATTAGTGTTGGGCTGGTCAGGACATAGTGACTATATACGGATTTTAGCATTTTTTTTTCTGAGGATGGAGAGCAGCAGGTCCGATTTTATATTTTATTCCTGCTTCTATATAGCTGAAATATCGCTCTATAAGGATTTGTTTTATCGGCACAATAGAGAGAAGTTTGTCCCATATGTTGGTATGTGTGTGGAGGGGTGAAAATAGGAAACAGGTGTGGCGTCATGGTTACCACATGTGTATCGCCAGAAACGAAGCCGCTTTCTACAGATTTAACTGTGACTACAAGCAGATCGTGGCTTGGCATGCAGTCACTGTGCGAGAGCCGGGGGCCAATATATGGACATTTATCATCACAGTTTCATTGCCCGGGAATGGATATCCTCCCAGTAAATTCTGCTCTTTGGTGGGGCAATTTATGCATTTAATAAAAAATATATATTGTATTGTATATTAAAAGTTTTTGTATAGCCAGAACGCTTTTTTTTGTTGTTTTGGAAGGAGTGTCAGGTTTTTGCTATATGTACAGTAAAGCTGAACTCCGGGCAGGTGATAAATACACAAATGAATACATAATTACATTTCCTATACTGTAAGTCTGAGCATATGAGAGGGAGGAGAAATACAGACAGTCAATCAGTCAATTGTACTGCTGTGCAAGGGTCAGGGTAATGGGGGAAGAATTCAGTGTGACAGAGTGCATTTAGTGCTTCTCCTTCACTGTCCAATCATAGGCTGGAGGAGGGACAAGACCTATAAGTGTTACTGAACTGCAGCAGCCTCCTACCTCCTCCCTTGTGTAGCAGAGTTGTGTTAACACCTTCCGAACCCAGCCTATAGGGGATTAATGGCCGGGTGGTGGCTTTGCCGTTCTGACTGTACGTCATATGAACGGGCCGCTAGTGTGCACCCCTAGGGGTGATTGGTGGTTTGCAGCGCAAATGGTGGTGCAGTGTATCCCTCAGACACACCGCATCGGTAAAGAGCCTATGAGGTAGGCTTTCTACCATTTGATCAGCTGTGCCCATCACAGTGTAAATAGAAATAATGGTTATCGGCATTCCTCTCCTCCTGCTGACAGCGCATGAGGAGAAGAGAGCCGATAAGTGGCTTTTCTCAGTTAGGACATCTACACTAATAATCAGTGCCCTGTTTATAAGTGCAGCCCCATCAGTGATGGCAACCAGTGCTGCATATTAGTGCCTCCTCATCAGCGCACATCAGTGAAGGATAAAAAATTACTTTTCTCTATCGTTCATCGAAAGACGCAGCTCAATCTTCTTTAGACCATTGGGTTTTGCTCCTCCTATCAGGAATAGGCACTAGGCAGGAAAAAAAACTTTACCACGCCTATGGGGCTATCCCTGCAGGCATGACCCCACACGCTTTGTTTCTGCCTAGTTTATGAATAGGACCTAGCTCCCTGCTGGGATTTCGGTCTTGGCTGTTATTAGGGAAATTTTGTTATTTTATGATTTTTTGTTTTCACTAGTTAGTTCCTGGAAAACTACAAGCTACAGCCAGCTGTGGTTTCGGACTGGATAACCTAGATCCTTAAGGTCTCCCAGCCTGGTCGGCGAGCGTGAGCAGGTTATAGTCCAGAACTAGGCCTCACCACAACAATGCCCTGACGGATGGGGAAGAGCCTGCGAATGCACTGTCTTGCTCGGGCGCGATCGACCTGGAATGCCCTGAGTCATGGCCTGCCCACTGGCTGACAGCACCCCCATCCTGGGTGGGAGGTGATCTGTTTCGGAGTAGCACCCACCTGGTATCATGGTATTGAAGGCTGCTGTTTAAAGAGAATCTTTTTTGTTTCTCTTTGAGGGTGTATGCTTTTTCAAGGTGAGCTCCAGTTGGTCCTGGTTGAGCTCAAGGAGGTGGCGGAGATTCTTTTGTGGGCGGAACACAATGTTCCGGCTCTTTCCGCAGTCCACATCCCCGGTGTGGAGTATAGGCAGGCAGATTACCTGAGTCGTCAGGTGTTGGATCAGGGGGAGTGGTCCCTGCATCCAGAGGTGTTTCATCTCCTGTGTGCCGGTGGAGGATTCTGGAGGCAAACCTGTTTGCGTCTCGCCTCAACAGGAAAGTTCAGAGGTTTATGGCCAGGTCTCGGGATCCTCTGGCCGATGCCCCAGATGCTCTGGTGGCTCCTTGGAGTCAGTATCACCTGACATATGCCTTCCCTCCCCTCATTCTCCTGCCGAGGTTTCTTCGCAGGGTGGCGATGGAAGGCATTACGGTCGTTTTGGTGGCACCAGACTGGCCTCGGCAGTCTTGGTACGCAGAACTGGTAAAAATGGTTGTGGATCCTCCATGGCATCTTCCTCGGCGGGAAGACCTTCTATCTCAAGGACCGATCTTCCATCCTGCTTTACGGTCACTGGCCTTAACGGCTTGGCTGTTGAAAGCAATGTGTTGAGGGATAGAGGTCTCTCTGATTCCTAACCTTTTGAAGTCCAGGAAGTCGACATCTAGGACGAGCTATCATCATATGTGGAAATCGTACATTTTATGGTGTGAATCGCTGCAGCTGCACCCTCGCTTGTTCTGTATAGCTAGGGTTTTGGCATTTTTTTACAAAAAGGGGTTGAGCAGCACTTGGGCACTATCAAGGGCCAGGTGTCAGCCTTGGCTATTTATTTCCAATGTCTGTTGACTTTTAATAGTTTGATTTGCACTTTCATTCAGGGGATGTGTCACCTGGCTCCTCCGTGGACATCCCCGTTACCGCTATGGGATCTCAATTCGGTTTTGTCCGTTCTTCAAAAGCCTCCTTTTAAGAATATTAGGGATATTTCTCTGCTTTCTTTGTCACAGAAGGTTGCCTTCCTAGTGGCTATCACGTCTGCTCGCACAGTCTGAGTTGGCGGCACTGTCCTGTCGTTCACCTTATTTGGTGGTCCACAGGAATAAAGTGGTCCGACCTAATCCGTCTTTTCTTCCTAAGGTAATGTGGCGGATATTCACCTGAATGAAGACATTGTGTTGCCTTCCTTATGTCCTCAGCCTAAATATCCCAAAGAAGTTGCCTTGCACTCTCTGGATGTGGTTCGGGCGATAAGGATTTATGTGACTGTTACTGAGTCCTTCAAGAAGTCAGACTCTCTCTTTGTCCATCCGGACGGTCCTCGCAAAGGTTTGGCTGCGTCCGCTGCTACGATTTTTTGAAGGATCAGGCAGATGGTTGTTAAGGCTTATTCACTCAAGGGTCAGGTTCCTCATTTCCCTGTGAAGACGCATTCTTCTAGAGCGCTGAGTGCCTCTTGGGCTTTTCGCCACCAGGCCTCTGTTATACAAGTTTGTAAGGCAGCGACTTGGTCGTCTGTGCACACCTTTACCAAATTTTACAAGGTGGATTTGTTGGCCTCTTCGGATGCCTCTTTTGGCCGCAAGATTTTGCATGCTGCTGTTTCATAAGAGAATGTTTTTTTATTATTCTCTTAGGGGTCTCTTGCCTGGGTGAGCTCCTGTTGTTTGGTTGAGCTCCATGTTGCCCGGTTGGCTAGGTTTAGCCTCTTGGAGTTGATGTTGACGTCTGGTTGCATTTTTCCCACCCCTAATGCCTGTACTGCTTTGGGACATCCCACTCAGCTTTCGTTCATTGACGGACACAGCTTCATACCTTTTTAACCATTGGGACACGTCCCTGAGGGATGGGAAAAACACCGAAAAAAATTCCCAAAAGGCAAACCTAGCCAACCAGGTAACATGGAGCTCAACCAGGAACAACTGGAGCTCATCTGAAAACAATACACCCTCAAAGAGGACCAGGTCCTTTCAAACAGCGGTCTGCAAAACCTTTCGACCAAAAGCAGCATTCGCAGATTTCAGTACATCTACTTTATAAAATTTTGTGAAAGTGTGCACAGACGACCATGTGGCCGCCTTGTAAACCTGTATCACTGAGGCCTGATGGCGGAAAGCCCAGCTCTAAGCTCCAGTGTAGAAAGCGCCTTAACAGGGAACGGAAGAACTTGACTCTTGATGGAATAGGCCTGCACCACCGTCTGTCTTGTCCATCTGAAAATGGTCGTGGCTGATGTGACCAACCCTTTGCGAGGTCCGTCTGTAAGGACAAACCGGTTAATTTCCTTAACGACTCGGTTTTGCCGCAAGGTACACCCTGAGCGCCCGACCCACATCCAGAGAGTGCAATGCAATCCCCCTAGGATGTTTAGACTTAGGACACAGGGAAGGCAACACAATGTATTTATTCAGATGGAAACCAGAAACAACCTTAGGAAGGAAAGACTGACAAGGGCGAAGCACCACTTTATCTCTGTGAGCCACCAGGTAAGGTGAAAGACAAGTCAACGCCACTAGCTCTGACACCCTGCGTGCAGAAGTAATAGCCACCAAGAAGGCTACCTTCTGGGACAATGTAAGCAGAGAAAGCTTGCAAATATTTTTGAAAGGCGGTTACTGGACCAAATTGAGATCCCACGGAGGCAACGGAGACCAAGTGGCAAACCCCCTGAATAAAGGTGCGAACCAAAGAATGCGTAGCCAAAGGATGGTAAAAGAAGACCTCCAAGGCCGAAAACCTGGCCTTTGACAGTACCCAAGGCCAGGTGCTGCTCAACACCTCATTGGGGGAATGCCAAAATCGGAGCCACTGAAAGGGAACAGTGATGACCCCTAAGAGACTCACACCACGCAATGTACGTCTTCCAGACGCAATGGTAAATCTTCCTAGAGGTAGATTTTCTAGCCTTTAACAGAGTGGGAATCCCCGATTCAGACAACCCCCTATACTTCAGCACCTGGCTTTCAACAGCCAAGCCGTTAAAGCCAGCGATTGTAAAGCAGGATAGAAAGGTACCGCAATCCACCGCTTCCACTACAATCCCAACACCGGGGCCAACACTTTTGTGAATACCCGAGGAGCTGAGGCGAAACCAAAGAGTAATGTCATGAATTGATAATGCTCCTCACCCATGGCAAATCAGGGGAAACGCTGATGACTGTCATATATTGGAATATGAAGGTAAGCGTCTTTTGATGTGGGGATGCCACTACCACACGAATTGACTCCATTTGGAACTTCTGTACCTGCACAATGCGGTTCAAAGCCCTAAGGTCCAGGATTGGATGTACCTTGCCTTCCTAAAAGCCGGAGACTCCTCCACCGGATTAAAGTGGATTTATTCAGCCTGGAACCTGAGAATCCACCACAGGTAGGACTGTCCACTTTTTTTTTTTTTTTTTTTTTTAACAGGGCCTTTTTAAGGGATACTGTCTAGCGAAACGCTTAGGCACTGACCTATTGCGTTTAGGTCACTCACTCGCGACAATCTTGTCAAAACAGGCAGGAAAAGGGAATACCATTGCCGCTCCTGGTGAGTTGCAGGTACCAAAGTGGACCAACGCCTCCAAAGCAGCTGCATCCTCCATTTTTAAAAATTGCCCGCACCGATTCAATCAGTGCATTCACCAGCGCCGTTTCATGCGCAGCGGCAGTAGAAAAGGAATCATCCTCACTAACAGAGCACTCAAAGTGCGTGGACGCAGAGCCTGAAGATTCGCTGCATATTAAGCTCACCCCGAAACAAAACAATCAGGGGAGACCGCTGACTATGATCCCGCAAGGGGACGCCGGTCAAGGGTCCACAAATGGACCACCTATGAGACCCCACAAAAGAAAAGGGGATCACCTTAAGAGCCCACCGTAGAGGACATAATACCATAGTAACATAACATAGCTCCCCTTAAAGGTGGGCTGCCCACATTGACACGGACGTGCAGGGAGGGAAGCCCCGCTCACACAATAATGGCGGCAAGACTGTCACTAAAAATGAAGCGCCACCCGGCTCAAGGGAGATGCCAAGCTGACCATGTGGCCCAGTAGGGCGCAAGCTGCAGCCTAAATTCTTGTGGGGGCCCAGCCACAAATAGCATGGATCCTCAGTCTGGCAGATGCCCAAGGGGGTAGTTGGGGGCTTCAGCTAGACCCACTGAGGCGGTGCCCAACTCAGCCGCATGGCCTAGTAGGCCGCAGCCTAAATTTTAAGGGTGCCCCGCCACCAGGACGAGAGCCCCAGCGGACCCGAACACCCAGGGCAGCGGAGGGGAAGGTGGATGCCCACATGGAAGGCAGTGGCTACAGCCATCCTCACAGGGGCCACCTTACATAGGTTCCGCCGAGTGGGCCGCAAAGCCGCGGCCTAAATGTTAGGCCAGATCTGGCCGCGTGAGGCGTGTACCTGCGGATGGTAAAACATCTGCTCTCCCAGCCAATCAACAGCCGCAGGGAGCCCTCAAGGATATCCCTGCCCTAGTCACCAACCCCCAGGATGGCAGGGAACCCTGCTCAGCCCCCCATTGCACCAGGTCAGCATCAGCAACAACTACAGCCAACCCTGCCATTGGAGCATGTGGCAAAGCCAGCTCACAACTGCACACGGGGGGAGGCCAAAAGACCCACAGTGACTGTTTAGAGGGGCTGAGGGGGAAGGAAGGGGAACCGGGGGTCCGACTTTCTCAGGGAGGGGCCCAGGTCAACTCCAAAAGACCACCAGGGGAGAGGGGGGACACTACTTACCACACCATGGAACTGGGTGGGCACCGCTCCGGGCCGAACACCGCACCATCGGAATGGGGGTCCTGCAGGCTAAGAGGCACGCTGCGACTCAGGCCAGGACCAGGTCATATGCGCCCTCGCGAGACGTTTAACTCGCAGGCCAGCCCCTGTCCAGTGGGGCTATGTCGCGGCTGATCAAGAGCGGAGCTGAGGCCTGCGTGGGCTCGCTGGCCAGACTGGGGTGACCTTGAGGATCTGGAACAGGAGTCTCTAAACTATGCTCCTCCAGTTGTTCAGGAACTACAATTCCCATCATACCTAGTCATGTCTGTGAATGTCAGAATTTTACAATGCCTCATGGGGCGTGTAGTTCTGCAATAGCTGAAGGGGTGTAGTTTGACGATCACTGATCTAGAATATCCAGTTCGTCGCCCAGTCCAGAAGTTGATTGTAGTTCTTACAGGAACGGAAAATGATAAAAGAGAAAAAAATTCCATTTTAAAAAGGAAAAAATGCTAGGACCATAGATCCCATCAAGGAACTAGGTCCTTACTCCTGACTAGGCAGTAAAAAAACTGAATGCCTATAGCAGAGTGTGGGAGTATATCCCCCTAGGACTGCCATATAGGCGTGGTAAAGCTTTTTCCTGCCTAGAGTCCCCAACCCAATGGTTAAGAAGATTCTGAAGCTGTGTCTGTCAATGAACGTAAACTTTTCTTTTTTTTTTTTCCCCTATTTGTTTAGCAAAAACAAACAACCCAGTAGTGATTAAATAGCACCAAAGGAAAACTCTTATCTGTCTCAAAAAAATAAGTTTGTTTGGGTACAGTGTTACATGACCACGCAATTGTCATTCAAAGTGCAACAGCGTTGAAAATTAGCCTGGGCAGGAAGGTGGTGAAAGTGCCTGGTATTGAAGTGGTTGAAAAATAACTAGTGTCCTCATTGGAAGATTTCCCCTATATTCCTGTGCTAGGGACAAACCAAAATTTGGGATTTTCTTTCTTTTTTGGCGATAACCGTAAACTGGTCAACTAGAGAGGATAAATCTCCCCAACAGGGACACAGACCGCAATAAAGGCCTGACAGGTGTTCTAATCCCTCTCCACGCTTTCCAAAACCAAAAACAGTTTTGTCTTTAGTTACACTTTGTAGTCCTATCCATCTAGACCTGAGAATAAAGTCTTTGGCAGGTAAAACCGCTCCAATGTATGTACTTTATTTGGTTTGTATTTAGTGGTTTGAGTGGGGTTCAGTAAGTTCTTTAAATGTCATATGTCAGGGGTGTCAAACTCCATTTCATTGCGGGCCGCATCAGCATTATGGTTGCCCTCAAAGGGCCGGTTATATCTGTAAGGTTAGATGTCCAGAGCACCCCACACCCCCTTACACCCTTACATGAAATGTCAAGAGCCCCCCCACCATCATAAGTCAAGAGTCACCCAACCCTTCCTTACATCACAATTCAGCCCCTTACCTGGTGCTACTGCCAGGAAGAAGATGCGGGTGGATCTGGGAAGAAGTGCAAGGTCTTGAGGAGGACTAGAGGAGGGCTGGAGTCCAAACAAATATATCAGCCAAGCGCTCACTCCGAAGGGGAAGACTGGCGTGCTGCTCTCCTCAGGCAGGGAACTCCAAACGGATGCATAAAAGAAAGGGAGTCAAGCTCCACCTCTGAGGAAGGGAGCTTGACTCCCGAAACGCATTAGTGGTCGCAATTTCCAGGACATGGTCCAACACACGGGTGACAGGAATTTGCAATACGATTTTAATTCTTCATGTTTGTGAGTATGCATTTAGCATTTTATTAAATTATTTTAAACAGTACCACGGGTAATGCACTAGGTGTTTGCGCCTCCTTTTCCTTTCTTTTATGAGGGCTGGAGTCCGCTTACAGAGTCTGCTGAATGCTAAGACCAGGGGAGGCAAATACAAGCTGGTGTTGTGGCTGCACAGAGAGGTGCAGGATCTGTAGGAGGAGTTCTGCCTTCCTCTCTGCTGCAGACTGCTGAGAAAGGGGTGGGCAAAGATGAGCCTTTCTACAGCAGTACAGAGAAGCACAGGATCTGGCAAAGGAGTTCTGTCCTCTGCTGCCGACAACTGAAACAAGGTGGGGGCAGAGACAAGGGGGGTGCCGCAGCTGCAGGAGAGGTGCGAGGGCCACATGAAATGGCCTGGGGGGCCGCATTCGGCCCGCGGGCCTTGTGTTTGACACCTGTGTCATATGTGTTCCTATTGGCTTAAATAACGCAGAGGTCACAGAAATGTCAATCTATAACAGGTCACAGAAGGACATTGGACTACTTTTGTACCTGCAGCTGTTCTGATCCAATATTCTGTGTTCTGTGTAGGACTCTCACCTCCAACGTGAAGTAATGGAAGAAAGGTACGCGCAATATCGGGAGATCATCGGCTCCTTGCAGCAACAGCTGGAAGACTCAAAGCGACGAATCCAGGAATACAGGGTATGTCATTCCTCACTGTTACCTTACAGACATCTTCACTGACCTATCCACATCTGGGTCACTGGGCTGCCAATTTGGTTTGTCAGACTACAGTTGAGTCTGCACATTGCCCATCTTATGTGATCTATTCCTTACACCTGCATAGCAAACATGAAAGTGTAAGTCCAGCCAAAACTGAAGACTCCATAGAGCAGGGGTTGGCAACCACAGTGAGTTGGAGATTTTTAAAGAGATGAAAGAAACTATGGTCATTGATGATAAGGTAAAAAGATAAATCATGGATGAGTGCTCCACAGGGGAGGTTGGGTAAGACATCCCAGTTGTGCTCGATGAGAGAGGCAGGGTGAGATTCACAGCAGTGCCTCATTAGAACATCTTGAGTATAAACCTAAAAACGTGTACAGTGCCTTGAAAAAGTATTCATACCCCTTGAAATTTTCCAAATTTTGTCATGTTACAACCAAAAATTTTAATGTATTTTATGTGATAGACCAACACAAAGTGGCACATAATTGTGCCGTGGAAGGAAGATAACCGGTTTACAAAATTTTACAAATATCTGAAAAGTGGGGTGTGCATTTGTATTCAGCCCCTCTGTACTCTGAAACCCCTAACTATAATCTAGTGGAACCAATTGCCTTCAGAAGTCACCTAATTAGTAATTAGTCTACCTGTGTGTATTTTAATCTCAGTATAAATACATCTGTTCTGTTAAGCCCTCAGAGGTTTGTTAGAGAACATCATGAAGGCCAAGGAACACACCAGACAGGTCAGGGATAAAGATGTGGAGAAGTTTAAAGCAGGGTTAGGTTATAAAAAAATATCCCAAGCTTTGAACATCTCACGGAGCACTGTTCAATCCATCATCTGAAAATAAAAAGAGTATAGCACAACTGCAAACCTACCAAGACATGGTCGTCCACCTAAACTGACAGGCAAGGAGAGCATTATTTAGAGAAGCAGCCTGGAAGTCCATGGTAACTCTGGAGGAGCCACAGAGATCTACAGCTCAGGTGGGAGAATCTGTCCACAGGACAACTATTAGTTGTGCACTCCACAAATCCGGTCTTTGTGGAAGTGGCAAGAAGAAAGCCATTGTTGAAAGAAAGCCATAAGAAGTCCCATTTGCAGTTTGCGAGAAGCCATTCGGGGGACACAGCAAACATATGGAAGAAGGTGCTCTGGTCAGCAGAGACCAAAATTGAACTTTTTGGCCTAAAAAATAAACCGCTATGTGTGGTGGAAATACTGCACATCGCCCTGAACACACCATCCCCACCCTGAAACGTAGCATCATGTTGTGGTGATGCTTTTCACAGTTGATTGGAAGATGGAGGAAGCCAAATACAGGACAATCTTAGAAGAGAACCTGTTAGAGTCTCTAAAAGACTTGAGACTGTGGCGGAGGTTCACCTTCCAGTAGGACAACGACCCTAAACATAGTCAGAGCTACAATGAGGTTGATTTACTAAAGGCAAATCCATTGTTCACTACAAGTGCTCCCGCTGTAGATCTGCGGGGAACCTCTGCTGATTTCTATCATCCAATCATGTGCAAGCAAAAATGCTGGTTTTTATTTTCCTTGCATGTCCCCCTTAGATCTACAGCGACTGCACTCCCAAGTGAACTTTTAATGTACAGTGGTCTGGCCTTTAGTAAATAAACCTCAATGGAATGGTTTAAATCAAAGCATATTCCTGTGTTTGAATGGCCCAAAGTCCAGACCTAAATCCAGTTGAGAATCTGTGGCAAGACTTGAAAGTTGCTGTTCAGACACTCTCCATCCAATCTGAGAGAGCTTGAGCTATTTTGCAAAGAAGAATGGGCAAAAATATCACTCTATAGCTGTGCAAAGCTGGTAGAGACATCCCCAAAATGATTTGCAGCTGTAATTGCAGCGAGAGGTGGTTCTAAAATGTTTTGACTCAGGGGGGCAGAATACAAATGCACGCCACACTTTTTAAATATTTGTAAAAAATATTTCAAACCATTTATTATTTTCCTTCCACTCCATAATTATATGCCACTTTGTATTGGTCTATCACATAAAATCCCAATAAAATAAATTTACATTTTTGGTTGTAACATGACAAAATGTGGAAAATCTCAAGGGGTATGAATACTTTTTCAAGGCATTGTATAAGCTGAGCACTCATGTTTCCATACTTAGTACACACTCCTTGCCTCAGCCTAATTTTGGGGGGAACAATTGGCCAGAAATTCAGGCAAGTTCTTTGACTGTTCTTCTGGGATTGATTAGTCAAGTCATAGACATTTTATCCATTATAGCTCCAAGATTGTACAACAATCCTCTTATTTCTAGGGTCTTCTTAACATTGGGCAAGCACAGAGTGATTTTTTGCTAGAACGATCACGCCATTAAAGTTGCCTGTTCTATCCTGTGATTAATAGCTAGCGATTGCTACACATGCATGTAGTATCTCTCCTTTGCAAACATTTAAAGCACCGTGACACCACTAGCAATTGATTACTACTATACTCCACTATTTCCTATGTTTACTGCTGGATCGCTAATTGGGACGATCATTTTTCTATCAAGAATTGCCTGTGTGTGTACCCCAAAGCTGCACCATTACAATCTTCAATGGACTAGTGAGGGATTTTTGAACTATTGGCCGGTAAAAATGATTTATTGTGGATGTGCCATTATAGAGAAGCCAGATGAGGTTATTGTGGATTATTTGCTGTCTGTATCCAGGAAGGGTCCTGAAGGTGTTTATCTTTTAATGTTAGCCATGTAAACCTGTAGTATGTCCCTTTTATTTCTTTTTCTTTTTTCCTTCAGCTGAGCTGCGTAACTATGGAGACTTCCTGGAATGCCGTAGCATGTAATGTGTGTCCCGGCCACTGACAATCTGCTCGGTGGGGGGGCCCTATTCACTTCTATGGCGTTAATTACCCGTGATCAATGATGAGATTTTGATTGCGTGATCTAAGTTCACCCAGTGGTGTAGCCTGATGTGTGTGGCCAGCGAAGGGAGGTGAATAGTACACAGAAATGTTGAGGCCGGCCGTACACATTTCACACTCGCCTGTACTTTATTACCAAAAATAATTTTCCTGGCTTGTTAAAACTTTTCCAAAACCACCGAAACAAATATCAACTGCTGTGTGAACCCCCCCCCCCCAAACCTAGGGCACTGTGATCTCCTTTACACATGAACATCTGCGCCCAATGCAGCCAGCAAGCCCCCATTTAACCCTTCCACTACCAGAGCAAACTTTTTTCTCTTTTGTTCATTGACTGACAGCTCCAGATCTTCTTGACCGATGGGTTTATGCTGCCCCCTACAGAAGTGTAGGACACTAAGCGGGAAAATATTTGACTATGCCTATAGGGCAGTCACCGGGGGGGGGGGGGTGGTATACTCCCACTTCCAGCTATAGGTCTTCAGTTTTTTTCTGCCTAGTCAGGAGTAAGGACCTAGTTTCTTGCTGGGATCTCTGGTCCTAGCATTTTTTCCTTTTTAAGCAGAATCTTTTTATTTTTGTAATTTTCTGTTACTGTGAGAACTACAATCAACTGCCAGACTGGGTGGCGGACTGGATATTCTAGATCCTTATGGTCTTCCCAGTCCGGCCAGCGAGTGCGACCCAATCTTAGCTCTTCGCTGGGTTGGCCGCTACATAGCCCCACTGGACAGGGGCTGGCCGGCGAGTAAAAACATCTTGTGGGGACGCATAGCCCCGGTCACAATCCTGAGTCGCAGCATACCTCTCTCCCATAGCACCTCCATTCCAAGATGGTGCGGTGGTCTGCCTGGAGCTGTGCCCGCCTGGTCACAAGGTGTGGTGAGTAGTGTCCCCCCTCCCCTCCGGTGGTTTCTCGGGGTGGACGTGGGCCTCTCCCTGGGTTGGTCGGATCCCCAAGGGCCATTCCTTCCCAAACTATCGGGGTCACCATCCCCTATTCACCCATGCCTAGCCCCCCCCCCCGGGGCGTCCCTACCTGTTCTTATGTGTGGGGTGTCCAGCGGGTGCTAGGGGCGAGTCACCGGCTGCGGAAATGCGTTTTTTTTTGGGGTGGTGGTGGTGGGGGTCCCTAGCGGGGTCCCCCTATTGTCTATATGCACCTGGGGGTCCTCTGAGGGTCCCGGGAGCCACGTGGGTGCCGCCATTGTGTTGTGGATGGCTGCTGTATATATTGGTGGCCATTTCCTTATAGTTTCCCATTGCTATCACGCGGCCGCCCAGTTTTTTTAAGTCTATGGGGAAGTGAATCAGCGGTGGGCTACTAGTGGCAGTTCACTGAACTCTCTCTCTCTTTCTCTCTGATCGCCGCACGGCGTGCAGCCTGACACTCTGCATCTGAGTAGGGGTAGTGAGTCTCTGTGGGGGTAAACGGTTCTATCTTTCTGCTATAGCGGTTTTGGTGAGCTGGGGTTTGTAGTTCCGCTGGTGCAGTGGTGGATTGGTTCTTTTCACAGCAATTTTTACACTTTTTTGCTGGCGATTTCCAGGTTAACCCATGGAGTCCCTGGAGCACGTGTCACCACCTGACCCTCTCTCAGAGGCTGCGGGGCTCGTGGGGGTTCAGTCTGCTTTGTCTGCTATGATGGCGGTCCTGCAGTCACTGGTGTCCAAAGTAGATATGGCCCTTCAAAATAGTAAAAAGCGTCCTCTGCCTTCATCTGCATCCTCCGCTTCCTCAGATTCTGAGGTAGGATTGGCCACAGCTGACGTTAGTCACCCTACTGGGTCTGTATCCACGCACCTTGAGTGCTCTGATAGTGAAGATGAATCCTCTACTACTTCAGTCGCGCATGAAAAAGCGCTGGTGGATGCATTAATTGGATCAATGTGGGAAATTTTAAAATTGGAGGACGCAGTTACTGCTGAGTCGGCTGCAACGGTGCAATTCGGTACCTGCAGAACCTCCAAGGCGACAAAGCTGTTCCCCTTTCCAGTCTATTTCGACAATATTGTCGCAAGTCAGTGGGGTTCCCCCGAACACAATATCAGAGTCCCTAAGCATTTTGCTAGAAGGCATCTTTTTGCAGAGTCCCTGCTAAAGAAACTAACAGTACCACCTGTGGTGGACTCGCAGATTTCCAGGTTTAATAAAGCCACCATTCTTCCAGTAGAGGACTCTCCGTCCGTTGAAGACCCTTTTGACAAGAGAGCTGAATCTCCAGTCCGATACCGTTTTATCATGGCCTGAGGGTTTCCACTTTCGAGGTGGTTCGGTTTGCTCAGTTCCATACCAGTTCTTTACAGAAGGAGATTTTTGCCAAATGGAACAAGAACCCACAGGCTGTAGCCAATCTGATCCCGTTGAGCCGAGGTACAAGAGGGTCTCTGATCTGGTGGCTCCGCTCTCCGGCACTTCGGCAGGGAAAATCCTTTCTCCCCCCCTGTACTGGAAGGTGTCTTGGGCACGGACTCGCCATCTCTGCCGTACATAGTAAAAGGGTGGAAAATTGGCAGGCGGACTACCTCAGTCGGCAGACTTTGGATCAGGGAGAATGGTCTCTCCACCAGCAGGTGTTTCATCAATTGTGTCTCCGGTAGGGGACTCCCAATGTGGACCTGTTGGCCTCTCATATCAACAGGAAGGTGATGAGGTTTGTAGCAAGTTCTGGAGATCTGGTGGCTCCTTGGGGCCAGTATCGTCTGAAGTACGCATTTCCTCAACTAACTCTTCTGCTGAGACTTTTGCGCAGAATCAAGGCAGAAGGGATTCCGGTCATCCTAATAGCCCCAGACTGGCCTCGCAGGTCCATAAAAATCATAAAAATGAAACATTTTGAGAATGACCTTAATAGTTTTATCAGTGATAGGTAGCTTTAGTTAATTTTTATGATTTAATTTATTTTTAAAATGTTTTTTTTTTTTTTCATTTTTTTATATTTTAGATATTTTTTCAATATATTTATATATTTTTTTTCATTATTATTATTATTATTATTAATACTTTTATTTTTATTTATTTAGCTTTTTTAGGTGATTTATGTGATTGCTTTTTTTAATTACTGTAAAGGCAGGTGATGTATGGATTTTTGGATGTTACAGCTTCGGTTCTTGTAGTTTTATCTCTTAATGTTTTTCGTTTTGGTGTCACCAATATTCCCAGAGGTGTTTTGATCTCTTAGGCTTCTTTCACACGGTCCGCCTCCGCAGGCGGATCCGTGTTGCTCAGCGGGGATCGATCCGCGATCCCCGCTGAGCCGTGCGGATGACAGCTCCGTCTCCGGTTGCAGAGCGGAGAGGGAGGTGTCTCAGCCCCCGCTGCCCTCTATGGGGGATCGGAGGAGAGCAGACCGCTTGTCCGCTCTCATCAGATCCGCTCCGCTCCGCTCCGATTACTGAACGGATGGAAAAATAGGGTTTCCATCCGTCCAGATTTCAGCACAGGATCGGATGCGGATGGCAGCGGGTGTCAGCGGAGGTGACCTCCGCTGACACCCGCTGCCCCATAGAGCTGCATGGAGGATCCGATCAGATCCGCCTAAAAAACTGATAGGCGGATCTGATAGGACCGCCCGTGTGAAAGAGCCCTTACTGTGCACACCTCTTCTGGGAGTGTGTGAGCTCATCCGGGCAATTAGAGGTGCAGGTGTGAGCTTAGTGGTTGACAGCTACTGAGGTCTATTTTGGTAACGAGGCTGACTCCATCCCTACTGAAGAAGTCAATCGCGTGACGCAACGTGTATGGGGGGGTGGAGCCTCACTTCCAATGCATCCTACGGACACCTAGCCTGAGATCGTTCTTTTGTTCCAGCACGCACAGCTGATGTGCCTTCTATGTAAGTGTACTACTGTCAGACTTTGGCCAATAAACTTTTAAACGGAGAGAGCACTAGATCATCTTATTATTTTTTTTACACATTCACACCAAGGACCTTGATTGAGGAGGAGGATGAGATCATTCATTGACTTCCCTTAGTTCATGGAGATCGGATCGCTTTCACCCCGAGGGGAACTGCTAGCTCTGACCCGCTGATAACACAGGTTAGAATGGGAGGTGAGCGGCCATTTGGGGAGGAGGAGGGAGAGGGGGGCAGAGGCACACAGTACGGGAGGGGGGTTACAGAGCTCTGTGACCTGGAAAGGGCATAGTATCCAGGAGTAAAGAGTCAGGGTTACTTTGGGCATCTGAAAAGCAAAGCCATCCAGGACTCCTGTTTGCAGCTCCAGGTGATCTGCATGCTCTTATGCTTCTCAGTGGAGAAAACATGCTTCACATAGATAAAATGCACACCCTGCATATTGTGATCTTTTATCCGCTCAGCCAGCCGGTATGCTTTTTGCAGGCAGTGTGGGGAAGTGGAAACCTCTCTGCGTGCACTGCACTTTGAGCTGCATTAGGCAACTGGAAAATTCCAGGCTTCCGAGATGTTTAAACACAGGGTCCGCCCCCAAATATCACCATATAGCACTCTAAGCATGCCCCATCCCAAGATCGGATGATAAAGAATGGCTGGCTGCGCATGCAGTTTGTATTTGCCGGCGGAGCTGTCATTACTGACAGGTAGCGCCCCATGTTCACTTTGTGCCAGAAACTGTAGGGGCAAAACTGCAGCCCCTCCCCCTCCCAAGGCACCTGGGTCCCCGGGGTAATGCCCAGGAGTGCCCGTGCATTAAGGCGGCCCTGTGGTGTCTCTTCCCCCTCCCAGTCTCCAGGCGTCTCCTCATGCCATTCCCATCAGAGCCCTCCCCAGCTCTGTTCTCGGGGTAAAGCTGGCAGCCCAGAGTGCTGAGAGGTGTGGAGAGGGGGTGAAGCTCCCCGGCACCCCTCCTCCTGCACCACTGCCCTTCCCTCCTGCTGGGACATGTATCTGCTGGACGCCGCACCTCACAGAGGACAGTGTACCGGATCTCCCTGACCCTGGTGAGAAAGGAGCTGGTGTCGGGGGAGAGCTTGCTGGAGTGATGTCTGGAGGAGGAAAGGAGACCGACACCTTCCGCTGAACTCCGGACTACAGCGAATGAGGCACTGACAAGCTGCTTGTGCCCCCTCCCCCCGGCGGAGAGTAAGGAAACCAGCGATCATGGCTGTGCCCCAGGCAGCAGTGCACTCTAGGCGGTTGCCTAGTTTGCGTAGTGGTAGAGCCGGCCCTGGAATTAGGAGTGTGTCTACGCAAATGTTTGGCCATTCTTCTAGAACCCCATTTGTGAGGTCAGGCACTGTTGTTGGACGAAAAGGCCTAGCTCGCAGTCTCCGCTCTACTTCATCCCAAAGGTGTTCTATTGGTTTTAGGTCAGGACTCTGCAGGCCAGTCAAGTTCCTCCACCCCAAACTCACTCATCCATGTCTTTATGGACCTTGCTTTGTGCAGTGGTGCGCAGTCCTGTTGGAATAGGAAGGGGCCATCCCCAAACTGTTCCAACAAATTTGGGAGCATGAAATTGCCCAAAATGTCTTAGTATGCTGATGCCTTGGGAGTTCCCTTCACTGGAACTATGGGGCCAAGCCCAACCCCTGAAAAACAACCCCACACCATAATCCCCCCTCAAATGATTTGAACCAGTGCACACAGAAGTTTTTTTTTTTTTAACCTTAATGCATACAATGCATTAGGGTAGAAAAAACCTTCTGCCTTTAGATCCACTTTAACTTGATTGCTATCACAATGGGGATTGACAAAACCCCTATGTCATAGCATAGGACAGGTGCTCTTTAGGCCTCTTGCACACGATACTCCTGTTTGAGCATCTCCTTTTGGCCTCTTGCACACAATACTCCTGTTTGAGCATCTTCTTTTTCCAGACCTTTTTTTTTTAATGTATTTGCGAGTATTTGTGTGCATTGAGGCTTAAATTACTGCCCAAAAATGCAGATTTTTCTGTTTTGTTCTTACTGAAGAATGCACAGCGCTTGTTTACGCGCCTGTGTGCATAGGCATATTACAATTAATGGGCTGTATTTTAGCTCAAAAAGCTGAACTGAGCATTTTCAAGCTGCAAAATGCTCAAAAAGGAGTATTGTGTGCAAGAGGCCTTAAGTAGACAGCGGGCCCCATTGTCACCTTTGCACAATGTTGAAGCTGATCAAGCACAGAATGTACAATGCTCAAAAAAATTGAAGGAACACTTAGACATCTGATGTTTTCAATGGGGAAAAATATAATGCTGGATATCTATACTGATATAGATTGGGCAATGTGTTAGGAAAGAAAGGATGCTACATCATTTGATGGAAAATAAAATTCTTAACCACAGAGGGCTGAACACCCTGAAAATCAAAGTGAAAAAATTATGCAGTAGGCTTGTCCATTTTACTGAAATTTCATTGCAGCAACTCAAAAGGGTACTCAGTAGTTGGATGGCCCCCGTGTGCTTGTATGCATACCTGATAACGTTGGGGCATGCTCCTAATGAGTAGACGGGTGGTGTCCTGGGGTATTTCCTCCCACATAACTAAGCTCCTGAACAGACTGGGGTGCAACCCGGTGTCATTGAATGGACCGAAACATAATGTCCCAGAGGTGTTATATTGGGTTTAGGTCAGGTGAGCATGGTGGCCATTCAATGGTATCAATTCCTTTATCCAAAGAGGAAGTACAAGAACTGCCACTACAGGCCCACCGCAGATTCACCGCTCCATAGGCTTAAAAAACATGGCTGCCCTATGTATCTTGTTGTACTTATTACCTTTGCCTTTCTGTTTGTTTTAATGTTTGCATATTGAAACTTAAAGATTATACAAAAGAAAACATGGCTGCCGTTTGATAGCAATGGGAGACTACAAGAAAATGGCAGCCGAATATTCATGCAGCCATCCACAGCAAAATGGCGGCTACACACGGCTCCTGGAACCCCAAGAGGACCCCCAGCTTGAACAGTAGGGGGGGGGGCCTCAAAAAGCGCGTTTTGGGCAGCCGGCGGCGCCTCCCCCCAAACAGAAAAAAACAGGCATTGTTGCCCTGTGAGGGAGGGGGGCTAGATATCGGTGAATGGGGGAAGGAAAGGCACTCAAGGGTCCAACCAACCCAGGGAAGGGCCCACATCCACCCCAAAAAACACCACCAGAAGGGAGGGGTGACACTACTCACCACACCTTAGGACCAGGCGGACACCACTCCAGGCAGACCACCGCACCATCTTGGAATGGGGATGCCTAGGGCCAGAGGCACGCTGCGACTTAGTTCGTGACCAGGGCTATGCATCCGCGTTTAACTCGCCGGTCAGCCCCCGTCCAGTGGGGCTATGTCGCGGCCAACCTAGCGCGGAGCTAAGGTTGGGTCACGCTCGCTGGCCAGACTGGGAAGATCGTAAGGATCTAGGATATCCAGTCTGTCGCCCAGTCCAGCAGTTGATTGTAGTTCTCGCAGGAACAGAAAATAAGAAAAGAAGAAAAAATTGCAGCTTAAAAGGGAAAAAATGCCTGGACCAGAGATCCCAGCAAGGAACTAGGTCCCCACTCCCTACTAGGCAGAAAAAGACCTGAAGAACCATAGCAGGAAGTGGGAGTATACCCCTTGGGATTGCCCTATGTAGTCAAACTTTTTCCCACCTAGTTTCCTACCCCTGTAGGGGGGCAGCGTAAACCCAAGGGTCAAGAAGATCTGGAGCTGTGTCTGTCAATTAACGAAAGAGAAATATACCTTTCAACCACTGTAACCTGTTTGCGTCTATAGACACACATTGTGGCTTGGCCCCCGCCCCTTTCTCAGTGTTTTGTTTACCAAAAATGTTATCCGAAGGAAAACAACATAGCACTTACATTAAAATAGTCGTAGGCATAGCGTACCAATAATGTCATTGGATGGTCAAAACAGACATGACTCACCCACGCAGGAGTGGATAGGAAGATGAGCATATACAACTTAAAGTGAGAACTTAGGAGGGACCTGATCAACGGAAAAATAATGCGGATGTATAATGCAGAAAAAAAAATCATGGCAATGCCCCATTGTGGTTGACCAAAAGAGGTAGATAAGAAACATTCATTAACAGGCCCAGCAGGCAGTTGACAAATGGGTATTGGAAAAAGGGAAAGTGGCCCAGTGGCTCAAAGTTGGTGGAAAAAAAAAATGGGAAAAATAGTGACCCTCAAGCGAGTGGGGGAAGGGACCCCTAGAGCCAAGAAAGAAAGAGCGGTGGGGGGTTAAGAGGGAAGAGAGGGGAAGGATCTTGCTTCAGGGAACAACCTTTGTTCCCAAAAGCAAAGACAAATTAGGGGGACTACATGCATATGTTCTTGGATCACAAGTGGAGCAACCGCCTTGTAAAATGGGAGACTGGTTGGTAATCAAGCCAGGGCTGCCAGAAAGAAATTTATCATGCTTGTCCTCCAAAATAGAAGTAAGCTTTTTGTTAATAAAGATGTCTTGTATTCTAGATTTAACCTTCTCAAAGCAAAGGCTATGGAACTTCCACGTGTGGGCTATAGTTTGCTTCGTAGCCAGAAAAATTTAAGGAAATCAAGATGCGAGACAGCCGTGACACATCTTTTCTTGGTCTGTGGAGTACGGCTTCCCAGGGGGTTTTTCTTAATATTGAATTGTGTAAGCGACCGTACCATAGTACACCCTAATACAAGCAACGCGCCACTGGGCAGGACCACCATATGTGGAACATGTCACTGTAAACCCCACAACTGCGAAAAAAAGAGGCGTTCTAAGCACGTATTGCTTAGCAATACGTGCTGGTGTAAAATACCATCAGGAAAGTCCTTTAGAAGTGTTTTTTTTTAAGGTCGTGGACATTGCATGAATTTTGAAACAGCTTGCCAAATCAATGCCTAATCTTCCAGTGCAAGGGTCTTGTTTAGATCTTGTTCCAGATGGATGCAGTAGGATGGTATGGCATCGAAATTGTGGCCTTGAATGGACGCGTACATTGGGGATAGCGCATCTTTAGTGATTGCTGAATATTTACAGAGGCATACGGAACAAGAACATACTTAAAAAAGTTTAACGGCCAAAAGGAGGGATGATCACAATTGTAAAAATAATATTTAATTCTATTACATCCATATAGATAAAAAAAACATTTACATAGAACATAAATTGACATTAAAAAAATATTCCAATTAGTAATATTGTAAATACAGATTGCAAAAATGTCCCTGATAACCGAATATATAGGTCCTCAAAGCTGACCCGTTTCACCACTGGCTTCTTCAGGGCTAAACAGACCTTACAGACATTATCTACAAAAGAATATATACATCAATTATTTTTACAATCTAACATTTAATGTAATATATTGCACATAGCTGAAGCAGAAGGCATATAGACACCAACCTAATCACTAGATGTGCCAGACATATTTCTCTCCAGGGCAAGCGACGGGACTAAGCAAGCAGGAACAACCATCTATATTAAATATTAGATTGTATTAAATTAAAGGGCTGAACTGATCATCGGCCGCACTGCCCCTCGATTCTGCTGTCAATTTCCATCGATGATCGGAAGTGTTGTCAGGATGTTGACGTCTGGGGAGGAGGTTAAAGTCCTACTTTTTTTATGTATGTACTTGTTCAGTATTCATTTATGGATGGTGGCCTAAATAGTTCATGGTATTTTGTGTGACTATTTACAGAGGGACTCGAAGCCCATGAGGATTCTCTGGGGAGTGTGATTACGAGTTAGCGATTTAACAAAGTGGTGCAGCTAGAGGCTCAGTGTTTGATTAACAGCAGCAGAAGCCAGTGGCTCAGGTTGGGGTCTCTCTACCTATGAGAGAGAGGGAGAGAAGACCAGTGGTGCAGCAGATGGGCAGAGTGCTGTATTGAAAGAGAGGAGCCAGGTAAGTAGTGAAAAGTGGCTTTGGGGAACTGATAATGCAAGGCTTACTTTGGAAAATGCATTAAAGTGGTTGTAAACCTTCAGACAGGAAATATGAACAAAGCATACAGTATATCCCTCTATAGTCTGTTCGGGTCTCAATTAAGATTACTTAGTGTAATTTTTGGTCTGCTACCTTGTTCCTCTGCTATCAGCAAGAATCACTTCTGACAAATATTTCTGACACCAAGAGAAAAATGGTGACCGGGGAGGGTTCTCCAACAGATTCAGCTCTGTTCCTGTGTAAAGGAGGCGTGTCTCTTCCCTCCAATTAGCTCTCAGACCAGCATTACTGGCACAATTAGGTGTGAAATAATTTTTTTTCTTGTTGATAAAAACAGTTTCTCTCTTTACAGGAAGAAAAATTCAAAGCAGACATCCAGAACGCTCGCTTAACAACGCTGTCCTCATCACTGCGCGCAAACAGCGGCTTCATGTCCAGCTCTCTATGTTCAGATGTTACCTGTAAGTTTTAATTGTAAATATCTCCTTGTCTGCCGCAATATCGCAGTCCCGCTAAAAGTCACTAATTGCCGCCATTACTAAAAATAGTTTGTAGACACTATAACTTTTGCGCAAACCAATCAATATACGCTTATTGGGATTTTTTTTTTTTTTTTTTACCAAAAATATGTAGCAGAATCCATATTGGCCTAAATAGATGTGGAAATTTGATTTTTTTTTTTTTTTTTTATTGGGTATGTTTTATAGCCGAAAGTAAAAAATAGTTTTGTAGGGTTTTTATTTTTCAAAATTGTCGGTCCTTTTTTTGTTTCTAAATTATAAAATAGCCAGGGGATAGAGCCTTCTGGAGGTCAAGTGGTTAAGCGCAACTTTCAGCAAATGAAGTAAGTTAAAGTGATTGTAAAAAAAAATAAAAAAATAGTAAACATGTTATACTTACCTTCTCTGTGCAGTTGGTTTTGCACAGAGCTGCCTGGATCCTCCTCTTCTTGAGTCGCCCGTTCCTGCTCCTGGCCCCTCCCTTCTATCGAGTGCCCCCACAGCAAGCAGCTTGCTATGGGGGCACCGAGCCAAGCTTGGTGTATCTATTCAGACAGGGATCCAAACAACTTTATCACCCAAGAGCTCACTCCAATGGGAATAACAGGCGTGCTGCTCTCCTCAGGCGGGAACTCCAATCAGAAGTGCATACAAAAGAGAAAAGAAGGCGCAAACACCTGGTGCATTACCCTTTGGACACCTTAAAACTTTTATTAAAAAGCCAAAAACATACTCACAGACATGAAGAAGATATAACGCATAGAATGAGTCCACCACATGTGGAGGTAGATGTCCCTATCGTTGGACCGCTGATGCTCCCTTCCTCAGAGCTAGTCCATCTTTCAGCAAGGTTAGTTTTATATACTGGACGTGCCATGGGAGCCGACCCCCGTCTCTCCTCCCACCCCCACCCCCTGAACTTAATTTGCTACTTGTTGTTGTATATTGTCCCACCCAGTACACAGGTGGTGGTGGTGGGAGGAGAGACGGCTGGCGGCTCCCATGCCACGTCTAGTATAAATCTAACCTTGCTGGAAGATGGACTAGCTCTGAGGAAGGGAGTGTGTCTCCCGAAACGCATCAGCTGTCCAACGATAGGGACATCAACCTCCACATGTGGTGGACTCATTCTATGCGTTATATGTTCTTCATGTCTGTGAGTATGTTTTTGGCTTTTTAATAAGTTTTAAGGTGTCCAAATTCACCTTATGGCCATTCAGACAGGGAGCTGCCATTCGGCCCTGCCCCCTCTCTCTCCTGATTTGCTCACTGACTTTGATTGACAATCACGGGAGCCAATGGCGCCACAGCTGTTATCTCAGCCAATCAGGGGGGAGAGTCCCAGTATGGCCGCTGGACAGAGAGGGGGCATAGGCAAGTGTTAGGGGTTCTGCTACACACAGAAGGCATTTTTATCTTAATGCATAAAGATATAAAACGTTCCTGACTTTACAACTCCTTAAACCTTTTAGCGAAAAATTTTAACTAACTCCAATTATCCTGGCCACCCCTCTGGACCCCACTGCACATAACGGGTGTCCTGCAAGTGTAGCCGTCCATACAGAGCAATACAGTCTCAGAGAGAGTATCCATCATAATGCTTGCAACGGCAAGCACTCATTGGTCAGCACATCCACGTTAGCCTATTGGAAATAAGGTATTTCCGCTTGATATTGCATTGGGCTTGCACTGAGTAACACAATCCAATGCACGTGGTGTGAATGGGACTTATACACTGATCAGCCATGACCACCCACCATTGCCAGTAAATTAGTATTCAAGTAAAAACAAAACCTCCTGCGCTTAAGTGCTGTCTGATGGAGTAGAAAGAGGTGCACTACAAACTCAGATGTAAAGAGAGCTGTTTGGTCTTGCTGCCCCCTTCAGGATCAAGGGTATCCAGAACCACTGGTAGAAAAGACAAAAAAAGAAAAAAGAGGGGCGCACCGACCTAGTGCATTACCATAAAAACTTTTATTAAAATATTAAAAGGTGTACAATATACTCACAAGACTGGTGTGGTACAACACACATCAAGAATAGCATATACAGTCTCCAAGGTAGCCAGGTCCCAATAGTGACAAATGGGCATACAGATAGTCGCATGGGGCTGCTGTGGCTAGGCTGACGCGTTTCAGGGGCGAGCCCCCTTCCTCAGAGCCAGAAAAGATGCTGCTCGAAGGGGGCTCGCCCCTGAAACGCGTCAGCCTAGCCACAGCAGCCCCATGCGACTATCTGTATGCCCATTTGTCACTATTGGGACCTGGCTACCTTGGAGACTGTATATGCTATTCTTGATGTGTGTTGTACCACACCAGTCTTGTGAATATATTGTACACCTTTTAATACTTTATTGCCAGTAAATTGACTCCACTAAACCTCTGAAGGGATGGTGTGGTGTCTGGTACAAAGCCATCAGTAGAAGATATTTTAAATTGTGAGGTCTCCTTAAATCAGACTTTTTTTCCAGCACATCCCATAAATGCTTGATTTGATTGATCTGGAGAATTTGGAGGCCAAGTGAACACTTTGAACTTGTTGTGTTCACTAATGCTCAAATGCCCATTGTAGGCAACTTTAGTCATGGACATGGGTCAGCAAGGGCACCCCAATGGTCTGCGGCTACGTAGCCCCCATACATTATAAACTGGGATGCTCTGTATTTTCTGACACCTTTCTATCAGAACCAGCATTAATTTTTTCCAGCAATTTGAGCTCCAGTAGGTCTTCTATTGGATTAGACTACATGGGCCAACCTTCGCTCCCCACGTACATCATTGAGCCTTGGCCACCCTTGAACCTTTCGCCGGTTCACTAGTTTTCCTTCCTTGGCCCACTTTTGGTACGTTCGTGATCACTCCAGACCAGGACCATCCCACAGGAGCTGCAGTTTTGGAGTTGCTCTGACCCAGTTGTCTTGCCATTGCAATTTTGCCCTTTTGTCTGCTTTTAACCCATCAACTTCAGGGACAAGTTGTTCACTTGCTGCTTAATATATTTCACCCGCTTTCAGGTGCTACTGTAACAAAATAATCAATCTTGTTCACTTTACCCCTCAGTGGTCATAATGTTATGGCTGATCAGTGTATGTAAAATAGTTTGTGTTTCCACATAGGAATTAATAAGAATCTAACATGCATTATGGCATCAATCTGATTGGTTGGACTCGGTACAGACTGGCTGGGAAGATTTTTCCCTCAGACATGACACTTGAGCAGATGTATGGAGGTGGTGGGTCTTCAACCTGGGCTGACATACAGATGTGTGGAAGCGGTGGGTCTCCATCCTGCACTAACGTACAAATGTATAAGGTGGTGGGTCTTCATTCTGGGGTTGATTATACAGATGTGTGGAAGTCTCCATCCTGCACTGACATACTGTAGATGGGAAGTGGCTTTTGATCTTCAGCCTTTTAGAGCTCACATAGCACTTTATGCTGCTCAGTCTCACTGCACTATCTACATCCGAGCGCTTTAATAGCTGATCTTCTTTGCTAATGTTTGAAGTGGCACATTTTCCTCTCCAGTGATGTTGTGGCTGATGGAATAAAACATTGTTGCCCAATGACAGAAAGTGCCTCTTGTCCAAAACAGTGTGTACTGTTATAGGGGAAAACATTTGGACTGGTGAAGGTAAATCTGTAGTCCTGACTCTTCTTTGGAAGTTTTGACAAGCATCTGCCACATCTCTCCAGAGTTCCATGGAACCCTATAGAATTCCTCCAGAAGTTCCTTGAGAATTAAGCAATTTCAGCCATTCATATAAGTTAACCACTAACACAAAAATCCTTTTGGCTATTTTTTAAGAGAGGAATTAATCTAATTGACCAACACTATAAGCCGCATTATTCCCACTGCCCACCTTTTTTTTGTGCCCTTTTCACACTGACCCCCAATGCTAGGAGCACGGGGCTCATGGCCCAGCAAAATGAGGGAACACTACAGTTTTCACACTTTATGCTTTTCTGGTCATTATTTGTTTTGTTTCCTGATTATACAGAGTAAGCCCGGGTGTCAAACACTTAAATACCACTATCCTTATACTTTTATTTATTCTTATATCTCAACTTACTGTTCAGGCCAATGTATTAGGAGCTGCAGATAATAATAATTAGCAAGGGGTACCCTGAGACACAAAAGGTATTTCAAGAGTTTCTCTGTGTTAATAAGGTTGAGAGAAGCTGCCTTGGATTATAGGCTGATCGCATAGAATCCTATCCTAAATCCTATTCACATGTCAATACTGACTTGGGAGTTTACTTCTGAAGCTGTGGAGTGTAGGATGGAAGGAGGAGGCTTCATTATAGCTCCCAGCAGGAACTCCATCACTCAAAAAGAAAGAAAAATTATACAGAGATAGGAGGCTGTGTAGAAAAAATAGACCCACCAAATGTTTTCCTCGTGAAAACGGACAAGATTCCACATTTCCAACAAGTGTTGAAGCATGAAGCGCAGCACTCTGCTTACTTTGTACAGAGCTTACATCAAAGGCGCTCCAGCATGGTGTGAATGCTGGGAGGGCTCTGTGTACAGTAAGACGGATTTGGAGTACGCTGGATAATTGTCGTGTTTGGGGGCAGTTCTCGCTCTGTGTGTAAAAACTTGTCTATTGTCCCCAAATTGTTTGCGGCTCTCGGTGTTGCACACAGAATGTGACTGGGGCACACACACAACCATTTCCTTTCTACTCCCAACAGTGAGTTGACCCCGGGAACTTGGTGAAGTGGTTCATTTGAGCTGGGGAAGTACATTCATCTGAGCACAGATAATCGGTCCAGGCCACATTCCTGGCTCTTCGCCCAGTAGTAGTATTGTATGCGTTAGCCGCTCTAGGTGGGCTGTGTTCCTTGGCTCTCAGTGGACCCTGAGGTCTCGCAGATACACATTACATTATAAGGAGTTAGGACATTCCTCACTTTATATCCTGTCATGTACCGTTTGGCAGATTAAATATGCGTGGTCAGCTTTAATCTTCTTAAACAAAAGTGAAAAGCAGATCAGGAGGGAGGCTGATACATGAAGGGCTCTTATGATCATGCCAGGAGCAAGGGCAGACTACAGATCCAATCGCCACTAGGGTTCAGGATGTCAACATTATCTCGATCGGATTTTCATGTATAAACATAGGCCAGGCCGTAGTACCAGACGTTATTTCTTACCTCCAGCTCCACATAGACATCAGATGAGGTTACTACTCACCTCCCTTATTAAGGATTTCCCCATAGATGTATATGCACACATTGGTCTTCATCTGTAGAAAACAGCCAATGCTTTCCCTGAGACAAAGAAGCGCTTGACACACCAGTGAAATGACAAAAAAAGAGAAAAGCGCTCTAAGAGCAGACACTATTTATTTTAAAATAAAGGCATAAACTGTAGCAACTCACTAGAAGCCACGATATATGAGCTGTATAAAATCAAAGGATGTAAGATGCTCCTTGCATCTTACATCCTTTGATTTTATACAGCTCG
Source organism: Pelophylax lessonae (assembly GCF_965119305.1). Classification (NCBI taxonomy): domain Eukaryota; kingdom Metazoa; phylum Chordata; class Amphibia; order Anura; family Ranidae; genus Pelophylax; species Pelophylax lessonae. Next base: position 181,851,917 of record NC_138780.1, on the reverse strand, counting down.
TATATCGTGGCTTCTAGTGAGTTGCTACAGTTTATGCCTTTATTTTAAAATAAATATTGTCTGCACTTATAGCGCTTTTCTCTCTTTTTGTCATTTCACTTCAGAGTTCCTCATTTCTGTGGAGAGCAGCTCAGTGCCTTTGGACATTTATATCCAGCACTGTATATCCATGAACTTTCTGGTACCTTTTATATACTATATATATTTTTCTATTAGTTTTTTCCTTGTGACATTTCCAATCCCCCATTTCCCTCTCCCTATTTTAATTGTCTTGTTCACCCTTCATATGCTGGTGGTTTTTAGCGCTCTAACAAAGCTGTTGTCAATGGCATGTATGGGCTGTTGGTCCTCCTGCCACTATTCAAGGTACAGCAGACATGATGCAGTGGAAAAAAAGAGGGGCTTAGGAGGAAATGAGGGTGCGAGTCTTTACCGTAATGGGACAATGAAACATGAATAAAATGATGTTTCTTTGGTAGCCATCATCCTGTAATGCAGTTGTGGGAAGATTCATGTGTCTGTCCTCACAGCAGCCAGGTGTATCGGCACTTTCTTACATGAGGTTGCTTATGCCCCTGGGCAGCTTAAACCTTTCATGACCCAGGTCAAAACAAACCCTAACACCCAAGCTCAATTTTTAAACTTTGACATGTTTTAGTGTAACTGTACATATCCCATTTACTTAGTGTATCCTGGGTGAATTATAACCCATTTTTTCAGGACAAATTGGGCTTTCATTTGGTAATGGAAAGCTCCTGATCTTTTTTTTTTTTATTATGAAAGGAAAACTAGCCCAAACTGGTAAAAAAATAAATAAATAAAAAATCATCAAAATGTAGGTTTTTTTTATGCCATTACCTTGACCCACCACCAAAACACCCCCTGCAAAATCAGTTTGCCTACTCCTGATGATACCACATCTGTATGTGATTTGTATAAGAAACAGTAGTATATATTTTGCAGGACAAAAAAAAAAACAAAAACTACTGACACTAAATATAAAACCTTTTTTCCACACAAATAGAGATTTATTTTGGTGATATTTGATCACCACTGGGTTTTTTGTATTTTTTACTATATCAAATGTAAAAAAAAATTTTGCAAACCCATACATTTTGGCCAAAAAAAGTGTTTATTATTATTTATTCTGTGTAAAAGTTAGTCTACAACCTATGGTATGTATTAGGGATCGACCGATTATCGTTTTGACCGATATTCACTTTTTTAAAAGTATCGGTATCGGCCACAAACTTGGCCGATATGACCGATATTTTCTTAAGTTAGGGCCTATTGGGCTGCCTCCGGAGGGGAAGGGGATCAGAGCGCCGCATGATCACACAGAGCAGGGTTCTTCTGCTTACCCGGCGCGGGCCCTGTCATACGAAATCTATCATAGGAGGCGGGACTTCGTATGACAGGGCCCGCGCCGGGTAAGCAGAAGTTCCCTGCTCGGTGTAATCAGGCGGCACTCTAATCCCCATGCACTGGTCACTCTGCATTGGATTGAATATGCAGAATATCAGCCCATTGGATTGAATATGCAGCCCATATCGGCTGATTATGATACTTTGTGACCAAAATATGGGTATCGGCCCTGGAAAAACCACATCGGTCTATCTCTAGTATGTATGTATTTGAAAATGTATTAATCCTAATTTACTGACAGGCTGTTTCTTTTCTTGAGGCCCTAAAACTCTAGGACAAAAGATACACCAAATGACAATTTGGCAATGTAGACAGTCCAAGATATTAAGAGGCATTGCAAGTTTTTGAAAGTTGCAATTTTTAGGGAAATTAGGACATTAACTATATATTTCTCTTTCGTTCACTGACAGACGTAGCTCCATGTCTTCTAGACCATTGGGCTTATGCTGCTCTCTTTTCAGGAGTAGGACTAGATGGAAACAATTTTGGGTAGCCCCTGAGGCAGTCTCAGAGGGTATACCATCACTCCCTTTTATAGGATTTCAGTTTTTTCTGCCTAGTCAGAAGTAAGTACCTGGGTCTCTGCTGGGATCTGCAGGCCTGGCATACTTTCCTTTTTAAATAGATTTTTTTTACTTTTTTCTTTATTATTTTTGTTTCTGTGTGAACTACAATAAACAGCTGGACTGAGGAGAGGCACTGGATATCCTAGAACCTTGTGGTTTTCCCAGTCTGGCCTATGAGCGCGACCCAACTATAAGCGTCGCGCTAGGTTGGCCATGACATAGCCCCAGCGGATGGGGGCTGGCGGGCGCGTGAAACACCTCGTGAGGTCGCCTAGCCCTGGTCATGCCAGCAGTTACGATCAATCGCAGCGTAGCTCGCCCCGCAGCACCCCCATTCCAAGATGGTGCAGTGGACTGCTGGGAGTAGCGCCTGACTGAGGACGTGGTGTGGTGAGTAGTGTCCCCCCTCCTTTATTTTGGAATTGCTGGGGTGGTCACGGGCCCTCCCTGGGGATGGTAGACCCCCCTACTGTGTCCCCCCCCTCACATTTTCCCCCCTCTCCCAAGCAGGGGGTTCCCCTGCATCACCCCCCCCCTTAGCCCCCTTTTTGGGTAGGGGGGGCTTTTCTGGTGTTGGGCCGGAGAGTGGTGGGTGTCGCTGTCGGCCCCCCTTTTGTGCTGCGGGGGGGGTCCCCTCCTTGTGGGATGCCTTCTCCCCTGGGGATCAGTGCAGCGCCACCATTTTTCTGTGGATGCTGCATTCCCGGGTTTGACTGCCATGTTTTTAGTTTCCCATTGAGAATTGTGGCGGCCATTTTCTTGTAGTCCAAATGCAGTGATATCTTGCGGGCGCCTCTAGTGTCAGTGTCGGCGCTTCCTCTTCCATCGCAGTGTGTCAGGCTGTTTGGCGCTCTCCACCCTTGTGGTAGTGAGTCTCTATGGGTATACGATCCTTCCTCTGCTATATAGCGCACCGGGTGAGCTGATTCTTGTGGTGCTCCAGCAGTGGGGGAGGGTTCCATTTTTTAAAAAAAAGGAAAACTTTTTTTCTCTAGCGCTCATTGACAGACGTAGTCCTCGGTGATACACCACCTTCGGGTTATGTTGCCTCCACAGGAGCAGGACTAGACAGGAAATTAAAAAGCTCTGGCCACACCCCAGGGGCAGTCCCAGAGGGTATATCCTCTCTCTCTCTGCCTCAGCAAATCAGTTATTTTCTGTCTAGTTAGGAGTAAGGACCTAGATACCTTGCTGGGATCTTAGGTCCTGGCAAGAATTTTTTTCTTAAAGGATTTTTTTAGACAGCTTTTTTCTCCAGTGTTCCTGTGAGATCTTCAAGCAAGAAAGCTGAACTGGGCGACGGGCTGGATGTTGAGATCCGGTGGTCACCCCAGTTCAGCCTACGAGCGTGTGCAGGCCATAGCTCGGCGCTGGGTCGGCCGCGACAAAGTCCCATTAAAGGACTGTCCACGCGAGTTAAACGTCTCGCTGAAACGCCAAAGACCATGAGTCACGGCGTCCGTATCGGTCGACAGCCCTCCCGCCCCGGTGGAGAGGGGTACTGTCAGGAGTTGGTGCCCGCCTGGTTCCGGTATGGTGAGTAGTATGTTCCCCCTTTCCCCCTGATGGGTTTTGTGGTGAACGCGGGCCCCTCTCTGTATGGTAAGATAGAGTCCCTTTCTATCCTACAACATGACACAGATCCTCCTACTTTGAGTGTGATTTTATGTGTGCAAAAAGCCAGGAGGCTTGGTTTGGGAGCTAACAATCTAATTGTATACATGTTTTAAAGATGTAATCTGTGGCATTCTGGGAATCTTATGGGTTAAGAATAAGCTACCTACCAGTCAGAAGCCACGGACATGTAGACTGCCTTCCTAATCAGATCTCCAGCTATTAGCAGGCCTCCCGAACGGCCATGCGGTCCGCCAGGGCCGGTACCGCCAACCACGCCATATCCCCATGCAGTGAGAGTGTTGTGTGCCCTGCAGCACACCGCTATTCAGTACGGGCCGCCGCCATTTTTTTTGCTGGATCGCACGAGCCGCCATTTTGGCGTAGCCTCGTGTCTCCAGCATGGGGGCGGCCATGTTTGAGGTGATCCAAACACCTCGTGGAGCTTGGGGGAGGCGCCGGAAGGCGTACAGAGGGGCGGAGCCGCCTCCTTTCTTCCTGGGCAGCCAGCCAAAAGACTTCCTGTTTGTTAAGACAGCGCTGTAACCTGTTGCAGTTAAACTCTGAGCATCAAGTGGTGAGCCTGGGGGTCTATCTCTCTCTCTCTCTCTCGATCGATAGGGATCCCTAGCAGGTAACACTAAGGGGCTTTTGTGGCGCTGGGGGTCGAAAAAAAAAAAAAAAAAAAAGAAAAGTTTTATTTTTGAATTATATTATCCAGGAAGTAACTGGAGTTATCATGGACCCTGCCACACATATTCCCCCACCTGTTTCCCTCGAGGGGGCCACGGGACCCGCCGGTGCACAGAGTATAGAGTCATTTACAGCAATTTTGGAGTCTATGGTGGCTCGGGTGGAGGCGGCCTGTCAGGGACGGGGGTCAAGGAAGCGACCCCCGCCTACCCCTATACCATCTGACACCTCTGACTCAGATTCAGAGGTGGTCACGGCAGTTGCAGGTTCCTCTGCAAGGGCTGTTATCCCAGGTAAAGCTCCCTCAGACAGTGAGGAGGACGCTTCTTCTCCTGCTATTATTCAGGAAGAAGCATTGGTGGACGCACTAGTTGTGGCAGTGCAGGAAACCTTAAAACTTGAGGCTTTACCGGCAGAGGCAACTGAAACAGAGATTCCTTTTGGTACTAATAAGCCCATCAAGACGATGAAGGCTTTTCCTGTACCTAAATGTTTCGGTAATCAGATTAAAGGAGAATGGGAGCATTCTAAACGTACCTTTACTATTTCCAAGCGTATTGCTAGACGCTATCCGTTTGAGGAATCCATCATTAAGAAATGGACGGTACCACCAGTCGTGGATCCGCCTATTTCCAGGCTGAATAAAGCCACGGTTATTCCAGTGGAGGACACTTCGTCCTTTAAGGATCCGGTGGATCGAAAGATGGAAGCAGAGTCCCGCACCATCTTCTCTCTGATAGGGTCAGCTTTTAGACCAGTAATTGTTATTGGTCTAGTTTCCCAGACACTTACGGAATGGGCGAAAATGGTACGCCAAGATCTTAGGGGAAAAGATATTCCCCAGGAGACATCTGATTTGATGGAACAGATTATACAAGGGCTACAGTTTATCTGTGACGCAGCCTTGGACACTACTCCCTTATTAGGGCATGCATCTAAGACAGCGGTGATCCTCAGACGTGTGCTGTGGTTAAAATGCTGGTCAGCTGACCTAGGTTCCAAGAAGACCTTGACAAATCTCCCCTTTCAGGGGAATCGTCTATTTGGGGCCAACCTAGATGAAATCATTAAGGATGCCACTGGGGGCAAGAGCACTTTTTTGCCACAGGCTGCTAAAGCTAAGGGACCTCGCAACAAGCGAGGACCTTTCTTTACCGCCCATAAAGGGCGCCCGGCTGGTACTAGCGGGAAAGGCAAGACTCCTCCAGGAGGGTTCAAGAAGGGCTGGTCGGACAAGCAAAGGACCAACCCAGCCAAACCCGAAGCAAAGGAGTACACAGCCTGAAGGTGCGCCCCCACCCAGTTTCAGGGTGGGGGGACGTTTTCACCGGTATTCAGGACATTAGATCGAGCATCAACCACTACTACCGGTGCGATTCTTCCCTTCCAACATTTAAGTACTACAGGAAGCGGTAATTACCGTTCCCTGAATAGATCTTTTCCTTTACCTTTTCCTAAGATTAGTCCCGATACCTCACAGGAATCGGATCTGGTTGACCAGATAGGCCAAGTAGCCTCTAGTCGGGTGACTTCGGTCCCTGAGGTTCAACCAGAAAAGATCACCTTTCCTGATAACTATCAGGTATCTGATAAATGTGTGGGAACAGAAAACGACCAGACTTTCTCGGATGGTCGGGGCCAGATACCTCTAGGGACGCCTGGTTCAGATCCAATCAGCTCCAGTGGTCCTAGAAATTCTAGGCTGGCCTCCTCAAGCCGGCCTGGCCGACTTGGACATGTTAGTCGTAGACGTTCCGTGGGAACTTCACTTCGTCTCAGGGAGTGTCTGTGGTCTCAAGGACCAATTTACCATCATGCTTTACAGTCGCTGGGTTTAATGGCCTGGCCATTGAGACCCAAGTACTGAAGGACAGAGGTTTGTCAGCTTCAGTCATTCCTACCCTTATTAAAGCAAGGAAAGCGACTTCCAGCAAAGTCTATTATCACACATGGAAAACTTATATTGCGTGGTGCGAATCTTTAGGATTTCCTCCACGTACCTATTCGGTGTCTCGAATATTGGCCTTTTTGCAACAAGGGGTTGAGCAGAAGCTAGCCTTGAGCACCATCAAGGGTCAAGTTTCAGCATTAGCAATCTTCTTTCAGAAGCCTTTAGCTACCAAATCCTTGGTGCGGAATTTCATCCAGGGGGTGCGGCACCTGGCTCCTCCAGTCCGCGCGCCCTTACCGCCTTGGGATCTTAATTTGGTTTTGTCGGTTCTACAGAAACCTCCTTTTGAAAACATCAGGGAGATTCCCTTGCTTACTTTATCCCAGAAAGTGGCCTTCTTGGTGGCTATTACTTCTGCTCGCAGGGTGTCAGAACTGGCTGCATTATCATGCCAGTCCCCATACCTAGTGATTCATAGGGATAAGGTAGTACTTCATCCTAAGCCATCTTTTCTTCCCAAGGTGGTTTCAGATTTTCATCTGAATGAAGATATTGTACTACCTTCCTTGTGTCCTCAGCCCAAGCATCATCGGGAACATGCGTTGCATTCCTTAGATGTGGTTCGGGCAATCAGGGTATACCTGAAAGCTACGGAATCATTCCGTTAGACGGATTCACTTTTTGTGATCACGGATGGCCCCAGAAAGGGTTTGCCTGCATCTGCCGCGACCATTGCCAAATGGATTAGACAAACGGTGGTACAGGCTTATTCTATTAAGGGTCAGAGTCCTCCGTTCCCTGTTAGGGCGCACTCCACTCGAGCGCTCAGTACTTCCTGGGCCTTTCGCCATCAGGCGTCAGTGGTCCAGGTATGTAAGGCGGCCACCTGGTCGTCAGTACATACCTTTACAAAATTCTATAAAATTGATGTGACGGCATCGGCGGATGCCTCATTTGGCCGCAAGGTTTTGCAGGCCGCAATTTGAGGAGACCGGTGGTCTACCTCGAGGGTTTTTTTCTGTTTGAAAAAAAAAAAAATTGTTTTCTCTTTTTTTTGTTGAGTCTCATCATTAAGGATGAGCATTGTAAACTTCTAGTTGGCACCGGTTGGGCCTTCTAGATTGGGATTTGATTTCCATTTTCCCACCCCTCAGTTGTGATACTGCTCTGGGACGTCCCGAAGGTGGTGTATCACCGAGGACTACGTCTGTCAATGAGCGCTAGAGAAAAATGGATTTTTGTAAAATCTTACCGTAAAATCCTTTTCTCTTAGCTCATTGACAGACGTAGTCCCCGCCCCTCTGTTTTTTTGAGTTGGGTTAAAATCTCTAAAGACTGCTTTTTCACATAACTGATTTGCTGAGGCAGAGAGAGAGAGGATATACCCTCTGGGACTGCCCCTGGGGTGTGGCCAGAGCTTTTTAATTTCCTGTCTAGTCCTGCTCCTGTGGAGGCAACATAACCCGAAGGTGGTGTATCACCGAGGACTACGTCTGTCAATGAGCTAAGAGAAAAGGATTTTACGGTAAGATTTTACAAAAATCCATTTTTCTTTTTGTGCACGGCGTGGCTTCGATTACCAATGGAGCCTCTGGAGTGTGTATCACCACCTGACCCCACTCCTGGAAGCTGTCATGGAAATTAATGGAGTTTGGAGCATAGAAATTCGCTCTGTGCACTGAAAACTTTGCTGCGCTGAAAAGCGCACTTGTGGATATTAATACGTGCCAAGCGCAATTAATCCCTTGTACTGAAAAGTACAATGTACAGCTCTTATGTGTAAGGTTTGCCAAGCGTTCGGCGACAAAAAAAGAAACAGACACTCGTTGTAGTCTATTCGATGCCAACTGAAGTATCTGTGTCCCACAGAGCAGAGCTCAGGTTTATTTACAGCAAGAGAACAAAAAGGGGGGGGGTTACAGGGAGTGGCTTCAAGACCACCAATCACAGACATTATACATTCAAAATCACAATAGAAAAGTGAACAAAGCAACATGGCTGCCACATAGATTCTCATGGACTCGGCCATGCTAATTCACAAGCATGCACTCTCATCATAACCTGTTAGAGTGGATACTATATAGTTCATAAAAAAACATATTTGATAATGATCATGCTATTGTTCCAGTGAATGGGACTTGGATCAAATATGACAGAAAGATGCCAGCCATTAATCCTGGTAAAAGACAGATATTATTAAAATAAGAATTCCACACCACAAATATCTCCGCAGTGAATACCGAGGCCCCGGCTGGCTGATATACATTTGTGCGGTGGAGTTCTTCTTGCTGTGCCATAGATCCGATGGGGATGATCAGGCTACAAGTAGCGTGCAGTCTCCATTTTAAGGAAGATTTCCACATCTACAGGTCTTTCCTCAATGCCAGTTAAAGCAATATTCGCTGTGCATAGCGATTACCGGTAAACTAACACTGGAGACATAATGGCAATTTAACTAAATATACATCCTAAAGAAACGTTCACATAAATATTAATAAAATTAGGCGCTGGTTGGAGGCAATATTTTTGTCAGTGCGGGAAACCCTAAAATTGGAAGACTCCGCTAACACTGAGTCCGCGACACAGGTGCAGTTTGGCACCTTCAAATCTGTCAAAATAGGCAGGAAAGGGAAACACCTTTTGTCATCTTGGAAAATGTTTCCTAGGAGATATCCTTCTGAGGAGTCTCTCCTAAAGAAACTTACGGTTCCACCGTCGGTGAACTCTCAGGTTTCCAGGTTAAATAAGGCCACACTTACTGGTGGAGCTTGCTCATTCAGGACAAATGGGTCCAGGAGTTGATTTAGTTACATGATCGAGTTTTGGTCCTTGCCTCTGGCAAGGTTCTTTCCTTCCAACTTGCGCCTGTCTCACGATCGGCTACGGGGCAGTACAGGACCTGTTAGCACAAGGAGTCATTGTGCCGGTTCCGAGTCGGAACGTTTTCAAGGTTTTTATTCAAATCTGTTTACAGTTCCCAGGAAGGAAGGCAAGGTTCGTCCGATCTTGGACCTCAGGGCTTTGAACCACTTTGTGCGAGTTCAGAATTTTGGATGAGTCCATTCGCACTGTAGTAGCTTTCCTCCATCAAGGGGATCTTCTTGCTTCTATCGATCTCAAGGACGCTTACCTTCATATTCCAATATATGTCAGGCCTTAGCGTTTTCTTCATTTTGCTGTGGGCGAGGAGCACTATCAATTTGTGGCATACCCTTTGTGAATATCCGAGGAGCTGAGAGGCGAGACCAAGTTTTGACCCTAGTGCTGGCTTTGCTACGGCAGAAGGGTATCGTGGTTCTGGGTTACCTGGACAATCTCTTTGGCTCTAGAAGCCAACTTGAACTCTTCAGCAGTTCGGATGGACACTGAAATTTCAGAAATCAGCTTGGACTCCGTCCACCAAGCAGTATTAATTACTTGGGTCTGACGATGGACTCAGCGTCGGCCCAGGTGTTTCTTCCTTAGGTGAAACTTCTGAAGCTACAGGATGCAATTCGGCTCCTGTTGTCCAACTGTCGGTCGTCGCTCAGGACTTGGTTCCGTTTGCTCAGTTCCATACCAGATGTCTGCAAAAAGGGATTTTGGCCACATTAAACAAGGATCCGCTGTCAGACAATCTGACCCTGTTGGGTCAGGGCATGAGGGGTCTCTATGGTGGCTCTGCTCCCCAATGCGTCGCCTGGGAAAATCCTTTCTTCCCCTGTATTGGCTGTGGTCACCATAGATGCCAGTCTGTCCGGGTGGGGAGGTGTCTTGGGAGTGAGTGTACTTAGCCTAATGTGTTTGGACTTGTGAGGAATCCTGGAGATCCCCGTGGAGAACGGCGGTCTACTGTTGTAAACACAGTAGATAGGGGATCCTCAAACTACAGCCCTCCAGCTGTTGCGGAACTACACATCCCATGAGGCATTGTAAAATTCTGACATTCACAGACATGACTAGGCATGATGGGAGTTGTAGTTCCTGAACTGGAGGGCCATAGTTTGAAGACCCCTGCAGTAGATATTTGTTCTCTCAGGAATTGTGACGAACGCCCATTTGCTGGGACGTTTGTCACAGAATACTGGAGGAGTGTGGAGGCCAGCCTCCTGCCCACTACGGCCCTGGCTTGTAGGGGAGCGCGGCTCTGGTTGGGGATGTATGCTGGGGGACCCTTGGAGTACTGTTACTTTGAATTCAAGTCCCTGTCACCCCAAGCGACACAGACTTTGGGCCTAAGCTGCATATTACAACAAAGGACTTCACACCATGAGAGACTAAACAGATGCTAATGACACTCAGCTATGATGGTATACTGGGGGGATTTGAATTGACACTTAAGTTATATAATAAGGTGTTTTGAAAATGGAGACGGGCAGTCTGAGATGTCTTCTGCTTTCATCTGTTTAGAGGTGGAGTGTGTTCACACTTCTAGGAATGCTCGTATATCGACTATGTTTTGGGCTTGTTGTTTGTTGAGTTAATTATGATAATGTTGCAGTCTCATTCACCCATTGTCTCTTTCCAGATGACCAAGGTATGTTTCTGTACGCATTTGCATATGATAATGAACTCAAAACACATGAGACTGTATATATTGGAAGTGAGTTTTGAATAAAGTGTCTTTTGTTTTTAACCTTCATTGAGCTTGGCTGATGTTTCGGGGGAATTGAGGGGCCAGGTCACTGCATCACGTGAGATTCTGGAGACCTAAAACAGAAATACTTGGTTCAAGTATTGGGGATCTGTTACAGGAATCAATACAGAGCTCCTGTGTTCCTCCTATTTAGGAACACCAATCTGTATTGATTTCACAAGCCCATCCCCCTCGCAGTTAGAAAACACCCCCTAGGCCCACATTTAATCCTTTGATCGCCCCTGGGTTAACCCCTTCCCTGCCAGTGTCATTATTACAGAAGCAGTGCATATTTTTAGCACTGATTACTGTAGTAATGTCACTTGTTCCCTCCCCCCACCCCCCAAAAGTGTCAGTTAGGGGTCTGACCTGTCCACCACAATGTCACAGTCCCGCTAAAAATCGCTGATCACCGCCATTACTAGTTAAAAAATAAAAATAACCTAAATCTTTCATTTTTAGACACAATAACTTTTGCAAATCAATCCAAAATATACTTATTGGGATTTTTTTTTTTTTTTACCAAAAATATGTAGCAGAATAAAAATTGGCCTAAAATGATGAAAAAAATTATTTTTAATTTATTAACGTTTTTTTGGGGGGGAATGTTATATAGCAGAAAGTGAAAAATATATATATTTTTTTTTCAGAATTGTCGCTTATTTTTTTGTTTATAGTGCAAAAAATAAAAATCACGCAGGTGATCAAATATCACCAAAAGGAAGATTATTAGTGGAAAAAAAGGACATTGATTTTATTTGGATATAGCGTTGCACGTCCGTGCAATTGTCCATTAAAGTGATGCAGTGCCGAAACGCAAAAAATTGACTGTCATTAAGGGGGGAAAATCTTCCAGTGCAGAAGTGGTTAAACTTCAGGTTTAAGGCTGGATTCACACCTTTCTGTGCCCTTCCATCACTAGACTCTTGAATGTGTCTCATACAGTTCACATCAGCGTACATAACACCAATAAAACAATGGCAAACCTGCCTGAGTACATAGGTAAATGTTTGTAAACACGAAAGTGTGAATGGACTCAAAAAAAAGTATAAATACAATTTCAAAGATTTCCACTGCTGCAGATAGTAAGAGAAGGAAATATTACACTTTGTATTGACAGGCAGCAGCGCTCACCTTCTTGATATTTAATTTCAGCGCCAATAAAGAGAGGAACTCCGCCTTATTCTGATGGCCTCAAAGATTCCACTAGGAGCCGCAAGCTGAATGAAGCGACGTCCTGAAGTGATGGATATACAACAATATTAAGCACATCCCTGACTGCTGGATCCAGTCTTGTCCCTGTGTGAGAATAACCACTAAAATCTATTTATGTATAATATATATATGGATTTTATATAATATTTTATTGTAAATCATTTTATAAGTAACCTAATTTTTTTTAAAGTGTATTTTTTTAATATTTGAGATACTGTAAATCAGGACAAATGTTTTTTTTACTGATACAATTATCCTCCAAAGATCACATATCTGTCCAGAGCGCCCCGATGGTTACTGAGGTCTCTGTGCTGGATAATAAGGCAGATGTATGAATAAAAGTGCTTCCAGCCCTCTGATGCACAAGCTACCCTATGGCCAAAAAGTATGTGGATCCCTTTCTCAAGTGTACTGTCAATATATTACAACATAAAAATATATTTGTGCTCTCCCAACCTTGCAGTAACAATTTGGAGAAAGTACTTTTCTGTTCCAAAATTACTCTGGGGTTGATTTACTAATACTGGAGCACTCAGAATCTGGTGAAGCTGTGCATGGTGGCCAACCAGCTTCCAACTGCAGCTTGTTCAATTATGCTTTGGTGGTAAAACCCAGAAGCGGTTTCTGTGCAGAGGTATACCCGATTTTGCACTCTTTAGTTTTAGTAAAAAAAAAACCCATGCCGCTCTGTGTACAATGCCTGCTCCAGAAAAGACATGGTTTGAACATCTGGCATGGGAAGAACCTGAGTGTCCTACACAAAGCCAACCCCATCTTTGGGGTGAACTAGAATGCTGAGTGTGAGCCAGGTCTTCTCACCCAACATTAGCACCTGACCTCACAAATCACAAATTACCCCAGACACAATCCAAAAGCTTGTGGAATACCTTTACTAAAATCATGGAAACTGTTACACCCACAAAGAAGGGGGTAAACTCCATGCTAATGGATCTGGTTTAGGAACAGGCTGTCAACACCCTCATATATACTGTCGTTTTAATGGTCAGGAGTAAACTGACTTTTGACCTTATATTGTGTGTCTGCCATATTCTGTGACTCTATAGACATGTCTGTGCCAATGTGGGAGTCCTCCATGGTAACCAGATTTTAGAATTACATAAAATGTGCCAGTATGATGTCCTATATCTTGAGTAATGTTGCACTGGCTGCCATCACCTACAGCAGTGATGGCGAACCTTGGCACCCCAGATGTTTTGGAACTACATTTTCCATGATGCTCATGCACTCTGTCTGCAGTGTAGTTGAGCATCATGGGAAATGTAGTTCCAAAACATCTGGAGTGCCAAGGTTCGCCATCATTGACCTACAGTATGTACATTCAGGTCCTGCAGAGAAAATTCAAAGATCTGCACCATTCTTCTCACTTGCACCAGGTGTCAAAACCTCTTCTAATCCCCCCATCTGGTATTCATGCTGTAACAGACGGAGCACTCCACATTGGAGAATATCGCAATCACCCTACAATGGACAGGAAGCGCTCACACTGAAGAATTTCCATATCATCCTGCAGTGGAAACGGAGGATTGGAGAAAATTCCCAACTAGGCTTTAGCCAGCACTCTCTCCTTGGCAGGTTTCACGTAGAGAGAAATTTCTTCACTGAATTTTCTAAAACAATGAAGCCAAAACATGCTACAAGGTGGCTCAACAGGGAGGTTAAACATCTCACAAATTATTATGATAGTCTAGTGTACATATTAAAATCATGAATCTTTATTAATAGCCTCAATAAAATATGTTGTAAAAATGACAAACGTTAATGAAAAGAATCTGTCCTCCTTCACACGGCTCCACATAGTTCTGTCAATGCGTGTGTGATTCATACAACCAGCAATGTGGGTCAGGCAATGTGATTATCCATAACTGTATCAACACCTAACTCTTTAAACAACTTACATCCAAAACTCCACTGCCTAGAAGTCCTGCAATGTAAAAGGAAGAACTTATAAGGACAATGTAAAGGTTCTGCTGGGAGAGTTTTAACTTCCTCTAACTTCTTGGAGGTTCTAAAAATCCACCTATCGGTGCTTAGAATCGATTGCGGAGCTGCAATGCCAAAAAACCTACAGAAAGTCCTTCCAGCCTTGTGTAAACCAAAGAGCATCTTCCCCTACTACCAACTCCTGTGTACATCCAGAGATGCCTTCACTTCTGACTAAACCCTATGTACGGCAAGAACTTCTTTCTTCCCTCTTCACCAATCTTTTACACAGAGGAACAGCTTCCCTTTCTACTGTACATTTAGAAATAGTATTCCCTCTCGACTAATCTGGTGTACATTCAGAAATACCTTCCCAACTTGCTAATCTGGTGTACATGCAAGAATGTCTTCCCGCCTGACTAAAATGGCATTCAACCAGGAATGTCTTCCCTTCCAGACTAATCCTATGTACAACTAGGAATGTCCTCCCTGTGGCTCAGTTTTGGTAGAACTGTATAAATGACCTGCTAAAGACAGGTTAAAGGACTATATATTCTGGGCTTTAAAAAATGGCTTTCATTCTGCTTTCCTTTAAAGTTTGAAGACCTCTCGTCCCCTGTATTTTTAAATAATGCCATTGTTCCATCATCATACAGCAGAAATAAGTTCCCAAACACAGGGCAGTAATAATCATATATGGTTGGCCATATTGGCTGCAAGTTGGATATTCTGTTGCTCCTTATAAATTAGCCTGCATTGATTACAGGCTGGCTGCACAATGTGCGTTGCAGTTAATATGTATTGTAAATCAGTGCTGTGGACATAGAATGGCACCCAATGCTCACATACAGTGTGCTACCAGACCATTTAAAAATAAAAGGGCTGCCATAACATGGCTCATTGCACAAAAAAGCATGCCTTACAGAACATACAAAACGCACCTGCAGTTTAATGGCGGCTACATACAGCTTGGAGCCACTCGCACTGAGCACGGTTGAACTGAAACCCCTTCCACCCACACACAGGTTTGTAAGGAAGTGTTCCTGGGCACACACTTGCTAAGAGGACCAATGATCCCTGTTTTACTACACACTTCTCTACAGAGAGAACTGTGCTCCAGCATAGTTTGTATGCACACTGCAGCAAACCGGACCACAAGTGAACTGTGCCCAGGATCACCTGTTCCAAAAACTCACACTAGACAAACGAACCAGCCCAAGAGGGTGAACTGCACCTGGGACTGGTTAAAAGTGCTAGTAGGATGAGTGCACCCTTATAGTCAGTGTAAGGCCCCTTTCACAGGGGCTTTTGGATCAGGTTAGCCTGTCAGTTTTTCAGGCAGACCATGTGAAAGAACCCTAAGCTCTGCCTGGCTGGACTGCAGGATGTGCAGGCCCCAGGATCAGATGACATTGTCAAAAAATTATAACATTCAAGCCAACAGAAAAGCTTAATTATAATTGGCTGCTATGGATGGGAAGCATCTGCATGAGAACCTGTCTACAAAACGGGTATCAGGCCCTAGATGAATACCGGAATATATACAGTAAGGTCTTCCAGTGATCATAATGTTAATGCAATACAGATACTAATTTTACAGTAAACTGTGGTTAACAGTGCCTTCATGTTAATAAAGAGTTAATACAATTAGCACAAACAATTCACACACCGTACAGTGTTTTCATACCACCAAAATAATATTTAAAAGAAAATGCAGTGTAACGGAACATAAAAAAACGCATACTATATATATTTTAACGTCCCAAAAAATCTCTTGTGGAAACTATCAATGTATCAACTTATCAAATATAACCAGTGAAAAAAAAAAAAAAAAACATAAAATAGAAAAAACTTGAAACATTTTGTAAAACACCACGTATCTTCACTCAATGCATTAAATAACTCGCTCATCACTCTCCCAATCTGGTCTCCTCTTTACTTCCCAAAAGATCAGTCTTCTGCCTAAGTGAATCCTACAGTTCAGTTGACATACCATACAAAATAAAGGATCAGAGACATAGCGCACACCGTTTGACGGTTTTTATTGAAATACCCTGCTAAAAAATGCACTCGCAAAAGCATAAAATCAATAGCGATTCAAAGTAATCACTCAAGTAGGCTCACCACCTCAGTGCGGCTTGATCTCAGGATGACGTCACAGGCTCAGCTCCTCCCAAGATCAAGCCCTTCGAGGCGGTGACCTGACTTGAGTGATTACTTTGAAGCGCTACTGCTTTTATGCTTTTGTAAGTGAGTTTTTTGGGGGTGTATTTTAAATAAAAAACGCCAGAGTGCACTATGTCTTTTGCCCTTAGACTGGCTTCTATCAGAGCAAGAGCTGTGCAAAGGACTGGCTTCTGTCGAGCGAGCATGCTAGAAAACCAGCATCCAATCAATGCTCCCAGACAATGGCTACGAGCAAAGCCCCCTCTCAGAACACAATAGCTGAGCAGGGAGATCACCGCATGAACATTGGATGTGTTAATACAACAATCTGTAAGTTTTGTGGGGTTTTTTTTCAGTCTGTTGTGTTGAAAGAAAAAAAAAAAAAAAAAACTTCCCGTGTACCCTTCATTACGCTTGTATTAAATGCCAAAACCTATACTGACTGCTGAATATCTGACAGATGATTAAAGAAGGGGATTTCCAGGATGTGTAGCAAACTGACTGACTCACCTGCAGTCTCAGCCTTTTATTTAACAATTGCTGGAATATTATTACAGGAGGATTTCAGATGTTTATTTCTTTACTGTTCCGCTATGTCTTTTTAAATGTTTTTACTGTTCTGCTATGTCTTTTTAAATGTCTGCTTTTTAAAAATTAAATCAATTTGTTTTCTAAATTGTAAATCTCCTGTGTATTAATTTTTTCATCCCCATACAAACGTATTGTTGTAAAAAAATGTGATGTGAGAACTATCCTTTTTATTTTTTTAGAAATCTTTTTAATTCGAATTTTCAATAAAGTGCAAAAAACACTCCGGCGGTAACGGGCCACACAGGGGTGCACCAACCGACTTAAAGGGATAACTATCCTTTATTCCAATAAGAATGAATTGGTTTGACCAATCCTAGAAACCAGAACAGTGAAATGATGGCCAAACATTGGCTCAATCTTTATAAAGCTGCATACTTCCACTCCTGCACAGGAGGATGCCAGGAAGATCACCCAGAGATCCTACCACAATTACACTGACACTGCTGGTGTCAGAGGAAAGAATACGTTGTTCAATCATGGTCTCCTTCCTCTGATTAAGGCAGTACTGTGCCATGCTTGCAAGAACCTCCTTCTCTTTGCATAGACTAAACAGAAGTTTGTTTTTGAGACCCAGATGATGGAGACAGTTTGATTCTGACTGCCTTTGTGGGCATTGTGGTGCATGGATGTCTGGTCAGAGATGAAGACGCGTTAGGGCACTGTATTAACCACAGTGTCACAATGGCACCAACATCTGTAAGTGAAATCATTAAGGGCCCACTGGGCATTCCCTGACAATGAGCCACATATACTATTTAGAGATTGTAATGATACTAGAGATTGTAATGATACAGAAAACTAATCAGAGACTGCAGAAATGCAACAGAAGATGGGCAAAGACTATGGCATGCTACAAAAAAATTGGCCAATTTTATAGGAACATGTTATAGGAGTTGATGGAAACGGGATGATGCTTCCAGAGACACATTACATGAGATAACTGCTATGAAAGCTCATTTACATTAAAAAGCTTACACATTTGTGATTTCTACAGTCCTTAAAAAAAAATTACTTGGTCATATTTAATATTTCTTACAGCAAGGTAAATTATAAAAGATCAGTATCTCTAGGTAGAATTTAGAGCCAGCAGTATATTACAAAGAACAGTCAGTTTACATAAAAGGCAACTATGCAGGGAGGCCTCACCCATGGCATTTGTCCGGCTCTACTTAGCAGGCCACACCTACTTTGAAAAATAATACAATTGAAGGACTAACGCCTGGTACATACGGGAGTTTTTTTCCGTTCAACCCCGTGAGCTGAAGGAAAATAAAGTCTCAGGTCATCAAGCTAAATAAGCACTGTTAGTGTGGCGATCTCCCCTGAGTGTGTTGTGTTCTGACAAGGGGACTGAGGGGGACTTACTGCTCCCCCCACCCCTCCACAAAAACACACTTATCAGTGCTCACATCGCTATTTGGATGCTTCTTTTCCGAGCATGGCCGTTCAATAAAAGCCCGTCCCTTAGACTAACTTCTGTCGGACAGGCTGCTGTGCACACGGGCCGAATATCGGCTGGTTTCTGTTGAACCAGCCGATATTTCGCCCGTGTGTACCAGCCT
This sequence comes from Pelophylax lessonae, assembly GCF_965119305.1. Lineage (NCBI taxonomy): Eukaryota > Metazoa > Chordata > Amphibia > Anura > Ranidae > Pelophylax > Pelophylax lessonae. The sequence goes on along the minus strand of NC_138780.1, from coordinate 181,833,638 downwards.
TAAACACTTACGGACCACCTGCCGCAGTTTTACGTCGGTATTTTGACGTTAAATACCGGGGTTATGGCAGCAGATAGCTGCCATAACCCCGGTATTTTTTTAAACTGCAAGCGGTCTGCTTTAACATAAGGGTGGTCCCAGTGGCAGATTCGCCACGCAATCACCCTTATGAGCGGCGGGAGAGTTTTGATAAACTCCCTGTGGAAGGAAAACCAAGATCCGAGCCACCGAGTAAGAGTGAGGGAGCCCCAAGAGACTCACACCACACAATAAACAGCTTCCACATACGAGGATAAATCTTCTTAGAAGTCGCTTTCCTCGCTTTAAGCAGAGTAGGAATCACTGAAGCAGACAAACCCCTCTGTCCTTCAGCACCTGGCTTTCAACATCTAAGCCGTCAAAGTGACCTTAAAGCAGGATGGAAGATTGGCCCTTGAGACTGTAGATCCTCCCTGAGAGGAAGTCTCCAAGGAGCATCTGCGACTAGTCTGACCAGGTCGGCGTATCAAGCCCGGCGAGGTCAGTCCGGAGCCTCAAGAATGGTGGCTTCTGCCTTGATCCTGTGAAGAAGTCTTGGCAGCAACTTGAGAGGGGAGGAAAGGCATACATCAGCTGATACTGACCCCATGGGCCACCAGCGCGTCTGCGGCGTGCGCCAGAGGGTCGCGGGAGCAGGCCACAGACCTCTGTACATTTCTGTTGACCGGAGACTCCAACATCTGGAGTGCCCCAACAAGGGCCCAACTGCTGGAACACCTCCAGATGGAGGGACCATTCCCCCACATCCAAGGCTTGTCGACTGAGGTAATCCGCCTGCCAACTTTCCACTCCTGGAATGTGAACAGCAAAGGGAGCTGGAACAAAGCGTTCCCCCCCAACGAAGGATGCCCGCAACTTCCAAGGCCACAAGGGCACTTTTGGTGCCCCCTTGGTGATTGACATAAGCCACGGCCACCAGATCAGGGACTCATTGGCCGCCTGGCTCAGCAAGTCCAGGGAATTTGGATTCTTGTTCCATTTAAGAAGGATTTTCTTCTGGAGGATCCCCATGTGAAATTGAGCAAGGGGACCGCCTGGAAGGACGACACCATCGTTCCCAGAACTCTCATGCAGGTCCGAAGGATGACCATTTGCTGTTCAGCAACAGCTGAACCGCAGTCTGGAGTTCTTGAAGTTTTTCCTGAGGAAGAAGCACCCTGGCTGAGGATAAGTCCCAAAGTCAGGCCCAGGTAATCCAGTCTCATGGAAGGGACCAAAGACGACTTCTGAAGGTTTAGAATCCACCCGAACTCCTCCAGAGTTCTCATGGTGATTGCCAAATTTGTTTCCAGCACCATAGGAGACTCCACACAGAGAAGCAGATCGTCCAGGTAACCCAGGACCGATATCCCCCGCTTCCCCAACAGCACCAGGATCGGGCCAATACCTTGTGAAGACCTGAGACCAAAGGGCAACGCCACAAACTGATATTGATCCTCTCCCAGGGTAAACGGAGAAACAGTTGATGTCCTGCACAGATTAGGATGTGAAGGTAGGCATCTTTGATGTCTATGGAGGCCAGGAAATCCCCCTGATGTAGGGAGGCCACCACCGTGCGAACTGATTCCATCTTGAACCCCAGATGTGGGTGAGGGCGCAACTTCAGGCCGAGGTCTTGTCCGCAGGTCTGGAGAAACCGGACTTTAGTTAGCCAGACCATGGTCGCTTGGACCCGCCCGAGGGAGTCTTGAAGGCTTTGCCTTATCAACAGATAATGACGAGAGTCCTTACCCTTGTTAGCCTGTGAAAGAAAGTTACTCTCTCCCCCCCCCCCCCCCGTGAGACCCTTAATGATGTCATGGTAGCTCCAAACAGGCAATCTCCTTGAAAAGGTAGATAAGTCAAGGCTGTCTATGAAGTCTGATCCGCAGACCAGCACTTCAGCCAAAGTATACGCCGAAGGACCACTGCTGAAACCCGACAGTCCGCCCAATATGGGAGCAGTGTCCAGCGGAGCATCGCAAACAAATTGCAGCCCCTACACCAGCTGGTCCAACAGCTCCTCAAAGTCAGAGGGAACCTGTTTCACCCTCAGGCCACGGCCTAGTAACTTAGCCCATTCAGTCAATGTGTGCGTGAAAAGGGCAACCATAAACATTGGTCTCAGTGCAGACCCCGCTAGGGAGTACATATTGCGGGCCACAGCCTCCGCCTTCCTATCCTCCAGATCCTTAAAGGACGGGGAATCCTCCACTGGGATAACGGTAGCCTTATTCAGTCTTTAGAGTGGAGGGTCCACCGTAGGTGGCACAGTCCACTTCTTTATAAGGGACTCCTCAAAAGAACAGCGTCTAGCAATCTGCTTAGGCACCCCAGGGGAACGCTTTAGGCGGGAAAGGAAAAAACCTTGCCGCTATGGATGGCTTAATGCCAAACGTAACCTGCACCCCAGTCATAGCTGCGTCCTCTATTTTCAGGGTCTCACGCACAGAAACAACTAGTGCATCCACCACCTTATCTTATCAGCGGAGGTAGAAATGTCATCCTCACTGTCAGAGGAGACAGGGCGCGAGGTAGCGGACCCGGAAGGGAGACTCGTGTCTGCGGTGGCTGAGTCAGACTCAGAACCTGAGGCATCAGATGAGGCAGGGGTAGGCGGAGGGTGTTTCTTAGCACCTCGCCCTTTAAAGACCACCTCCACCAGGACACAAACGCTTCCAGGACCGCCAAAAGTGCATCAGTAGACAGCTGGGATCCGGGGCACCTCCAGAAACTCCCATACAGATTCGTAGCAGAAGAATCCACTGCAAAATGGCCACGCTGGGTGTACCAAGATGGCTGCCGATCTCAGCACATGGCTACAAGAAAACGGCGGCCCCACGCGGCCTGCAGAGCAAACAAGGACCCCCCAGACTCCACAGTGAGATAGATCAGTAGGTTGGCCCTGGAGGTACAGACTGAGCCCCCCCCACCCCACACGATCGTTCGTCTGCCAGCGCACCCCCCCCCCCATTCGGCCTGGAAACGCGGTCTCAGCCCCAGGGAGTAGGTCCAACAGCCCCCTGGCGTGACAGGACAGAGGGGAACCCGGGATTGTGGGGGGGTCCGACTGTGCCAGGGAGGGACCCACGTCCACCCCAAAATCTGCCAGGGAAAGAGAGGGGGGTCATTTACTCACCATACCAGGAACACAGGCGGGCGCCATCTCCTGACAGCCTCCCCACTTCAACAGAGAGGGGTCCTGACGGCCAAAGAGGACCCCTGGGACTCAGGCCTAGACCCGGCCATATGCGACCTGGCGAGACATTTAACTCGCAGGGCCAGTCCCCGTCCAGTGGGAATATGTCGCAGCTGACCCAGCTCTGAGCGAAGGCCTGCGCAGGCTCGTTGGACAGCTGGGGTGGCCACTGGATCTATACATCCAGCCCCTCATCCAGATCCAGCGAAGTTGTGTGTAGATTTCACAGGAAAAAATCTGGAGAAAAACGAACTAAAAAAAAATGACCTAGAAAAATGTTGCCAGGTCCAGAGATTCCAGCAGGGAACTAGGTCCTTACTCCTGACTAGACAAATTAAAACTGACAACCTATGCAGGAAGAGAGAGGGTTTACCCTCTGGGACTGCCCATAGGCGTAGCCAGAACTTTTTTTCTGTCTAGTGTCCTACTTCTGTAGGGGGCAGTATAACCCTACTGATATGCATCAGGAACTGCGTCCGTCAATGGACACTAGAGAAATCAGAAATTTAGTGTGTTTTGTGATGCTACCATTGATTTTGAAATTCGTCCAACCTTCAATTTCACATTTTGTTGCTACAGAAAAGACTTTTCTAGTTCTCATACACATCTCTTTATCAATTATATTTCTCACACAATTCTCCTACCATTGATTAGAAAACCGTTTGTTTTTAAAAAAAATTTCCAACATGCCCGATCACGCAAATCTGAAGCCCGCACAAAAATCAGCTGTTGCTGCTGCCCACTAATGGTGCGAAATTCGAACCCTTAAATTCTTATATAAAATTTTCAAAATTTGACCCATGTATGGCCGACCATTTATCAGTAAATAAAACAATCTGTTTTAGCATCCAGAAGATGAAACTCCCATTCATAATTGTGCATTTTTGACGCAACTGTAAAATCCCAACGAATTGCACCTGCCTATCCCTGTTAGCGTGGGCCTTGACAGCAGGGCTCACATAAAGAAAATTCTATTTAGTCCCGGTTCACATATGTGCAATGACAGACATCGCATGTGATTCGGAGCGCACTGCTCTGGAAATCACATGCAATGTCTGTGCAATGCGAATTCAGCCACACAGATGGCTGAATTTGCATCGGATTCAAACCAAAGTTGCACGGGACCCTTTTTTGGCTCCGCACCAGAATCGGATCACATGGGTGTTCCGATTAATCTCCGCACTGACAGTTCACACTGCGATACGCAAACTGATCTGGGGGTCTCGTTAACTTTGTATTGACACCCCCAGCAATTCGTACATGGCAGTGTGAACACAATGTGGGAACCCGAAGTGGATTCGCAGGGTTCCCACATCGCATATATGTGAACCGTCACCTAGTCCCAAAACATTATTGAAGTACAGTTTATTTACATCTCATTTTTCGGGGGGCTCTTTCCCCTGAAATGCATTTGATATTCTTAAAAAAAATAAATAAATTTTAAACTATAATCGAGCTACATGACTGTTTCACTAGCTGCTCACATTTGGCATCTATCACATTCTTCCAGACATACATTCCCTTAAACCTAGTGCATGACATTAGGCATCCCTCCAGACATTCATGTTCTCCCAATTCTAGCACATGATACTAGGCATTCCTTGCACCCTTTCCAAATGCATATTCCCCCGATCTTAGCTCATGACCTTAGACATCCCCTGCATCCTTCAACACACATGTTCCATTGACTTTAGCACATATTAGCCATCCTTACATGCATGCATTGTTCCCCTGATCTTCACACATGACATTAGGCATCCCCAAAATGGGAGAGCTGGAGCTACTGATGTTTGAGGAGGACTTAGATTTTGTGGGGATAACAGAAACTTGGTTTGACAGCTCTCATGACTTGGATGGCGACCATTCAGGGGTACTCCCTTTATCGCAGAGATAGAGAAGGTAAAAAAGGGGGAGGGGTATGTCTGTATATTAAGAACAGTGTACAGGTAAATATGAGGGATGATATTAGTAATGGAGTTATGGATGAGGCAGAATCCCTATGGGTAGAACTTATAAGGGAAGGTAATATTGGGCGTATGCTCTAGGCCCCCCAACCAGAGGGAGGAGGGGGAGGCGGACCTCTTTTTACAGATAGGATTGGCAGCAAGGATGGGAAATGTCATTATAATGGGGGACTTTAATTATCCAGATATAGACTGGGCAGAAGGAACCGCGCATTCAGCCAAGGCTCAACAGTTCCTAAATGTTTTGCAGGACAATTTCATGGGTCAGATGGTGAATGCACCGACAAGAAACAATGCGGTACTTGACCTACTGATTACCAACAATTCAGACCTACTGATTACCAACAATTCAGACCTGCTTACAGATATAGAAATATGGGGGCAACTTAGGAAACAGTGACCATAGGTCAATTAGTTTCAGTATTAATCATAGTAATAGGAAACACAAGGGTAATATAAGAACACTGAATTTCAAAAGAGCTAATTTCCCAAAACTGCGCTCGCTGCTAGAAAATATCAAATGGGATAGAACCCTGGGAACAAAGAACACGGAGGAAAATGGGAGTGCTTCAAGAGCATACTAAACAAAGGGATTGGCCAGTGCATTCCTAATGGAAATAAGTTTAAAAGGGCAAAACTAAACCCTGCGTGGCTAAACTCCAACATAAAAATGCATATTAATGCTAATGGAAAGGCCATCAAAAAATACAAGGCTGAGGGGTCATTGGCAGCATTCAACCATTACAAAGAGTGTAATAAGAAATGTAAAGACCAAATCAAGGCGGCTAAAATAGAACACGAGAGACATATAGCAGAAGAGAGTAAAAAGAACCCCAAAAAAATTCTTTAAGTATATAAACAGTAAGAAAGCGAGGCCAGAACACATTGGCCCCATAAAAAATGACAAAGGAAATATGGCCACAGAGGACAGAGAAAAGGCGGAAGTGTTAAATAATTTCTTCTCTTCAGTCTTCACAAAAGAATTGGGGGGCTACACTAACCCAGCTTGTAAGGCAAAACTAAATAACACACCTCAGGAAGTACCGCCATGGCTAACAGAAGATAGACTTAGAACTAAACTAGAGAAACTCAACATAAATAAATTACCGGGACCGGATGGCTTGCACCCGAGGGTTCTGAAAGAGCTCAGCCAGGTGATTGCCAGACCATTATTCTTGATCTTTAAGGATAGTTTACAGACGGGTATGGTGCCAGCTGATTGGAAAAAATCCAACGTGGTACCAATATTTAAAAAAGGGCCAAGATATATCCCGGGTAACTATAGGCCGGTCAGCCTAACATCAGTAGTCTACAAGATTTTGGAGGGGATGTTAAGGGACCACCACATACAAGAGTTTAGTAATGAAAATGGTATTAGTAGTAATCAGCATGGATTCATGAAAAATCATTCTTGCCAAACCAATCTATTAACCTTCTATAATGAAGTGAGCTGCCACCTAGATAAAGGTAAGCCTGTGGATGTGGTGTATCTGGACTTTGCAAAGGCCTTTGACACCGTTCCCCACAAACGCTTACTGTTCAAACTAAGGAAGGTAGGTATGGACCATAAGGGGAGTACCTGGATAGAGAACTGGCTCCAGGGGAGAGTCCAGAGGGTGGTGATAAATGGGGAGTACTCGGATTGGGCGGGTGTGGAAAGTGGGCTCCCCCAGGGTTCTGTCCTGGGACCAATCTTGTTTAATTTATTCATAAATGATCTAGAGGAGGGGATATCTAGTACAATCTCAGTATTTGCAGATGATACTAAACTAAGCATGCCAATATCTTCTATGCAGGATATGGAAACCTTACAAGCGGACCTGAACAAAATAATGGGGTGGGCAACTACATGGCAGATAAAGTTTAATGTTGAAAAATGTAAAGTAATGCACTTGGGTACCAGAAAGCAAGCTACTCACTAGGGGGGGGGGGGGGAGGGGAACCTCTGGGTGAGTCTAGGATGGAAAAGGACCTGGGGGTACTGGTAGACAACAGGCTTGGCAGTGGCATGCAATGCCAAGCTGCTGCAAGCAAAGCCAACAGAATACTGGGATGCATAAAAAAGGGGATTCACTCCAGAAATAAAGAGATTATTCTTGCTCTCTACAAGACACTGGTCCGGCCACATCTGGAGTATGCTGTCCAGTTCTGAGAGAGAGAGAGAAAGAGAGACGATTGAGGGGGGGATATGATATCAATGTAAAAATACTGTACTGGCGACCCTAGCATAAGGAACAAACTATTCAGAGAAAGGGAATACAATAAGACACGTGGCCACTCACTAAAACTAGAGGAAAGGCGGTTTAACCTTAAAATGCGTAAGCGGTTCTTCACTGTCAGAGCAGTAAGGATGTGGAATTCTCTTCCACAAGCAGTCGTATCAGCAGGGAGCATCGATAGTTTCAAAAAACTGTTAGATGGGCACCTTAAAGACCACAACATAGAGGGGTATACAATGTACGGTTAACAGCAAACACACACACATCATAGGTTGAAGTGGATGGACGGATGTCTTTTTTCAACCTCACTAACTATGTAACATCCTTCCAGACATGGATTTTCCTACTTTCTGCACCAATATGTTATATCCAAAATACTGCACAAAAATTGTTCATGTAAAAAAAAAAAATGGTTCTTCCCTGACCAAAGTTTCTATCTGAAGGAGCAAAGAGGTCAGCTACCCACAGATCTCTATTACAATACAGCCACGGTTCCTGAGAGAAGATGGTTCTGCTACTATAAACACAACATTTTAAATTTTTAGCATATTTCAGGAGCCAGGTAATAACAATTATGAAAGCCTGTTCCCTGCAAATTTGAGGAAGGCTAGGTGAATCAGGGAAGGAAGGCTGTGAACTGCCTCGGCACTCTGTGTTGTGAAATCACCAGATAGATTTTGTAGATTTAACGCATTGCAAAATGCTGGCTAAATTATGAACCCTCCCACCATGGGGGAGCTCTGCGCATTATATACTTTTAGGTCATCGTTAAAGACCAACTCCCTCCAAATCTTATTCAGATTGGTGCGTTTGTTAACAAGCTGATTTAGAGCCGGTTCACACTGCCGCGACCATAAGTCGCCCCATGTCGGAGCGACTTTTTACCGCGATTTTACCGTGACTTTACCGCGACTTTACCACGACTTATATGACAGAAGACTTTGTGTTTGGCCAATCAGAATATGATGTGTTGTGACCTGATTCCCCTTTTCTGTTACTCATTTCCTCATTGCCCACCAGTGCCACGTATCAGTGTCCACCAGTGCCACTGCCCACCAGTGCCATGTATGTGTCCACTAGGGATGATCAAGCGGTTCGGCTCGACCATCGGTTCGACCCGAACATTGACTGTTCGAGGTTCGGCCGAATTTAGAACTTTTTGCTGAAAAAGTTCGGAATTCGGCAACTAGAACCGACCAAAATGCAATGGGCCAGGAAATGGGCTTTAAAAGCCTGTGATTGGACCAGAACCATTAGCAAAAGCCAATTGAGGGGGCAGGAGAATGCTAGGAATGTGATTGGAGTGACTAGGGGGTCCATAGTCCAATCATTAGTGAATATGCCCCCCAGTATATAAGATAGCCCCCGCCAAATTCCTAGCATTGTTATACAGGGACATGGAAGAGAGTGGAAGCAGTTCTGTTAATTTTACTTTAAAAGTGTCATTTAGCATTTATTAGTGTGAGGAAAGGGATATCTAGTGTAGTTAGGGTGCTATTTTCCACTTTAGTTAGATGCAAAAATTTAGTTTCTGTAGGGAAAGTGTGAAGTGTCAGGGTGACCGTAATGTAGTGTAGGGTGAACTGACTGCTATGGCAGGGTGACCAAACCCTTCCATATCAGGGTGACCGTAATGTAGTGTAGGGTGAACTGACACTGACTGCTATGGCAGGGTGACCAAACCCATCCATATCAGGGTGACCGCTATAGAGAAAAGATAGTTTCTCTGAAGTCACTTTCGCTGCAGTAATATGGCTTCGCCCCTGTCAGCTTGCTTTTTGGCTGCAGGCGTCTATAGGGATTTTTTGAGCACATGTTTGAAGTCAGGCATGACATCTGAACATGTGTATAGGGGATATATATACACACCCATGTATGTATATATACACTTGCACATATATAGGTGTGAAAGGAGCAGAAAACACTACTTGCGCTAATGAAATAATTAACACCAATATAGTTACGCTCCTAACACATCTATATATGTGTATGTGTAAAATACATATAAGTATGTGTGTATATATACACCACTATACACAAGTTCAGATGTTTTGCCTGCCTCCAAAGAACCCAAAAAAATGCCCAAAAAAAGCTAGCGCTAAAAAAAAAAAAAAAAGCCCAGGTGTGTTGTTGCAGGCATTTTTGGGGGTTTTTGGAGGCAGGCAAAACATCTGAACTTGTGTATACGGGTATATATACACACATACTTATATGTATATACACACCTAGACATATATAGGTGTGATAGTAGCAGAAATATATGCTTACGCTAATGAAATCATTTACACTAATATGGCTCCGCTCCTATAACACCTATATATGTGTAAGTGTAAAATACATACAAGTATGTGTGTATATATACCACTATACAAGTTCAGATGTTTTGCCTGCCTCCAAAAACCCCCAAAAAATGCCTGCAACAACACACCTGGGCATTTTTTTTTTTTTGGCGCTAGCGTTTTTTTGGGCATTTTTTTGGGTTCTTTGGAGGCAGGCAAAACATCTGAACTTGTGTATAGTGGTATATATACACACATACTTATATGTATTTTACACTTAGACATATATAGGTGTGATAGGAGCGGAGCCATATTAGTGTAAATGATTTCATTAGCGCAAGCATATATTTCTGCTACTATCACACCTATATATGTCTAGGTGTATATATACATATAAGTATGTGTGTATATATACCCGTATACACAAGTTCAGATGTATTGCCTGCCTCAAAAGACCCCAAAAAATGCCCAAAAAAACGCTTGCTACTAAACCGGCAAGGTGTGAAAAGAGAGAAGCCACTAACCTGTTCTATAAGAGACCTAATACAACAATCTTTTTTTTCTGGTTCTGGACATGCTACAGAGCTGAAACTTCACAGGTATACTTTTTATACACCCCAGATACTAAATCCAAAGAAAAAAATTTTTTTTTAATTTTTTTTTTTTAATTTTTTCAATAATTGGCTCTCTATCAAAAATGACAATTTTTAAGAAGTTTTTTTTTGTGTGATTAATAGTCCCTGGGGTATGACCCAGAACCCTAGGCACTTTTTAGGGGCATTTATTGGGTTTTAGGGCTTCAAAATTGTGTTTTTTGATTACCGAAGTTCGGGTCCTATTGATTTCAATGGGGTTCTGAAATCTGGGCCGAACTTTCGGGAAGTTCGGATGTTCTGGCCGAACCGAACTTTTGAAAAGGTCGATCATCCCTAGTGTCCACCAGTGCCACGTATCACTGTCCACCAGTGCCACTGCCCTCCAGTGCCACTGCCCACCAGTGCCACGAATCAGTGTCCACCAGTGCCACAAATCAGTGTCCACCAGTGCCACGAATCAGTGTCCACCAGTGCCACAAATCAGTGTCCACCAGTGCCACGTATCAGTGCCACGAATCAGTGTCCATCAGTGCCACTAATCAGTGTCCACCAGTGCCACGTATCAGTGCCATGAATCAATGTCCACCAGTGCCACTTACACAGACCAAGCAGAGATAATGGAATATATATATATTATATATATACAGGTCCCTCTAAAAAAAATAGCATATTGTGATAAAGTTCATTATTTTCTGTAATGTACTGATAAACAGACTTTCATATATTTTAGATTCATTACACACAACTGAAGTAGTGCAAGCCTTTTATTGTTTTAATATTGATGATTTTGGCATACAGCTCATGAAAAACCAAAATTCCTATCTCAAAAAATTAGCATATTTCATCCGACCAATAAAAAAAAAAAAATGTTTTTAATACAAAAAAAAGTCAATCTTCAAATAATTATGTTCAGTTATGCACTCAATACTTGGTCGGGAATCCTTTTGCAGAAATGACTGCTTCAATGCGGCGTGACATGGAGGCACATAGCCTGTGGCACTGCTGAGGTGTTATGGAGGCCCAGGATGCTTCGATAGCGGCCTTGAGCTCATCCAGAGTGTTGGGTCTTGCGTCTCTCAACTTTCTGTTCACAACATCCCACAGATTCTCTATAGGGTTCAGGTCAGTAGAGTTGGCAGGCCAATTGAGCACAGTAATACCATGGTCAGTAAACCATTTACCAGTGGTTTTGGCACTGTGAGCAGGTGCCAGGTCGTGCTGAAAAATGGAATCTTCATCTCCATAAAGCTTTTCAGCAGATGGAAGCATGAAGTGCTCCAAAATCTCCTGATAGCTAGCTGCATTGACCCTGCCCTTGATAAAACACAGTGGACCAACACCAGCAGCTGACATGGCACCCCAGACCATCACTGACTGTGGGTACTTGACACTGGACTTCAGGCATTTTGGCATTTCCCTCTCCCCAGTCTTCCTCCAGACTCTGGCACCTTGATTTCCGAATGACATGCAAAATTTGCTTTCATCCGAAAAAAGTACTTTGAACTACTGAGCAACAGTCCAGTGCTGCTTCTCTGTAGCCCAGGTCAGGCGCTTCTGCCGCTGTTTCTGATTCAAAAGTGGCTTGACCTGGGGAATGCGGCACCTGTAGCCCATTTCCTGTACACGGTGGCTCTAGATGTTTCTACTCCAGACTCAGTCCACTGCTTCCGCAGGTCCCCCAAGGTCTGGAATCGGTCCTTCTCCCCAGTCTTCCTCAGGGTCCGGTCACCTCTTTCTGCCACACTTTTTCCTTCCCACAGACTTCCCACTGAGGTGCCTTGATACAGCACTCTGGGAACAGCCTATTCGTTCAGAAATTTCTTTCTGTGTCTTACCCTCTTGCTTGAGGGTGTCAATGATGGCCTTCTGGACAGCAGTTAGGTCGGCAGTCTTACCCATGATTGCGGTTTTGAGTAATGAACCAGGCTGGGAGTTTTTAAAAGCCTCAGGAATCTTTTGCAGGTGTTTAGAGTAATTAGTTGATTCAGATGATTAGGTTAATAGCTCATTTAGAGAACCTTTTCATGATATGCTAATTTTTTGAGATAGGAATTTTGGTTTTTCATGAGCTGTATGCCAAAATAATCAATATTAAAACAATAAGAGGCTTGCACTACTTCAGTTATGTGTAATGAATCTAAAATATATGAAAGTCTAATGTTTATCAGTACATTACAGAAAATAATGAACTTTATCACAATATGCTAATTTTTTTAGAGAGACCTGTATATATATATATATATATATATATATATATATATATATATATATATATATATATAGGCATGGGTGCAATGTGGGGAATGCCTGGCTAATCACTTTCTTCTTCCTGGAAAGTCTGATAACAAGTCGCTTCAATTAAGATAAGGAGGCGACTCCCATTGAAGTATATGGGACAAGTCGGATCACAGGTCACCTCAAAGTAGTACAGGACCCTTTTCTGAAGTCAGAGCGACTTCAGTAGTGCCAATTAAGACAGCACTCATTGATTAACATTGCTTTTGTTATGTCAAGCGACCTGGGGCGACCTGGGGCTACACAAGTCGCCTCACAAGTCGTGCTAGTGTGAATGGGCTCTTACACCTTGCTGCTTCTATCTCACAGGGACTCTGTTCATGTTGCCTCTTCACCAGGATTTCTGCTCCACCCAAATGCTGCAGCCAATGCAAAGCCAAAAGATGGAGTCACTCTCCCATATGGGTTTTTCATAATGTAATACCAAAAGCAGGGGAAGGCCAGCTGTAAGAGTGACACCTTCACTATGACCTTGTGGGGATCCTAAACTTCTGGGAAATCTCATCACCAGAGTCTCCACAGACACAAGAAGCCAGTGACTGATTCAACCCTATGGTGATATTAGTTTTGAGGGAAGTTGGCATTAATGCCTTTAGGACAGCCTAACAAATATGTGCAGTGGTAAAAGGTTGGGCTTTACGCCCACACGCTGCACATGTGTGTCGCTGGGAGGCTGCTGACGGCGCATTTACTGTGGACGCCCAACAGAAAGACCGGTCTGTCAAAGACAGCTCTTGTTCTACACTAAAGATTGGTGGCCGGTGGCACCAGCTTCCAATCATATGACCGACAATCCCTCTTCAGGTGAATTCAGAACTGTTTGAAAAGAACCTGGGGTGGGGGGGGTGAAGGTGTTGATTAAAAGAAAAAAGGAATCCTTTTTAGTTGCCATATAGGCATTAATTATACAAGCAATAGTTTAGAATCCATAAAAAAAAAAAAAAAAGCCCAGGGAATTTCTGCACTACAAATGTGATTTAAAAAAAATTTAGTGTGTAAGCAGCTTTCACAGACCTATAGAAAAAAGTCCAAAACAAATGTATAAAAAAAACGTGTAGCGCTTACAATAATGTGCCAAAGTGAAACTTAAATCAGTGAAACCATGAGTCTAAATAAGTACCAAGTCCCAAAAAAAGTACATATGTGAAAAAATGTAGGAAAAAAAACTTGTGCATAAAGGAGAACCACAAGTCCCAGCATGCAGATGAGAGTCTCAGTCCCTCCATGACAGACGAGAAGGAAGCCACCAGTGGGATAACACAAAAAGGGGAATGGCCGCTTACCAGAGGCTGTTGGCTATCCAAATGAATGGAAAAGCCAAAAAGCGCTTGTAAACAGTTGTAGACCACCAGATAAAGATCATCTGACTCGGCTGCTCAGGTCAACTCACAGGAGGGCATATAAGGCACATGGGGTCCATATACATGAGGGAGTGACAATAGCAGATAGCGTAATATTGTTTAAAAAAGATGCATTCATTTAAAAGGTAGTGCACTCATATGTAGCATGAGAACGTCAGGCATAAAAACAGTCTCTCCAGATAGCAATAGGGAAGCAAACGCCACAGCGTTTGTTTGCTTGGGGGCGTGGTTGTAGCGTCTGGTCCAGCTCAACGTGCGTTTCGTCACACGATTGACGTCGTCGGGAGCGTGGACGAAACGTCTTGTAACGAAACATACATGGAGCTGCACCAGATGCTACCAGGGAGGCAGTGGCTTCAACCATCTTCATAGGGGCCGCCTCACATAGGTTCTGACCAGCAGGCCGCAAAGCCGCGCCCTAAATTTTTGGCCAGATCCGGCCGCGTAAGGCGCATACCCGCGGATGGTAAAAACATTAGTTCCCCCAGCCCAACAACCACCGCAGGGAGCCGAGAGGACATTCCTTCCCTAGTCACTAACCCCCAGGATGGCAGGGAACCCTGCTCAACCACCCGTTGCGCAGCAGGAAAACCAGGTCAGCAGCAACTCCAACCAGCCCCCTTTAGGAGCATGTGGCAAAGCCAGCTCATCACAACACCTGGGTGAAAGACCCACAGTGACCAAAATTTTAGAGGGGTTGAGGGGAACCCGGGGGTCTGACCATTTCAGGGTGGGGCCCACCGTCCACCACAAAACCTTCCAGGGGTAGTGGAGGGACATAGAAAAAAGTGCATCAGCGCATGTATGTATTCTACTCTTTAGATACACAGAAGATATTATTTAGTTAAAGTGCTGTTGCATTACAGTGCCTCATAAAACGTACATAATCATCATGTCGAAAAAAAATTGAACAATACCAAGTGCAATAGGATCTGTGCAATCAAAAAATATTTCTCAAAAAGTGCTAGTGCAAAATGAATACTAAAAATATCCATGCAAGACAATAAAAACCAATAAGAAAAAAAAAAGAATATATATATATACAGTCAGGTCCATAAATATTGGGACATCTGCACAATTCTAATCTTTTTGGCTCTGTACACCACCACAATGGATTTGAAATGAAACAAACAAGATGTGCTTGAACTGCAGACTTTCAGATTTAATTTGAGGGTATTTACATCCGAATCAGGTGAAACGTGTAGGAATTACAACAGTTTGTATATGTGCCTCCCACTTTTTAAGGGACCAAAAGTAATGGGATAATTGGATGCTCAGCTGTTCCATGGCCAGGTGTGTGTTTATTCCCTCATTATCCCATTTACAAGGAGCTGATAAAAGGCTCAGAGTTCATTTCAAGTGTGCTATTTGCATTTGGAATCGGTTGCTGTCAACTCTCAATATGAGATCCAAAGAGATGTCACCATCAGTGAAGCAAGCCATCATTAGGCTGAACATCTTCAGAGAATCATCAGAGAAATGGCAAAAACATTAGGTGTGGTCAAATCAACTGTTTGGAACATCCTTTAAAAGAAAGAACTCACCAGTGAGCTCAGCAACACCAAAAGACCTGTAAGACCACAGAAAACAACTGTGGTGGATGACTGAAGAATTCTTTCCCTGGTGAAGAAAACACCCTTCACAACAGTTGGCCAGATCAAGAACACTCTCCAGGAGGTAGGTGTATGTGTGTCAAAGTCAACATTCAAGAGAAGACTTCACCAGAGTGAATACAGAGGGTTCACCACAAGATGTAAACCATTGGTGAGCCTCAAAAACAGGAAGGCCAGATTAGAGTTTGCCAAACAAAGCATTCACTGTTCTGGAACAACATCCTATGGACAGATGAGACCA
Organism: Pelophylax lessonae; assembly: GCF_965119305.1. NCBI lineage: Eukaryota > Metazoa > Chordata > Amphibia > Anura > Ranidae > Pelophylax > Pelophylax lessonae. Next base: position 181,817,853 of record NC_138780.1, on the reverse strand, counting down.
AGATCAACTTGTACCAGAGTGATGGGAAGAGAAGAGTATGGAGAAGGAAAGGAACTGCTCATGATCCAAAGCATACCACCTCATCAGTGAAGCATATTGGTGGTAGTGTCATGACGTGGGCACATATGGCTGCCAATGGAACTGGTTCTCTTGTATTTATTGATGATGTGACTGCTGACAAAAGCAGCAGGATGAATTCTGAAGTGTTTCGGGCAATATTATCTGCTCATATTCAGCCAAATGCTTCAGAACTCATTGGACGGCGCTGCACAGTGCAGATGGACAATGACCCGAAGCATACTCCGAAAGCAACCAAAGAGTTTTTTATGGGAAAGAAGTGGAATGTTATGCAATGGCCAAGTCAATCACCTGACCTGAATCTGATTGAGCATGCATTTCCCTTGCTGAAGATAAAACTGAAGAGAAAATGCCCCAAGAACAAGCAGGAACTGAAGGCAGTTGAAGTAGAGGCCTAGCAGAGCATCACCAGGGATAAAACCCAGCGTCTGGTGATGTCTGTGCGTTCCAGACTTCAGGCTGTAATTGACTGCAAAGGATTTGCAACCAAGTATTAAAAAGTGAAAGTTTGATTTATGATTGTTAATCTGTCCCTTTACTTTTGGTCCCTTAAAAAGTGGGAGGCACATATACAAACTGTTGTAATTCCTACACCGTTCACCTGATTTGGATGTAAATACCCTCAAATTAAAGCTAAAAGTCTGCAGTTAAAGCACATCTTGTTTGTTTCATTTCAAATCCATTGTGGTGGTGTATAGAGCCAAAAATATTAGAATTGTGTTGATGTCCCAATATTTATAGACCTCACTGTATATAAAAAGCCAAGATTAATCCATCAATAAACTCATAAAACGTGCAAAAATATATATCTATCAAATGATGCAATTTCTTCCCATAGTGACTGCAATTTTAGAGGAGCTGGGGGGAAGGGAGGGAAACCCGGGTGTCCGACCATCCCAGGGGGGGGGGGGGGGCTACGTCCACTACAAAACCCTCCAGGGGTAGTGGGGGGGACAGTTACTTACCACACCAGGAACAGGGTGGGCACTGCCCTGGAAAGGACACCACTCCATCGTAATATGGGTGCTGTCGGCCAGAAGGAAATGCTGGAACTCAGGCCGAAGTCAGTTTGTATGTGTCCTCACGAGACACTTAACTCGCAGGCCAGCCCCTGTCCAGTGGGGCTATGTCGCGGCTAACCTAGTGCGGAGCTGTGGTCTGCAAGCGTTCGCTGGCCAGACTTGGGGCTGAGAAGGGGAGTATACCCCCTGGGACTGCCCAAAGGCGTAGCCAAGCTTTTACCTGCCTAGTATTCTACCCCTGTACAAGGCAGTATAACCCAATGGCTAAGAAGAATTAGGAGCTGTGTCCGTAAATGAGCGAAAGAGAAAAGAGGTTTTCTTCCTTTCTGTTAGAAAATTTTGTAAATAACGAATTTTTCTCTTTCACTGATGTGCGCTGATAAGGCTGCACTGATAGGCACTAATGAGACCATACTGAAGGGCACTGATAGGCAGCACTGGTTGGCATCACTGTTGGGCACTTCTTGACATCACTGCTGGACGTTGTTGGGGCTGCACTGATAATCAGAGCACTGGTTATCTGTGCAGGTCTCCCCTGCGGGAAAATGTTGCTGATTGGTTCTCCTCACACTGTCAGTGTGTGAGGAGAGGAAAGCCTATAACCCGGCATTTCCTTGTTTACATCTGATCAGCTGTGATTAGACACAGCTGATCACATGGGTAAAGAGCCACGACATCAACTCTTTACTGTGATCAGGGATGCGCCGTGTGCCAGGAACATAGCGTTCCGCTGATCACAATGGTGAGAGTGGAATGATGACATAGGACATTGTCCCAGAACAAGAGAACCACCCTGCCTATCATTTGCCTATATGGCGGACGGGAGGTGGTTAAATATATATATTTTTGAACATGTGACCAGCAGCAGAGGACTAGAAGCTCATCCCGCTTATGTCTCCCAGCAGACAGCTGGGTCATGTGACAGCTGTATATCAAATAGGAGAAAGGTACTTTTTTTTTTTTTTTTTGTATTAAAAAAAAATTACAGTGCCATCATCCATATACAGAAATAGAAGGGATCATGTAAATTAAACAGTGTATGTTTAGTGTCATTTTAAAGCCAGCAAAGGTAAAGCATGATGGAAGATCGGACCCTGAGTTCGAAGATCCAGACCTAATTGGTGCTACCAAAAAACTGGAATGCTTTACAGTTCATTTTTTTTTTTTTTGCAACAACTGAGGCAGACATTGGAGAAGAGGGAGGCATATCTTTCCCACAGTGCCTTTAATGCCTCACTTCTACCCAAGGATCCCTTGTCTTGGCCACAAACCTGGATACCATGTAAGTATTTACTTACTTATTAATGTGGTTGAAAAAAGACACAAGTCCATCCAGTTCAACCAACAGAGAAAAAAAAAGAAAACCAACACACTCAAATAGAAAACTTCCATATACCCTATCCAATACCCACAGTTGAACCGGGATACTAGAAGATCCACATTTATTGTGCCCCAGTGAAGACAAATTTGGTAAAGGTAGATCCTGATCAAGACTATGACAGCTTAGATAATCAAGCCTACCAGTTTTCCTACCCCTGGAATATTAGTGCTGTCTAGTGTCTCTTCGCCCAGCAAAGGATCTGAGCCACTTCCATCGTCACCGCTGAACTCGATGTGCCCCCTGGTCATGTACACTTCCCATGGCCGTAGCATTGTCTGACTGCACATGGAACTGATGTCCCTAAAAGAGGTTGATCCAGTGTAAGAGGGACAGCTGAATAGGTTGAAGCCCCGAAACAGTGATGAATAGTCTCCACAGGCCCCGATCCAAAAACTGGCCCAGCATCCCCCAGCTAATTAAGGTGGCATACGTTGTGGTAATCCCCCATTGTAGAGGCAGGAAGGACTTCCCAGGCAGTAACAATAGCTAATGGAGCCACCGGATTAGCTGTCTGTCACGGAACCATGAACCAGACGTACAACAACAGATAAGTGAAAATAAGAAAGCTTTATTGAAAAACAAGCTATAAAGCAAAAGTCCAAACGGATGGCGAAACCGATGCAGAGTCTTTGCGAAGCCAGGGGTCAGGAACCAGCAGGGTAGTCAGACGAAGCCAGGATCAGGAACCAGCAGGGTAGTCAGACGAAGCCAGGAACAGGAACCAGAAGTAGCAGCAGTCTTAGTAGCATGTGAACACAGGAGGACCAAGCAGGGAACTGAAGCCACAGACCTCCTATATATATGAGCTAGGTATCCAGCTCCTCCCAGTGGGAAGGAGGAGCCGCAGGGTGGGAGGCTACAAGAAACCCAGAAACCAAGATGGCCGCCAGCACATGTCAAACGAAGGAGAACAGCAAGAAGGTAAGACCATGACAGTACCTCCCCCTCAAGGGCCCCTCCTCCGCGGAGTAAAGAACGGTTTCTGAGGGAAGCGTGCGTGGAAGGCTCGGAGCAAGGCAGGAGCATGGACATCTGCGGAGGGAACCCAGGAACGCTCCTCTGGACCATAACCACGCCAATGAACCAAAAACTGCACCCGACCGCGGACCAGGCGTGAGTCCAGGATATTGCTCACCTCATACTCCTCACGATTGCCCACTCGGACCGGACGAGGCAGAGGAACCGAGGAAGTGAAACGATTACACACCAGAGGCTTCAACAGGGAGACATGAAACACGTTGGAGATCCGCATGCCAGGAGGAAGCGCAAGGGCATAGGCTACCGGGTTTACCCTGCGAAGCACTCGGAAGGGACCAACAAAGCGAGGCGCCAGCTTGGGAGTGGGCACTCGAAGGTTGAGGTTGCGGGTGGACAACCATACACGGTCTCCGGCCTGGTAGGAAGGAGCAGGCGCTCGTCTGCGATCAGCCTGGAGTCTCTGGCGCTGCGCAGAGACCTCAAGGGACTTCTGGATCTGTACCCAAGAAGCACGTAGGACGGAAAGGTGATCCTCCACAGCCGGAATATCCTGGGGAGAGAATACCTCCGGTAACACGGCAGGTTGGAACCCATAGTTGGCCATGAAGGGAGACGTCCCAGAGGAAGAGTTCACCGCCGTGTTCCTGGCAAACTCAGCCCAAGGCAGGAGGTCAACCCAATTGTCTTGGTGATCGGAGACATAGCAACGAAGGAATTGCTCCAAGGCCTGATTGGAACGTTCTGTGGCCCCATTGGACTGAGGGTGGTAGGCCGAGGAGAAGGAGAGATGAATCCCCAACTGGGAGCAAAAGGCGCGCCAGAACCTGGACACAAACTGACTCCCCCGATCCGACACAATCTCCTTGGGCAAACCGTGCAACCGGAAGACCTCCCTGGCAAAAATCGTGGCCAACTCCTGTGCAGAGGGTAACTTCTTGAGAGGAACACAGTGACACATTTTGGAAAACCGATCCACAATCATGAGAATGACCGTATGGCCTCGGGATGCAGGGAGGTCCACAATGAAATCCATCCCCAGGTGTGACCATGGGCGCTCCCCGGTGGCTAAGGGTTGCAGAAGGCCCAACGGAAGGTGCCGAGGGGACTTACTCTGGGCACAAACGGAGCATGCCGCTACATATGCGGCGATGTCGGAACGTAGGGAAGGCCACCAGAACAGACGTGAAACAGCCCAGGACAGCTGATTCTTTCCAGGATGCCCCGCGGTCTTGGAGTTATGGTAGGTTCGCAACAACCGAGTGCGCAACTCCTCAGGCACAAAACATCTGCCGTTGGGTCTCCCAGAGGGAGCACCAGATTGAGCCGCCAAAATCTGCTCACCCAGGGGAGAGGTCAGGCTGGTGCGAATGGCAGCCAGGATCTGATTCGGAGGTATGACCGAAGTCGGAATCGACTCCTCCCTGGACAGGTCGGAGTACTGCCGTGATAAGGCATCAGCCCTGATGTTCTTGGAACCGGGTAGGTAGGAGACCACGTAATTAAAACGTGACAAGAACAGAGCCCATCTGGCCTGGCGTGGTGTCAATCTCTTGGCCTCAGAGAGGTAGGTCAGATTCTTGTGGTCCGTCAGGATGAGGACCGGAACCACCGAACCCTCAAGCAAGTGCCTCCATTCTTTAAGAGCCTGCACGATGGCCAATAACTCCCTGTCACCAATCTGGTAGTTGCACTCCGCGGAAGACAGTTTCCGGGAGTAAAACCCACAAGGAAGCAGAGGACCCTCTGGTGTTCTACGCTGAGACAGAAGGGCGCCTACTCCCGTCTCAGACGCGTCCACCTCGAGGACAAAGGGCAACCCAGGGTTGGGATGCGACAGAATCGGAGCCGACACAAAGGCGGACTTTAGAGCCTCAAAAGCTCGGATGGCCTCGGGCGGCCAGACCTGGGAATTACTGCCCTTCCTGGTCAGATCCGTGAGAGGCTTGGCTAGCATGGAAAAGTCCCTGATGAACTTCCGATAATAATTGGCGAAGCCCAAAAAGCGCTGCAGGGAGCGAAGACCACTGGGCTGGGGCCACTGTAAGACAGCCGAAACCTTCTCAGGATCCATGGAGAACCCCTCAGCGGAAATGATGTAACCTAAGAAGGTTACCTGGGATCGGTGAAATTCGCATTTCTCAAGCTTACCGAACAGCTTGTTCTCTCGTAACCGTTGCAACACTCGTTTGACATCCAGAATGTGGGTCTCCATGGACTCAGAATATACCAAGATGTCATCCAGGTAGACCACCACACACTGCTGCAACAGGTCACGGAAAACATCGTTGATGAATTGCTGAAAGACTGCGGGCGCATTGCACAGCCCAAAGGGCATAACCAAGGATTCATAATGACCGGTCCTGGTGTTAAACGCGGTCTTCCACTCATCGCCCGCCTTGATCCTTACGAGGTTATATGCCGCCCTCAGGTCGAGTTTGGTAAAGACCGTGGCCCCTTTAAGGCGATCGAACAGCTCGGAAATCAAGGGTATCGGGTAAGCGTTCTTGATCGTGATGCGATTGAGACCCCTGTAATCGATGCAAGGCCTCAACTCACCGCCCTTCTTTTTCACAAAGAAAAATCCAGCCCCTGCCGGGGACGAGGATTTGCGAATGTGTCCACGTGAAAGCGCCTCCCTCACGTACTCCTCCATGGCCTCATTCTCCGCTACCGACAGTGGATAGACTTTGCCACGAGGAGGAACGGCACCAGATTGTAACTCGATGGCACAATCGTATGGGCGGTGCGGAGGTAGGGCAACCGCGCGCACCTTATCGAATACATCCCGGTACTCCTCGTATTCAGGGGGCAACAGAGAGTCCGAGGAAGTACACAGCAACTTGACAGGCCCATGGATGCAACTAGCCCCACACTGCGGTGACCACGAGAGGATCTCGGCCGATCTCCAATCGAAAATCGGATTATGCTTCTGGAGCCAGGGGTACCCCAAGACCACCGAGTAGTGTGGAGACGAAATAACCTGGAAGCAGACCGACTCTCTGTGGACGGCACCAATGGCTAACCCCACTGGAAGGGTCTCATGAGTCACGTGTGGCGGCAGAAGGGGTCTGCCGTCTATCGCCTCAAGAGCCAGAGGAGAACCTCGAGCCTGCAGAGGAATGGAATTGGCGACAGCGAACACACTATCAATGAACAAACCACCAGCACCAGAGTCCACCAACGCCTGGGTCGTCACCGAGCCCCCGACCCAGGAAAGGACAACAGTGATCAGTGGTTTGTCAACACGGGAAACCGGGGACGAGGAGACTCCACCCAAGATCTGCCCCCGACAGGATCTCAGGTGCGAGCGTTTCCCTGGACGGTTCGGACATGCCAACCGAAAATGCCCACCGAGACCACAGTACATGCATCGGCCCTCGCGTCTCCGGAGTACCCTCTCCCCCTCGGACAGGCGAGCAAACCCCAGCTGCATGGGTTCACCCCCAGACAAGTCATCCCCAGGAGGCGTGGGAGGAGAGGGAGGCACGGGTGGGACAACAAAGGTAGGCGCCAATCTGTTAGGAGGCCTCCGCAGACTCTCCTTAAAGGAAGGTCTCTCCCTGAGTCTGGTGTCAATCAAAATCAGGAAAGAAATAAGAGACTCGAGCTCCACTGGTAGGTCCTTAGCTGCAACCTCATCCTTCAAGGCATCCGAGAGAAAGCAGCGACCAGAGCCTCATTATTCCAGCCCACCTCTGCTGCCAGGGTACGAAACTCAATGGCGTATTCAGCTACGGATCGTGAACCCTGTCTGATGGACATAAGGAGCTTCGCAGCAGAGGCAGCACGAGCCGGCACATCGAATACCTTCCGAAGAGAAGCAACAAAACCGGAAAACTCGGCAACCACCGGATTGTTGTTCTCCCATAAAGGGCTGGCCCAGGCCAAGGCCTTGTCCGAGAGCAGCGAGATTAAGAAGCCCACCTTTGATCTCTCAGTAGGAAAGGCATGTGGCAGCAACTCGAAATAAATGCCCACCTGGTTAAGGAAACCTCGGCACGGAGTTGGCTCTCCCCCAAAGCGCTGTGGAAGGGGGGCAGAACCGGACATACCCCGAAACACCGCAGGCGCAACAACAGGTGTCGGGGTAGACTCTGGCGCAACAACCGGAGCGGCAGTAGGAGCGGACCCAGGAGCGACAACCGACCCATCGGCAACGGGAGCGAAATGAACCGTGCGTTCAAGCAGGGTTTGCAACGCCACGGCGAACTGACCCAACAGGTGATCCTGCTGATCAAGTCTGGCAACCAGCGTGGGTAGTGAGGATGGCCCTGCACCGTCAGAATTCGTGGCCTGGGGTACCGTGCGTTCAAGCAGGGTTTGCAACACCACGGCGAACCGACCCAACAGGTGATCCTGCTGATCAAGTCTGGCAACCAGCGTGGGTAGCGAGGATGGCCCTGTACCGTCAGAATTCATGGCTTGGTCCTAATGTCACGGAACCATGAACCAGACGTACAACAACAGATAAGTGAAAATAAGAAAGCTTTATTGAAAAACAAGCTATAAAGCAAAAGTCTAAACGGATGGCGAAACCGATGCAGAGTCTTTGCGAAGCCAGGGGTCAGGAACCAGCAGGGTAGTCAGACGAAGCCAGGATCAGGAACCAGCAGGGTAGTCAGACGAAGCCAGGATCAGGAACCAGCAGGGTAGTCAGACGAAGCCAGGAACAGGAACCAGCAGGGTAGTCAGACGAAGCCAGGAACAGGAACCAGAAGTAGCAGCAGTCTTAGTAGCATGTGAACACAGGAGGACCAAGCAGGGAACTGAAGCCACAGACCTCCTATATATATGAGCTAGGTATCCAGCTCCTCCCAGTGGGAAGGAGGAGCCGCAGGGTGGGAGGCTACAAGAAACCCAGAAACCAAGATGGCCGCCAGCACATGTCAAACGAAGGAGAACAGCAAGAAGGTAAGACCATGACACTGTCAGATGGGACAGGTCAATCATCGTGTACCCGACAATCGATACCCCCCCCAAAGGTAGGCGTCCTTAATGTCGATCAAAGTCAGAAAGTTCCTCTGATTCAGGGAAGCTACGACCAACCGCATTGACTTCATACAAATTTGTGCACTTTCACAAAGTTGTTCAGAGCCTTCAGATCTATGTAGAATAGGGTGAACACCCTCCTTCTTTAGAACTGTTCAGAGATTTAAATAAACTCCAATCCAGCGAATCAATATCATTAAAGCTCAGAAAAATGCCCCTTGACAGGAACAAGAACTGAAGATACCAGCAAATAAATCTGGGTACTAACTCTCAAGTGCTAAGCGTGGACAGTGTATAGATTTGGCCACAAGCAGGGTGTTTGACTTTTGTTTGTACTTAGTGTCCCACTACTGCAGGTGGCACTATAACCCCCAGTCAAGATCTAAAGATCCAGCTGTGTCCTTCAATGAACGGAAGAAAAAAGGTACAGTCACAAAAGATGGGATTTTTGTACTTACCGTAAAATCCATTTCTCTGAGTTCATCGACGGACACACGGCTCTCCATAAATCATAACTAGTGGGTTATATTGCCTCCTCCAGGAGGTAATACGCCCATGGGCCATCCTCAGCTGGTATATAACCCCCTTCTCTGCTCTAGGTAATCAGTTTAGTAGCAAGCAAGCAGTATTAGATGTTGTGCGTTATTCGTTTGAGCATATTTCCCGAATGATAACGAGTTCTTTTTATTTGATTAATTTCTTTTTAACAGCATATACCAATCATAGTGAATTCAGACTAAATAGGGAATATACAGGGAGTGCAGAATTATTAGGCAAATGAGTATTTTGACCACATCATCCTCTTTATGCATGTTGTCTTAAGCCCCGTACACACGTACCGATGGTCGGCATACAAATGTTCCTCTTTTCTCCCCGGGATGTCGGTGTCTGCTGAAAAGTGCAAAGACAGCACAAGGACAGCACAAGAATTTTGTCCACCGACTGCAGAAGTGATGTCATGTAATGGTTAACTTTCCCTGTGTTTTCTATTTTCTGAGCATGCCCAGTCTTGCAAATCTGCGGTCTGTCGGCCGAATTCTGTACTGACACGCGAACAATCGTCCGTTCTGGTGTCCGCAGACAAAAATTTTCATGTTTGCACGAAAGACTTTTGTCCGCGGATTGTGCGCAGACATCTGTCGGAGGCACCATACTAACACGCGTACAATCGGCAGATCTTTCGTCCGCCGACGTTTGTATGCCGACGATCGGTACGTGTGTACGGGCCTTTACTCCAAGCTGTATAGGCTCGAAAGCCTACTACCAATTAAGCATATTAGGTGATGTGCATCTCTGTAATGAGAAGGGGTGTGGTCTAATGACATCAACACCCTATATCAGGTGTGCATAATTATTAGGCAACTTCCTTTCCTTGGGCAAAATGGGTCAAAAGAAGGACTTGACAGGCTCAGAAAAGTCAAAAATAGTGAGATATCTTGCAGAGGGATGCAGCACTCTTAAAATTGCAAAGCTTCTGAAGCGTGATCATCGAACAATCAAGCATTTCATTCAAAATAGTCAACAGGGTCGCAAGAAGCGTGTGGAAAAACCAAGGAGCAAAATAACAGCCCATGAACTGAGAAAAGTCAAGCGTGCAGCTGCCAAGATGCCACTTGCCAAAAGTTTGGCCATATTTCAGAGCTGCAACATCACTGGAGTGCCCAAAAGCACAAGGTGTGCAATACTCAGAGACATGGCCAAGGTAAGAAAGGCTGAAAGACGACTACCACTGAACAAGACACACAAGCTGAAACGTCAAGACTGGGCCAAGAAATATCTCAAAGGTTTTATGGACTGATGAAATGAGAGTGAGTCTTGATGGGCCAGATGGATGGGCCCGTGGCTGGATTGGTAAAGGGCAGAGAGCTCCAGTCCAACTCAGACGCCAGCAAGGTGGAGGTGGAGTACTGGTTTGGGCTGGTATCATCAAAGATGAGCTTGTGGGGCCTTTTAGGGTTGAGGATCGAGTCAAGCTCAACTCCCAGTCCTACTGCCAGTTTCTGGAAGACACCTTCTTCAAGCAGTGGTACAGGAAAAAGTCTGCATCCGTCAAGAAAAACATGATTTTCATGCAGGACAGTGCTCCATCACACGCGTCCAAGTACTCCACAGCGTGGCTGGCAAGAAAGGGTATAAAAGAAGAAAAGCTAATGACATGGCCTCCTTGTTCACCTGATCTGAACCCCATTGAGAACCTGTGGTCCATCATCAAATGTGAGATTTACAAGGAGGGAAAACAGTACACCTCTCTGAACAGTGTCTGGGAGGCTGTGGTTGCTGCTGCACGCAATGTTGATGGTGAACAGATCAAAACACTGACAGAATCCATGGATGGCAGGCTTTTGAGTGTCCTTGCAAAGAAAGGTGGCTATATTGGTCACTGATTTGTTTTTGTTTTGTTTTTGAATGTCAGAAATGTATATTTGTGAATGTTGAGATGTTATATTGGTTTCACTGGTAAAAAATAAATAAATGAAATGGGTATACTGTATATTTGATTTTTGTTAAGTTGCCTAATAATTATGCACAGTAATAGTCACCTGCACACACAGATATCCCCCTAAAATAGCTAAAACTAAAAACAAACTAAAACTACTTCCAAAAATAGTCAGCTTTGATATTAATGAGTTTTTTGGGTTCATTGAGAACATGGTTGTTGTTCAATAATAAAATTAATCCTCAAAAATACTCATTTGCCTAATAATTCTGCACTCCCTGTATATATATTTAGCCACAAGACATGTATTCACAATACATGGTTAGATATGGGTGACACAAAAATATAACCTCACATAAAATACAAACTTAATTATAACGCTAATTTAATTGGTTTGGCTTAGCAAGGTAAATCAAAGTACAGGATTACTTTTTCCCAGAAGGAGTAAAAACCATATATCAAGAATTTTATATATCAGACAAAAATGTCTGCTATTTGCGTAGCCAACAGTTACTCCTCTGCAATTGGAGTGAGAGTAGACTATGCAAAACGTTGGTTTAGCACTATATTAGCGAATTAGTCTAAGCCTGCATTCACACTGCAGCGGCACGACTCTGTACTACTTCGGGGGCGACTTGTGAAGTCCCGTGCACCGTGACTTGCACAGACTTCATATAATGAATGTCTATGCAAGTCGCTCCGAGGTCACCCCAAAGTAGTACAGGACCCTTTTTCTAAGTGGCGAGCGACTTGTGTCGCTCCTATTTGAACGGGTCCTGTAGCAGTCAATGGACCGCGACTTGTCAGGCTGACAATTCGCCTGACAAGTCGCTGCAGTGTGAATGGAGCCTTAGAATGGAAAAATGTATAAAAACAAAAATAAAGTTAGAGAAAATCTACAATGGTTGTTACTACTGAGAAGGTAATCTAAATATCCTGAGCATATGATATTTATAGCATACAAAAACAAAAATCAATGTAATCAGTAAGACAGAATTACCACTCCAAAATGGCTGCTGGCTCACAATGGTCATTACCAGAGTCCTAAGATGGCTGCCTTTTCCAAAATGGTGGCTGGTTAAGGAGGAGCTTGCGTCTGGCGTCCTTAAAAATTTTCAGAGTGACAGGCGTAAAATGAGGGTGTGAAATAAGATGGAGTATGATGAGTGTGGATAAGTAGGAGTCCTGTGTGGGTGTGTGTGTGTAATGGATGTGTGTCTATCTCTCGTCTGGATTCTCCTATATACTGTATAGGAAAAAAGGCCATAAAAATTATAATAAGCCGAACCCAGAAGGTGGAACTTCTTCCTTTTGGTTGGGGTAGATAACCATTAACTGGTTGTGTAATTATGCAACTACCTCTTCTAACCACCATGTATGGTAGGGAGCAAAATATTTGATAGAAATTACTACATTCATTTGTAGTAAAAAAAAATATATAAAAATTTGTCCAGGCAGGCATGGCCATTTCTGTTAGATCTCTTTGAAAGGCTCAGTTCTGGTAATGCCGTTTAATGAGTATGCATACTAATACCATATATATATCTTGGTTAAGAATAAGTGATTTACCTATATATTATCTAAATTGATACACAATAACCTGTAACTATAATTGTTTGACACGTGATATATTCACTCAGAAGATTGTGTACTAGAGAATACTAGTTAGTAATTAGTAAATAATATAATCATGCCATGGTATAGGATCTACAATATGAAATATAAATTAATCATCAACTACTATATAAGCAGTGGTGGCTGGTGCTCAACATTTTTGGGGGGGCGCAAACAGAAAAAATCTAATAGGCATTGCTTTGTGGCAAAAAATTGCATGACTTTGAGGACCTTAGATAGTTCAAACATCACCTGAACCTTGCAGGAATTAAATCCGCACAAGGAGACTCGGGACCTAAAAAAACCTGAAAAGGACAAGCTTTGTCCCCCTTTCTGGGTACCCCCAAAAGAAACATTTCACGGATCTCCTTGATGCTCACCAAAGAAGTCCACAGGGCCAGAAACCAGCGAAGATGTCCCCCCACCCCAATAATGGGTGAGGGCAGACCTTCATGCTAAAGGAGACTTGTCTGCTGGTCTGGGGAAGATAGCTCTAGGCTTACCCGACCAAGGTTGCTTGGAACCTCCAGGGAAAGATTTAAAAGATCTATTTCCCTTATTCTCCGTTCCAGAAGCACGGAATAATTTTCTATAGGCTGAGAAAGAGGGCCTCCGTCTGCGGCATGGCTCCTTCCCTTTTCTTGACTGTGGCAGGAAGGTACTCTTCCCTCCCATGATACCTTAATGATGTCATCCAGGTTAGCCCCAAACGAACTATTGCCTTGAAAGGGCAGATCACGGAGACTTTTCTTAGAGGCTTGGTCTGCGGACCAATTCTTAAGCCACAGCGCGCACCTAATCCCCACCGCTGAAACAGAACGCTTGGACAGCACAGGAGCTGTATCCAAAGCTGCATAACAAATAAACTGTAGCCCATGGACCAACTGGTCCACTAAATCAACATAAGCAGCGGGGACCTGCTCACCCCCCAGGCCCTGGAGCAAAAACTTTGCGCATTCAGTTAGGGTCTGAGACACCAGGGCTGAGGCAGACTGGTCGTAATGCTAAGGCAGACTGGCCGCAATGCTGAGCCAGCCATAGAAAACATGCAGCATGCCACAGCCCCTACTATCTTGTCAGCCGGGTCATTAAAGGGCGGGGATTCCTCTACTGGGATCATGATTGTTTTATTTAACATGGAAACAGGAGGGTCCACCACTGGTGGACTAGCCCACTTCTTTAAAAGTGACTGCTCAAAAGGGTAACGTACAGCAAAACGTTTGGGGGCCGCAAAGGGTAATTTTGGTTGTTCCCATTCCTTACAGGAAAACCTGTCAAAATAGGACACATAAGGAAACATCTTTGGAGTACAATGTGACTTGTGCGTACCAAATGACACAGACACGGCCGTGGCTACATCAGCCACATCCTACTATACCCACGCTGCAAACAGCAGGCATGCACCTAGGGGTCTCCTATACTGGGACCCTTCCAGACTACTAGGACGGGACACACACATCCCAGGACCCTTACAGAGTGAGGATAGTGGGGGCAACCCCACGGGTCTCTGCTGCATTATTTGCCCTGGGACCCCCACCAGACTCTATGTCCAGACAAGGGAGAATGGGAGTGGGGGAAGCCCAATTCAGTGAGGGATTTTAGGATGGGAGGAGGGAACCTGCAGGCAGGTCTGACTGCCCCAGGAGGTTATCCATGTCCACCCCAAAGAAACCACCAAAAGGGGAGAGTGGGGACTGTACTTATCCTTCCATGGTGCAGGTAACGCTCCAGGCAGAACTCCTCGCCACCGAAGTAGGGGAGCTGTCAGCCAAGGTACCGCTGCGACTCAGACCCAAGCCCGGTCGTATGCGACCCTGCGAGACGTTTAACTAGCGGGCCAGCCTCTGTCTGTGAGGCTATGTTGCGGCCGACCTAGCGCGCAGCTGCGGTCTGTATGCGCTCGCTGGCTGGGGGGCTACTGGATCTAGATTATCCAGCCTGTTCGCCCAGCTCGGCAGTGGATTATAGATCTCCTGAGAGAAAAAGCAAAAAATATGTATGGAAGGAGAAAATTGCTAGGACCAGAGATCCCAGCCAGGAGCCTAGGTCCTTACTTGTGACTAGACAAATTAAAACTGATTACCTAGAGCAGAGAGGGGGGGTTATATACCAGCTGAGGACGGTCCATGGGCATAGCCAGATGTTTTTTGTTCTGCCTAGTCCTACTCCTGGAGGAGGCAACATAACCCACTAGGTATGATTTATGTGTACGTCACTGAACAAAAGAGAAAACGCAACTTACAAAGTAAAACACATAAGCAAACAATATAGAAAATAAAAGGGATATACATTAACTGCCCTTTAATGCCCAACATGAATATTATAATGGGCACCACGCAGTACAGTACACACAGGTGCAGCAACGTTGTGTTGTGTTAAAAATTAAGCAGCATGTCGATTTCAAGAGGCATCACCCCTTATCAGGTGCCTACAATAATTTCAATTGGGACACACAGTAATCACACCTACAGCATTTATGGTGTGTTAGTGAATAGTGTTGAGCGAACACGGACTGTATTATTCGTGTTCGTACCGAATAATTGGATTTTTGTTACCCGAACACGGACCCGAAAACTTTACTGTATGTTCGGGTTTAAAATCCGTGTTCGGTCATTTTATTTCCGGGTTTGTATGTAATGGCGCGCTTTTAATGGCGGGCTTTCAACAGCCAATCAACAAGCGTTTAACTGGTGTGCCTTAAGCCATCCCAGCCATGCCTACTAATGTATTAGTAGCTGTGATTGGCCATCTGAAGCATGTGACCATGTCTTTATAAGTTCGAGACCGAGCGCCGCTGCGTCATTCTGCTGTAGTATAGGGACAGAGCACACATCATACGTGCTGGCTGCTGATTAGGGACAGACAGTCAAAAATTATATTGTGTCCGAAAAGAATTCAGGGACAGGTCGGAGTGCTGCAGGCAGGGCGAGTTATTAGGGCATTTTAGGGCAAGGCTGGAGAATAGGCAGGGTCAGTGTTCTACATCGATTTTGCTGTGTGTGGAGTGGTGTGAACACAATCTTTTTGCCCGCTGAGGAGGAGGGAGAAAAAAATCTTTTTTATCAGTCAGTTGTGTGCAGCGTTTTTCCTTTAGTGCTGCTGACTGTGATAATACACTGCTGTGTTCACATGTGCTATTATTGAGTGATTTTAAAATTTATACACTTTTTTCTATTCCATATACACCCTTTTGGGTTAAAAAAATTAAATTGTTGCATAGTCTGTACTAATCTATTTAAAAATTACAAACTTAAAAGGGGAATTTTCTTTTTTTTTCCCTTCATACCCTGCAGCAGAGCTGACTGATATAAGACACTGCTGTGTTCACATGTGCTAGTGATTTTAAAATTTATACACTTTCTATTCCACTATTCAATATATACACCCTTTTGGGTTAAAAAAATTAAATTGTGGCATAGTCTGTACTAATCTATTTAAAAATTACAATCTTAAAGGGGAATTTTCTTTTTTTTCCCTTCATAGCCTGCAGCAGAGCTGACTGATATAAGACACTGCTGTGTTCACATGTGCTATTGAAAAATCACCAATTTTATATCATATTTTCTATTCCGCTATTCAATCTACACCCTTGGGGTAAAAAAACAATTAAATTGGGGGATAGTCTGTATCGGTACGTGTGAGATACACCTTTCCAATTTTTGGGGCGCATCTCATACCGCCGAGGATTGCAGGGTGCTTTAGTTTGCCTCCTGCCTGTTCCGAACTCCTCCTACTCCTCATCCTGCCTTTGGGGTACAAAAAATAGTAATCGGGGCCTAGCCTGGGTCTGTACGTGTGAGATACATACACCTTTTGATATCATATTTTCTATTCCGCTATTCAATCTACACCCTTGGGGTAAAAACAATTAAATTGCGGGATAGTCTGTATCGGCACGTGTGAGATACACCTTTCCAATTTTTGGGGCGCATCTCATACCGTTGAGGATTGCAGGGTGCTTCAGTTTGCCTCCTGCCTGTTCCGAACTCCTCCTACTCCTCATCCTGCCTTTGGGGTACAAAAAATAGTAATCGGGGCCTAGCCTGGGTCTGTACGTGTGAGATACATACACCTTTTGATATCATATTTTCTATTCCGCTATTCAATCTACACCCTTGGGGTAAAAACAATTAAATTGCGGGATAGTCTGCATCGGTACGTGTGAGATACACCTTTCCAATTTTTGGGGCGCATCTCATACTGTCGAGGATTGCAGGGTGCTTCAGTGTGCCTCCTGCCTGTTCCGAACTCCTCCTACTCCTCATCCTGCCTTTGGGGGTACAAAAAATAGTAAATCGGGGCCTAGTCTGGGTCTGTACGTGTGAGATACATACACCTTTTGATATCATATTTTCTATTCCGCTATTCAATCTACACCCTTGGGGTAAAAACAATTAAATTGCGGGATAGTCTGTATCGGTACGTGTGAGATACACCTTTCCAATTTTTGGGGCGCATCTCATACCGCCGAGGATTGCAGGGTGCTTCAGTGTGCCTCCTGCCTGTTCCGAACTCCTCCTACTCCTCATCCTGCCTTTGGGGTTACAAAAAATAGTAATCGGGGCCTAGTCTGGGTCTGTACGTGTGAGATACATACACCTTTTGATATCATATTTTCTATTCCGCTATTCAATCTACACCCTTGGGGTAAAAACAATTAAATTGCGGGATAGTCTGTATCGGTACGTGTGAGATACACCTTTCCAATTTTTGGGGCGCATCTCATACCGCCGAGGATTGCAGGGTGCTTCAGTGTGCCTCCTGCCTGTTCCGAACTCCTCCTACTCCTCATCCTGCCTTTGGGGGTACAAAAAATAGTAATCGGGGCCTAGTCTGGGTCTGTACGTGTGAGATACATACACCTTTTGATATCATATTTTCTATTCCACTATTCAATCTACACCCTTGGGGTAAAAACAATTAAATTGCGGGATAGTCTGTATCGGTACGTGTGAGATAAACCTTCCAAATTTTGGGGGCGCATCTTCCACCGCTGAGGATTGCAGGGTGCTTCAGTTTGCCTCCTGTTCAGACCTCCTCCTACTCCTCATCCTGCCTTTAGGGTACAAAAAATTGTAATCGGGGCCTAGTCTGTGTTTGTACGTGTGAGATACACCGTTTTGTTACATAGTTACATAGTAGGTGAGGTTGAATAAAGACAATAGTCCATCCAGTTCAACCTGTGTAGGTGTGTGTGGCTGTAATCATCTCACATACCCCTGAATGTTCTGATCCTTGAGATGTAAGTCTAAGAGTCTTTTGAAAGCCACCATACTACCCGCAGAAACCACCTCTTGTGGTAGAGAATTCCACAATCTTGTTGCCCTAACAGTAAAGAACCCCCCACGTTGCCTGAGGTTAAAACGCTTCTCCTCTAATCGCATTGTATGCCCTCGAGTCCTCATGCAATCCCTTCGAATGAACAGCTTTTTTCTAAGCTGGGATCCCCATTAAGATATTTATAAATTGCTATCATGTCCCCCCTCAGACGTCTCTTCTCCAGGGAGAATAAATCGAGCGATTGTAGACGCTCTTCATAGTCAAGGTCCTCCAATCCCCTAATTAGTTTAGTTGCCCTTCTCTGGACTCTCTCCAGCTCCAACACCTCCCTCCTGAGGACTGGCGACCAGAACTGGACGGAATACTCCAGATGCGGTCGGACCAGAGTTTTATAAAGTGGAAGGATTATAGTCTTATCTCTGGAATACATCCCTTTCTTTATGCATGCTAATGTTCTGCTGGCTTTGGCAGCTGCCGCTTGACATTGCATGCTGTTGCCTAATCTATCATCAACCAAGACTCCCAGATCCTTCTCCATTTTTGATTCCCCCAAGGGTTCCCCTCCTAACGTGTATTGTGTTTTTATGTTTTTAGTCCCCAAGTGCAAAACCTTACACTTCTCCACGTTAAACCTCATTTGCCATGTCGTTGCCCACTCTGTAATTTTGTCCAGGTCATTCTGTAGGATATCTGCTTCATGCTGTGCAGTTATTGCCCTGGCCAATTTTGTGTCATCTGCAAAAACTGATATCGAACTACTGATCCCAACCTCAATGTTGTTTATGAATAAATTGAACAAGGTTGGTCCCAAGACTGAGCCTTGGGGGACCCCGCTTACAACCTCAGACCAGTCTGAGTATGCGCTGTTTATTACTACCCTTTGGACACGCCTTTTAAGCCAATTCCGTATCCAAGAGCAAACCCTGCTATCGATACCTGCAGACCTTATTTTATAAAATATTTGTATTTTTGTAAAAAATTTTCTATTCTGCTATTCAATATACACCCTGTTTTGAGTGTAAAAAATTAAATTACGGCATAGTCTGTATCGGTACATGTGAGATACACCTTTTTAAATTTGTTTGGCGCATCTCCTTCCACCGCCGAGGATTGCAGGGAGCTTCAGTTTGCCTCCTCTTCCGAACTCCTCCTACTCCTCTTCCTCATCCTGCCTTTAGGGTACAAAAAATTGTAATCGGGGCCTAGTCTGTGTTTGTACATGTGAGATACACCGTTTTATATCCTTTTTTCTATTCCGCTATTCAATATACACCCTTTTGGGGTGAAAAAAATTAAATTTGCGTCATACTTTGCATATTTGACTGTGAGATACACCCGTTGTATTTGTATACTGTTTTTCTATTCCGCTATTTAATAAACACCCTTTTGGGGTAAAAAAAATTAAATTGCGGCATAGTTTGCATATTTGACTGTGAGATACACCAGTGCGATACTGTTGTTTTGTTCCGCTATTCAATAAACACCTTTCTAGGGCAAGATCATAAATTACAGAAATATGAGGAGACCGTCAAATAGGGGCCGTGGTGCTGCTGGTAGAGCTCCTGTTGCAAGGAGAGGACGTGGTCAATCTGTGCCAGCTACACGCACAAGTGAAACACCTTCCTCTAGTGTGAGTAGGCGACAGAACCTGCAGCAGTATTTGGTAGGGCATCATGCGCCTCTAAAAGTGATGAGGCCAGAAGAAGTACAGGCGATAGTAGATTGGGTTGCTGACAGTGCCTCCAGTTCTTTCACATTGTCTCCCACCCAGTCTACTGCAGAAAGGTCAGAGTTGGCACCTGCAGCCAATGTCCAACCGTCTTTCACCTCACCCCCTTGCAAATCAGGCAAGCAGTCTGAGCCCCAAGTCATGCAGCAGTCTCTTCTTCTTTTTGATGACTGTCAGCAGGGTTTCCCAGTCCCATCCACCTAGCCCTGCCCCAGAAGTGGAAGAGATTGAGTGCAGCGATGCCCAACCACTTATTTCTCAATATGAGTACATGGAAGTACCATCGCAGCACGTCTCCGATGATGACGAAACGCAGGTGCCAACTGCTGCGGCACTCAGAATTGTGGAGACCGACAAGGAGGGCAGGGGTGAAGACTGGGTGGAAGATGATGTGGAGGACGATGAGGTCCTCGACCCCATATGGAATGAAGGTCATGCAGGTGACCCGAGTAGTTTGGAGGAAGAGGCGGTGGTCGCACAGAGCCACCAGCACAGCAGAAGAGGGAGCAGGGTGCAGAAGCCGAGCGGCCGTGCCCTAGACACTACGCCTGCTACTGCCCAACGCAGCAAGGGACCGAGCGCACCAAAGCCAGCTCAAAGGAGTTCTCTAGCGTGGAAGTTCTTCAGAAAATGTGCTGATGACAGGACACGAGTGGTTTGCACCCTGTGCAATCAGAGCCTGAAGCGAGGCATAAACCTTCTCAACCTGAGCACAACCTGCATGATCAGGCATCTAAGTGCAAAGCACGAGCTGCAGTGGAGTAGACACCTTCAAAACCAAGAAAGGTCTCTGGCTCCTCCTGCTTCCTCTTCTGCTGCAGTCTCGGCCTCTCCATCCACCTCTGTAGTGATACCTACACCTGCCACCCCGCAAACAGACGATCTGTCAGCAACACCACCACCTGGGTCACCAACCATCTCCACAATGTCCCGTGGAAGCGTTCAGCTTTCCATCTCCCAAACACTTCAGAGGAAGTACCCCTCTACCCACCCACCATCCCTGCCCCTGAATGCCAGCATTTCAAAATTCTTGGCCTTTGAAATGCTGTCATTCCGTCTGGTGGAGACGCACAGTTTTAAAAGCCTTATGTCGGTGGCTGTCCCACAGTACGTCGTGCCCAGCCGCCACTACTTTTCCAGGCAAGCCATCCCTTCCCTGCACAACCAAGTGGGGGAAAAAATCAGGTGTGCACTGCGCAACACCATCTGTGCCAAGGTCCACCTAACTACCGATACGTGGACCAGTAAGCACGGTCAGGGGCGTTATATCTCCCTAACGGCACACTGGGTAAATGCAGTGGCGGATGGGCCTGAGGCGGATAGCAATTTGGCGCATGTCCTTCCACCACCGAGGATTGCAGGGCGCTTCAGTTTGCCTCCTGTTCCTAACTCCTCCTACTCCGCTTCCTCATCCTCTACCGCCTCCTCATCCGGTCAGCGTAACACCTTCACCACCAACTTCAGCACAGCCAGGGGTAAACGACAGCAGGCAGTTTTAAAACTTGCCTGTTTGGGGGAAAAACCACACACCGCGCAGGAGTTGTGGAGGAGCATGGAACAGCAGACAAATGAGTGGTTGCTGTCAGCGAGCCTCAAGCCCGGCCTGGTGGTGTGCAATAACGGACGAAATCTCATAGCAGCTCTGGGCCTAGCCGGTTTGATGCACATCCCTTGCCTGGCGCATGTGCTGAATTTGGTGGTGCAGAGGTTCCTTAAAAATTACCCCGATATGTCAGAGCTGCTGCAGAAAGTGCGGGCCGTCTGTGCGCACTTTCGGCGTTCTCACCTTGCTGCTGCTTGCCTGTCAGCACTGCAGCGTAACTTCGGCCTTCCCGCTCACCGCCTCATATGTGACGTGCCCACAAGGTGGAACTCCACCTTGCACATGCTGGAAAGACTGTGCGAGCAGCAGCAGGCCATAGTGGAGTTTCAGCTGCAGCACGCACGCTTGAGTCGCTCTGCGGAACAGCACCACTTCAGCACCAATAACTGGGACTCCATGCGAGACCTGTGTGCCTTGTTGCGCTGTTTTGAGTACTCCACCAACATGGCCAGTGCCGATGACGCCGTTGTCAGCTTAACTATCCCACTTCTATGCCTCCTTCAAAAAACGATTCAGGCGATGATGGAAGAGGATGTGGCACAGGATGAGGAGGAGGAGGATGAAGAGGTAACATTTCCAAGGCTTTCAGGGCAGTCATTCGCAAGTGGCTCCGAGGGTGGGTTCCTGCACCCACAAACGCCAGGGACACAATTGTCCAGCAGGGGCACAGTTCTGGAGGATGAGGAGGAGGAGATGGAACCATGTTCACAGCAGGGTGGCACCCAGACCAGCTCATGGCCATCACTGGTGCGTGGCTGGGGGGATACAGAGGACACAGACGATACACCTCCCACAGAGGACAGCCTTTCGTTGCCTCTGGGCAGCCTGGCACACATGAGCATTTACATGCTGCAGTGTCTCCACAACGACCGCCGAGTTGCCCACATTCTAACTTGTGCTGATTACTGGGTGGCCACGCTGCTGGATCCCCGTTACAAGGACAACGTACCGTCCTTAATTCACTCACTGGAGCGCGATCGCAAGATGCGCGAGTACAAGCGCACGCTGGTAGACGCGATGCTGCTGGCATTCCCACCTGACAGCGGGGCCACAGTGGAAGCACAAGGCCAAGGCAGAGGAGGAGGAAGAGGTCGCCAACGCAACCAGGTTAGCATGGCCGAAATGTGGAAAAGCTTTGTCAGCATGCCACAACAAACAGCAGCACCAGCAGCTCATAGCAGGAGGCAGCATTTCACCAACATGGTGGAGCAGTATGTGTGCACACGCCTACATGTAGTGAATGACGGGTCTGCCCCCTTCAACTTCTGGGTCTCCAAATTGGGCACATGGCCTGAGCTTGCCCTTTACGCCTTGGAGGTGCTGGCGTGCCCTGCAGCCAGTGTATTATCTGAACGTGTATTTAGCGCGGCTGGGGGCGTTATCACAGACAAGCGCAGCCGCCTGTCCAGAGACAATGTGGACAAGCTCACGTTCATTAAAATGAACCAGGCATGGATCCCACAGGACTTTTCCGTACCTTGTGCAGAATAGAGATGGATACCGACCTTACCCAGCCATTGTTCCATTTTTGATCTTTCTCACTCTTTTGGGGTGTACCCTCATTTAAAATGACTGAAAAAAAGCAGTGTTGGCTACCTCGTCCTCCTCCACCGCTGCTTCCACCTACACCGTCACCGCCACATCCACCACCACCTCAACCTCCCTCCTTCTCCATATGGGCCTCGTCCTTCACAGATGAAGAACATTGTTTTATTTTTCTGTTTTTTTTTTTTGTTGTTTTAAGTTATTTCCCTATCCACATTTGTTTGCAGAGCACTTGCCATACTCTTAACTACGTTTTGCTGCCATTTGCAGCACTGTAGCCCTTTCCATTGGTGTTTTAGAGCCATTTTAGTGCCTGAAAGTTCGGGTCCCCATTGACTTCAATGGGGTTCAGTGTCCGGGTAAAGTTCGGAAAAAGTCCGGGACACGGACCCGGACTTTTTTTTCCAAGTTCGGCCGAACACGGACATCCAGGTGTCCGCTCAACTCTATTAGTGAAGCATTTATAAAGTGTTAGCTGGGCACAATGGAAGAGCCAGTGGAGGTGTCAGTGTCCCAGAATGCACTGGGAAAAAGGAGAACTAATACAGAGCATCCAGGCACATTCTGTTTGTACAGAGCAGCCTTGTAGTAACACTGTTTGTTTCTGTGTTCAGGCAAAGCATCAAGCCAGCCAGCAATACTGGCAGTGCCAGGCAAAAGCAGAGGCACTGATCATTATTGCCAGTGGTAAAAAAATTTGTGCCAGCAAAGTGGCCTTGCCAGCAAGTGGCCATGAAAATCTTTCCATAATCATCTTGAGCTGGACCAAGATAAGTGTCCAAGAGATTAAAGTATATGACTCCATCTTGCGGAGAAATCACAAAAATGTCTGCACGAGTAGAATTTTGATAATCATAATCTTGAAAAATGTATACAGTAACTGTCCAGTAAGGACGGGCGAACAGTTTGGCCCGAGCATGAGTTTGGGCCAAACATTTGCCTGTTCAGCCATTCGCTGAACACCCCAATTTGCAGAGTGTTTGGCCTGACAAACAACCTGCACTGCACTGAGGGCTGCAAAGTGCCTCCTGTGCCCTGATTGGGCAAGGCTTGGCCAATTAGGGCACAGTGTAAGTTGGTTGTTGACTGTGGCCGGGAATCCGTCTGCGTCGTCCTTAACAACCGATGAGTCATCGGCTGTCAATAGGTTTCCCCGTGAGTGCCCGTAAAAAAAAAAAACAATTAAATAAAAAACAGCATGGCGTCCCCCCCCCCCCCCCAAAATCAATACAAGACCCTTATCCGAGCAGTTATGTCAAAAAAGGGGAGGGGAGGAGTGGGCGGGTGCCGGCAATTGTAACCACGAGTGAAACTTAAAGTGGAAGTAAACCCTCCTCTGCAACTTTTACCTATAGGTAAGCCTATGATAAGGCTTACCTATAGGTACTGTAAATATCTCCTAAACATGTACCGTTTAGAAGATATTTACATTGCATGCAGCCAATGACGTCATCGGCGCATGCGCTCTGAAGGAATGGCCATCCGTGCCGTTCCTTCAGAGCCCTATGCCGTGAACGGCGGCTCACGTGCGCATGCACGGGAGTGACGTAATCGTGGGTCCGGCCAATCAGATGGCCGGATGCCGCAATCCCGGAAGACGGGTGACTGAACATGTCGCCGTCATACAGGTAAGCGGGCGGCATGGCGGGGGCTCATTCTAAGGTAAGTATTTCATAATGAGCTAGTATGCGATGCATGCTAGCTCATTATGTGTTTCTCTTTCAGGTTGGGGGAAAAAAAAATAATAATTTTTTAATTTACTACCTCTTTAAATGGGATTTTACCTTTTTTTTTTTTTTTTAAATGTCATTTTTTCTGTAGCATGTTGTATGCATGCTACAGATGCACCACTTTACAGGCACATTAAGGGGACCCCCCCAGGCACTATATTTAAAATAATTTTTCATTTTTATTGTTGCACTTTAGGCATGATTAAAATCACGCTGCACTTTTATTTTTAACAGTGTTGTTGATTCAGAAGAAGTTAAACTAAGCCCCGGTAAGCCAATAGGATTCCATGTTCCTGGGAAGAAGCCACAATCACCTAATAGACTGCCGCTGCCTTGATGATATAAATCCAAGAATTTAAAGTGGCGTCCTTGGAAATGGCATAGATGACACTGCAAGAAAGTCTCCTCACTCAGGGCCTGCTCAACCCTCCAACATTGACCTATTAGAGGCCTGCATCCCTTGGGAAAATAGGATTTTTATACATTGTATGTCCTGTATGAGCTGTTCTCAGGATTATCTGCTCGTACCACGAGGTGCCAAGATCCCATAACCTGTCCACAGCTCTACTTAATGTCTATCGGCTCAAGTGGGCCTAATTAGCTCATTCAGAATCTCTAATTCCCATTGCCTCTCTCTGATCCCTCTGCGGGGGGTTTTCCGTGCTTTCAGATTGGACGGCTCTTCTGTTTTATTTAAGTACTTTAGAGGAAAATCGTGGAGTTAAGGAAAGAGACGTTGAGAATCCAGAAGCCGAGACTACTACAGCTCCCCTCCTTGTTGGCTTACCTCTATACAAGCTCTCTCTTCTTCAGTCTATCATGAATGCTGCTGCCAAATTCCACCTCGCCAACCTCTCATTGTCTGCCACCCCTCTCTGTCAACCCCTCAGGAGCCAGAGTATCAATGCTGTCAATACGGTCAGCGAGCATTGAGAATAACACTGGAAACAACATTGGGCGTTATACATCTACCACAAAGTTGATTTGCGATAGAAACCTCTGGGGACCACCGACATTTTCTCATGGACCACTCGTTGGCGACCGCTGACCTAGAACACCCCCAACTGAAAGCATCTATTAATGCTCGATAAAGGGTGTACTGATCCATTTTACCAACACAGGTTTAGGAGCTTTTTTCCTTATAGCTCAATTCACTAAAGCTGGCCATACACAAATGGAGTAGATGGAGAATTTCCCTGGCCTGCCTCATTCATTCATATTATTTCAGTTTTTTTAAATTATAGAGGCTTAGCATTACATGTGGGCGTTAACTAGGGTGGGCTGCATGCAAATACAGCCTGCCTAGGATCGCCCACTTCTTTAAAATGACACCCACCCATCAAAGCTTTTTGATACTTGCCTATTTCCCTCCAGTAGCTGGCCCTGTTTGCAACTTGAGAGGAGTACTGAGGCAGGGTGCTGTGATGTTTTTAGGAAGTGAGACAAAAACAAAGAATTCCCAGCTCAATAAACCAACTAGTCTCCTAACCAGCCGAATTGACCTGTCTAACAGTATGCGATAAAAACAGGGGTTTTATTAGCACACATTTGCAAATGCATGTGTAAGCTGCAGGGCCACTTCACAGCACACTGTATTACCTGCAGTCCTAACTCCTGTAAATCTATGAGAGTCTCCACAGTGGAAGCACATGCACTCTACTGGATATATAGGGGGCAGGTGAGCCTGGAGGTAGCCCAATCCTCCTTACAGGCATTTGGGGGCACAGTGGACGCCCAGCTCATAGCACAATGGCAGCAAAGGCATCCAGTGTGTCCACTCACCAGTATACATCAACAAACAAAATGGTGGTCCCTGCCCCCATCAGTAACTTGCCTTCGTAGCAAAGAGCACATGGAAGGGCAACGCATGTGAGACATAAATTATTATGGGCTAGCGCTGAGGATTAAGATTACTCTAATAACATAGTATAGTGAGCTGCTGCTGGTATGAAAAAGGGGGTGCCTTAAAAAGTGTATAGTGTAAAAATACCTGCGCTGCTTTACAGAAATGTGTGAACAAATTAATGAATAATAAATATCAATAAATATTGTGTATAAATATTGTGTGTAAAGTGCTAGTGCTTAACTTAATATACACGGTTACTATATCATGAGTACCAATCAATATACAAATAACATAGTATAGTGAGCTGCTGCTGGTATGAAAAAGGGGGTGCCTTAAAAAGTGTATAGTGTAAAAATACCTGCGCTGCTTTACAGAAATGTGTGAACAAATTAATAAATAATAAATATCAATAAATATTGTGTATAAATATTGTGTGTAAAGTGCTAGTGCTTAACTTAATATACACGGTTACTATATCATGAGTACCAATCAATATACATAAACAATAAACGTTAAGAAAATAAATATAAACTATTGTCTTAATTCCTTCAATTGATCACGTGCTCAAATTGTGACAGTCTTTGTGCAAAACATAAGTCCAAAGTGCTGCGTGCTCATATAAAAAAGTGCCGGTGCACTCTGTACACGAGTAGGTGCTCCCCTCTTGGTCCCCTACTCACCAGAAGCCAAATAATACACCGCTTTCAGAATATCCTTTGATGAAAAAGCCTTAATGGACCATCAACTCAACAGCTTTATAGATGCACTGTAGATCACAACATCCAGGTGATGCTCAAAAAAGAAAGAGATGCTGGCATCGTGAAGTATGTAAAAACTTTATTCGATGCACAAAATACAAGTTACACTTACAATGTAGCAGAGGTTCAAACGCCTGAAAACCATCCCACGGGTCGCCACTCAGATGGCTGTACTCTCTCCCCGTGTCCCCGTATGCCGGAAGTCGGATGCAGTCGGGCGTAGTACGTACTCGGACGAATGGCTTGACGCGTTTCGCTCCACACACAGAGCGTTATCAAAAGCATTTGATAACGCTCTGTGTGTGGAGTGTACAGAGAGCACCGGCACTTTTTTATGTGAGACATAAACAAAGAATTCCCGGCTCAATTCACCAACCAGTTTGCTAACCAACCAAATTAACCTGTCAAACCCCTGTTTTTAACGCATACTGTTAATTTAGCACACATTTGCAAATGCATGTGTAAGCTGCAGGGCCACTTCAGGGCACCCTGTATTACCTGCAGTCCTAACTCCTGTAAATCTATGAGAGTCTCCTCAGTGGAGCTATGTACAGAACCCTGCCGGCCCCTGCTACTAGAAATAACCGGCCTGCTTTGCATACAGTAGTGCAGAGTCCCAGAGACGACATGGCAATAAGGGGAAAAGGAAGAACCAGAGAAGGCAAAAATATGAGTGGCACAAATGTCACCTTTAACCTATTGCAGATTTTAGGCATGCTACACACGCCCAAAAAATGTTATCACTGTTTACAGGACATGTATATCACATCCAGTCTTTCTGCCCTGCTTCTGGTACCCCCTCCCCCTCCTAGTATACAATTGTTGGCTTTATCATCAGAAGTGTATACCCAGGGAAGGCGTCAGCAGCTGTAGCTGTCAAAAAAGCAGTCTGAATCAGTGTTTATAAATAACACTGCTCAGACCCCAGTATACAAAGTAACATATTGTTACTTTTACATCATTCTGTTCATTTGTCTGAAGATCAAAAGGGATCAACTTAGATCTGCAAATTATGCCCGTTAAAGCTGAACTCCAGCTTTTGCTACAGTCTACATTACAATTTGTTTGGGCAAAGATGTCCCAAATTAACTATGTCCCTCACGAACACGTGAGGCCGCTGGATGTGCTGAATAAACTGTATGTAGCTGAGACAACATACAGCATACCACACCGGGTGCGAACCGAGACTTCCTGTCTCATACCCAAAACATATTCCAGTATCTGATCTGGCCAACCAGAGAAAACAATGTATACTAGCAAAGAATGAGGTGGGCTGATGATGTCACAACTTCTGACTCAGCCAATCAGAGGAAGCTTTGCATTCATTACTGGTATATATCACTTTCTCTGATTGTCTAAGGGCCCATCAGATAGACTCTACTGTGTCCTGCGTATGGGACAGGAAGGCTCAGCTCGGCTCAAACCCGGAACACAGTGCTGTATGCTATATGTTGCCTCAGCTACATACAGTTTATACTGCACATCCTCTGCCTCAGTAAGGGACATAGTTAGTTTGGGCCAGCTTGGCAAAAAGTAAAAGTAATGTAAAAGTGTAGCAAAAGCTGGATTTCAGCTTTAAGGCCGGGTTCACATTGCTCCAACACGGAAGTCACAGGACTTCCGATCCGGCTTTCTCCTGCGATTTCCTGTCCGACTTCAATGAACAGGATCTGACTTTGAGATGATTGCGACTTGTCCTTTGATCAATCAAAACAATTCTTTTGCTTCTGGTATGAACGAAACCTCACACCAAATGTATTGGGACTTGTCCTTTGACCAATCAAAACAATTATTTTGCTTCTGGTATGAATGAAACCTCACACCAAATGAATCACAAAAAAAACGGCATGGTCCCCCCCCCAGATATATACCAGGCCCTTTGAGTCTGGTATGGATCTTGGAGAGGAACCCCATTCCCCCCTCCCCAAAATCCATTCCAGACCCATATCCGAGCATGCAGCCCGGCAAGTCAGTGGGGGGGGTCAATGAGCGAGCGCCTCCCCCCCTCCTGTACCATACCAGGCCACATGCCCTCAACATTGGGGAGGTGGGTGCTTTGGGGGGGCGGGCTCTGCGCCACTGACCTTTGGGAAGCCCCCTCAGAGCACAAGTCGCATGCCAGTTGAGATGATGATCCGACTTGGATGCGACTTACATTCCAATCAATGGGCTGAAATCATGCCCAAGTCGGACCAATGTAGTGCAGGAACCTTTTTCAAAGTCGGACCCACACAAGTGGGACCAGTTAGGACAGCTCTTATAGAGAACCATTGATTTAACATGTCATGCACCTTGTGCTCTCGAAGTCAGAGTGCATGTTAATTGGCCTTAAAACAACCTGAATACTAAAAAAAAAAAGTAAAAGTAAAAAAATGGCCCTCTGTTTATCCCCTTATTTTTCCTTAGTTTACTTTAATCAGCCCTAATTAACTCCTTATTCTCCTTCTCTCTATTATTCGCTTGCTGACTTTTTTCATTTGTTATTTTATTACATATTAATAGTTAAACATTTTTTGTTTGTAAATATGCAATGCTTTGTACTACAATGATAATTTTAAATTGTCATTTTAAAACAGAACAAATTACAGAATAAAATGTACGTTTTATTTCCAGTTACACTATTTGGTTTTGAACTACCACTAGTAAAACAAAAAATGGAATTTTTGTAAGAACTTACCGTAAAATTCCTTTCTCTGAGTCCTCTGACAGTCGCTGCCCACTCATACAGTTTTCACTTATGGGTATTGACCTCTTATCCACAGGAGCAAGCTAGGCATAAGATTTGTTAAAACACAAATCACTTTGCATAGACACACCTATAGGGGGCTGTCCCTCTGGTCCAATACCCCCCTGCTAGCAGCATTCCCAAATCAGTTTGGTAGCAAGCAGTAAATAGTCCAAGAACCCCAAAAAAGAGGGGCAGAGGACTCAGAGAAAGGAATTTTACAGTAAGTTCTTACAAAAATTCAGATTTCTCTTATGTCCTCTGACAGTCGCCGCCCACTCATACAGTCTTCACTTATGGGATGTCCCTAAGCAGTGTAGACATGAGGGGTGGGAAGCGCAACCGTCACAAAGGCAACGCAGATCCCAGGTCAGAGGAAGGAACCTTATCTGAACCAGAAAGGTAAAAACGCTGGGTAACAGAAAAGCTCAACAGGAACGAACAAACCCAGGAAAGCAAATCAACAAAGGGGAAACAAACCCCAACCGGCGGGGACAGGCTAACGCCATGTCCCACTCAAAGCACTGCCGCACACAGAACTTTGCGGCCAAAGGAGGCATCTGCCGATGCCAAAACATCAAGTTTGTAAAATTTGGAAAAAGTGTGCACGGATGACCAAGTCGCTGCCTTGCACACCTGGGCCACCGATGCTTGATGTCGGAAGGCCCAGGATGCACTCACTGCTCTGGTAGAGTGTGCCTTGACAGGGAAGGGCGGCACCCGTTCCCTAATTGAATAGGCCTGTACTATCCTCTGTCTGATCCATTTCGAAATGGTTCCTGCAGACGCAGCCATACCCTTCCAAAGGCCCTCGGGAAGAACAAAAAGAGAATCCGACTTTCTGAAGGATTCAGTAGACGACAGGTACACCCTAATTGCCAGGACCACATCCAAGGAATGCAAGGCAAACTCCTTAGGATGTTTAGGATTCGCACACAGCGAAGGCAAGACAATGTCCTCGTTAAGATGAAAATCGGATACCACCTTAGGAAGGAAAGTTTGGTGAGGTCGCAAGACCACCTTATCCCTATGGACAACCAGGTAAGGGGAGCGGCAGGACAGGGCCGCCAACTCCGACACTCTGCGAGCAGATGTGATCGCCACCAGAAAGGCAACCTTCCGTGACAGCACAGGCAGAGGAATCTCCCTGATGTTCTCAAATGGAGGACGTTGCAAAACGAAGAGGACCAAATTCAGGTCCCAAGGAGGTAAAGGCGCTCTCCTAGGGGGAGCCAGATGACGCAGCCCTTGAATAAAGGTGCGTATCAAAGAGTTTGACGCCAAAGGGCGGTGGGAAAGGATTGCCAGCGCAGACAACTGACCCTTAATAGTGGTCAGCGCAAGACGCTGGTCCACACCAGATAGCAGGAAGGCTAACACCCTCGCCACCAAAAAGGAGCGAGGATGGAAACCCCGCGATTCACACCAGGCAAAATAAGCCTTCCAAGTACGGTAATAGATCTTACCAGACGAGGCCTTCCTAGCCTTGAGTAGGGTAGGAATGACCGCCAACGAGAGACCCCGATCTCTCAGGACCTGGCTTTCAACAGCCACGCCGTTAAAGCCAGCGACTGTAAAGCAGGATGGAAGATCGGCCCCTGAGACAGCAGATCACCTCGTAACGGGAGCCGCCAGGGAGGCTCGACGACCAGTTGCATGATGTCCGCGTACCAAGACCGGCACGGCCAGCCCGGGGCCACCAGAATCACCAACTTCGGTTCCGAGACAAACCTTCGAAGGAACCTGGACAACAACTGAATCGGGGGGAAGGCATAAATCAGTCTAAACCGATTCCAAGGCACCATCAGCGCATCCGAGGCGTCTGCCAGAGTATCGTGCTTCCCCACCTTGTTGTTTAGACGAGACGCGAACAGATCCACATCCGGGGATCCCCAATGCACGCACAGCATCTGAAACACCTCCGGGTGTAAGGACCATTCCCCCTGGTCCAGGGTCTGGCGGCTCAGATAATTGGCCTGCCAGTTCTCCACACCTGGAATGTGAACTGCCGAAATCGCCGGGACCTACGTCTCGGCCCAAGACAGAATTTTGGTCACTTCCTGGGCCGCCCGGGCACTCCTGGTGCCCCCTTCATGATTGATGTAAGCCACCGCAGTTGCGTTGTCCGTCTGCACACGCACAGGGCGGCCCCGAAGATGATCCGACCAACGGAGCAAGCATAGTCTGATCGCTCGCAGTTCCAAGATATTTATCGGTAGGGAGGACTCCTCCTCCGACCAAGTGCCCTGGGCAGACAGAGTGCCCAGAACGCCACCCCAGCTCGACAGGCTGGCGTCCGTGGTGATCACTGTCCACAACAACGGCCGTAAGGATTTCCCCTCTGTTAGAGCCGGAGACCGGAGCCACCACAGAAGATCTGACTTGGTGACTCAAAGATATCCTCCTTTCCAAGGAATGAGGATGCCTGTCCCACCTGGCCAGGATCTCCGCTTGGAGAGATCGTGTGTGGAACTGTGCAAATGGTATCGCCTCGAAGGCTGACACCATCAAACCCAGGGACCGCATGCAGGTCCTGAGCGATGGGGAATCGTTGTCCCTGAGGGACCTGACCTCGTTCTGTAGAGTCCGGAGTTTGTCTTCCGGCAGAAAAACTTTTGCATGGGCGGAGTCCAGGACCATCCCCAAGTAAGGGAGACGAACAGAAGGGGACAATGTCGACTTCTGAAAGTTTATGGTCCACCCGGACTCCTGGAGCGTCTGAACCGTGGTTGACAGATCGCGCAACAGAGTTGGACTGGAACTCGATCTTAACAGGAGATCGTCCAGATATCCCAGGATCGCAATCCCCTGAGCCCTCAACAGGGCCAGAACTGGAGCCAACACCCTTGGAGCCGAAGCGAGACCGAAGGGGAACGCCACAAACTGATAGTGCTCCTCCGCGATTGCGAACCAGAGGTACCTCTGATGACCCTAGAATATGGGGATGTGTAGATACGCATCCTTGAGGTCGATTGAAGCCAGGAAATCTCCCGGGCTCAGGGAGGCTACCACCAAACGAAGGGATTGCATACGGAATTTTTTAACCCGCACGAAGCGGTTTAGACATTCATCTCTAAATACGTCCAGAATCGGATGCACCTTGCCCTCCTTTCTGGGCACAGTGAACAGATTCGAGTAAAACCCCCGAAATCTGTCCCGATGAGGCACCGGGACGATCACCCCCTGGGCGATAAGATCCTGAACCGCCCGTTGAAGATCTTGTAAACGATCTGGGGTCAAATGAAGATTTGAGGGAAAGAACCTGTCCGCTGGACGCGATCGGAATTCAATCTTGTACCCTGACCGAATGATTTCCTGAACCCACCTGTCCTGAATCCGGGACATCCAAGGTTCAGGAAAACCGCGCAGACGTCCCCCCACCCCTGAAACGGGTGAGGGCGCCCCTTCGGGTCGAGGCGGACTGGGCCGCCGTGCCAGCATGGGCAGCTTTTGACTTGCCCGCCCAGTGCTTCTTCTGGCCACCAGCGCCCTTGAAGGATTTGCCCTGGTCTTGTGCCTTGAAGGCACGAAAGGACCCCTGATTAGGTTTAAAGGAAGGGCCCCGCTTACCGCGGAAAAACTTACCCCTGGGTGCTTGGGGCAGCAGAGTGCTTTTGCCCCAGTGACCCCCTTAACCAACTCATCCAGGGAGTCCCCAAAAAGGCGATTCCCTGCATAAGGGATGTCAGACACCGTCTTCCTGGAAGTCTGGTCAGCCGACCAGCTCTTTAGCCATACCATACGACGGATTATCACTGCGACAGCAGATAGTCGTGAGACTAAAGGGGCCTCATCCAAGGCCCCGTCACACAGGTATAAAACAGCCTGAATAATTTGGTCCACCATCTCCAAAGTAGCTGGAGGGGCGGTATCAGCCACAAGGGTGCGTCTGAGCACCTTGACCCACTCTACCACAGGGGCGAAAACAGGTTTCATCAAAGAACCCGCCACCATATAGGAGTGGCGAGTAAGAGATTCCACCCGTCTATCCGTAGGGTCCCTAAACACCGGAGAATCCTCCGCAGGCATTAGAGTGGCCTTGTTCAACCTGGACACCGTGTGATCCACCTTAGGGGCCACGGTCCAGCGCGAATCCATTGGAGACGCAAAGGGATAGCGGTACTGAAACCGCTTTGGTACCACAAAATTGCACTTCAAATTGCGCCATTGTTCGTTCACTGTTTCGTGAAACTCAGCAGGACAGGGAAACACCTGTGCCGCTTTCTGGGTCCTGCGGGTCGCAAAAGAAGACCGATTACCCGGCGGGTGGGGCTCATCCTCTAAATGTAGTGTATCCTTAACAGAACTAATAAGCGCAGAACTAGCCGCGCGTTCTCTGGCCGTCCGGGGGGGGGGGGGAGTCGTCCCCCTCCTCATCCTCCTCCTCCCCTTCCGACTGAGACCCCTCAGGGGGTACACTGTCCATGGCAACCATATCTAGTTCTGAATCAAAAGAATGAGAAAGCCTGGGCCTTTTCTTAGAAGCCCGCTCAGACATCAAGAGATCCACTTTAGACGCTAAAGTCGCAAGTGCAGCAGTAAGGTAGCCCATCGCAGAGGATTCAGGCGTACCTGAACCCTCCACCAGAGCTGGGGGGAATTTGCTGTTCTGGGACTGCATAAAAAATTTTTGCCACTGGCCTTTTAAATCCGCGATAGCGGTGAATCCCACCGCAATGAGGACTAGCCTGAGTTACCAAACAGTGAAAAATATGACAGACAGCAAAGGTATTATCCCCTGAAAAACAGCAGAAAAAGCCCTCCAGAAGTGTAGCTGTACAATACCACGCTTGCTGTGATTTCTTCATGCAAACGTGAGTTGCCACTCTGCTTTTACTGAATAAACCTGTGAACGTACTTCACTATTGGAGTTGTCCCTCTTTTCCTTATGTTCACTTGTTCCGGTCGGAGCTGCTGAGGGAACACTGGGAATCGATACATGTCAATCTGGGCACTGATTTGATCACACAGGCTGTCTTGGATCCTTGTAATGGGGGTCATTGCAATTTGGTAAGAGGCCATTTATCATCTTGGTGGCGGTTCCTGCACTCGGGGCTTTTTCCAAGTTTGAAGTGGTGGACAGTTTCCCTTCTTTATTGGAGCACTCTCTGATGAACTTTTGTTTACTGCACTTTTGTATTTGATCCATTTGAACATTTGTATGGACTGTGGATTCAATTGTGTTAGCACTGCACCAATCCCATTCTATAATACCACGCTTGCAGCTCGATCCGACTGCCTGGAGAATGGAAATGATGTCACACCGCTAGAGGCCAAAATAGGACTTCAGCCAAGGAAAAATGGTTGCCAATATAAAGCTATGGGGAGGCTCCGGAAAAATGGCCGCCAAGCACATGAACAAATACACTGCCCACACTAAAGATGGCGCCCGAAAGGGCGCGAATACGCTACAGGGAAAATGGCTGCTGAATGCCCATACTGAAGCCAAAACAGCCTGTCCACACCCAAAATGGCGGCCCCGCGATTTTTGCACCGCAGCGGCCCCCACAAGCATGCCTGCACCCCCAAACATACACAAAACATTACCGAGGGGTTCAGGGACCTCCACAAACCCCCCCACAGCGCGGCCTGACCGCAATAGAGCCAGGGACATAGTTACATAGTTAGTGAGGTTGAAAAAAGACATCAGTCCATCCAGTTCAACCTATGATGTGTGTGTTTGCTGTTAACCGTTTATTGTATACCCCTGTATGTTGTGGTCTTTAAGGTGCCCATCTAATAGTTTTTTGAAACTATCAGTGTTCCATGCTGATACGACTGCTTGCGGAAGAGAATTCCACATCCTTACCGCTCTTACAGTGAAGAACCCCCTGCGTATTTTAAGGTTAAACCGCCTTTCCTCTAGTTTTAGTGAGTGGCCATGTGTCTTATTGTATTCCCTTTCTCTGAATAGGTTTTTCCATATGCTAGGGTTGCCAGTACAGTATTTGTACATTGATATCATATCCCCCCTCAATCGTCTCTTCTCCAGAGAGAATAAGTTCAGTGCTTGTAGTCTTTCCTCATAGCTGATGTCTTCCATTCCCCTAATTATTTTGTTGCCCTTCTCTGGACTTTCTCCAGTTCCAGCACATCCTTCCTGAGGACCGGTGCCCAGAACTGGACAGCATACTCCAGATGTGGCCGGACCAGAGTCTTGTAGAGTGGGAGAATAATCTCTTTATTTCTGGAGTGAATCCCCTTTTTTATACATCCCAGTATTCTGTTGGCTTTGCTTGCAGCGGCTTGGCATTGCATGCCACTGCCAAACCTGTTGTCTACCAGTACCCCCAGGTCCTTTTCCATCTTAGATTCACCCAGAGGTTCCCCCCCTAATGAGTAGCTTGCTTTCTGGTTTCTGGCACCCAAGTGCATTACTTTACATTTTTCAACATTAAATCTCATCTGCCATGTAGTTGCCCACCCCATTATTTTGTTCAGGTCCGCTTGTAAGTTTTCCACATCCTGCCCAGAAGATATTGGCATGCTTAGTTTAGTATCATCCTGCAAATACTGAGATTTTACTTGATATCCCCTCCTCTAGATAATTTATGAATAAATTAAACAGGATTGGCCCCAGGACAGAACCCTGGGGGACCCCGTTTTCCACACCCGCCCAATCTGAGTACTCCCCAATAATCACCACCCTTTGCAACCTCCCCTGGAGCCAGTTCTCTATCCAGGTACTCACCTTATGGTCCATACCTACCTTCCTTAGTTTGAACAGTAAGCGTTTGTGGGGAACGGTGTCAAAGGCCTTTGCAAAGTCCAGATACACCACATCCACAGGCTTACCTTTATCTAGGTGGCAGCTCACTTAATCATAGAAGGTTAATAGATTGGTTTGGCAAGAACGATTTTTCATGAATCCATGCGGATTACTACTAATAATACAATTTTCATTACTAAAGTCTTGTATGTGGTCCCTGGGAGGGACAATCGGGGCCCAGACATACAGAGATGAGGGGGATAACACAGACTCCAAGCAGACTGCCATCCCCTTGACAGAGGCCCCACATACACCCCCGGGCACACAATGTCACAGACAGAGGGGGTAGCATGGTACTTACCGATCCAGCAAAGGCGTGCCTCTCTGCGACGGGAAGCCTCCCACCCATGGTGGTGGGGGTGCCATCAGCCAAACAGGATTCTAGCAACACGCGGCGTACCGCAGTTGAGACATCCTAGCGAAGTGGCCACTTCGCGGGCTTTGTACCTGAGGACAGGGACAGGTCATTTGCGAGGCCAGGGCGTACGCATAGCCTGCTAAACGCTCGATGGCGGGCTGGGATTCCGTAAGGCTCTAGTACAACCAGATTCCCAGCTCCGCAAACGCTGTAGTCTTCCGAAGTCTGACTAACTAAGCACAGGATCAAATAAAAAGCTATCAGTGTAAAGAAAAAAACACTTAGCAGAAATAAAAATTAAAAAAAAAGAAGAAAAGGCTGAGACTTTAGCCCCAGCTAAGGTAAGCCTGCCTACTCCTGACTAGGCAAAAGCCAAACTGATTTGGGAATGCTGCTAGCAGGGGGGTATTGGACCAGAGGGACAGCCCCCTATAGGTGTGTCTATGCAAAGTGTTTTGTGTTTTAACAAATCTTATGCCTAGCTTGCTCCTGTAGATAAGAGGTCAATACCCATAAGTGAAGACTGTATGAGTGGGCGGCGACTGTCCGAGGACGTAAGAGAAAATGAGATTTTTGACTTAACGTAAAATCCATTTCTCTGATTTTCATTGAAGGGCACAGCTCCTCATCTTTTTGACTTCGTGGGTTATACTGCCACCTACAGGTGTGGGACACAAAGCAGAAAAGAACTTGACTATGCCAATGGGGCAGTCCCAGGGGGTATACTCCCACTCTCTGCTATAGGTACTCTGTTTTGTTACAAGCAGTGTCAGAAGAGAAAAAACCCAACTCCATAGAAGGATGGGTGCTGTGTCCGTCAAACATCAGAGAAATGGATTTTACAGTAAGTCAAAAATCCCATTTTCTCTTTCCATCACTGACAGACTCAGCTTCTCATTTTCTTGATTATGTGGGAAGCCCTAAATGAGGGGTGGGAACTGCAAGAAAAAGATACTTCCCAAAGTTAAACATAGCCAACCAGGTAACATGGAGCTCAACCATAAAACAACTGGAGCTCACCTGAAAAAAAATTAAAACACTCTCAAAGAGGACCAAGTCCTCTAAACAGAAGCCTGCAAAACCTTGCAGCCGAAGGAAGCATCCGCAGATGACAACACATCCACATTATAAAAAACTTGGTGAACGTGTGCACAGACGACCAGATGGCTGTTTTGCAAACCTTCATTACCGACGCCTGATGACGGAAGGCCAAGGAGGCACTAAGCGCCCGAGTAGAGTACGCCTTAACAGGGAAAGGAGGAACCTGACCCTTAATGGAATAAGCATGAAACCCAGTCTGTCTGATCCATCTGGAAATGGTCGCAGCAGATGCGGCCAACTATTTGCGAGGTCCATCCGTGAGGACAAATAGTGATTCTGACTTTCAAAAAGACTACGTACCTGCCAGGTACACCCTTATTGCCCGAACCACATCCAGGGAATGCAAGGCAATTTCCTTAGGATGCTTAGGCCTAAGACACAAGGAGGGCAACATGATGTCTTCATTCAAATGAAAATAATAGACAACCTTTGGAAGGAACCTTCTGGGACAATGCAAGCAGGGGAATCTCCAAATGTTTTCAAAGAGTGGCTTCTGGAAAACTGACAATACCAAATTGAGGTTCCATGGCGGCAATGGAGACCGCACTGGAGGAACCAAGTATCTCACTCCCTGGGAAAGGTACGCACCAAGGAGTGTGTGGCCAACTGAGGTTGAAAGAAAACCGCCAAAGCGAAAACCTGGCCCTTGATGGTACTCAAGGCCAGGTGCTGCTCAACCCCTCCTTGGAGGAAAGCCAAGATCCGAGTCACCGAAAAGGAGCGAGAGTGAACCCTGTGGGATTCACACCACACAATGTTCGTCTTCCAAGTACAATGGTAAATCTTCCTAGATGTAGATTTTCTATCTTTTAACAGCGTTGGAATCCCCGAGTCAGACAACACTCTATCCTTCAGCACCTGGCTTTCAAAAGGCAAGCCGTCAAAGTCAGCGACTGTAAAGCAGGATGGAAGATTGGCTCTTGTGACAATAGCTCTTCCTTGTGAAAAAATGTAACTTGAAAATTACAAAAGTGCGTTATTACTTAACAAATAAACAATAACAAATTGTCCATATGTGAAAAAGATGGGTCCAAATAAAACATAAATTGAAAGTCTATTCTATCTGGAAGGGGGTGTTCCCAAATTGATGCGTGCAGAAAGACCAACTGATGGATGATGAATAGGTATAATAGGTGAATTAACCTCTTACCAAAAAGATAATCCAAAAAAGCATGACTTTAAACAAAAATGCAATCTTTGAGTGACACCCAGTGATGTGCAATGGACTCTTACCACATTAGAGAGAGAATGAAGCATATACTGCGGTACCCAGGAATTCAGTCAAACAGCCAAGGTTGATGGAATATCCAGTGGGATGGATGGATCGACAGAGCCTCCCGGTTTCTTTTTTGGGTGTCTGGAGGCTTCCACAGGTAGGAATACCAGCACGAGGACAGCAATAAAGAAGACGAAGGGACTGATAGTGCATTACCCACAGTTTATTGAATAATCACGTCGGGGGGAGCCAGCGGTGCCGCTACAGGTCCCGGATCGCACTGCAGGCGACCGCAACTTTTTTTCGAGCATTTGCTGTATACCACATCGGATGTCTGTAAGTGTCTTTAACGTTATTTATTCAATAACTTCCCAGAAGCCGGCTCTTCAGTGGAATAGCGTCGGGGGGAGCTAGCCGTGTTGCTAACAGTCTCGGATCATACTGCAGACGTCCGTGACTAAACCTGTATATGCTGTTTACCCATCTGGACTTTGTAAGTGTTACTCTATTTCTTTCTTCAATAAAACTTGGAGGTAATGCACTATAGTCCCCTCTTCTTTTTTGGGCACGATCTCTGTGGCGATATCCCCATGCTTGGAAGCCTATAGATCCCCTATTAATTGGAAGTTGATGGCTGTTCCACTCCATTCGAGATTTTGCACCATTTAGCTGACCGTTTGGACTCTTGGATTTACACAGTATATGTCTACATCTCTCTTCAATGTGGTAAGAGTCCCCTCCTATCACTGGGTGTCATCACATGCATATAAGTTTTTGAAGTCACTTATTTTGGATTATCGTTTGGAAAGAGGCTACACCCACCTTTCGTCACTCCCTAATCCTCACCAACCACTTTCTTTATTGGAAGAATCTGTTTGGAATTAAAGACTTTTGTTTATCTGTTGTTTCCAACAGAGACCACATATGAACATTT
Source organism: Pelophylax lessonae (assembly GCF_965119305.1). Classification (NCBI taxonomy): domain Eukaryota; kingdom Metazoa; phylum Chordata; class Amphibia; order Anura; family Ranidae; genus Pelophylax; species Pelophylax lessonae. Next base: position 181,777,760 of record NC_138780.1, on the reverse strand, counting down.
TTGTTCTCTTTGTTCCACTAAGCCTGTATGACGTCACGACGTGCGTTCCACCTAACGCGTTTCGTCCTGGGAACTGTAAACAGGTTTGAGTAAAAACCTTAAAATTGTTCTGTTGTCAGAACCGACAACCACCCCTTGAAGTAAAAAGTCTTGCACTGCCCCAAAGAGATCCCCTAAGCAATCTGGGGACAAGTGCAGGTTGTAAGGGAAGAACCTGTCCGAGGGTATGATCAAAACTCGATCTTGTAGCTGCAGCGAATGTGTACCCACTTGTCCTGTATCAGAGAGGTCAATGCTTCGGAAACCCGGGAAGACGTCCCCCCACCCCAGATATGGGTGAGGGCGCCCCTTCATGTGGAGAAAGCCTTGTCCGCAGGTTTGGCAAAACCCACTCGTGGCTTCCTCTATAGTTACATAGTTTGTGAGGTTGAAAAAAAGACATCAGTACATCCAGTTCAACCTATGATGTGTGTGTGTGTTTGCTGTTAACCGTACATTGTATACCCCTTTATGTTGTGGTCTTTAAGGTGCCCATCAAATGTTTTTTTGAAACTATAGATGCTCCCTGCTGATACCACTGCTTGTGGAAGAGAATTCCACATCCTTACTGCTCTAAAAGGCTTGCCGGACCAGGTCTTTTCAGAACCCCTGGTGGAGGCCCTGAAGGGCTTAGATTCCTTGTCTTGAGACCCTGAGGGGCGAAAAGGCCTCTTGTGAGCGGGGAAAAAAAGGCCCCCGTCTGTGACAGGAGTCCTTACCTTTGGAAGCCTGAGAAAGAAGAGTACTCTTTCCCCCTGTAAGGCCTTTGATGATATCATCCAAGGAAGCTCCAAACAGGCGATCCCCCACAAATGGAAGATCGGATTAGGCCTTCTAAGAAGACTGGTCTGCAGATCAGCAATTCAGCCAGATAATACGCAGCAGGACCACCACTGAGACAGACAGTCAAGGGAGCCGCTTCCAAAGAGGCGTCACAGAGTAACTGTAGCCCTTGGACCAACTGATCAGCCAGCTCCGCAAAGGCAGGGGGGAGTTGTTCCCCCCTCCAGGTCCCGGCATAGAAGTTTTGCACACTCCGTCTGTCTCCCACCACCGAATCACCGCCCATCCGACTCCAAAAACATGGCCGCCACTATTTTTAATGGGAAACCTCAAGTAAATGGTCCCTTGAGGCTACACAAACACGGCCACCGATCTGTAGCTTAAAAGGCTACAAGAAAGGGGTGGCCCTGCACGTCACCACGCAGCTCCTGGGGGATCCCAGACGCTCTAAAATAATCCCAACAGGAAGGGGGGGACCTGGCAGGCCCATCCCCCTCCCAAAGTTCAATGGATCGGTCGCCGGGGGGGGTGTTGGTAGATGGGGGGCAAATGCCTGCAGAAGACCACCAAGAAGGGGGGGGGACGCTGCCTGGAAGGGAGGGGAGCCCGGGGGTCTGACCATCCCAGGGAGGGGCACACATCCACCAGAAAACCCTCCAGGGGTAGAGGGGGAACAGCTACTTACCACACCTGGAACAAGGTGGAAACTGCTCCGGACAGACCACCGCTCCATTGTAATGTGGGTACTGTCGGCCAGGAGGAAACACTCTAACTCAGGCCAAAGCCAGATCGTATGCGTCATCGTGAGATGTTTAACTCGCAGGCTAGCCCCCGTTCAGTGGGGCTATGTCGTAGCCGTTGTAGCGCGGCGTTGCGGTCTGCACACGCTCGCTGGCCAGACTGGAGCGACCCTCTGGATCTAGGTTATCCAGTCCGTTGCCCAGTCCAGCACTTGATTGTAGTTCTCACAGGAACAAAATAATAAAAAGAGGAAAAAAAAAGATTCCATTTAAAATTAAAAAATTGCCAGGACCAGAGATCCCAGCAAGGAACTAGGTCCTTTCTCCTAACTAGGCAGAAAAAAAACTGAGTACCTATAGATGAGAGTGGGTGTATACCCCCTGGGACTGCCCAAAGGCATAGTCAAGCTTTTTCCTGCCTAGTATCCTACTTATGTAGGGGGGATAGTATAACCCAATGGTTAAGAAGAATCAGGAGCTGTGTCCGTCAATGGAAAGTAGATTTTTACATATAGGAGCGAAGTGTCAAAATAGGCTTGGGAAGGAGGTGGTTAAGTAAAGTTATTACAGAATAAATAGGTCCATAGCAGAAATGTAAAAATTGCTCAGGCAATAGAAAGAGAAAGGGATATGTTTTCAAAAAAGTATATGGTACAGCAGGCACATATAAGGAATATGAAATGTTGAGATTACAAATTCTTTAACCCCTGCCATTCCACACTTTGGCTGCCAAGGCAACAATAGAGGCTGCATCTTCAGCACTGACACAGAGGTAAAAACTACTGTTACAGTAGAAAATATTCTAACACCATATTTTTTTTCTTGCAAAAGTGTTTATGCAATTTCTGTATGTAAAACAAACAGAACTTGGATTGGCAATGTACACAAAGTGACTAAAGGGGGAACAAATAAAAGATAAAATATATCCAAAAAAACTTGGTGGGTTCGTCCTCTAGATCAGGGCTCCCCAAATTTTCCAAATAAAGGAGCCTAGTTACTGTCCTTCAGACTATAGGGGGGCTGGAGTGGCCAGTGGAAGTAAAAAATGCCCCAGTGTCAGTGGGGGTAAATTAATAGGATTTTTGTACTTACCGTAAAATACATTTCTCGGAGGTCAATGATGGACAAAGCGCTCCATATTCAGAACCATAGGGTTATATTGCCCCCTACAGGAGTAGGACACTAGGCAGAAAAAAGACTTGGATACATTTATGGGTAGCCCTAGCTGGTATACATCCCCCTCTCTGCTATAGGCCTTCAATTTAGTAACAAGCAGTGTCAGAAGTATCTGAACTCCATAGGGGGGTGGGGGCTGTGCCCGTCAATGAACTCAGAAAAAAGGATTTTAAGTACAAAATTCCTAGTTTTTCTTTTGTTCATTGACGGACACAGCGTTCCACATTTAGAACCATAGGGAGGTCCCCAAGCAGTGCCGAACATGAGGGGCGGGACAACAAAATAATACCAAGGATAAACAGGCCAACCAGGTAACAGAGGCTCAAAAAAACAACTGGAGCCCAACCTGAACAATACATCCCAAAAGAGAGGGAACAGACCCTCTAAACAGGAGCCTGCAAAACCTTGCAGCCAAAGAAAGCATCTGCAAATGCCAAAACATCCACTTTTGCAACCCTGCATAACTGATGCCTGATGACAAAAGGTCCACGAAGCACTAAGCGCCCAAGTAGAGTGCCCCAGTACAGGGGAAGGAGGAACCTGACCTTTGATAGAATAGGCCTGAGTTATCATCTGTCTGATCCATCTGGAAATGGTCACAGAAAACGGACAGCCCTTTTCTTGGCCCGTCCGTGATCACAAACAGTGAGTCTGACCTCCGAAAAGACTCTGTAGCTGCCAGATACACTTGAATCTCCCGAACCATATCCAGAGCATGCAACACAAATTCCTTAGGATAGGCGGGCCTAGGACACAAGGAAAGCAACACAAAGTCTTTTATTCAAATGGAAGCCTTAGGTAGGAACGATGGTCGTGGACGAAGAACCACCTTATCTTTGTGGACCATCAAGTAGAGGATACGACAAGATAACGCCACCAGTTCCGACATCCTGCGAGCAGAGCTGCTAGCCACCAAAAAAAAACACCTTCTGAGACAGCAAAATCAGGGGAATCTCAAAGGGAGGTTTCTGGAGAACTGAAAGCACCAAGTTCAAATCCCACAGCGGTAGGGGAGACTTTACTGGCAGAGTCAGGTGTCGAACCCCTTGAATGAAAGTACATGCCCAGGGTCACTGAAAGTAGACCGCCAAGGCAGACACCAGGCCCTTGATAGTACACCGTTTGTAAAGTAGGATGGACGATCGGCCCTTGGGACAGCAAAGCTTCCCTGAGATGCAGTCTCCAAGGGACGTCAGTGACCGATCTCACCAGGTTGGCGTACCAAGACCGACGAGGCCAGTCCGGGGCCACCAGAATGACTGGAATCCCTTCTGCCCCTCCTGGTTTCTGGATGCCCGCCACCCAAAGGCCACCTCCACCCGAGAAACAAAGGACTCAAGGACCGCCGTCAGTGCATCAATAGATGGCTGGGACCCAGAGGGACCTGCTGTCTCTGAGAGGGGGTCAGGTGGGGAAACATGCTCCTGAGACTCCATGAGTTAAAAGTGGAACCCACCAACAAAGAGTGTTACACCATGAAATGTACGATTTCCACGTACGATGATAGATCTTCCTAGATGTTGACTTCCTGGCCTTCAAAAGGGTAGAAATCTCAGAGTCAGAGAGGCCTCTAACCCTCAACACCTTGCTTTCAACAGCCAAGCCATTAAAGCCAGCGACCGTAAAGCAGGATGGAAGATCGGTTCTTGAGATAGGAGACCTTCCCGCAGAGGAAGACTCCATGGAGGATCCACAACCATTTTTACCAGTTCTGCATACCAAGACCACCGAGGCCAGTCTGGTGCCACCAGAAAGACCGAAATGCCTGCCATCGCCACCCGGCGCAGAGACCTCGGCAGGAGTACAAGCGGAGGGAAGTCATAGATCAGGCGATACTGGCTCCAAGGAGCCACCATAAAATCCTTTTCTCTGAGGTTCACTGACAGACACAGCTCCATGTCTTCAGACCATTGGGATGTCCCAAAGCAGTGTCAATATGAGAGGTGGGAAAACACACAGCAATACGCAGAATTCCCAACATGGCTAAACATAGCCAACCAGGTAAAAACAGGAGCTCAATTACAACAACCGGAGCTCATCACCAGGAAAAATTACACTTTCAAGAAGCGGTAGCCTCTGCAATCGCAGCCTGCAAAACTTTGAGGCCAAAAGCTGCATCCGAAAATGCAAGTATGAATATGTGTACAGACAACCACGTAGCCGCCTTGGACACCTGAACCACTGACGCCTGATGACGGAAGGCCCAGGAGGCATTAAGCACCCTTGTAGAATGCACTTTAACATGAAAAGGAAGAACCTGACCCTTAATAGAATAGGCCTGCACCACCGTCTGCCTGATCCACTTGGAAATGGTCGCAGCATCAAGGTCCATCCATAAGAACAAAGAATCGGATTTTCAAATCGGTTCAGTCACCTCCAGGTACACGCGAATAGCCCTTTCCACATCCAAGGAATGTAATTTGCTTAGGCCGTTTCGGCTTAGGACATAGGGACGGTAACACAATATCTTCATTCAAATAAAACCCAGGGACAACCTTAGGAAGGAACGCGCGACAGGGTCGCAACACCACTTTGTCCCTATAAATCACCAGGTAAGGTGAACGACAGGACAACGCAGCCAACTCCGACTCCTGACCTGATGTAATAGCTACCAAGAAAGCCACCTTCTGAGACTGAGTGAGCAGAGGAAGTTCTGAATATTCTCAAAAGGAGGCTTTTGAAGCACCGACAGTACCACATTGAGATCACACGGAGGCATCGGGGATCGCACCGGAGGAGCCAGATGGCAAACTCCCTGCACAAAAGTGTGAACCAAGGACTTCGCTGTCAATGGCCTTTGGAAAAATATAGCAAAGGCAGAAATCTGGCCCTTGATGGTGCCCAGAGCCAAATGTTGATCTACACCTAATTGTAGAAACCCCAACAGGCGAGACACAGAAAAGGAGCAGGGAGAAACCCCCCCGAGACTCACACCAAGTAATGTACGCCTTCCAAACTCGATGATAAACCTTCCTGGAAGTAGATTTCTTAGCTTTTAACAACATAGGAATCACTGACTCTGACAGCCCTCTATTCTTCAGCACCTGGCTTTCAATAGCAAGGCTATTAAAGCCAGCGACCATAAAGCAGGATGGAAGATTGGTCTGGTCCCCGAGACAGAAGATCTTCCCTCAGAGGAAGTTTCCAAGGGACGTCTGCTACCAGCCTTACCAGGCCTGCGTACAAACCTGGCGAGGCCAGTCTGGTGCCACCAGAATGACTAGAATCCCCTCTACCTCGATTCTGCGTGGCAGTCTCGACAGAAGTTGTATCGGAGGAAAGGCGTAAATCACACGACACTGACCCCAAGGGGATACCAGGACAATTGCGGCGTCAGACAGAGGATCCCGAGACTTTGACACGAACCTCTGCACCTTCCTGTTGAGACGGGAGGCCAGTAGGACCACATTGGGGGTCTTCCACACGAAGACAGGGGTTGATGAAATACCTCCGGGGGAAGAGACCATTCTCCCGGATCCAACGTCTGCTGACTGAGATAGTCTGCTTGCCAATTCCCTACCCCTGGAATGTGCACAGCAGAGAGGGCCAGAACATATCGTTCTGCCCACCTCAAGATACTGGCCACTTCTCGGGCCACCCAGGCACTCTTTGTCCCCCTTGATGATTGACATATGCCACAGCTGTAACATTGTCCGATTGTATCCACACAGATCCCTGCAGACGATCTGTCTATTGGGACAGACAAAGTCTGATCGCCCGAATTTCAAGGATGTTGATCGGCAGCCTCCCGAGTCCAGACACCTTGGGCCGAACACACTCCCAAGACACCTCCTCATCTGGACAGACTGGCATCCGTGGTGATTACAGTCCAATAAAGAGGAAGAAAGGATTTTCCCATACGCAGGGCCGGGGAGCGGTGCCACCATAGAAGAAACTCCCTTGAACCCGGACTCAACAAGATCAGATTGTCCAATGACAGTGGATCCTTGTTCCATTTGGTCAGAATCTCTCTTTGCAGAGGTCTGGTTTGGAACTGTGAAAACGGAACCGCCTCAAAGGTGGAAACCATCAGACCCAGCACTTGCATGCAAGTCCTGAGTGAAGACTGATGGTTGGACAACGGGAGCCGAACTACATCCTAAAGCTTCAGAAGTTCGTCTGAGGATGAAACACCTGGGCTGATGCTGAGTCAAGCATCAACCACCAGTAGTCCAGCTTGGTGGACTCAGTCAGTGCCGATTTCTGAAAATTCAGTGTCCACCTGAACTCCTATAGAGTTTGCACAGTAATATCCAAGTCGGCTTCTAGAGCCGAGAGAAGCAGATCGTCCAAGTAACCCAGTACTGCCATCTCTTTCTGCCGTAGCAAGGCCAGAACTGGGGCCAAAACATTTGTGAACACCCAGTGAGCTGAGGTGAGACCAAAAGGTAAGGCCATGAATTGATAGTGCTCCTCTCTCATGACAAAACAAAGAAAATGCTGATGCCCGACATATATTGGAATATAAAGGTTAGCATCCTTGAGATCGATACCATAAGATCTCCTTGATGAAGGAATACTACTACCATGCGGATGGACTCCATCCAAAATTTCGGAACCCCCACAAAGTGGTTCAAATGCTTGAAATCCAAGATCGGACGAACCTTGCCTTCCTTCCTGGGAACTGTATACGGGTTTGAAACCGTGAAACTGTTCAGACCGGTTGCACAATAACTCCCTGTGCTAACAGGTCCTGCACTGCCCGTAGAGACCCTGTAGCCACTCGTAAAACAGGCGTAAGTTGGAAGGAAAGAACCTTGCTGGAGGCAAAGACCGAAACTCGATCTTGTAACCGAACTGAAACGGTTCGTGGACCCATTTGTCCTGAATGAGCAAGGTCCATGGATCCAGAAAAAAAAGAAGACATCCCCCCACCCTAGATGCGGGTGAGGGTGCCCCTTCAGACTGGTGAAGGCTTGTCTGCAGAACCAGAAGTGCCCGCTTTGGACTTACCATTCCAGGGTCTCTTTGAGCCTCCCGCAAAGTTATGGGTGGATCTCAAACCCTTTTTCTGCGATCCAGACGGACGAAAGGGCAGCTTGTGAGCCAAGAAGAAAGGATCACGTTTACAACGAGGTTCCTTGCCCTTAGCAACCTGTGGAAGTAATGTAATCTTACCTCCCTTAAGGATCTTCATGATCTCTTCCATAGAGGCACCGAACAAACGGTCACCTACAAAAGGAAGATCAGTCAGCTCCTTTTTAGAAGCATGGTCAGCCGATCAGTAGTTCAACCATATCATGCGGCGAAGCATCACCACCGTCACAGAAACCCTGCTGGCCAAGGGGGCCGCATCCAGGGATGCATCACAAATATAATTTAACCCCTGGATGAACTGATCCGCCAGCTGAGGAGGGTGTTGACCCCCTTCCAGATCCTGGTGTAAAATCTTAGCCCATTCCGTTAAGGTCTGAGATACCAAGGTGATAGCAAACACAGGCCTCAACATTGAACCAGCCACAGTGAAGAGGTACCGGACCAGAGCCTCGGCTCTTTTGTCCATGGTGTCCTTAAAGAACAGAGAATCCTCCACCGGTAACAGTATGGACTTAGTTAGCCTGGAAACCTGAGAGTCCACCGATGGTGGAACCATTAGTTTCTTCAGAAGAGACTCCTCAAAGGGATATCTCCTAGCGAAACACTTAGGTATTCCAACCATACGTTTCGAAGAACCCCACTGACTAGTGACAATCTTGTCAAAATAGGCAGGAAAGGGAAACACCTTAGTCACCTTGGAAGATTTGCGGGTGCCAAACTGCACCAGCGTCACAGACTCAGCCTTAGCCGACACAATTAGGGCCTCCACAAGCGCTTTATGCGCAGCTGTGGAGGAGGAGGACTCATCCTCACTATTGGAGCATATGTGGACGCAGACCCATTGGGCTGGCTCTCGTCCGCGGCGGCCAAATCCACCTCAGAATCTGAGGCAGCAGAGGATACAGGTGAAGGGGGGGGGGGCGCTTCTTGCTAGACCTCCTTTGCAGGGCCAGATCTACATTGGATACTAGTGGCTGCAGGGCTGCCATCAAGGCCGCCAGGGCAGGCTGACCCTTAGAGGGTCCCGCAGTTTCCAGGAGTGGATCAGGTGGTGATACGCGCTCCAGAGGCTTAAAATATTCCAATCCATTTGCAAAAACCCCCCGTGCACTGCTGGGGCACCACAAGAGTCAGCGCACCCACAGCGCAGAATACAGCAGAGGAAGGATAGTGTACCCTCAGAGACATTCCATCCAAACTGGAGGACGCCAAACAGTCTGCCACACTGCGATGGAAAGAGGAAGCGCTGACCTGACACTAAAGGCCCCGCAGCCTATCACCACATCAGACTACAAGAAATTGGCTGCTGTTAAACTCTATGGGGAAACCAAAAACATGGCCACTGGACTACACAAACATGGCCACCGATGCCGGGAATACAGAATCCATGGCAAAATGGCCGCACCACACAGTGCTGCACGGTACCCTGGACTCCACTGGACTCCAGGGAGAAACACAGACCCCAGGAGGGGATCCCTCCGCAGCACCCAGGTACGGACACCCCCACTACATCTTCAGCCCAGCACCAGACAAGACCCCCTACCCAAATGCACCCATGCCGCCAAAAAGGGGCAGAGGGGAACAGGGGGCAGATGAGGGCACCTACGCAGGGGGAACCCCGCTAAGATGAAGGGGGAAAAGCATGAGGGGGATGAAAGACACAGGAGGGGCCTACCATCCCCAGGGAGGGCTTGCGACCACCCCAGCAATTCCGTAAGAAAGGAGGGGGGACACTACTCACCATACCACGGTCCCCAGGTGGGCACTACTCCCAGCACTCCACTGCACCATCTTGCAATGGGGGTGCTGCGGTCTGAGGTACGCTGTGACTCTGATCGTGACTGCTGTCGTGACCAGGGCTATGCGACCTTGCGAGGTGTTTCAGTCACCAGCTAGCCCCCGTCCAGGGGGGCTATGTCGCGGCCAACCTAACGTGGAGCTAATAGTTGGGTCGCGCTCACAGGCCAGACTGGGAAGCCATAAGGATCTAGAATATCCAGTGCGTCGCCCAGTCCGGCTGTTGATTGTAGCTCACACAGGAACACAAATACTAAAAGTAAAAAATTCGATTTAAAAAGGGAATAATGCCAGGACCGCAGATCCCAGCAGAGAGCCAGGTTCTTTCTCCTGACTAGGCAGAAAAAACTGTCCTATAGCAGGAAGTGAAAAAACACAGCAGAAAAGATTCCCAAAGGCCAACCAGGTAACATGGAGTTCAACCAGAAACAACTGGAGCTCACCTAAAAACAATACACCCTCAAAGAGGACAAAGCCCTCTCAAACAGCAGCCTGCAAAACTTTGCAGCCAAAAGCAGCATCCGCAGATGTCAACACATCCACTTTCTAAAATGTTTGAAAGTGTGCACAGACGACCAAGGTGGCCACCTTGCAAACCTTCATCACTGACGCCTGATGGCGGAAGGCCCAGGAGGCTCTAAGTGCCCAAGTAGAGTGCACCTTAACAGGGAAAGGAGGAACCTGACCCTTGATTGAATAGGCCTGCATTACCGTCTGTCTGATCCATCTGCAAATGGTCGCAGCAGGCGTGGTCAACCCCTTGTGAGGGTCCATGCGTAAGGACAAAAAGGAGTCTGATTTCCTAAATGACTCGGTTGCCGCCAGGTATACCCTGATCGCCCAAACCACATCCAGAGAATGCAAGGCAATCTCCTTAGGATGCTTAGGCTTAGGACACAGGGAAGGCAACACAATGTCTTCATTCAGATGGAAACCAGAGACAACCTTAGGAAGGAACGACTGACAAGGGCGAAGCATCACTTTATCTCTGTGAACCACCAAATAAGGTGAACGACAAGACAAAGCTACCAGCTCGAACATGCTATGTGCGGAAGTAATCACCACCAAGTAGGCTACCTTCTGGGACAATGTAAGCAGGGGTATCTCATGAATATGTTCAAAAGGCAGTTTTTGAAGAACTGACAGTACCAAATTGAGGTCCCACGGAGGCAACGGAGACGGCACACCCCTGAAGGTGCTAACCAAGGAATGCATAGCCAAAGGATGTTGAATGAAAATCGCCAAGGCCAAAACCTGGCCCTTGATGGTACCCAAGGCCAGGCGCTGTTCCACACCTCTTTAGAAAAATGCCAAAATTTGAGCCACCGAAAAGGAACGGGGAACCCTAAGAGACTCACACCACACAATATACGACTTCCAGACGCGATGGTAAATCTTCCTAGAGGTAGATTTTCTAGCTTTAAACAGCATGTGAATCACCGAGTCAGACAACCCCCTATCCTTCAGCACCTGGCTTTCAACAGCCATGCTGTTAAAGCCAGCGAATGTAAAGCAGGATGGAAGATTGGCCCTTGGGTCATCAGTTCTTCCCCGAGGGGGAGACACCAAAGGACATCGGCGACCAGCCGCACCAGGTCTGCTTACCAAGACCAGTGGCCAGTCTGGGGCCACAAGGATGACCGGAATTCCTTCTGCCTCGATCCTTTGCAGAAGTCTCGGCAGACGTTTGAGAGGGGGAAAAGTGTATATCAGACGGTATTGCCCCCAAGGAGCCACCAGTGCGTCTGTGGCGTCGGTTAGAGGATCCCGACACCTTGCCACGAATCTCTGCACCTTCCTGTTGAGACGAGAGGCTAACAGATTCACCTCGGGAGTTCCCCACTGGAGACACAGTTGATGAAAAACCTCTGGATGAAGTGACCATTCTCCTTGGTCCAAGGTAATCTGCCTGCCAATTTTTCACCCCTGGAATATGCACAGCCAAGAGCGCTGGAATAAAACATTCCCCCTGTGACTGTGTTCACCGTCACTGGGAGTGAGGGACAGATACTTGGGGGACGCTGAGAGAATGGTTTGGATGGCTCCAGATGGGACAGTAATATTTGTCAGCAATATCTCTCAGGAAATGTATGAAGATGAATGGTTTGACTTTTCAGATTGCTAGAATATTGCAGGAGTGTCTCATAGACCCTTGCTAGATAGTGAGATGGGGTGAGGTTTGTTATTGGTAAGTGCTTATATTCAATTGTTCTATTGTTTCTGTCTGCCTTAAAATAAACTTATTATGGGATGTATATGTGTATGTGGGGAAAATTGTGGAGGGGGAGGTTGAGGCCTCTAAACAAACAGAAGATATAATGGCACCTTCCCCCATGTAAGTTACATGTGCAAAACAGAGGGGGGGTACAGATCAACCATAAAAATGGTGAAGCTGTAACCAAGGGGGATTTAAATGTGCCTCTCAGAATATCTGTATATGCGTGTATTCTATACAAAACAAAGAAAAGATTTATATAAAAAAATTAACAAACAATTTTTATTTCATACAGTACAAAATATGTTAAAATCTACATTGTTTGATCCAAACAGATCATAGCATTAGACAACTCATACAATGTGTACAATAATGCGTAACCGTTGCTGGAACTACGCGTTTTGCAGTGGATGCTTCCTCAGGGTCCAGCAAAAGTGTCTATACATTGATATTGAGTCAATTACACAGATCTAAAGCAAATATAATTCATTCATTAGAATTGTAAGCAAAAATACATCAATAAATCTTTTTCGATTTATAGAATAATTTTAGTGCAAAGATTCATTTATTTATTTTACATTGCTTATTCATATCTGTTCATTTGCAGCTATTCTTTTAAACCTAATTAGATTATACAACATATTTAAAAAATAAATTGATCTTATTCTCTTTCTAAAATGGTATAGACAATTCAATCAGAAAAAAAGGGGCCATATAATTGACCGGCAAGCAAAAAGAGAATAAGGAGAGAACAAGGACAAAGGAAAAAGGGGAAAGGGGGGGGAAAAGAAAACATATAAACATGCAGAGGGGGTGAAGGGATAGATGAGCAAACAGAAAGTAAGGAATGAGTTACCATACCACCCAACGGGGGGGCATATTGGAGAAAAAGGCTGCCCCCTGAGTAAAGATGTAATCAGGGGGGAGCCCACCAAAAATGGAGGATAAGGGGAGGGAAAGATGGAAAAGTAAGCACCCATCTCAGAAACCTGGGACAAACATTTATTGGAGTCGACTCTCTTGCCAATAGAATCTCTGGATATATATATCAATTCACCCTATATATATATATATATATATATATATATATATATGTGCTAATCCTGCACTCTTATACTTATACTTTCTTCCACTGATTGTCTATCAATACAATCAACACCATTGGCATCTACACCCTTCTTTTCTTTATTATTTGCTTCACTTGAAGATACTTGCAAATACACTAGGGTAAGTCCTTCTAAATATTAAACCATAAAATGTAGCGCTAAAGACAGTAAAAGATCACCACAAAAATGATAGTGTCCAAATGAATGGAAAAAATTATTATTGATCACAATAGTGTAGATTTAAAAAGGGGAAAAAATGTCCAATTATTAAAGTCCCAAAGAAAGATTGATCTGAAATCAAATCCTAAATCGTGCGAGATAATCCAAAAAGGAGGGTATCTTCCCGTGACACCAAGTGTAAGTGGAGGAAAAGGGCACACCTCAGTGATGAAATAAATGCAGCAGCTTACCAGATTTCCATGGCTGATCAACTTAATGACTCAGCCTCTCCCAGCTATTTGATCAGGGCCACTGAAGATCTGATGTTACGTGAATGCTTTATTCAAAGATGGACCACTTCTCAGGAATCATGGAGGGATCAGAGCAGGGAAGGAGCACTTCTCAAAATTTCTCATCGATCATAAAAATGAAATATGAAAGGAAAAAGAAAGCGAGGCCCATAGCGTGATCCCGTTTAAAATAGCAATCTTGTTTAATAAAAAAAGGTACTCACAATATGACGTATGTTTCCAAGCATATATACAATAGTAGTACAAGGGATGGACATGCGGCGTCCCACAGGTTGTCCCAGGTACCAAGGTAGTAAAGGCCGGCAAAAGGTTCAAGGGGCGTGTGGACGTTGCGTCTGGAGTCGCCAACGTTTCGTCTCAATAGACTTCGTCTGGGCGTGACCCCAGACGCAACTCACACGCCTAAATACCCCCATGTTTTAATTTACTGGCCGTGAGGTCTGCCGCAGAACGTCCGCCATTGGTCATGGCGACGAGCATCTCCCAATCCCCAATAGGTGGAATCGATGCTCGTCAGCCAATCCGACATCAGTAAATCTCTCAATGGTTGTGGCGACGAGCGTCAACCAATCCGCGACGAGCGGATGAGACGCCCGTCTACCAATCCGGTGTCAGCGGAAGTGACGCTCGTCACCCCCGGCGGAAGTGATGCGTCACCCATCGGCCAATCAAAGATCGGCGGAAGTGACGCCTGCCTCCTCCGGCGGGGTGCCATGGTAACGGACATACAACGGGAGGCCAAACGACCAGGAAGTAGAGAAAAAAAATTATTATTTGGCCTCCGTTGTATGTCCGTTACCATGGCACCCCGCCGGAGGAGGCAGGCGTCACTTCCGCCGATCTTTGATTGGCCGATGGGTGACGCATCACTTCCGCCGGGGGTGACGAGCGTCACTTCCGCTGACACCGGATTGGTAGACGGGCGTCTCATCCGCTCGTCGCGGATTGGTTGACGCTCGTCGCCACAACCATTGAGAGATTTACTGATGTCGGATTGGCTGACGAGCATCGATTCCACCTATTGGGGATTGGGAGATGCTCGTCGCCATGACCAATGGCGGACGTTCTGCGGCAGACCTCACGGCCAGTAAATTAAAACATGGGGGTATTTAGGCGTGTGAGTTGCGTCTGGGGTCACGCCCAGACGAAGTCTATTGAGACGAAACGCTGGCGACTCCAGACGCAACGTCCACACGCCCCTTGAACCTTTTGCCGGCCTTTACTACCTTGGTACCTGGGACAACCTGTGGGACGCCGCATGTCCATCCCTTGTACTACTATTGTATATATGCTTGGAAACATACATCATATTGTGAGTACCTTTTTTTATTAAACAAGATTGCTATTTTAAACGGGATCACGCTATGGGCCTCGCTTTCTTTTTCCTTTCATATTTCATTTTTATGATCGATGAGAAATTTTGAGAAGTGCTCCTTCCCTGCTCTGATCCCTCCATGATTCCTGAGAAGTGGTCCATCTTTGAATAAAGCATTCACGTAACATCAGATCTTCAGTGGCCCTGATCAAATAGCTGGGAGAGGCTGAGTCATTAAGTTGATCAGCCATGGAAATCTGGTAAGCTGCTGCATTTATTTCATCACTGAGGTGTGCCCTTTTCCTCCACTTACACTTGGTGTCACGGGAAGATACCCTCCTTTTTGGATTATCTCGCACGATTTAGGATTTGATTTCAGATCAATCTTTCTTTGGGACTTTAATAATTGGACATTTTTTCCCCTTTTTAAATCTACACTATTGTGATCAATAATAATTTTTTCCATTCATTTGGACACTATTTATCATTTTTGTGGTGATCTTTTACTGTCTTTAGCGCTACACTTTATGGTTTAATATTTATTTGAGTCATTGTTGGTTGATTTTGTGTTGGCTGCTGATATTTATTATCAATTTTTTTCACTCCATTAGCGCAGAAATTTTTCCTGCATTTGATTTATAAGTCCTTCTAAAGTTTGTACTTTGATTCTTGTCACCTAATTTTCTTACATATCTACCAATATAACTTAACTTACATGGCTTAATACCATGTTTTCTTATAGAATAACATTTGGAAAATCTGGACGATGTAGTATATGGAATTATAGATTAAAAATTTAGATATAATATACTCTTAATTAAGTAAACAGTAAATGGGAATTATCCTGTCATCCAAATGTTAACCTTCTCACCCTATACATCTTTTGTCTATTCCTCTATATATTACATTGAACAAATTAGAGAGTTAATACAGATGTTCCCTCCCCTTTCTCATTTAAAGGTCCTAGGGCATGAGTCCTCCTACTGTTTGATTTTAAATTTAACGTGTATACTCTACATTCTCTACTTTGATCACCAAACAAGGGTAAGATTCATACTCCATCTATAACAAATGACTTTCAAGACTATTTATTCATTAATATTATTGTTTGTATATTTGGCATTTTTACCTGATCTGAGAATGACTTTTCCATCTTTCCCACCCCTTATCCTCCATTTTTGGTGGGCTCCCCCCTGATTACATCTTTACTCAGGGGGCAGCCTTTTTCTCCAATATGCCCCCCCCCTTTGGGTGGTATGGTAACTCATTCCTTACATTCTGTTTGTTCATCTATCCCTTCACCCCCTCTGCATGTTTATATGTTTTCCCTTACCTCCCTCCCCCCCTTCCCCCCCCTTTCCCCTTTGTCCTTGTTCTCTCCTTATTCTCTTTTTGCTTGCCGGTCAATTATATGGCCCCCTTTTTTCAGATTGAATTGTCTATACCATTTTAGAAAGAGAATAAGATCAATTTATTTTTGAAATATGTTGTATAATCTAATTAGGTTTAAAAGAATAGCTGCAAATGAACAGATATGATTAAGCAATGTAAAATAAATAAATGAATCTTTGCACTAAAACTATTCTATATCGAAGAAGATTTATTGATGGATTTTTGCTTACAATTCTAATGAATGTATTATATATCCTTTAGATCTGTGTAATTGACTCAATATCAATGTATAGACACTTTTGCTGGACCCTGAGGAAGCATCCACTGCGAAACGCGTAGTTCCAGCAACGGTTACGCATTATTGTACACATTGTATGAGTTGTCTAATGCTATGATCTGTTTTGATCAAACAATGTAGATTTTAACATATTTTGTACTGTATGAAATAAAAATTGTTTGTTAATTTGTTATATAAATCTTTTCTTGTATTTTGTATAGAATATACGCATATACAGATATTCGGAGAGGCACATTTAAATCCCCCTTGGTTACAGCTCCACCATTTTTATGGTTGATCTGTACCCCCCTCTTTTTTGTATATATGTGTATGTGGATTGGCTGCTAAGGGGGAGGGGGGTTGTCCCACAGTGTTTATCTCTTTGTGCATGTGTTTGAATAAACAGTTTGAGTTCTACTTCACCCTCAATCTAGAGTCTTGTCTCTTCTTGGGGGAATCGGCTACAAGGGATTGCTATGCTCTTCATACTCCCTTGAATAATCACTAAGATCTTGTAAGAGCTTGTTCCTGCTTCACTCTCTGGGGAAAGAGGTTCACCCACTGGAAACTGGAGCCTTGCCATAGGTCCAGGGTAGGTAGGAGACGGCGAGACCCCAACCAAGCTGACCCGGTTTGTGGGGTCTGAGGTGGTTATGGTGTCTGGTGGAATGCTTGGAGCCCTCGGGAAGCACTAGGAGCATCCTTCAATGGAGGTATCCCAAGGAGCCACCATTGCGTATGTGGTGTCGGTTAGAGGATCCCGACACCTTGCCACAAATCTCTGCACCTTCCTGTTGAGACGAGAGACTAACAGATTCACCTCGGGAGTTCCCCATCGGAGACACAGTTGATGAGACCCCTCCGGATGAAGTGACCATTCTCCTTGGTCCAAGGTAATCCGCCTGCCAATTTTTCACCCCTGGAATATGCACATCCAAGAGCGCTGGAATGAAATGTCCCACCCACCTCAGAATGCCAGCTACTTCCCAAGCCGATAGGACACTTTTTGTGCACCCTTGATGATTGACATATGCCACGGCCGTGGCATTGTCCGATTGAATCATTACTGGACCCCCCTGAAGATGAGCCATCCAATAGGCCAGACAAAGTCTGATTGCCAGAAGTTCCAGTACGTTGATTGATAGCCTGGACTCCTCCAGAGTCCAAACCCCGCCTGAGCACAGTCTGTGCCCAAAACAGCTCCCCACCCGTACAGGCTGGCATCTCTGGTGATCACCGTCCAGTATAGGGGAAGGAAGTATTTTCCCTGTCGAAGAGCTGGAGAGCGAAACCGCCAAATCAGGGACACTCTCGTACCCCGGCTCAACAGGATCAGATTGTCCAGAGACTCTTGATTCTTGTCCTACTTGGCAAGAATCTCCTTTTGCAGAGGTCTCGTATGGAACTGTGCAAACTAAACCGCCTCGAAAGTAGACACCATCAGGCCCAGCACTCGCATGCAAGTCCAGAGAGACAACCGACTGCTGGAGAACAGAAGTTAATCTGTTCTGGCATCCCGCAGTTTCTGGAACTTGTCTGGCGAGAAACACCCTGGCTAAGGCCGAGTCCAGAATCAGACCCAGATAGTCCAACTTGGTGGATGGAACTAGAGCAAACCTCTGAAAATTTAGAGTCCACCTGAACTCCTGGAGAGTCCACAAAGTGATGTCCAGGTTGTCCTATAGATAAGTCATAGACTCTGCTCATGGAAGAAGATCATCCAGGTACCCCAGCACCGCAATCCCCCGCTATCGCAACAACACTAACACCGGGGCCAAACAGTAATCCCACGAATTGATAATGCCCCTTGCCCACATGCCTGACACATATTGGGATATGAAGATAAGTACCTTGATATTGATAGAGGCCAGAAGATCCCCTTGATGAAAGGATGCCACTACTGTTCAAATGTACTCCATCAGAAATTTTTGTACCAGCACAAAGCAATTCAAGGCATTGAGGTCCAGGATTGGACAAACTTTGCCTTCCTTCCTGGGAATAGTATATAGGTTTGAAAAAAAAACCCCCTGAAAACGTTCCGATTTTAGAACCGGTACTATGATCCCTTGTAAGAGCAGATCTTGCATCGCTCCAATGAGACCTCACACGCGATCTAGGGACAAATGTAGGTTGGAAGGGAAGAACCTTGCTGGGGGCCAAGACCGAAACTCAATCTTGTAACCGGACCGAATTAGCTTGTGGCCTCACCTGTCTTGAATCAAGGAGGTCCACAGGTACTGAAAGAAGCGAAGATGTCCTCACACCCCAGATACAGAGCCCCTTCAAGCAGAGGGCTTGTCTGCGGGTCTGGAGGGAACCGGCCTCAGCTTACCAGGCCACAGACTCTTTGAACCTCCTGAGGGGGTTCGAACTGGTTCCAATGATCCCTTGTCCTGAGATCCTGAGGAACGAAAGGGCCGCTTGTGAGCCAAGAAGGAAGGACCACGTTTGCGACTAGACTCCTTGCTCCTGCTAGCCTGTGGGAGAAGAGTGCTCCTTTCTCACAGCAAAGCAGAGGAAACACAGATGCCGGGTGCAAATTGTAAAGTGCAGGCAGGAATATTTGACATCTGAAGAAGCCAGGGAACCTCTTTGATGCAAGGATGCCATTATGCACCCGCACAAAACGGTTCAGGACCGGAGGTCCAGAATCGGACGAACTTGCCCTCCTTCCTGGGAACCATGACAGGGTATAATGTTCAAATGTTCAGACACTGGAAACCAGAACGATCACGCCCTGGGGCAAGTCCTGCCCTGCCCACAACAGAGCTTGCAGCCGATCCAGGTGCACATTAGAAGGAGGTAACCTTTCCGGAGGACAAGAACGGAATTCTATCTTGGAACCAAAATCAATCACCTCGTGGACCCACTGGTCGCTGACCCGGGAGGTCCACGACCCCGAAACCAACAAAGATGTTCCCCCCACCTCAGATATGGATAGAGGCAAATCTTCATGCCAAAGGGGCCTTGTCAGCAGGTCTGGAGAAGCCTGCTCTCTGATTGCAAGACCAAGGCCGCTAGAAACCATTTGAGGAGCTTGGAACCTTTTCCTTTTCCCTGAGGGAAGAAAAAACATCTTATGGGCCAAAAAGGAAGTCCCACGCCACCAGCAAGGAACTTTTCCCTTCCCAGACTTTGGAAGGTACTCTTACCCCCCATCAAGTTTCCTAATGATGTCATCCAGGGTAGCCCTGAACAGGCACTCGCCCTGAAAAGGCAATTTAGTCAGGGCCTTCCTGGAGATTTGATCCGCAGACCAACACTTCAGTCACAAAATACAGTGTCTAAGCACCACCGCCGAGACAGATAGCTTAGAGACTCACAGGAATCGCATCCAAAGATGCATCGCAAATAAACTGCAGACCCTGCACCAACTGATCCGCCATTTCGCCATAGGCCAGATGCAAAAGCGTCACCCACACCATCAGTGTCTGGGACAGCAGAGTGGAGGCCAAAACAGGCCGCAATAAGGCACAAGCCACAGTAAACATGTAACGCCTGCCCACCTGTCAGCTGGATTCCTAAAAGCCAAGGATTCTACCAAACATGGTTGCCTTAGTCGACTTGGAATTAGGGGAACCCACTGCCGGTGGGGACCGTCCATTTCCTTAGAAATGACTTCTCAAAGGGCGTCAAATGAGGGCTGCAAAAAAAAAGGAGAGCAGCGGACAGGAGGCTGCAAACGAACAAACAGACAGGCTACCCACACAGTACCATGGCAGCCAAACCTGCCTGGGACCCTGGTCCCCCCCGGAGGGGAGACTGATGTCCCAGGGGTACAACAGCAGCTTCAGCAGCTGCAACTGGGGTCGCCCCATACAAGTTCCAGCTAGTAAGCCACAAAGCTGAAGCCTAAATTTTGGCCTGCCCGACTGCATGGTACCCGGATCTGCAGATACCGGTCCACCCGCCCCCCCCCCAGCTGTCCCAAGGAGATCCAAAAAAAGCCACCCACCCCATAGCAGGCCCACCAAAGGCCACAGGGGGGGAGCGCGCCTGCTGGTACCAATGCCAGGGTACCCACAGCCTGAGCACCAACCAGCCCCCCCCCCATGAGCACGGGCAGACAAGCTAGCTCAATGCCACCCAGGGAGGGGGAAGGGTGGGGAGGTAGAGAACCCAAGGAGGGACTGACCACCCCCGGGAGCGTCTGCGCCCCACACCACATCCAGGGAAGGAGAGAGAAGGCCCTTACCAATCCAGCAAAGCATGGGGGTAACACTCCCAAGACAAGTAACTACTCGCCAACAAAGTGGGGGGGGCTGTCAGCCAGAAAGAACACTCCTTACACCCCTTAACCCCACCTCCCCTCATTCTCAATCTTACCCATCCACCTATATGTCAGTTGTGGTAAATCAGATACAAATTGACTGACTTAAAGTCTATCTGTAAAAGATACCAGTACTTGTTGAGGATACTCCTTGATTGTCCATGTTGATTTGAGAATTGTGTAATGAATCTCATTTGTTCATCCGAAATTACATTTCTTTGAACCATTGAGTAGATCAGTCATAGACCTAGTCCTCTGTTGTAAGTCTTGGAATAACCCCAATCAAATAGTCTGACCATCAATTTGTCTGCCTCTTGTTTAAATATCAATTTATTTAAGCAGTTTCAGCAAATTATGAGGTATTGACTGAAGGGGATAGAACGTTTTAGGGATGCGGGGTGAAAACTAGTTGCACGCAAGAGGGAGTTCCCAGCCGTGGGCTTTTACGATATAGCCCACTAGCAAGCAAACCCTCAAGCGTCTTGTAAATTTGAACATCTAAAAAGTAATTTGATTTAAATCAAATGTCATGGTAAACTTCAGATTGAAGTCATTTGTGTTCATATTAGAGATGCATTACTGTAGTAAGTCCACCGGACAGTTCCAAAATGATGAAAATACTGTCAATAGAGCAGTACCAAACCGCTATACGGCTCGCATACATTTTCGTAACTTACTGAGATGGGACTGGATTGAAATCTTACATTGGTTTACTAAGCCCAAAAGTCACTTCGAAAGAAGTTTCTAGCACAAACCCCCCCCCCCCCCCCGTGTTTTTTTTTTTTTTTTTAATCCCCTCTCCCCTTTTTTGCTGGATCATCCTACATGGATATACTCACACATTCATGGAATCCAGCATTGCTCTGCGGTACTTGCCATTTTGCTGCTGCCCACCTGGTCCCACATCGCCACATTCCTCTCTTGTATCATCTCAGAGGTGGTTGTCTCCTTCTGGTTCTTTCAGCTGGAGCCCTGATGACGCGCATGCACCACAGAGCTACATCAGGCAACAACCGGTAAGAGAAAGCTGCCCCCCCCCCCCCCGATGACACGACATGGCATGCTGTAGAATGCCCCAGAGCCTTCTGGGATGCTCACTATAAGTAACCCAGGAGGCTGCAGGCCAAAATACATCATTATCACTTAGGCAAGAAACTTGGAAGTGGAGCTAGTTAGAAAAAAAGTATTGACAAAAAAAAAAAAAGTAAAATATAGAAAGTGGCTGAAGATCTATTTTAATCATCTAATAAATTAAGAGAAATTGTATGTAATTGAGTTTTGTAAACTGCATTATCATCGTTAGAAATAAAAACATATTTTTAACTAGTAATGGGACCCAGGCAGGAGTGCTACAGAATATAAAGAAGAAAAGGTCACAGGCTAAAAAAAAAAAAAAGTAGAGAAATTCTGTCCTGGATCCTTCATATAAAGTCTGGGACATTGGAGGACAGGCAGCTTATTGGAGGATTAACTTTCCACTGATAGAAAACTGACAAATACTGATAAGTACAGTATTTGTAAGGTCAGAGCATCATGGGTGAATAAATGTATCTGGTTCTCGGTACATCTGAGGATTGATTCCTCAGGGTTTTGGTTATATGTAATAACATGGCTATCAATAAAATAAAACTAAAAAGAAAACATCAGGTCCTCTGCCATTACTGCAATAATAAAGACTATTAATATCTTTACTTCAGTAATACACACTGACACTGGCGGAAGCAGGGGGTTAACAATACATACAGCAGCTGGCACACAAACAGGCATTAAGAGACAAGGAGATGTCTATAGAAAGATACCATTCAGATATGTCTTGGAGTCTTTTAATGATCATTTTAATAAAAGAAACCAAAATTTGCAATATTCTGGGATCCCATTAAAGCACAGCTGGACAAATCACAGGAGCTACATAACCAAGGCTCCTTAAAATTACAACTAGCACCTAAGGCCTCATGAACACTGGGCTTAATAAATGCCACTTTTACGGGCGTTTGTCTTTTTTTTCAGCCATTAAAGCTACACTACATTAGCCCATGTGTCCATGTAAAAATAGACGTTTACAGGCGTAATAGAAGAGCATTTGCATGGCTTAAAAAAAAAAAAGACAAACATCAAATTCAGGGGATGAGCTAAACCGCAAAAAGAAAAAATATGAAATGCTTCTAAACGTTAGGCATGTTTAAATGTTCGTGCATTGGAATGACCAGGATAAATAATATTCTGGCAAATGGAATCCATTAACAAATCTTGACGTGCCTAAACACGTCTAAATGTGTGTGCAATACATGACATAAGTCACATTTTTTTAAGCAGATTTTCTCCTGCCACGAGTTCTAGAGGCATTCAGAGGAGAAAAGCAAATGCCCTTTGTGCGTGAGGCCATAAGCTGGTCATAGATGGCTGAAGAACAATAAAATAATCAGATTCCTCCATCCGTAATGCCCACATGTGATGCTAAGCATCCATGATTAAAAGAGCTGAAATTTAATGAGTGAAAGGGGAGTCAGGGACAGTCAAGCTGGGAAAGAAAGAACTAGATGGTGCTGGATGTCCTCCAACCAGAAAATGAGGCAGGCTCTGTCTTTCTGCAGCTTCTAATGTACATTGTGAGAAGCTCACGGTGTGCAGTGAAATCAGAGAAGGCAATTTCAGTCCAGAAGAGGAGCCTGTACAATTGTGCAAGACTCAAGGGAAAACTGGAGGTGGTATTTAAAGTGATTGTAAAGTTTTAATTTTTTTTCATTAAAATAATAAACATAGTATATGTACCTGCTCTGTGCAGTGGTTTTGCCCGGAACCTCCTCTTCTCAGGTCCCTCGCCGGCGCTCCTGGCTCCTCCCTGCTGCTGGGGTCCCCCACAGCAAGCAACTTGTTATGGGGGCACCCAAACCAAGCTGCTGCTCTGTGTGTCCATTCACACAAGTGGAGCCACGGTCTGGCCCCGCCCCTCCATCTCTTGATTGGCTCACTGGCTGTGATTGGCAGCAGTGGGCACCAATGGCTCCTGCTGCTGTCAATAGCCAATCAGGATTGCGAGTCCCCAGAGAGGCAACACTCCCGTGGACATTGCTGGATCAAGAGGGGCTCCGGTAAGTATTGGGGGAGGCTAGGGGGGCTGCTGCACACAGAAAGATTTTACCTTCATGCATAGAATGGATGACAGTAAAAAAAAAGCCTTGTGCCTTTACAACCACTTTGAGGACTTGCTTCTCTCTAAACTTCACCTACACATTTCTCTGCGTCTATCAGTGTGATGAGGAAAATTCAGCTTCACCGCCTGGTGGGAGAAGCTTCCTGGCAGGAAATATTGTCACATGCTCATTTTTCACTCTTCCAGTCTGAGGTGTGACAACGCGTGGTGCTGGCGAAGAGACTGGGGACTATCCCTCCAGTACACCATACACACACTGGAGTTACATTTCAAAGTCAACAGAACACGTTCCGCATTAACCTTAGAAGAATAGAGAACCGTTTTTCCATTAAATGTGCATTTTCCATTCGTATCTCTGTAGATTTTCCACTGATGCTGGAAGTGGCTTGGAACAGAGTATAAATTTCCACTGAAGAAGCACGGTGATGCTATTGGCTGAAGTCAGAGTCTTTTCCTACAGATGTGGAGGCTACAAGTGTCAGGCAGGTGCAGCTTTTCACAAAGCCTAAACGTTCCCCTGTGCAAAGTGATGATCGGCTGCAACCCGATGCTGTGCACAGTTCAGTGCTACAAACTGGTGAATAATAGTTTCATGGGCACAAGGATGATAAACCCACTTCCTCCTAAGAACAGATGGAGCAAACACAGACCTCTCAATAACACACATCACACAGTGCAATGTGCAAACCACTGAGATTTCAACTCAAAGACTGATCAGTTTTCTAAAAGGGAATGTATCACTGCAAACCACAATAAAAAGTAAACAGGGCCTTTACCGGGGGTCCTAATTGTGGAGATGGGCCAGAAACCTTTGTGGACCCGGTTTGCTTTGTTGGGAACAAACAACAGGTTGTGGTCCTCAGGATCACCCCCACCAAGGTGGTGGCTGGAACAGAGTGGATATGTGCAGGGACTGTTTACAGGGCTGCAGACAAGAAAGTAGTCAGGTCTAAGCAAAGGTCAAGGCAGGTGGCAAGCAAAAAAGGAAAATCTAGGTCAGCAGCAAACAGTAAACTGTCAAGTATAGAGCTTTTAGTTCTCCGGTATCTGGTAATAAAACACAGTACCAGCCACTTCAAAGGCTGGTGCCTAAAGCAGAACTAAATACATTATTTTTTTTTGTGCCAACAGGCAAGGTCTCTTCTGCAATAAAATAAACTTACCTGCCTATTTGCAGTCCTCTGTGGAATGTACACTGTGTTAAGGTCCTCTCACACGGGCGATCCAATCCGATCCGCCTGTCAGTTTTTCAGGCGGACCTGATCGGATGCTTCATGCATCCCTATGGGGCAGCAGATGTCAGCGGTGACATGTCCGCTGACACCTGCTGCTCTCCGATCCTGTCCGTGAAATCCGGACGGATCGGATGAGAACAGACAGGCGGTCCGTTCTCAACCGATCTCCCCATAGAGGACAGCGGGAATCTGACAGCTCCATCTGCGCACACGGCGCAGTGGAGACGGAGCCATCACCTGTCTGCTCAGCGGGGATCGGTGGATCGATCCCCCGCTGAGCAGAACGGATCTCATTGGACGGGGTGCCATATGAAAGGACCCTTACACTTGCACAGTTCAGTTTACATTGTGGCACATACTTCATTATGCAGCAGACACAGCCTGTCCCTTACGAGGACCCTCCGTCACAACAAACAAGGAATCCGACTTCCGAATCGACTCAGTCGCCATTAAGTACACCCTGATGGCCCGAATCAAGTCAAGTGAATGCAAAGCAACCTCCTTGGAGTGTTTAGGCTTAGGGCATAAGGAAGGCAACACACTGTCCTCATTCAAGTGAAAACCTGACACGACCTTAGGAAGGAAAGACTGACAGGGGCAAAGCACCACTTTGTCCTGATGAACCATCAGATAAGGCGACCGACAGGACAATGCAGCCAACTCAGAGAGCGTGCAGAAGTAATTGCCACCAAGAAGCCCCCTTTCTGCAAGTTAAGTAAAGGAATTTCACAAATTTTCTCAAACCGCGGTCTTTGAAGGACCGACAGTACAAAGTTGAGATCCCACAGAGGCAGTAGGGACCACACCGGAGGAGCCAAATGATGAACTCCCTGCATGGATGTGCGAACCAAGGAATTCATTGCCAGCGGTCTTTGGAAGAAAACTGCCAAAGCCGAAATCTGACCCTTAATGGTGCGCAAGGCCAAACGTCAATCAACACCTTTTTGTAAAAACTCCAGACGATGGGATACCGGGAAGGATCAGGGAGATATTTCCTGAGACTCATACCAAGAAATATACGCTTTCCAAACTCGATGGTAAATCTTCCAAGAGGTAGAATTCCTGGCTCTTAATAAGGTAGGAATCACAGATTCCAACAAGCCCCTATCCTTTAGAACCTGGCTCTCAATAACCAAGCCGTTAAAGTCAGCGATCGTAAAGCAGGATGGCAGATCGGTCCATGAGACAGGAGATCTTCTCTGTGAGGAAGCCGCAAGGGGTGTCGGCTACCAACCTTACCAGGTCCGCGTACCAGGACCAAGGTGTCCAGTCTGGTGCCACCAGAATCCTTTCTGCCTCGATTCTGAGCAGAAGTCTCATTAGAAGCTGTATTGGTGGAAATGCATAAATCAGACGATATTGGCCTCAAGGAGCTACCAGAGCGTCCGTGGCATCCGCCAGAGGATCCTGAAACCTCGCAACAAACCTCAAACCTTACTGTTGAGACAAGAGGCAAACAGGTCCACATCTGGTGTCCCCCACCGAAGGCACAGAAAGAAAAACTTCAGAGTGAAGAGACCATTCTCCCAGACACAGAGCCTGAGGGCTGAGGTAATCCTTCTGCCAATTTTCCACCCCTAGAATATGCACTGCTGGATAGTGCTGGAACAAGATGTTCCATCCATTGCAGAATACTGGCCACTTCTTTTGCCCCTATGGATCAGTTTGTCCAGAGACTGTGGGTGCTTGTCCCATTTGGTTAGAATCTCTTTTTGCAGAAGCCTGGTATGGAACTGAGCGAAGGGAACAGTCTTTGAAAGTGGAAATTATCAACCCCAGCACCTGCATGCAGGTCCTCAGAGACGACTGATGTTTGGCTAACAGAAGGCGAATTGCCCACTGCAACTTCAAGAGTTTTGACTCCCGGGCTGACATTGAATCCAGGTACATATACACAACGTTCGACCTGCGCCAGTGAAAGAGTCAAGTACATTCGATCTTATGAAAAAAGTTTCAACTGTGGCTGTAGTTAGTCTTTTTAGGAAGTATGCAGGATAGTTCAATCCCTGGGGTTAGTGGAGATGGATGGTAAAGGATCAGCTCGTACAAAGTGAATTTAAGGGTAAAGATAAAAAGAGATCCCTGTAAATTGTTTGGAACATTTTTTGATGTGGGGCTTGTAACTATTTTCAATATATGACAATTGACAAAGAGATAGGTCTTCCAAATGGCTAACTATATCAACCCCTGGCACAACTGCAGGCGTTGTATACCTTTTGACCTGTGAAAGCGGGTGTTTTTATGTAGGCAAGACAATCCAGGAATTCTGAAAAAGTGCCTGTCGGCACATTCTTGGTATGCGTACATGCAACCCGGACCTTCCCTGGGGTAGACATGTTTCTTCAGTACATGAAGGTAGATTCCCACACATTGGATTTTTGATCCTTGATAGAGTCTACCCCCCCATAGAGGGGGTGACTGGAACACAACTGTCCCTCCTGGCATGAATGAGGCGACCAATTTCAAGCCCTTTTTGGAGGGCTATGTAACAGGGGGCTGGGATAGGGACACCTAAATTTTTGGTTGTGTCGTATTGCTTCACATATTTATAGTGTAGTCTTGTTTTTTTTTTTTTTCTCTGCTCAGTCATAAGTAACCTCTATCATGTATATATATATATATATATATATATATATTGTGGGAGATTAGCTCATAGGGATCACCTTTTCCAGGAAAGTAAGGCCAGCATGCAGGTAGTTTCTTAAAATTCTGGTGGGTTGCCAGCTTTATTCAGCAGAGGTTTGCAAATATGAAACAAACAACAAAACAGTAAAATAAATCCTTGCCGTCCGGCGCTAAACTATACAGGAATTTTCCTCACTATACAGTGTGGGGCTGGTCCCCATCACCCACAAAAAACACATGGCAAAGCAAACCTTTAAAACCGAGCTCCTCTCTCAGATCCCCTTCTGAGTCTCAGGCCAGAGCATTTCTGTGCTCTTTTCATGTTCATTTTAAGTTCACCTGAGCATGGACTCAGGTAACTCACAATCTCTGGAACGAAAACCTAGCCTGTCACGGAGGCTGGAAAAACCCGGGCCGGATTCCGGTTCAGTCTCTCACTACAGAACGTATGCGAGGTGAAATATAGCAATTATCTACTACCTCACCTCGCATACCGTCACATATCCTCCCCCTCTGCTCAAGCGCTGACGATTGAGCAATAGACCCAATCATACAGTGCATGCGGGAGAGGGCATCCGCATTGTTTTGGAGCTTGCCCGGCCTATGCTCTACTGTAAATTTGAACGGCTGTAGAGCCAGGAACCATCTTGTCACGCGGCCATTTTTCTCCCTGTTGTCACACATCCACTTTAGGGGAGCATGGTCAGTGACCAGCTTAAATGACATCCCCAACAAGTAATACTTCAGGGAACACAAACCCCCTAACATCATTTTGTTGTGCCACCGACAGGGAATCTGTTATGGGGACGTCAGGGGTTCCCAGTACCCGGTCTGCTGGGGACGGAGATGCGGCCAATAAAGTCTCTTTGTCCTTCCAGGGCTTTAACCTCCTTGGCGGTAATCCCGAGCGTGACTCGGGGTGGATTTTTCATTGCAGGAGCGGTAACCCCGAGTCACGCTCGGGGTGGATTGCAGAGAGCGCAGCGGTGTTCTCTTACCTTCTCCTGGCGATCCAGCGATGATCTCTCATTGCTGAGATCGCCAGCAGAGAGTCCCGCCGCTCCTCCGTCCCTCCGTCGGTCTGATCACTTCCTAGTTCCGTTCCCTGCAGCAGCAATGCTGCATGGGAGCAGAACTAGGGAGGGAAATTAAAAAAAAAACAAAAAAAAACATGTTGCACAAAACACATTTTATATATATATATATATATATATATATATATATATATATATATATATATATATATATATATACACACACACACACCGGTATATACATATGCATATATATATATATATATATATATATATATATATGTGTATATATATATGCATATATATATATATATATATATATATATATATATATATATATATATATACACACACACACATATATATATATATATATATATAAAATTATATTATTGATTCAATTATAATTCATGCGTTATATATATATACACACATATATCTATATATAATATATAATGCATGAATTATAATCTAATCAATAATATAATTTTATTATATATATTAAATAATAAAATAATATTATTGATTCGATTTTAATTCACGCGTTTGTGTTTCAAATTTATCACATCTGGGATGTCTACTAGAGTCTTGTTTTGGTCAGGTTTAAGTCAGTAATTACTAAGAATTGTAGGCCTATAATACATAACGCCAAATTTCCATGAAAACAATTGTACCGCTTTTGGTATGTAATTCCTGACATAATCATACCGCCAGGGAGGTTAAGAGATTCACATGATGAATTTGTTGTGGTTTTCTTTTCCCTGGTTGGTAGACTTTATAGTTGACCTCTCCTACCCTTTCGATAATTTCAAAGGGACCCTGCCACTTGGCTAGAAACTTACTTTCAACCGTGGGAACCAGTACCAACACTCTGTCCCCAGGGCTTAAAGTATGGACTCTGGCACCCCGATCATAGACCCTCCTTTGGGCCTCCTGAGCTCGCTCCATATGTTCTCGCACCAGTGGCAGGACAGCAGCGATTCTATCTTGCATCAGGGAGATATGCTCTATGACGCTTCTATATGGGGTGGCCTCACCTTCCCATGTTTCTTTGGCAAAATCCAGCCGCCCCCCTGGGATGTCTACCATACAAGAGCTCAAAGGGAGAATAACCTGTGGATGCTTGCGGAACCTCTCGTATGGAAAACATACGATATGGGAGCAAAAAAACGGAATTTTTGTAAAATCTTACCTGTAAAATTCCTTTCTCTGAGTCCTCCGACAGTCGCCGCCTCTTCATATTCGTCACAATGGGGTATTAGACTTTGCTCCGTAGGAGTAGCTAGGCAACAGAATATGTCAATATTAAAACTTTTAACATATCCCACCCCCAGGGGGTGGTCCCCTCAGTCTATACCCTCCTGCTTCCTGTTCCATACCTCAGTTTCAGTAGAATAGCAGTAGAGTACATACACAAACCCCAAAAGAGGGGCGGGGGCGGCGACTGTCGGAGGACTCAGAGAAAGGAATTTTACAGGTAAGATTTTACAAAAATTCCGTTTTCTCTTACGTCCTCCGACAGTCGCCGCCTCTTCATATTCGTCACTATGGGGACATCCCAAAGCAGTGCAAACATGAGGGGTGGGAAACGCAGCCGCGCCTAAGGCAACGCCGTCTCCACATCAGAGAAAGTAACCTTACCAAAGGAAGGAAACCAGCTGGGCAACATGAGAAAAACTTTGCTCAACAGGAGCAACAACCCAGGAAGAACAAATAACCTAGGGATAAAAAACATCCCAAAACAGCCAAGGGCCCAAAACAAGGGACCTTAAGGTACTGCCGCACTAAGAACCTTGCGGCCAAAGGAAGCATCTGCCGATGCCTGAACATCCACTTTGTAGAACTTTGAGAAGGTGTGAACGGATGACCAAGTCGCCGCCTTACACACCTGGGCCACAGAGGCCCGATGATGACAGGCCCAAGACGTACTCAGAGATCTGGTAGAGTGCGCCTTCACAGGCATAGGAGGAACCTTCCCCTTCAAAGCATATGCCTGCTCAATGGTCTGTCTGATCCATTTGGCGATGGTAGAAGCCGACGCCGCCATGCCCTTCCGAGGTCCCTCAGGAAGGACAAAGAGAGAATCCGTCTTGCGAAAGGATTTTGTCGAATTCAGGTAAACCCTGATCGCCCTGACAGCATCCAAGGAATGCAAAGCCACCTCCTTCGGATGCTTAGGCTTCGCGCAAAGCGGAGGCAAGACAATGTCCTCATTGAGGTGAAATTCCGAAATCCTTTTCGGAAGAAAAGAAGGATTAGGTCGCAAGACCACCTTATCCAAGTGGAGTACCAGATACGGAGACCTGCACGACAAAGCTGCCAGCTCCGAAACTCTGCGAGCCGAAGTGATCGCCACCAAAAAAGGCGACCTTTTTGGACAACAGAGGTAACGAGATCTCCCCGATCTTTTCAAAGGGAGCATGTTGCAACACGGACAGAACAAGGTTCAAGTCCCATGGAGGCAAAGGCTCCCTCCTAGGAGGGACCAGGTGTCGCACCCCTTGAACAAAGGTGCTAACCAGAGAATTAGACGCCACAGGGCGCTGAAAAAGAACGGCCAGAGCAGAAATCTGACCCTTAATCGTGGCCAACGCCAAACGCTGGTCCACGCCCGTTTGAAGGAAAGCCAACACTCTCGAAACTGAATATGAGCGAGGGGAGTACCCCCAGGACTCACACCAGGTAAAGTAGGCCTTCCAAGTACGGTAGTATATCTTCCCCGAAGAGGCCTTTCTAGCATTGATCAAAGTATGAATGACCTCCGGAGAGAGACCCCTATCCTTCAGGACCTCGGTCTCAACAGCCAGGCCGTCAAAGCCAGCATTGTAAAGCAGGATGGAATATCGGTCCTTGAGACAGAAGATCTTCCCGAAGAGGCAGACGCCATGGAGCGTTGACCGCCAGATTCACGAGGTCTGCGTACCAAGACCCGCGTGGCCAGTCTGGCGCCACCAGAATCACCGTTCTTGGTTCCGAGGACAACCTGCGAAGGAACCGGGACAGCAACTGAATTGGTGGGAATGCATACATCAGCCGATACTGATGCCACTGAGCCACTAACGCGTCTGACGCGTCTGCCCGAGGATCGCGCGTCCTTGCCACGAACCTTCCCACCTTGTTGTTCAGACGAGACGCGAACAGGTCCACATCCGGAAGACCCCACGTCGCGCATATCATCTGGAAAACCTCCGGGTGGAGCGACCATTCCCCCTGGTCCAGAGTCTGACGGCTCAGATAATCCGCCTGCCAGTTCTCCACCCCCGGAATGTGAACTGCCGTTATCGCCGGGACGTGCGTCTCGGCCCAAGACAGAATGTCGGCCACTTCCCGAGCCCCTCGGACACTCCTGGTGCCCCCCTGGTGGTTGATGTAGGCCACCGCTGTGGCATTGTCCGTCTGAACCCGAACCGGACAGCCCTGTAGCCTGTCCGTCCAACGTTGAAGGCAAAGATTTATCGCCCGCAATTCCAGAATGTTGATCGGAAGGGAGGATTCCTCCTCCGACCAAGTACCCTGGGAGGACAGAACGCCCAGAACACCACCCCAGCCTGACAGGCTGGCATCCGTGGTGATCACTGTCCATGAAAACGGAAACGACTTGCCCCCCAACACCGCCGGGGACTGCAGCCACCATAGAAGATTCCTTCTCGTATGAAGACTCAACGAGATCTGAAGATCCAGAGATTGTGGTCGCCCGTCCCACCTGGACAGGATCTCCGCCTGGAGATCCCTCGTGTGAAACTGGGCGAAGGGAATCGACTCGAAAGTCGAGACCATCAAACCCAAACACCTCATTCCCGTCCGGAGGGATGAGCATGGAACGTCCCGAAGGGACCTGACTTCGTCCTGAAGCGTCTGGAGCCTGTCTTCCGGCAGGAAGACTTTTGCCTGAACCGAATCCAGAATCATACCCAGATAGGGAAGACGAACCGACGGGCACAGCGTCGATTTTGGGAAGTTTATCGTCCAACCAAACTCCTGCAGAGTTTGCATCGTGACGGACAGGTCCTTCATCAGACCCTGACTGGTCGCAGACCGGACCAGAATGTCGTCCAGATACCCCAGGATTGAGATGCCCTGGGCTCTCAATAAAGCCAGAACCGGCGCAAGCACCTTGGTGAAAACCCGCGGAGCCGAAGCGAGACCGAAGGGCAACGCCACAAATTGATAATGATCCTCCGCAATGGCAAATCGAAGGTACTTTTGGTGAGCCTCGAAAATGGGGATGTGTAGGTACGCATCCCTCAAGTCGATGGAGGCCATGAACTCTCCTGGAACCAGGGCAGCCACCACCGAGCACAGGGATTCCATGCGGAACTTGTGAACCCGCACAAAGCGGTTCAGAGCTTTTAAGTCCAGAATTGGACGAACCTTGCCCTCCTTTCTGGGCACAGTAAACAGATTTGAATAAAACCCCCGAAATCTGTCCCGATGAGGCACCGGAACCACCACTCCCTGAGCCCGCAGGTCCTGCACCGCCAGGTGCAGATCCCGCAAACGCTCCGGAGACAGTTGAAGGTTTGAGGGAAAAAACCTGTTCGCCGGCCGAGAGAGGAACTCGATCTTGTATCCAGACCGAACGATCTCCTGAACCCACCTGTCCCGAACGCGGGCCAGCCAGGGTTGAAGAAAACCGAGCAAACGTCCCCCCACCCCAGAACTGGGTGAGGGCGTCCCTTCAGGCCGCGTTGTTATGGGCAGCGGATCCGGACTGGCCGGACTTCTGCTTACCTGCCCACGGTTTCTTTTGGGAGCCTTGACCCTTGAAGGGCTTGCCCTTATAGTGCGACCGAAAGGCACGAAAGGACCCCTGAGGGGGCCTAAATGAAGCGTGCTTCTTACCTAGAGCGCCCTTAGCCTTGTGAGATTGGGGCAAGAGCGTGCTCTTACCCCCAGAGATTCCCTTAATCAGCGTATCCAGTGAGTCGCCAAAAAGGCGAGATCTTGAATAGGGCAAATTAGCCAAGGTCTTGCGAGACGATTGGTCCACAGACCAACATTTTAGCCAAATCAAACGGCGTGTCAACACCGCCACGCTGTGCACACGTGCAGCCAAAGGAATTACATCCAATTCCGCATCACACAAATACATGACACCCTGATGGATCTGATCCACCATAGCCAACGTCGTCGGCGGGGCAGAATCAGCCACCAGGACGCGCCTGAGTACCTGCGTCCAATCCGCAACAGCCTGAGCTGCCAAAAGGGAAGCAAAAATAGCTTTTAGCATGGAACCGGTAACCGAATAAGTATGACGGGCAAGAGACTCCAGTCTCCTGTCCGTAGCGTCCCGGAACACCGGGGTATCCTCTGCCGGAATCGCAGTGGATTTATTCAAAACCGCCACCGCGTGATCCACCGGAGGTGGCACACACCAACGTTCATCAGTGGCGGGTGTGAAGGGATAACGCAGCTTGAACCTACTTGGCACAGCAAAAGGCTTTTTGAGATTGCGCCATTGTTCACTAACAGCGCGCTGAAAATCCTCAGTGCAAGGAAAAACCTGTGATGTTTTGCGCCTCCGCTGTGTCCCATAAGAAGCCAGAACGGCAGGTGGACATGGTTCATCCTGTAAATGCAGTGTTTGTTTGATAGAAGCAACCAAGTCATCCATGATTGCAAGCTCTTCAGACGAGCCAGGGGGAGAATCATCAACCCCCTCAACCTCTGCATCCCCCTCCGACCCTGCAAAGTCCAGGGACGAACGGGACCCCGATAAGGGGCCCCAGCCATAGCAGCCCCATCACCTTCGCCCTCTGAATCAGAGGAGATTGAAACTCTGGGCCTTTTAGTGGATTGAGCAGCCACAAGCATCTGCACCTGAGCAGCCAGGTTAGCCACAACGGTGGCCAAATC
This sequence comes from Pelophylax lessonae, assembly GCF_965119305.1. NCBI lineage: Eukaryota > Metazoa > Chordata > Amphibia > Anura > Ranidae > Pelophylax > Pelophylax lessonae. The sequence goes on along the minus strand of NC_138780.1, from coordinate 181,743,242 downwards.
GCCCCCCTCAGGGGAAACAGCAGCAGCCCCTTGTCCACCCAGTAAGGTGGGAGGAAATTTGCTTTCCTGAGAATCCATGCCCCCAGAAGTGTGCAGGAGAAAAAAAGGGTAACTGCCCCTTTAAAAATGCGGCTAGCGCAGCCCACCGCACACACATACCAGCACAATGCAACCCCCACAGGGAAAACTACAAACTCAGGCAAGGAAAACAGGACTAAGGAGGATAAAAAACCTGGAGAGAACACTGCTGCTGCTGTATCGATCGGTGTGCCCAGGGAAAAGGAAGTGATGCAATAGAAGCCGCTCCTCTAAAGCCTATGGAAGGCTACCAAAAAATGGCCGCCGGGGGAGGAGGTAAATGCAGTGCTACATGAGGTCGGAGCGATCGCCGCCAAAATGGCGGCGCTTGGCACCAAAAACGCCGCTCCCAGCTATAGAAGAAGCCCTCATTGCCTGTAATCATCATTAAAATGGCGGACCGCAGCAGCGGCCGCCGCATGTTGCACAAAACATGATCCACAGCATGTCCTACAACACATAGCATGTCACACAGATAAATCACACAGTTATGCACACAGAACAGTGTATCACAGCCCCCCTCCTTGCAGCCCACAGCAGCATCCAGACAGGGAGACACACAGTGTGACCAGACATGCAGGGTTACACAGTCCCAGACTGACACCCACTAAACAGACAGGTCCCCACACAGAGTACTCTTACCTGCTGAGTGGCGTGGGGAACCCGCACAAGCGATCAAGCCACTGCACATGTGACAGGGAGAGTCGCATCCAGGACGCAGGAGGACTGCGGTGCGAAACCGCATGGCGTCCAGTGAGGTAGCCACCTCACCATAGCATCCCTGCAGCGAACCGGGATGGGTCGTTCACATGTGCCAGGAAAAATAACTGACTGAACGCTCGGTGGCAGGCTGGGAAGCCACTGGCCCACAACCTGCGACCAGGGGGGCCAGCCCGAGACCCAGCCCGCATGATCCTCTTCATCAGAAGAACTAACTAATGCTGACAAAAGTAACAGCTAAGAGAGAGAAAAAAACTCAAATAAAATCAAAAAGAAGATAAAGGCTGAGACAAAATGCCCCAGCACAGAAACAGCCAGCTAACTCCTGAAAGCTAGACATTGAAACTGAGGTATGGAACAGGAAGCAGGAGGGTATAGACTGAGGGGACCACCCCCTGGGGGTGGGATATGTTAAAAGTTTTAATATTGACATATTCTGTTGCCTAGCTACTCCTACGGAGCAAAGTCTAATACCCCATTGTGACGAATATGAAGAGGCGGCGACTGTCGGAGGACGTAAGAGAAATCCCAATTTCTCCCATCTTTGTCAACCACCTTTTTTTAGCATACTTTTCAAGGTTTTATTAAATCTTTCGACCAAACCATCTGTTTGGGGGTGGTAGACAGAGGTACGGAGATGGGAGATTTTATATAATCTACACAGTTCCTTGGTAACCCTGGACATAAATGGGGTGCCCTGATCGGTTAAGACCTCTTTTGGGATTCCCACTCGACTAAACACCTGGACTAACTCCTTGGCGATAGCCTTAGCGGAAGTGTTACGCAAGGGTATGGCCTCAGGATAGCGTGTCACATCGTCTAGGATTACCAGAATATGCTGGTGACCCCGGGCAGACTTCACTACCGACCCCACCAGGTCCATGCCGATCCTCTCAAAAGGAACCTCGATGATTGGTAGAGGGACCAGGGGACTGCGAAAATGGGGCGATGGTGCCGACATTTGGCACTCAGGGCATGATTCACAGTACCCCCTGGCATCTGCATGGAACCCGGGCCAGAAAAATCTCTGGGTGATTCTCTCCCTGGTCTTTTCAATACCGAGATGTCCCCCCATTACATGACCAGTCTAGGACCAACCTGCGGAAGGGTTTGGGAACCAGCAGCTGTTCAACCTCATCCTCTCCACGTTTTACCACCTGATACAGTAAATTGTTTTTAATGGCCATGTAGGGAAAAGACACCCCCCCAGTGAGGATCTACTGGTTCCCCATCCACCATCTTAGCGTTTTCTCTGGCTCTAAGGAGGGTGACATCTCATAATTGCTCGGTACAGAAATCCTCTCTCCTGACTTCTAAGTCGGGTACCACATTCTGGCTACTCTCATTGTCAGGTCCAGAAATGTCCTCCTGTTCGTTACCCTCCGGCTGGGAGCTAGCTTCCAGGTCCTCCGGCTCCCCAGCCATGACAGGGAAAGGAAGAGGATTTCCAGCTCCCTCGATTCCCCCAACAGGGTTTCCTTCACTTTGGCAAAAAGGGTCTGGTGAGAGTTCCTGTGCTTCCGGAGCAGGGGGAGCCCTCTCCACCAGCCTCCCCTTGTTCTCCCACAACCTCCAAAAATGGGGGAAATCCCTTCCCACTAAAGCTTCATGAAGTAGCGAAGGCCCCACCCCCACTGAATGGGTCACACTGCCCCAAGGGGTATCAACCTTAACCACTGCTGTCTAGTAGTCCTGAGTGTACCCATGGATGCAAATGACCCCGATAGTACTGGGGTGTAGTTTTGTGGGATTTACACAATCACTTCTGACTAGGATCACTACACTACCAGAGTCTAGCAGGGCTGTGAGCGGCTTTCCATCCACTGCAATAACACACATTTGTTTTTCAATGCGACTCTGACATGATGCAGTATATGCGACCTGTGCAAACAAAGATATGCGTCTTTTCCTATAAGCAAAATCGCATTGCATAGGTTCATCATTTATAGGACAGTTTGCAGAAATATGCCCAAATGCATGGCAGTGGAAACACTGTATGTGCTCTACCCCCAGTCCTCTTAGCGGTCCCAAAGACCTTCCTGGCTTCTTTGGCCAGTCTCCAGGCCTAGGACCAACAGTCTCATTAGCTGTAACAACAGTCTTATCTAGTTTTCCCTCTTACCAGAACCGCTGGGCGATCTTGCACCCCTATACACACTAAAGTGGGGCGTAGACGGGTTCACCAAATCCTCAGTAGCACTGTACCTCTCCACTAGGTCCACCAATTGGGCTGCAGTTTTGGGGTCCCCCTGTCCGACCCACTTCCTCAGAGCAGCAGGGAGCGCACGCAGGTACTGGTCCATTACCACACGCTCCACGATCTGGGGGCCCGTCAAGGTCTCTGGTTGCAACCAATTTTTGGTGAGGTGGACCAGGTCAAACATTTGAGAACGGGGCAGCTTGCTGCTGGAATAGGTCCACTGATGCACGCGCTGGGCCCGGACTGCCATGGTGACACCCAAGCGTGCGAGTATCTCCATTTTCAGAGTCTCATAGTCCTGGGCCTTATCTGGGTCCAGGTCAAAATACGCTTTTTGCGGTTCTCCTGTCAGAAATGGGGCCAACAGACCCGCCCACTGTTCATTTGGCCAACCTTCATGGACAGCGACACTCTCAAAAGTCGCCAGGTATGCTTCCACATCATCAGCCGGTGTCATCTTTTTGCAGGTGGTACGAGGCACGTACCAATTTTGGTTCAGCTGGCACAGTAGATGCAAATGCTTTTTTCAACTCCAGCAGAGCCTCTGCAAACTGTCGGTTCATCTCCTGGGCTGCCTGTTGTGCTCTAGCGGCCTCTGCGATTTGGCGGTTGGTTTCCCGCTGAGCTGCATTGGCCTGTAGCAGGGCCTTTAACATTTCCTCCATCTTTAGAATATGCCCGCTGAGTCCACCACGTGTGGGAGATTAGCTCACAGGGATCACCTTTTCCAGAAAAGTAAGGCCAGTTATATTATTAATATATACATATATGGGCTATACGTCTAAGATCACTAATTGGAGCCTATACACGGTGAGGCCAATTTATTGCAATCACAGTCAGTATATATACCAAGCCTTATTTGGCAGTCATTCACTACTCGGCCTGCCATGAGCCTGGTAATTTTTTGATCTGTCTGTGTATACAAAGGTAAGCTTCTCACTTAAGACCCTATACTACTCTTTAGTCTACACTGCTGTGTGAATTTTTTATATTTTGAGGCATAGATTAATGTGGTTGTAATCCACTTATTCATCTTCATTTAAATATATATATACCTTTTTTAAATTGATCATTTTTTGATTGTTGACATTTTTTGAGTAGACTTTATTCTTTGACTATCTTTGTTCAGCAGGCTCTCCAGTTTTTGCAGACTCCAGCTGCCCCCACCAGCCCATGATGGAGGCCTACACTCTTAATAGCCATCTTTGGGATCATCATCAAACATCTATTTTCTTGACGTTTTGGCCATGCTCTGCCAGTCAGACTTTCCAGAACCTGGTTGTTTTGAACTTTTGTAAGCACGCTAAATTCACACAAAAGCAGTCGATGTAAGTGTCTCTGTAATATGAATTTTTGATACGTATATGTTAGACATACAGTTATATTACAAATTTAATTTGATGTATTATTTATTGTTTATTAATATATTTAATTATCAACAGAATACCACCTAAGGTTACCCCTGAAGAAGTTTTCAGACACTTCGAAACGCGTTGGGTACTTACCTGCTGTCCATTGTGGTTATCTTCTGCACTCTGTGATTTGTATTATGCATTGCTTGCTTATTTTATAGCGTGTATATTTATATTTGACCAATAAAGATCCTTTGTTATTATATCCATGTTATTCCCAATTTTTGAAGTGCCTTTAAAGTCCCACCATTAGGGGAACCCCTCTTTTTTCTCTTATGGGCTATATGTTTTGCACTTTGTTGCTTTATTTCAACTCATTTTCTCTTATTTTTATATATTTATTTCTGTCTTCCCAGACCATCTGCAAGGGGATTGTTCCAATTCTTTGCCCCCCCCCCCCCCCCTCTGCTTCACCCCTCTTCTGCCGTGGTCTTGCTGCAGACCCAGTGAGGTTTTTCCTTTATTATTTGGTTTATTGAAGACATTTTTTGCTGTTTCTAAAATGAGTCTTGAGTCAATCCTGGATGATTTTTTTGACGAGTCTACAGTGATTATTGATCAAGTTATTAATTGACTGAGCATTTAAAAGGACCATCTTTTCTTCTCCTGTTTTTACATAATTATAAGCTGATCTGCACTTCACATGATGCTTTAAATGCAAGGTAATAGCATCAACCAGAGGTCATATCTGGGATATGGAAATAAAAATTGTAAAACTCTGTTTGTGGCAATGTGTATTGATATATGACTGTTTATCATATTTCAGAAGAATTGTACCCCTGTTCGTCACCCCTGAGAAAAGAGGACAGAGGCATTTTCTGGTTTTGTCCTAGAGCACACACAGCACCCCATCACAGAAAGAACCCCCCCCCCCTTGGGGGGGGATGCGAGGGGGGAAAGGGTGGGAAGGAAAAAACCCCCATTAAGGGTAGTTAAAACACTAGGGGAGGGCATCTCACCTATAAGAACACCAACTGCACAAGCCCCTAACTTCCCGAGGGAGAAAAGGGGGGTTACTCACCACACCATTGAAGCCTCGGAGGAATTTACTCCAGGCAGGTCACCTCCTCATCTTAGAAAAAGGGGTACTGCTGGCCTGAGGAACGCTGCGACTCTGGCGGCGACCAGGTCGTGCGCATTTTTTGTAAAAATAACAAAAAAATGCCAGGACCAGAGATCCCAGCAGGGAGCTAGGTCCTTACTTCTAAATAGGCAGAAAAAACATCAATGAACGAAAAAGAAACCAAAGATTACTTAAAGGAAAAAAGTTTGAGAATCACTTTTAAAATGACATTCCTTCCACAGTGGGAAATGTATTTATGCGAGGAAGACACTTTATATGGTAGATTTATGTACATCAAGTTTACTCTCTTACATCATTTGCTGCCATGTACATGGCAGTGCATGTCACACCTCACTCTTCACTCCATAGACAATCAAGATTTCATGGTTGGCGGCTTGTGGACACTGATTGATTACTTAATGGTTGATGTCCGACTTGTGGCACCAAGCTTGCTGTAGGGCAGAGGTGGCAGATCACCAACTGATGACTTTCTACCCAGTGGATGGGCACAAGCCAAGAATTTCTTTCCAAGTAGAGGGTGTGTGCCTCTTCTGTAAAACTCTAGGGATTATCTGTAATGATCGCTCCTGGCTTGCCGCTTCCAACAAGAATGGCTATGACCTGTAAGGCATAGGACTTGCATTGTATTTTCTCATGCTGGAATGCATGGGAGATGCCAAGGAGTGACAGCAGGACTGGCACAGCGCCTGAAGATAACAATGCAGGTAGATAGGTGTGTGAGGATTGCTGTGGGCACAGGCTGATGATTTGAAGATGGGAGGGTTATAATAGTCTGATGTACATAAGAACCATTTTCATCCCTCAGCGGAATGCCTGGTGCCGGAGGGCACCCCTGCAGTGCCTGGGCTCTGCCAGCTCAGGTTTATTTGCTTGGCAGAGTTTCATCAGCTTAAATGACATATAATCTTATCCTTTATTTCTTCTCATTCACATAGCAGGCGTGTGTTCTTAAAGACCAAGTAGCCATAAAATCCTGGAGGGTTGCAGAGACATCAGTAAGACCATCCACAGAAAAATGGGATTTTTGACTTACCGTAAAATCCATTTCTCTGATGGTCATTGACGGACACAGCTCCTTATCTTCTTGACCATTGGGTGCCCCCTAGAGGAGTAGAACACTTGGCAGGAAAAAGCTTGACTACGCCTATGGGGCAGTCCCAGGGGGTATAACTCCCACTCTCAACTATAGGCACTCAGTTTTGTTTTGCAGTGTCAGAAGAAATTCAACTCCACAGAGGGGTGGGTGCTGTGTCCGTCAGTTTACATCAGAGAAATGTATTTTACAGCAAGTCAAAACTCCCATTTTCTCTTTCGTTCATTGACGGACACAGCTCCTTCTCTTCTTGACCATTGGGATGTCCCAAAACAGTGTCAAACATGAGGGGTGGGAACAGCAAAATAAATTCCCAAGGCAAAACCGTAGCCAACCAGGTAACATGTAGCTCAACCATAAACAACTGGAGCTCACCTGAAAAAAACAATACACGCTCAAAGAGGACCAGCTCCTCTAAACAGCAGCCTGTAAAACCTTGCGGCCAAAAGAAGCATCCATAAATGCCAACATATCCACCTTATTAAACTTTATATAAGTGTGCACAGACGACCAGGTGACTGCCTTGCAAACCTGCAGCAATGACGCCTGATGACAGAAGGCCCAGAAGGCACTAAGAGCCCGAATAGAGTGGGCCTAAACAGGGAAAGAAGGAACCTGACCCCTAATGGAATAGGCCTGAATCACCGTCTGTCTGATCCACCTGGAAATGGTCGCAGCAGATGCGGCCAACCCTTTCTAAGGTCCATCAGTGAGTACAAATAGTGATCTGACTCGTGGGGTTGCCCGAACCACATCCAGGGAATGCTAGGCAATTTCCTTAGGATGTTTAGGCCTGGGACATAGGAAAGTCAACACAATGTCTTATAGTAGATAGTATGAGGAAGCCCCTGCAATATCACCAGAAAGAAAGAAGAAATGGGGATAGGAAATAGGTATATGCTAGAGGTAAGGGATAGCTGCGGCTCCTATTTCAGCCTTTCACAGGCAACTGAATATATAGCAAGTATTACAATAATGAAGCTGCGCTTATCCGTGGTATATATAAATAAATCAGATGGTACAAGTGCAATCCATAAGTAAATAAATCGTGACTCCTATGCTCTAGGTACAGTGACAGGATAAAGTGCTGGCGGTGCAACAAAAGGGGCTCGGTAGTATCCTTGCACCCGTAACGATACGCGCAGAGAGGTTAGGCTGATACGGAAGTGTAGCATCACGGACCGCTCAGAACCCCCGACACCGGATACTGGATACTGTTATAAGTTGCTACTTATTTTAATAAAACAGTTATCAAAAATACTACACCAGAAGAAGTTTTTTGTCTATCTACCCTTACTCGAAGCATCCAGGAAACTGTGACGCCCCCTGCCCCCTAGGGAGACCTAAGAAATATAAGGAACCCCGGTACCAGCTGCACTCTTGCAGCTGCAAGGATACTACCACGCCTTCCCACACAACAACCAACCCCCCCCCCCCCCCGGGATGATTGCAGGATCATTGGGGATCCCATCTTTTAATGCTGTAACCTTACAGCGGTAAGGGTGTAGCACACCCATAAGAATTATTTATTGGCTATCCCACTGTTCACCACCTGATGTTAAAATCACTCACCTGATACCATCACCTAATTTCATGCTACCGCCACTTTATTGATGTTTTATGCTGCTATTTATGATTTATTAGCTATGTTGACTATTGATGTTTTATGCTACTATTTATGATCTATTAGCTATATGGACTTTTTTGACTAGTTTTTCCTTATGGCTACTGTTTATGTATTTGATCATATCTTGGTGTCACAAAGCCATTTTATACACCTAGTCAACTTATTTACACTCTTAGTGTTTGTTGCTTTAATCACCGCCATCTATTTATTTATTTGTATTTTTTTATGTCAATGGCTTGTTTTAATGACTGGGACTGAAGCCTAAGTTATTTATTGCACCTTTGTTGCACTTATAGCTCCTTTTTAGTGGTACTCTGCTCACAGCACAGTAGCCACATCCTATTTACAGATTCTTCCATACCATTGATTTACTCTGCTGCCCCTTCTGGTGTGAAGAAGGGGGAGATGAAGACTTCTGATTTTTTAGGGTATCTAGCCCTGGACAGCAATATTTACTAGTCCCTGTTATAAGGAAAGGAGATACATGTGATGCATTTTATATGGGTGTAATAATACTGAGCTCTTCTGTAAGACTAGAGTTCTACTTTAACACCATGGCTTCTCTCACTAATTTCACCATATGTTATCTCAAATATATCAGTCTAATTTATGTCAGTGATCCGGAAAGAAAAAGCAGAATTTATTTATTTTGCCACTAAATCAATTTATTTTAAAGCTGAACTGTAGCTTTCTCTGCAGTCTTGTATGTTATACTGAAATTACCTAGTCTGACTTCACAGCACACTGTGAGCTTCTCAAAATGTGCATTAGAAACTGCAGTGAGTCAGATAAAGCCCGCCTCATTTCCTGCCATCATCTAGCTCTTTCCTCTTCAGTCTGGCTGTCCCTGGCCTGACCCTTTTATTAATTGGATTTCAGTTCTTTCAACCATGGAGGCTCAACATCACATGTGGGAGTTACCTACAGCGGCTTAAATGCAAATATAGCCTACCTAAGAACACCCACTTCTCCAGACTGACATCCACCCACCAAAGCATTTATAATTTGCATAACCCCTCCAAAGATCCTGCCTACTGTTTTCATCCAAGCTGAGGGCTTTTGAGAGGAGTACTGGGACAGGGTGTTTTGAGGTGTTCTGGAAGCTATGTACAGCACCCTGCCAGCCCCTCCCACCACCCATAATTTGCCTTCACTGTATAGAGAAGCACAGAGACCCAGCGATTGCATCAGTGGATCCAAAACATGGTATGCAATATAAATATAATTTTGTTTGTTTAAATCATTAGCATGTTGATGAGGGGGAGGGAATAAATACAGAAGGCAAAATATAAGAAGACTTCACTTACTCTTTAATATTTTATTTGTACCTGTAATACCCACACATCAAGCAAAGATTTTTGACTTACCAGTGGGAATAGCCGTACGTCTATAAATGAATAAATAATCCAGCAGAGCTGAGGCAGTACAGCACCTACACCTTTCATTCTTAGCAGAATTCAACATTTTAAAGTGTTACTAAACCTACAACAGTAAAATCAGTCTGTATATGCAGTAAAGCATGCTTATTATACTCACTGTGGAACCTAATGGGTTAATCCCTCGCATGGTGTAAAAAGGATGTTTGATACTGTCTTCGCTGATCCTCCTCTTCTTTCACTGACTCCAAAACAGGTCTGGATCAGACAGAGTTAGTAGAGTCAGGCTGTACATGCTCAGTTTGGAGTATATTGCTAGAGAGTTTTTTTTTTTTCTTGGGAGGGTGCATGTGATCAGCACGGGGCCAATCAGCACTGTCCAGAAATCACAAGACTGCTATATACTGCTGATTTTTGTCTTACCGTAAAATCCCTTTCTCTGATTTTCATTGGCTGACACAGATCCAGAACCTTCTTGACCACTGGGTTATGCTGCCCCCTACAGGAGTAGGACACTAGGCAGGAAAAAGCTTTACCACACCTATGGGGCAGTCCCAAGGGGGTATACCCCCACTTCCTGCCATAGGCATTCAGTTTAGTTGCAAGCAGTGTGAGAGGAAAAAATAACCCAACTCAATAGAGGGGTGGGTGCTGTGTCTGTCAATGAACATCAGAGAAAAGGATTTTACAGTAAACAACTCCAGAATCTTCTTGACCATTGGGAAGTCCCAAAGCAGTGTCAAACATGAGGGGTAGGAAAAAGCACAGCAGAACAAAAATTCCCAAAATGACCACAACATACAGGGGTATACAATGAACAGTTAACAACACGCACGCACCATAGGTTGAACTGGATGGACTGGTGTCTTTTTCAACCTCACTAACTATGTATCTATGTAACTAAACCTAGCCAACCAGATAGCATGGAGCCCAACCAGGAACAACTGGAGCTCACCTGAAAAAAAACATACACCCTCAAACAGGACTAATTCTCTCAAACCGCGGCCTGCAAAACGTTGCGGCCAAAAGCAGCATCCGCAGATGCCAGCATTTCTATTGTATAACATTTTGTGAAAGTGTGTACAGAGAACCAAGTGGCCGCCTTGCCAACCTGCACCACTGACGCCTGATGGCGGAAGGCCCAAAAGGCACTAAGCGCCCATGTAGAAAGCACCTTAACTGGGAACAGAGAAACCTGAACCTTGATGAAATAGGCTTACACCACTGTCTGTCTTTTCCATCTGGAAATGGTCACGGCAGACGCGACCAACCCTTCGCGAGGTCCATCCGTAAGAACAAATAGTAAGGCTGATTTCCTAAATGACTCGGTTGCCGCAAGGTACACCCTGATGGCCCGACCCACATCCAGAGAGTGCAAGGCAATCTTCTTAAGATGTTTAGGCTTAGAACACACGGAAGGCAACACAATGTCACTTTTTAGATGGAAACCAGAAACAACCTTAGGAATGAACGACTGACAAGGTGAAGCACCACCTTATCTCTGTGAACCACCAGGTAAAGTGAACGACAAGACAACTCCGCCAGCTCAGACACCCTGCATGCAGAAGAAATATCCACCAAGAAGGCTACCTTCTGGGACAATGTAAGCAGAGGAATCTCGCAAATATTTCCGAAAGGCGGGTCCTGGAGAACCGACCGCACCAAATTGAGATCCCACGAGGCAACAGAGATCGTACTGGGGAGACAAGTGGCGAACCCCCTGAAAAAAAGGTGCAAACCAAATAATTTTTTAGCCAAAGGATGCCAAGGCTGAAAACCTGGCCCTTGAAGGTACCACTGTACCGTGGGAATCACCACATCAAAAAAACCCTATCCTGCAACACCTGGCCTTCAACAGCCAAGTCGTTATAGCCAGCGACTGTAAAGCAGGATGGAAGATTCGGCTGAGACCCCCTGAGCACATCTGTGCTGAGGACGCCTCCCCACTCTAACAGGCTGGCATCCGCAGTGACAACCGTCCAGTACAGGGGGAGACATCCTTGTCGAAGTGCCAGAGAACAAAGTCACCTCTAGAGACCGTGGATTCTTGTCCCATTTCACCAGAATTTCTTTAGCAGAGATCTTCTGTGGAACTGTGCAAACAGACAGCCTCGAGGCTGGACATCCTCAGGCCCAGCACCTGCATGCAAGCCCAAAGGAGCGGAGGCGAGGCCAAAGGTCCACGCCACAAACTGAGAATGCTCCTCGCCCATGGCAAAATGGAGGAAGCGTTGGTGACCGGCACATATTGGAATGTGCAGATAGGCGTCCTTGATGTCGATAGAAGTGAAGAAGAAGAGTGAGAAGAAGTTTAGCGCCTTGTGATCCAGAATTGGACAAACTTTGCATTCCCTCCTGGGAATTGTAAAGAGGTTTGAGTAAAAAGCCCTGAAACCATTCCGAAATCGGAACAATCATCCCTTGAAGGAACAAGTCTTGCACTATCCAAAAGAGACCCATAAGTGATCTGGGGACAAGTGCAGGTTGGAAGGGAAGAACCTTTCCGGAGGATAAGAGCAAACTCGATCTCGTAGCCTGACCAAATAACTTTGTGGAGCCACGTGTCCTATACCACGGATGTCCATGAATCCGGAAAGCAGCAAAGACATCCCCCCACCCCAGATACGTGTGAGGGTGCCCTTTCATGCAGAGGCAGCCTTGTCCGCATGTCTGGAAGAGGCCGCTCGTGGCTGGCTAGACCAGGTCTTCTTGGAACCTCCGGTTGAGGCCCTGACTTTTGATCCCTTGTCTTGAGATCCAGAGGGATGAAAAAAACCTCTTCTGAGCTGAGGAGAATGGCCCACATCTACAACAGGCAGGAAAGGACTGGGCCAGGGGGGCAATTGCCCCCTGGGCTGCTCTGATGCCCCATAAAAAGGCTGCACCACTTCTGCCAAAGACATGCCTAAAGGATTTCTGGTAAAGAGAAGTATAAAGTCCCTGACCTACTGAGTGTGAGTTGAAGACAAGGACAGAGGAAAGAGTGCAGGCTCCCCCCAACCACCCCTGTTGGCCAGGCCAGGAACCCAGGTTCTGTCAGTGAGTAGAGAGTACCTGGAGGGGGGCCGAGTTGCTGCACCATGGGCCTCCGGTTTGTACTTGCCCTCTGGGCCGAAAGTTGCCAGTTAGCCCCTGACAACAGGGCTCCTTGCCTTTGATAGCCTGCGGAAGAAGAGTACTCTTCCCCCTGTGAGACCCTTATTGATGTCATCCAAGGAAGCTCCAAACAGGCAATCCCCTACAAGGGGGGGGGGGGGGATCAGATAAGTCCTTCTTATTGGTCTGGTCTGCAGACCGGTATTTCAGCCAGATAATACGCCGAACCAGCCACAGCGAACATATGGCGGGCCAAAGCCTCCGCCCTCCTATCAGTTGGATATTTAAAGACCAGGGACTGCTCAACCGGAATGAAGGTAGTTTAACATGGAAACCGACAAGTCCACTACAAGTGGTACCATCCACCTTTAACGCAGTTAATCCTCATAAGGAAACCGCAAGCAAAAAGCGCTTAGGAACCACTGCACTTTGGACAACCCCACTGTTTCGTGACAATGTTGTCAAAGTAAGCGGAAAAGGGAACACCCTCGCCTCTTTGGAGGGCCTGTGGGTTCCAAAAGGGACTGACGCAGCATCAGCCACAACAGTTTTTAAAGTGTCACGCACTGACGCAAATAGTGCATCCACCAGCGCCTTTTCATGCGCGGCTAGAGGAGCAGAGGAAACATCCTCACTATCTGAGCATTCAGGGTGCGTGGATGCAGACAACAGCCATTTAGGGGAAGTCGCCAACTGCGATCCCGCAAAGGGGACCCTGACCAATGGCCCTGATGGTCCCGCAGTGCTAAAAGTGGCAGATGCCCCACAAAATATTGTCGGCAAGGCTGTATTTAAAAAATGAAGCGCCCCACAGCGCCAACCCTTCCAAGCTGACCACATGGCCTAAATTTTTGTGGAGGCCCAACCGCAAGTGCACGAATCCCAGCCCGGCAGATGGCCAAAGGAAGAGTGGGGGCTTCAGCTTAACACACTGGGGCCGCCTCCAAATGGAGCCTATTGATCCAATGCATTCCTGGACCACACAGTACCCACCATATTACCAGAAACCTGTACTGAGACAATAAAAAGACTGTGATTGCTGACTTCTCCCATTGAGTGTTAGCTGTTTGGTTGTTATGCTTATCCTCTAGCATGATTATAAGTCCTGACTTCAGTATGACTTCACTTGCTGCATGTTTTGTTTCAGATCCATGGCTAAAGCCAGACACAGCCAGGAAATGAGCATTTGCAGAAGGTCAGCAACAGAAACCTCAAAGTTTATCTTATTCTAGATTAGAGATTTCCTTTACAGTGGAACCAAAGTCAGGAATACTCACCTTATTCTTCAAAGGTCGGACGCTGTCAAGGTCCCTTCCCGGGGCCAGCATCTTCTTCCCAGCTTCTTTCAGGTGCTGACCTTTGGCCATCTTGATTGGCCTCTGCCTGATGATATCACTCCCCCTGGCAATGAAAGAATAGAGGCCTATGCGCTGCTAATAAAGTATATGAAAGAAAAGAGTAAGAGGGAAATAAATGATGGTAAGGTGTAAAATAGTGGGACAAAATCCTATGGGAAACCAGCAGCCAATTCTGTATAATCACAAACACTGACAGAAGTAAAGGTATGGAGGGTGAATCGGTGCTAATTTCATAAAGTGCTCAAGTAATTAAATTAATAATGAGACTAAAACCTGGTAGAATGAATCATAAATAACGTAGTAAAAAACGCATCAATTTCCAATGACCAAAAAAAAAAAAAGCATAAAGTGGCTCAAATGATTAACTATACATGATGCCTCCACACAGCAAACAAGAATAGTCACCAATGAGATAAAAGAAATTCCAATATAAGAAGCTGGCAACATGTGGTGTGCAAAAAAATATATCAGATCCCAATATTAAAGGGTAGAAAAACGCATCATGCGGCAAAAGTGGCAACTATGTAGAGAGCATCCATACAATAAAGAAAATGTGTTGCAAGTAGAAATCAATAATTCCACAGTAAGGATATGAGAATATAGTGATGGTAAGTGCAAGGTGTAGCAAACATACCACTAAGTGAAAAAGTGTTGACATATGAGTGTGTCCCAATAAGATATAATCAAGTGCCAGATGAGATCCAAAGATAATAAATATATAAAATAATATCATTTTTTTAAGAACTTACCGTAAAATTATTTTCTCTGAGTCCTCTGACAGTCGCCGCCCACTCATACAATCTGCACGTCTGGGTATTGGTCTTATCCACAGGAGTAAGCAAGGCAGAAGATTTTGTTAGGATATACACAAAAACTTTGTATAGACACACCTACAGGGGGCTGTCCCTCTGATCCAATACCCCAGCTAGCTGCATTCCCAATTCAGTTTGGTGGCAAGCAGTATAGAGATCCATGAACCCCAAAAGAGGGGTGGGGGCGGCGACTGTCAGAGGACTCAGAGAAAATTATTTTACGGTAAGTTCTTACAAAAATTCTATTTTCTCTTACGTCCTCTGACAGTCACCGCCCACTCATACAATCTGCACGTCTGGGACGTCCTAAAGCAGTGTAGATGTGGGAAACGTAACCGTCAAAAAAGGCAACGCAGCACCCAGGTCAGAGAAAAGAACCTTTTCTGAACCAGAAAGGTAAAACACTGGGTAACAAGAAAGCTCAACAGGAGCGAAAAAAACCCCCAGGAAAGCAAAGTAAACAAGGGTAAAAAAAACCCAACAGGAGGAGACAGGCTAAAAACTACCCCGTCTCCGCTAAGGTACTGCCGCACTCAAAACTTTGCGGCAAAAAGAGGCATCTGCTGATGCCAGGACATCAAGTTTGTAAAATTTCGTAAAGGTATGCACGGACGACCAGGTCGCCGCCTTGCACATCTGAGTCACCGACGCCTGATGGCGGAAGGCCCAAGACGCACTAATCGCTCTGGTAGAGTGCGCTGTGACAGGGAAAGTGTCACGGTTCCCGCCATGGCTTACAGACAGCCAGGCGTGGTCGCCGTTAAGTACCTGACATGAAATTTGAACCTGTGTACTATAAAACTATAAAACACTGTCTCTCGCTTAGAGCAGTGTCAGTTCATTGCAGATCTTTTTTCCTGTTTGACAGACTTTGTTCCTGATCATTGTTCCTGTTTGACTGACTTTGTTCCTGTGTTCCTATTTCCTGAGCGTGTGTTCCAGACTCACTCCGGCTTCGCTCCTTGTTGTTCCTGAGATCCTTATCCGGACTCGTGTCATCCAGTGACTACAGTTATTCCTGGACTTCCCTTCCCATTGTATTCCTGCCGGTCCTGCTTATTGGATCACCTTCCCTGCCAGCCGTACCCTCCGAGGTCCCTCAGGAAGGACAAAAAGACAATACAACTTTCTGAAAGATCCAGTAGACGACAGATAAACCCTGATCGCCCGGACCAAATCCAAGGAATGCAAGGCAAACTCCTTAGGATGTTTAGGCTTCACAAACAGTGAAGGCAAGACAATGTCCTCGTTGAAATGGAAATCCAAAACCGCTTTTGGAGGAAAGGACTGATGAGGTCGCCCTAGGAACAACCAGATATGGGGAGCGGCAAGATAGTGCCGCCAACTCCGACACTCTGCGAGCAGATGTGATCGCCACCAGAAAGGCAACTTTCTGTGACAGCACAAGCAGAGGAATCTCCCGGATGTTCTCAAAGGGAGGACGTTGCAAAATGGTCAGAACCAAATTCAAGTCCCAAGGGGCATGGGTGCCCTCCTAGGGGGAGCCAGATGATGCACCCCTTGAATAAAGGTGCGGATCAAGGAATTTGACTCCAAGGGGCGCTGAAAGAGAATGGCCAGTGCAGACAACTGGCCCTTAATAGTGGTCAGTGCAAGACGCTGCTCCACACCAGTTTGCAGGAAAGCCAACACCCTCGCCACCGAGCGGGGATGGAAACCCCGCGATTCACACCAGGCAAAATAAGCCTTCCAAGTACGATAATAAATCTTACCAGACGAGGCCTTTCTGGCCTTGAGCAAGGTAGGAATGACCGCCGACAAAAGACCTCTGTCTCTTAAGACCTGGCTTTCAACAGACACTCCGTCAAAGCCAGCGACTGAAAAGCAGGATAGAAGATCGGTCCCTGAGACAGAAGTTCGTCTCGCAGTGGGAGCCGCCAGGGAGGTTCGACGACCATTTGCATGATGTCCGCGTACCAAGACCGGCGCGGCCAGTCTGGGGCCACAAGAATCACCCACCTCGGTTCCGAGACCAACCTGCGAAGGAATCTTGACAACAACTGAATCGGGGGAAAGGCATAAATCAGCCGATACCGAGTCCAAGGCACTACCAACGCGTCCGAGGCGTCCGCCAGAGCATCGCGTGTTCTTGCCACGAACCTTCCCACCTTGTTGTTTAGACGAGACGCAAACAGATCCACGTGTGGGGATCCCCACCGCGCACACAGCATCTGAAACACCTCCGGGTGGAGGGACCATTCCCCTTGGTCCAGGGTCTGGCGACTCAGATAGTCCGCCTGCCAGTTCTCCGGAATGTAAACTGCCGAAATCGCCGGGACCTGCGTCTCGGCCCAAGCCAGAATCTCGGCCACTTCCTTGGCCACCCGGGCACTACTAGTGCCCACCTTGGTGATTGATGTAAGCCACCGCAGTTGCGTTGTCCGTCTGCACACGCACTGGGCATCCCCGCAGACGATCTGACCAACGAAGCAAACAGAGCCTGATTGCTCGCAGTTCCAAGACATTTATCAGCAGGGAGGATTCCCCGTCCGACCAAGTGCCCTGGGCAGACAAATTGCCCAGAACTCCACCCCAGCCCGACAGGCTGGCGTCCATGGTGACCACAGTCCATAGCAACGGTCGAAAGGACTTGCCTTCCGTCAGAGCCGGAGACTGGAGCCACCACAGGAGATCCGATCTCACTTGGGGGCTCAAAGAGATCCTTCTTTCCAAAGAGTGAGGATGTCTGTCCCACCTGGCCAGAATCTCTGCTTGAAGAGATCTCGTGTGAAACTGTGCAAATGGGATCGCCTCGAAAGCCAAAACCATCAAGCCCAGAGACCGCATGCAGGTCCGAAGCAAGGAGGACTCGTTGTCCCTGAGGGACCGGACCTCGTTCTGTAGGATCCGGAGTTTGTCTTCCAGAAGAAAGACCTTCGCCTGGGTGGAGTCCAGAATCATCCCCAGGTAAGGGAGATGAACAGAAGGGGACAAGATCCTGAACTGCCCGATGGAGATCTCGTAAACGATCTGGGCTCAAATGAAGATTTGAGGGGAAGAATCTGTCTGCTGGGCGTGATCGAAACTCGATCTTGTACCATGACCGAATGAGTTCTTGAACCCACCTGTCCTGAATCTTGGCCAGCCAAGGTTCGGGAAAACAACGCAGACATCCCCCCACCCCTGAAACGGGTGAGGGAGCCCCTTCAGGTCGAGGCGGACTGAGCCGCTGTGCCAGTGTGGGCGGCTTTTGCCTTACCCACCCAGGGCTTCTTCTGGCCACTAGAGGCCTTGAAGGACTTACCTTTGCTTGTGCCTTGAAGGCACGAAAGGACCCCTGGTTAGGTTTAAAGGAGGGACCCTGCCTACCGCGGAAAGATTTACCCTGGAAGACTGGTCGGCCGACCAGCTTTTTAACCAAACGATGCGACGAATCGTAACTGCGACTGCAGAAAGTCGTGCGACTAAAGGGGCCTCATCTAAGGCCGCGTCACAAAGGTATAAAACAGCCTGACCTATTTGATCCACCATCTCCAGCATAGCAGGAGGGGCAGAGTCAGCAATTAGGGTGCGTTTAAGCGCCTTGGCCCACTCCACAACAGCCTGAGAGACCATGATCGAAGCGATCACGGGTTTCAGTAAGAAACCCGCTACCAGGTAGATGTGGCGGGTAAGAGTTTCCACCCGCCTATCTGCCGGGTCTTTAAACACCGGAGAGTCCTCCGCGGGCATTAAAGTGGCTTTATTTAACCTGGACACAGTGTGGTCCACCTTAGGAGCCGCAGTCCAGTGAGAATCTACAGGATCCGCAAAGGGAAAACGGTACTGAAATCTCTTGGGCACCACAAAATTGCGTTTTAAATTACGCTATTGTTCATTCACGGTATCGTGAAATTCCGCGGGACAGGGAAAAACCTGACCCGATTTCTGGGCTTTGCGGGTCCCAAAGGAAGACCACTTACCCGACAGGTGGGGCTCATCATCTAAATTGAAAGTGTCTTTTACAGAGCTAATGAGCAGACATTGCAGCGCGTTCCCTTGCTGATCCGGAGGGGGAATCCTCCTCCTCCTCCACTTCCGACTGAGACCCCTCAGGGGGTACACTGTCCGTGGCAACCAAATCTGGCTCTGAATCAGAAGACAGAGGGCATAGGCCTTTTCTTAGAAGCCCGGTCAGACATCAACAAATCCACTTTAGCATCAACAAATCCACTTGCAAGTGCAGCAGTAAGTGAGACTATAGCAGAGGATTCAGGAGTACCTGAACCCTCCACCAGATCTGGGGGGAACTTTCTATCCTGGGACTCCATAATAGCAATCTCAAATTTAAATGACGCTGGCCCTTTAAATCGTCGATTTCCGCGGTCCCCACCGCAATGAGGAGAAAGTCCTGTGCTACAGTAAACTGCAAAAAAATGAATGCTAGCAGGGATTCAGGCCAGGAAACACTGTAAAAATCTCCCAAGTGTGCTATACTTGCAACACGCTGCTGACTCGATCTGCATGTGAAGAGAGGAAGTGACCTCACGCTTCTAGTGGCAGACACAGCCCTGAGCCAAAAAAAAATGGTTGCCAATACAAGTCTATGGGGAAAGCTCTGGGAAAATGTCCGCTGTCCACACAAGGACATTGTGCCCACACTAAAGATGGTGCCCGATCTGCGCCAACAGCACTGCATAAAATGGCTGCTGCCCTCACAAACAGCCTGCCCACACCTACAATGGCAGTCGCGCGGTTTTGCACCGATTGCGGCCCCCACACACCATGTACTGTACCCAAAATAGGTGCACAAGCACCTCAGGGACTCCTGCAACCTCCCATACAGTGGTGGAACTGCCGCAGCGCCCCCACAGGGACCGGGAAGGGACACACAGGGACCGCACTTACAGACATGAGGGGGACATTACAGAACCCATACCGAACTGCCATCCCCATAAACAGAGGGCCCACATCCCCCCCCCCAAAAGACAATGTCAGACAGAGGGGTAGCATGGTACTCACCGGTCCATCGAAAACGTGGGTACCGCTCTGTGACAGGAGCCTCCCACTCTGGGTGGTGGTGCCGTCAGCCCAAGGGGAAGCTAGCAACACACGGCGTGCCGCAGTTGAGACATCCCAGCGAAGATAGCAACTTCGCAGGCTCGTCCCTGAGGCCAGGAACATGGTCGTTTGCTAGGCCTGGGCGTACACATAACATGCTAACGCTCGATGGCAGGCTGGGATTCCATAACGCTCCAGGATAACCAGTGCAATTCCCAGCTCCCCAAATGCTGTAGTCTTCCGAAGTCCGACTAACTAAGCGCAGGAACAAATAAAAAACGATCTTTGTAAAAGAAAAAACACTTTCCTAGAGAGAAAAAATAAGAAGAAGAAAAAAGGCTGAGACTGCAGCCCCAGCCAGGGAAAAGCCAGCCTACTCCTTTGCTAGGCAGAGACAAACTGAATTGGGAATGCAGCTAGCTGGGGTATTGGACCAGAGGGACAGCCCCCTGTAGGTGTGTCTATAAAAAGTTTTTGTGTATATTCTAACAAAATCTTCTGCCTAGCT
Source organism: Pelophylax lessonae (assembly GCF_965119305.1). NCBI lineage: Eukaryota > Metazoa > Chordata > Amphibia > Anura > Ranidae > Pelophylax > Pelophylax lessonae. Next base: position 181,722,877 of record NC_138780.1, on the reverse strand, counting down.
TACTCCTGTGGATAAGACCAATACCCAGACGTGCAGATTGTATCAGTGGGCGGCGACTGCCAGAGGACGTAAGAGAAATATGAAATTATATATAAAAGCACAATGTGAAATAATCAATATGCCTAAAAAGAGAAATCCATAAAATGCAATTGATATAAATAAATAAAGTCTTTGTGCAAAAGACTCTGTGAAAAAGTGGTATATCTTCACAATATATAAAATCAAAAATGATGAACTAAGTCCATAAAACTGCTAAAAAAGTCCATATGGATAAACAGTGCCAGTTTAAACAAGGTCAATCCTCCACCAGTGGTCCTTCACCCAAAAACAGAAATGCGCACTCACCAGACCATGTTGCTGTTGTGTTAGGACAGCTAATGCGTTTTTGTATATTATACAGCAGGTCTTGAGCCAGAAAGCAAATCAGGAGAGAGGATGACACCAGAGAAAATTCCTTCAAGTACTCCAACCAGCAGGAAGATATATCAATAGATATGCAAGAGAGAAAATGCTTTCCATAGTGTAGTATTAATAACAGACAACTAAAAACAAGAAAAAGCCAAACACAAAGGTCCAATCTTCAGAGCATCACTTACATGAGAAGCCACCAGAACCCACAATAGCACTGATGGCTATGACCTCTGGCATGTAATGCTGCTCTACGGCCGTTTCACGTGAAAACGCCAGAGGTCCTAGCCACCAGTGCTATTGTGGGTTCTGGTGGCTTCTCATGTAAGTGGTGTTTTGAAGATTGGACATTTGTGTTTGGCTTTTTCTTGTTTTTAGTTGTCTTTTAATAAATACTACACTATGGAAAGCATTTTCTCTCTTGCATATCTATTGATATATCTTCCTGCTGGTTGGAGTACTTGAAGGAATTTTCTCTGGTGTCATCCTCTCTCCTGATTTGCTTTCTGGCTCAAGATCTGCTGTATAATATACAAAAACGCTGTCAGGAAGGTCCTGCCAGGAGACAAGTTGGCAACCGCAGGCAAGCTCCTGCCCCTTGAATTTCCCAAAGCTAATTGACTAATTGGCAAACGTGAAAGCCCCAGCATGTGAATTTGAGTGTGCTGCGCACCTGATGACAGTTAAGCATCAAGAGGCCTATTAAAGCTAGATCTGCTCCCAGGATCAGTGCTGTCTCGTCTACAGCGTTCCGTGCCAGTCCTGCTTCCTGTTACCTGTGTTGTTCCTGAGATCTTAACCCGGCTTGTCTTTGACCACTCCAGTTCTCCGCCTGCACCGACCCCAGCTTGTTCTTTGACCATTCTCCAGTCTCTCCACTTGTACCTGATCTGACCTCTCTGTGTATGACCCGGCTTGTCTGACTGCTTACCTTCCAGTTTACCTCGAGGCTCCCTAGTTGCTGTATTGATCCAACTACTCCCAGGACGCCTGCCTCCGTCTGGAACTCTACGCTACAAGCAGTCCTGCAGCCTGCACGTCCACCGCCACTCGCGCGACTCTGCGCTTCCTGTTTACTCTATCAGGGGCTCTGAGTCAGAGGTGTAAGAGAGGCCTTCCTCCGCACATTCAGGCTCTACCTACCAGGTACATGACAGTACGAGACAGCCATGTCTGAGCCTGAGCGAGGAACCTCTCCCCTGGATGAATTATGCCTACACCTGGCCGGCCTCACACAGGCCGTCAAGAGCCTGCAGGAAGGTTATACACGGTTGGAGGAACGTGTTCAGACACTGTCAACACCATCTACAGCTTCTAATGCTGCGTGCTCACCTTCTGCTGGGAACTCTGCACCATCCACAGTTGTGATGCTCCCGCCGGAACCCAGAGTACCTACCCCCGAGAGATTCTCGGATGATCGCAGCAAGTTCAGAGCTTTCTGCACCGCTTGCGAACTTTATTTTGCCTTACAGCCCAAAACCTTCTCTTTGGAGACCACGAAAGTCGGGGTTGTCATCTCCCTGCTGCAGGGGGAACCCCAAGCATGGGCTCATCGTCTTCTAGAGCAGAAAGCCTCTTCACTGGACATCCTGTCCTCTTTCTTCAGCGACATGGCCCAGATCTATGAAGACCCTCAGCAAAATACTACTGCAGAAGCCGCACTCCATTCCCTCCAGCAAGGCCACAGAGCGGTCGAGGAATATGTTTCCGATTTCAGGCGTTGGAGTACAGACACAAATTGGAATGATGCGGCAATCCGCTACCAGTTCCGCATGGGCCTTTCAGAAGCCCTAAAGGATGAGCTAGCCCGACTTGGGGTCCCACACTCGCTGGAAGATCTCAAAGTTATCCATCCAGATTGATCGGAGATTGAGAGAACGCAGGGCGGAGAGATCTGCCAGACCATATCGTCCTGTGTGGATGTTGCCTCGAGTAGCTAACTCACCAGGCCCGGCTTCTTTTGAACCCTCAGCACCTGCTCAGGATGTGCCTGAACCCATGCAGCTTGGCCTACTCCGTCCTTCGCTTACCAACGAGGAATGACAGCGCAGGCGGCAGAACAATCTGTGCCTTTACTGTGGGGAACCAGGCCACTATGTGAGAAATTGCCCAGCCAAACTCCGTAAGTGGTTGTCTATCTCTTCTCCCAGGTCCTCAGACCTGCCAAACGGTTCTTCTCATCTGGTTCTCTCTGTTCTGTTACAGCTTCCAGGAGGAACTATTCAAGTACCAGCTATAATTGATTCCGGGGGCCTGCAGCTGTTTCACAGACTTATTCTTTGCCGCTGTACACCGGATACCCTTACAGTCCAAGGCCCGGAAGCTTTCTGTTCATCTGGCAGATGGGTCCACCATCAAATCTGGACTTGTTTCTCAAGAGACCACCCCTTTACCTGTCACCACCACTTCCAACCACCAGGAACTTTTACGTTTGGATGTCATAGCCTCACCTTTGTTCCCAATTATCCTTGGCATGCCTTGGCTGCAGGCACACAACCCTCACATTGATTGGGTTACACAGGCGATCCAGTTCAAATCACCCTACTGCAAACAACATTGCATGCCAGGACCACCATGTTCCCCATCAGCCTTGTTATATATGGATACTGACCCTGAGGTTTGCAAATCTGTCCCTAACACGTACCTGGACTTTTCAGACGTTTTCAGTAAAAAAGCAGCAGAAACTCTCCCTCCTAATAGATCCTATGATTGCCCCATTGAGCTACTCCCAGGGGCTGAGGTGCCTTTCGGACTAATCTTCCCCTTATCTGAACTGGAACTTGTAGCTCTCAAGGACTACATTGACGAGAGCCTGAAGAAAGGGTTCATTCGCCCATCAACCTCTCCAGCTGGAGCAGGCATATTTTTTGTGGAAAAAAAGGATCATTCTCTCCGACCTTGTGTCGACTATCGTGAGCTTAACAAAGTCACGGTCAAGAACAGGTACCCCCTACCTTTGGTACCCAAACTTTTTCAAAGACTCAGGTCAGCCACAATTTTTACAAAGCTGGATCTCCGAGGGGCATACAATCTGGTCCGCATACGAGCTGGGGATGAGTGGAAGACCGCATTTCGTACCGGATTCGGGCATTTTGAGTACCTGGTGATGCCTTTTGGCCTATGTAATGCCCCTGCCACATTCCAGCATTTTGTCAATGACATGTTTAGGGACTTTCTGGATCTCTTTGTCATCGTCTACCTGGACGATATTTTGATCTTTTCCCCTTCTTTAGAAATCCACCGAGGACACGTAAGAAAGGTGCTGACCCGCCTTCGACAACATGCCCTGTACGCCAAACCAGAGAAATGTGAGTTTGAGCGCCAAAGCATCCAGTTCCTGGGATTAATAATCTCCACAGAGGGTATAAAGATGGATCCCCAAAAGGTCACAGCCATTCTGGATTGGCCAGCTCCCACAGATAAGAAGGGAGTACAACGCTTTGTAGGATTCGCAAACTTCTACAGAAAATTCATAAAGGGGTTCTCGGCCATCATTTCTCCCATCACACAGTTGACCAAGCATAGCAACCGGTTTTCCTGGACTCCCGAAGCCCAATCCGCTTTCGAGACTCTTAAGCAACTGTTCACATCTGCACCTATCCTTAAACATCCCGATCCAACCTTACCATACGTGTTGGAGGTTGACGCATCAGAATCGGCAGTAGGAGCAGTACTCTCTCAACGCCGGGGGGCCAAAGCCCTTCTGCACCCAGCTGCATTATTTTCACGTAAACTGTCATCGGCAGAAAAGAATTATGACGTAGGGGACCGTGAACTTCTTGCAATAAAGGCTGCACTAGAGGAATGGAGATATCTCTTGGAAGGGGCAGCTCACCCCATACTCATTTTTACAGACCATAAAAATCTTGAGTACTTGAGGACAGCAAAACGTCTGAGACCACGTCAAGCCCGGTGGGCATTGTTCTTTTCAAGATTTTCCTTCCACATAACCTTCAGGCCTGGGTCGAAGAATACTAAACCCGACGCTCTTTCCCGCATGTTTGGTGAACCTGAGGAAATAGAGCTTCCTGACACCATTCTTTCCTCTGGAAACTTCCTCTTATTGCAAGAGGACATCTTCTCCCAAATCAGGCAAGCTTCGGTAGGAGTCTCCGCTTCTTCCGAAACACCCTTGCAAATAAGGAATGGACTTTTATGGCATCAAGACAAAATCTTTGTCCCAGAAGAAGTACGTGTCCCTGTCTTAAGCTTATGCCACGACCACGCATTAGCAGGTCACTTTGGAGCCAGTAAGACAATTGAGCTGGTCCAGCGTACCTTCTGGTGGCCTCATCTGGATAAGGACTGCAGAAAGTATGTGGAGACATGCACCACTTGTGCCCGAAACAAGGGTAACAGGACCAAAGCATGGGGTCTGCTTCAACCACTGCCAATCCCGGACAGACCATGGAGAATGATCTCAATGGATTTCATCATGGAACTCCCTCCTTCAGAAGGGTACACAATCATTTATGTAGTCGTTGATCGGCTGTCCAAAATGGCACATTTTCTTCCTATGAAAGGCACACCATCTGCTCTAGAGACAGCACGGATTTTTATCAAGGAGATAGTGAGGCTCCATGGAATCCCAGCTAACATTGTATCTGATCGAGGGGTTCAATTCACCTCAAGGTTTTGGAAAGCCCTCTCAAGAACCCTGGAAATTGACCTATCCTTCTCTTCGGCCTATCACCCCCAAACTAATGGCCAGACGGAAAGGACCAACCAAACCCTGGAGCAATACCTGCGCTGCTTTTCTTCCTTTTCCCAAGATGACTGGATATCATTACTTCCTCTAGCTGAATTTGCCTACAACAATTCCAACCACTCTGCTACCAAACAATCCCCATTCTTTGCCAACTATGGCTTCCACCCATCTTTTTTACCCAGCACTATCCCGGAAAGCTCTGTTCCAGCTGTGCTAGAAACCGTAACCTTCCTGGAAACCAACAACAAGCTACTACAGGAAACAATAACCAAGGCACAGGAGTACAACAAAAGAATGTTTGATAGAAAAAAGCGTGGGGAATTAATTCTGGAGCCTGGCGATCAAGTGTGGTTATCCACCACCAACTTAAAATTAGCATGTCCATCAAGGAAACTGGGACCTAAGTTTGTGGGGCCATTCCCTGTAAAGAGAAGGATCAATAATGTGGCTTACGAATTAGAATTACCAGCCTCCTTTAGGATCCACCCGGTCTTTCATGTGACCTTTCTGAAACCTGCCTCTCCCAACCCCTTCCCAGAACGAAACTCTGGCCCACCCGAGCCAACAATAGTAGAGGGAGAAGAGGAATATGAAATTGAGGCAATTATGGACTGCAGGAAAAGAGGTAACCAAATCCAGTTCCTGATCAAATTTAAGGGATATGGCCCCGAGGACAATTCTTGGTAACCCGATAACAACATCCACGCCAGCAGACTCCTATAGACGTTTAAACGGTCCCATCCGGATAGGATGGCCCAGTTGGGCATCCGGAGGCTGCCCATTGGGAGGGGGCCATGTCAGGAAGGTCCTGCCAGGAGACAAGTTGGCAACCGCAGGCAAGCTCCTGCCCCTTGAATTTCCCAAATCTAATTGACTAATTGGCAAACGTGAAAGCCCCAGCATGTGAATTTGAGTGTGCTGCGCACCTGATGACAGTTAAGCATCAAGAGGCCTATTTAAGCTAGATCTGCTCCCAGGATCAGTGCTGTCTCGTCTACAGCGTTCCGTGCCAGTCCTGCTTCCTGTTACCTGTGTTGTTCCTGAGAGCTTGACCCGGCTTGTCTTTGACCACTCCAGTTCTCCGCCTGCACCGACCCCAGCTTGTTCTTTGACCATTCTCCAGTCTCTCCACTTGTACCTGATCTGACCTCTCTGTGTATGACCCGGCTTGTCTGACTGCTTACCTTCCAGTTTACCTCGAGGCTCCCTAGTTGCTGCATTGATCCAACTACTCCCAGGACGCCTGCCTCCGTCTGGAACTCTACGCTACAAGCAGTCCTGCAGCCTGCACGTCCACCGGCACTCATGCGACTCTGCACTCTGCGCTTCCTGTTTACTCTATCAGGGGCTCTGAGTCAGAGGTGTAAGAGAGGCCTTCCTCCGCACATTCAGGCTCTACCTACCAGGTACGTGACAAACGCATTAGCTGTCCTAACACGACAGCAACATGGTCTGGTTTCTGTTTTTGGGTGAAGGACCACTGGTGGAGGATTGACCTCGTTTACACTGTCACTGCTTATTCATATGGACTTTTTTTGCAGTTTTATCTACATACATTACTAATATCTACATACCAGCAAGGGATGTAGTGTTATAGGAAATATAGCAAAGGCGCAGCTATTGGGTGTACCGCAATACGGATTATTTACATAAGCAGTGGATGTCGAGTGAGCCCCTATTTGAAGCCCCCAACAGAGAAGGAGGAATCCATCACCCCCCATCCTTGAGTGGATACTACCTTAAAGCGGAGTTCCACCCAAAAGTGGAACTTCCGCTTTAGGGAGTCCTGACCCCCCGACATGCCACATTTGGCATGTCATTTTTTGCGAAACCGCAATGGCGTCCAGTGAGGTAGCCACCTCACCGATAGCATCCCTGCAGCGAACAGGGATGGGTCGTTTAATATTCCAGGGAAACCTGACTGAACGCTCGATGGCAGGCTGGGAAGCCCCTGGCCCTGAACCCTGGGATCCAGGGTGGCCAGTCCGAGACCCAGCTCCGCACGATCATCTTCATCCGAAGAAGCTAACTAATGCTGAAAAAATAACAGCTAAGTAAAAGAAAGAGAAAAAGACTCAAAATAAAATCAAAAAGAGAATAGAGGCTGAGACTGAGAGCCCCAGCACAGGATCAGCCTGCTACTCCTAAGCTAGGCATTAGAAACTGAGTTGGGAATGCAGGAAGCAGGGAGGTATTGACTGAGGGGACCACCCCCTAGGGGTGGGATATGCTAAAAGCTTTGATATTAACAAATTTTGTTGCCTAGCTACTCCTGCGGAGCAAAGGTCAATAACCCCATTAGTGATGAATATGAAGTGGCGGAGACTGTCGGAGGACGTAAGAGAAAAGTGTATTTTACTCTTCCACAATAAAAAGCCTGCCTGCTCGCAGTTTTTTTTCTAGCCTTTAGTTCCGCTTTAAGAAGATGATGCGACAATTTTTTTTAGCGATTCCTGGCGGGTGGTGAATAATCCTTTTTATCTGAACCAGAAGGAAAACATCACAACATCCGAAGAGCTCATGTTTGTACGAGTGAATTTATACATTGCTTTCAATTATTTGATCTGAAGTCATTTCAGGTGTAATGTGCCAGAAAACAACAACAATGTACCTGCAGGCCTCCTATCCCTATCCCAGCTTGACTATAGCGATATGCTGCTCTGTGCCTTATCAGAAGACTTAGAACATTTCATGCAACAAAGTCCGTCTTTCACAGTGTGTCCCCTGTCTATCTCTTGCAGCATGTCCACAGTTTATGACCGTCTCTGGCAGCACGTACCCCTGTTCTCTGTCTCTTGCAGCATATCCCTGGTTTATGACTTAACTTGCTGCTTGAAGCATGCCACTAAGTTCCTGACTGTCTCTTGCAGCATGTCCCAGCCTCTGTCTCCTATAGCGGGTGTCCCCAACCCCCGAGTTTGGTGGGCAGGCAAGCGAGCGAGCAAGCCAGACGGCCAGGGGGTGGGCAAGTGAGCAGATACAGGACATCATCTGTCACTGCCCGCCCTGCATCACTGCAGTTCTGCCCACACTGTGCAGCGGCGGGCAGTAGAGAGATTACATCATCTTTCACTGCCCACCCTTACTCTGGAACCCAGCCATTGCGCAAGTGCTAAAAAGCTGGGGAGAGCCTGCCAGAAGCCTCTTTCTCTGCTGTCGCATGTCACCAAATTGCCTTTACATTTAAAAAGTGACAAGCTGCATCTGATATTTTTTGATTTCAGGCAACATTGGGAAGTTTCAGCTGGTGGCAGGATAGTGGCAATCTGCATCTTGCGACGTGGCAAGTGACAAGCTGCATCTGGCGGCAGTGGCAGGTAACACACTCAGGGCTCCCACTGATTCTGCATTATGGTGAGTTGAGCCATTTCATTTTATATTACTATGCAATAATATAAATAATGCACTTCAATCATCCTGACGCTATTTTAACCATGGCACCATGATGATTAAAGCGCCAACACCAGTCACTGCTCCGACAAATTGCCCGCAAAAAAAACGCACCACGCAGCCGGTCCCCGGTTCCAAAAAGATTGGGGGCCGCTGTCCTAAAGCATGTCCCCAGTTTATGACTGTCTCTTGCAGCATGTCCCCAGTGTTTATTCCCTGTAGCATGTCTCTAATCTCTGACTGTTTTATTACACTTGTGCAGAACATCCTTAGACTTTACCACTAGACATGGGCCGAACACCCCCCTGCTCGGTTCACAGCGGAATTCCTGGGGAAATGTTCTAACCTGAATGGCGAACCATTGAAGTCTATGGGAGCCAAACTTGAGAAATATGATGATATGGTATCAAAAATGGATTTTAAGGGGAACCTTACCCAAAAAAAAAAAAAAAAAAAAAAAGGCGTGGACCCCTCCCACATTTCATACCAAATCCTTATCTGGGCATGCAGCCTGGCAGGTCAGGAAAGGGGGGTACAAGCAAGCACCCCCCTCCTGAACCATACCCGACCATCTTCTCTCTACATGGGGGGGTGGGTACTTCCACATCTGTGGCCAGTGGTTGTGGGGGACTGTGGGCGGAGGGGCTTATCGGAATCTGGAAGCCCCCTTTAACAAGGGTCCCCCAGATCACTACCCCCACCCCTATGTGAATGAGTATCAGGTACATTTTACTCCTACCCATTCAACAAAAAAAAAGTGTCCAAAAAAAAGCAGGAGACGAGTTTTTGACAAATCCTTTTTTAAAAAATAGTGTTCCTCGATGTAAATCCATTAATCACGCTTCCCGTCAACCCCAAAAAAAAAAAAACGCCCCGCCTTCTAAGACGGCTGGCCGCCGAATGCCTCCTCTGCGCTTTGTCAGTTCTTAAGAACTGACATCACTCGTCCAGCATGCACTGGTCCGTGACTTTACAAGGGGGGGGGGGGGGGCACCAGGTGAAATTGCCATAGAAGAACTGTCAAAGCTCAGAGGAGGCATTCGGCGGCCAGCCGTCCCAGAGGCGGAGCATTGCTTTTTTTTTTTTCATTTTTTTTTTAAACGGGTTCGGTGAGCAGAATGATTGACAATGAATTTACATCAAGGGACACAATTTTTTAAATTCACATGGGAAAGGGGGCTGGGATCTGTGGGCCCCCTTTAATGAGGCTCAAACACATGCCTGGGTGAACCATTCACCCAACACTATTTACCACTGCTTGTAGCATGACCTGTAGTATGTCCACAGCCCCTGACCATTTTGTGAAGCAATATACTGTACAGAATATGTCCTCCACTAGTGATCTCTGGAGCGAAGGCTATATACATACACACACACACACACACACACACACACACATTATATATATATATATATATATATATATATATATATATATATATATATATATATATACATACATACATACATACACACACTGTATATCAGGTTGACCACCATTGTTCTATATACACAGACAAAGGACCTCTCCTGTTTCTGCTGCATTTTGCTGATAATGATGTACCATAATAACTGTACTTGCCTACCTTTTACATCGAAAGCATCTGTACATAAATGGTATTACTTTATAAATAATTATTAATACCGATATTATGTGAGAAAGGTGGGTGTAGATAAAGGAATATGGTTGCACATGCAAGATAAGTTTGCAGCCTGGTGCTATGTGCACAATAAAGTTACAGACTGGTGGTACACCCAAGATGAGGCTGCAGGTTGGTGGGCAATGCAGCATAATCTTGAAGGCTTATGATATATGAAGGTTAAGATTGCATGCTGGGGAGGTTTGCAGGATAAGGTTGTAGTCTGGTGGGATATGCAGGATGATGATATATGCAGGATCTGCCCATCCCATGTCTCTAGTATCAGATGGTTTGCACAGTCTGGGAGGGGAATGTTGGTTCAGTTACTCTTTTGACTGTTTAATCTCACTGAAAAAAATAGAATCTTTACAATAGCAATACATTTTTTAACAGTGACTGGCAGCTATTGTGCAATGTTTACAGTTTGGCATCACTATGGCAGGGGAGGAGGGGTAACCAGAGAGTCATTATGTGCAAGAGAGGCAAAAGAGTCTTATTCCAACAATACATCTTGCAACTTCTGTCCTGTCTCAAAATGTGGCCAAGGCAAAGTTATTAATGCAAAAAAGGTATTTTGTTCCAGAACCACCAAGAGGCTTGTGAGTCATGAAGCTTGGAGAAACTGCAAGAAAGTAATGTATCTCACACCTTAGGGCTCAAGAAAGGCAAGGGGTCAGATGTCCTACAGAGAGACCCTTCATGTTAGTTTACAGTATATCTACATCATCTTATCTAATGTTGGTAAAAAAAAAAAAACAAAACCCAGAAACAATCATTTGTCTCCATGTGACAATTTCACCTTCCATTTCGGTGGCAGGGTCTGGTACTCCTCTGAACAGCTAAGAGCCGCTATGAGTACAGCCCAGTCCTAAAAACGCATGGAACCAGAAGTGTGCATGTGCAGTAGAAGTTGATGTGGCTGGTACTTGACTGTGCAACAGGCTGTGCCACACAGGAAAATGGTAGTAGGGTTGCAGGTAAGTGTTTAGGTAGGTGCTTCCACTGAGGGGGGTACAACTTCGTTGTCTTGTTAATTGCTAATGTTAATTGTTAATCTTGTTAATTCCTCATGGAAAATATGTAATAATTTGAAATGTAATCCTTTTTTTTTGCATTTTCTGCGACTCATTGGACCTCAATTATTCTTGATCTATACCTCCTCCCTAAGTCTGCTGAGAGCTTCCTCTGGCTTCTCTTTCAGTCCACCCCAGAGTGCTAGGGGTAGCCCTGGACTCTGAATTCTCGTTTCAGCCCCACATCAAATCGCTCTACAAATAATGCTGCCTAATACTCCACATCTCCAAAATATGCCCCTTTTTACCCGACACCACAAAGCTCCATGGTTATGTCTCACCTCAACAACTGCAACTCCATCCTCTTTGGTTTACCTTTACATAGGCTATCTCCCCTTCAGTCCATCATGAATACTGCTACCAGACTCATCCACCTTACCAACTGGGCAGTGCCTGCTACCCCTCTCTGCAAATGCCACTATCGGTGGATAATCATCATTTTTCTACCTCAAATATTGTGACTGTCATCCAGTTTAGCATGTTTCAATTGAGCCTTCTAAACCAGGGGTCTCCAAACTTTCTAAACAAAGGGCCAGTTTACGGTCTTTCAGACTTTAGGGGGGCCAGAATGGATCCCATAGGCTTGGTGGTCAGTGGAAGTTAAAAAAAAAAACAACAATAATACATCAATGGTGTAGAATAGTGCCCCATCCTTGGTGTCAGTGGGAAAATAGAGTTCCCCATCTCTAGTGTCAGTGGGAGGAATAGTACCTCTTTGTTGGTGTCAGTGGGAGGAATTGTGCCCCAAGGGCCAGATAAAGGGAAGTAAATGGTCACATCTGACCCACGGGTGGCAGTTTGGAGACCCCTGTTCTAAACAAGATTGGAATAAGAATAATACAGCACTGTACAGTCATGTAGAACTGCACTACTGCCAGTACTATAATATATTTCATTCTATTCAATCTTCCATTCATCCCTCATCTATTTATGCACATCATACAATGTGACACTATAATGTGTACTCCACAACAGCGCTGCATCCCAAAAGCAATTAATTGGATGTGTGTCTGTACTAGCGATCAACCAATATCGTTTTTTCATTGCCGATACCGATATTTTGCTGATCGCATATCAGTATCGGCAGATATTGGCCGATAGTTTCACACATGTAAAATTTTGCCCAAAAAACACAAATTTCGACAAAATCTCTTAATAAACACGTTAATCTTTATTTATTAACATTTTTAACATTCTTCACACCTTAACCATGAAAACTGACATGAAAAGTGCAATTGCAGGGGCATTTGCATTTCACATCCTCTGATTGTGCATTAATGCATAATAAAGTGCTGCAGTAGTGGACTCACTGCAATATTTTTAATTCACTACTGCACTACAGTGCAAAACTGCTAGAAAAAAAGCTAGGCAACAAAACAGCTACACAACACATAGTGGATTGGACTGGAGTCAGTTGAGGACTACCTCTGCAGTAAGGCACTCACTGAAACTACTGCAGTCAGTGCAAAACTGCTAGAAAAAGAGCAAGGCAACAGCTATACATGTCACAGTGGATTGGACTGGAGTCAGTGGAGGACTACCTCTGTCCGCAGTATGGCACTCACTGCAAATACTGCAGTCAGTGCAAAACTGCTAGAAAAAAAAAAAAAAGCTCCCAGTTAAGTAGAACAATATTATAATGCAGAAAGCAGAACATTTCAGCATGTCCATGGTCACCTGTTAAGGGTCTTCTGTTTTGTTCATACAATGCTGCCACTTCATATACATGCCACTTCATATACATGCTCAGTAGGAGTGGAGGACAGAGGAGCAGAGAGAGAGAGGTATTGTCTAGCATGGGAAGCAAGTCTTTTGTAGCGTGCCTCATTTTCTCTCCACCACTGAAGAGGATCACTTCTTCCGTCAATTACTGCTTCTTTCAAATAGAGATGAAGTTCATCATCCAGGCTCATAGTTGCAGATTCAGAAGAAATTGAGTCCTCCGCATGAGACCCCAATTAAACACTGAAAATGTCCTGATAAATTCGACCACGATTATTAAGATTCTCTTCTGTTTGCTGACGTATTTTTAGACATTTGTCTGTTTTTGCAGCATGCTGCTCTACATAAAAATAGTGTTCTGAACTTGTCTTTTCGGCAGGAACCTCATGTTGAATATCTTCTGTCAGCCATTGTTTCGCCAACATTTTTTATCTCTTCATGCTTCTCAAAACATAGATCAATCAAAGCTCTTTGGCTTGACAGACCATCATTTGAAAGTTGGAGGGTGTTGTGTGCCATGACACTGAGGTCTGACATAGCAAGCCTCATTCCTTTCTGCATGTTTGCTCCACTGTCTCCAAGTTGCGCAAGCATCACTCGGTCTTTGTTGATTCCCCATTCTTCAAGCATGCCTAGAAACATTTCTCTACTGTACTCAGTGTGGGATCTTTGCATCACTTTTGTATTTACCACCAATTGCCTCTTTTTGTCCATCCGCTGTCAATGAAGTGGCATGTAAGAATAATTAGTGACTTAGACTCTGTTTGTGACCAGCAGTCCGTTGTGAATGAGAGTGAGTTGCCAGCATTCTCTGGTTGCAGCATAGCCTTTACTTTGTCAACAACCTTTTGGTGAAGCTTTGCCAGCATTTCCGTTCGATAATACTTCTCCCACTTCAGTGTGTAGCTTGGCTCAAGTATGGACATCAACCGCTGAAATCCTGAGTCAGACACCATTGTAAATGGCTGGTTATCAGTGACAATCATCTCTGTGATTACTCTGTCCAGCAGTTGGGATCTTCCATCTGAATCTAGACAGTGACATCTGTTTCTTTCACAAACAAAAATCTGTTATTGTTGCCTGGGATGGTGGAGGAGGTATTGAATTAAAATCACATTGATATTAATTTTGTTTTTTTCTGTGCTGCATGATACAATTCAATATTATGAACTCTTAAATGGGCCAAAATATTTGACGTATTTTTGTCTTTTGCAGTTACTAATCCCATGCTTATGTTGTTTGTATACGTGTTGCACACTGCTGCTTTTCCTGGAGAAAGTTGAGATGAGAAATAGTCCCAGACCACACTTTTACTTTTTCTCTCCTCATTCATCTCCATTTCAATTTGAAAGACACAAAAAAGATTTAGAAAATGGCTTGCTTAGGTTGCTGCTGCTGCTGATACTGGCACCCTGTTGTGGGTTGGTGGCTGACGCCTGGCAGTGTGGGTTGCTTGCTGGCACCCTGTTGTGGGTTGGTGGCTGACGCCTGGCAATGTGGGCTGCTTGCTGGTATCCTGTTGTGGGTTGGTGGCTGATGTCTGGCAGTGTGGGTTGCTTGCTGGCACCCTGTTGTGGGTTGGTGGCTGACGCCTTGCAGTGTGGGTTACTTGCTGGCACCCTGTTGTGGGTTGGTGGCTGATGCCTGGCAGTGTGGGTTGGTGGCTGACACCTGGCAGTGTGAGTGGCTTGGTGTCCCCCTGTTGTGTGTGGCTTGCTTGCAGGAACACTGTGGTGGGTGGCTGGCTTGGTGTCACCCTGTTCTGGGTAGCTGGCTTGCAGGAACAGTCTGTGGTGGCTGGCTGGGTTGCTGTCACCCTGTTATGGGTGGATGGCTTGCAGGAACACTGTGGTTGGTGGCTGGCTGGCTTGGAGTCACCCTGCTCTGGGTGGCTGGCTTGCAAAAACAGTCTGTGGTGGCTGGCTGGCTTGGTGTTACCCTGTTATGGATGGCTGGCTTGCAGGAATAGTCTGTGGTGGCTGGCTGGCTTGGTGTCACCCTGTTATGGGTGGCTGGCTTGCAGGAACACTCTGGGGTGGCTGGCTTGGTGTCACCCTGTTATGGGTGGCTGGCTGGCTTGGTGTCACCCTGTTATGGGTGGCTGGCTTGCAGAAACACTGTGGTGGGTGGGTGGCTGGCTTGGTGTTACTCACCCTGGCCTGTTGTGGGTAGCTGGCTTGCTGGAACACTGTTTGGTCACTGGTCATGGTGGCAGGTGGTTGGCTTGGTGTCATCTGGGTGGCTGCTTTGCTCGCTGGAACCCTGTTGTGGAGTGGGCGGCTGAATGCTGGCCTGCTGGCACCCTTTTTTATTGTTGTAGGTTGGATGGGTTGGTGGCTGGCAATCTGTGTTGGGTGGCTGAGGCCAGGGCTGGTGGGTGGATGGATGGTTGGCACCGTGACCGGACCGGACTGCAGCTGGCTCTAACACGAGGCTGTGTGAGGCGGTCTTAAGGCAGAGAATGTGTGCAGCGCGCGGTGAAATGGCGTCACGTATAGTCCACGCAGGCGTGGGAGGCGGTGTTAGAAGGCAGAACATGTGCGCGCAACATACACATTGACGTCACAAAAATATCGGCAATATTGGTAAATCCAAAGGCCGATACATATGTATCGGGGAAAGTGCATATCGGCCCCCCGATATATCAATGTTGCCGATAATCGGTCGGTCTCTAGTCTGTACACAGATCTATGTACATAGGACTTCATAAAAATATGTTTTTTCCATTTATAGGCATTACCTTTGATCATTGTTTGGACCGTTGCAAGGGTAAAAAACTAAATCCACATAATAAAATTAGCCAGTATATCGTACAATGAGGTGCTACAGTCAGTCTTTCAGAAAGAACAACTAAATGTGGTAATAAACAAGTAAAGGACAACTAAACTTTGTGTAACCCAAACTAATTTTACTCATTCCAGTACACATACTTCATACCCCAGTATCCCAGTCTATGGTGAGTCACACCCCAGAATACACACACATCACTCCCCAGTATCCACGTCAGCAGTGAGATCTGCACTCCAATACACAGAACTCTCTTCTCAGTATCTATGTCATCAGTGAGATCCGCACTCCAGTACACAGGACCCTCTCCTCAGTATCCATAACACCAGTGAGATCCGCACTCCAGTACACAGGACTCTCTCCTCAGGATCCATAACACCAGTGAGATCCGCATTCCAGTACACAGGACTCGCTCTTCAGGATCTATGTTACCAGTGAGATCCGCACTCCAGTTCACAGGACTCTCTCCTCAGTATCCATGTCACCAGTGAGATCCGCACTCCAGTACAGGGCCGATCCTAGGGTCACAGGCGCCTGGGTGCAGAAATTTATCTGGCGCCCCCACATGGGCGTGGTCATCTTACTAACTCCTCCCCTTTACAAATGTTTCTATGGCAATGGCTCAAACACAGAGATGCTCCCCTAAGAAGTCTTCCTTACCCCGGGACCCTCCCACGATCTCTTAACAATAAACAAATTACAGTAAGAGAAGCAGAGTACTCTAATGGGAACTGGAGGGGGGTCTCTCTAATGGACACAAAGAGGACATCTGTTAGAGAGTCTGTTAGACAGAGCCCCCAGACAGGAGATGGTAAGAGACTGCAGACTTGATACAAGAGATGGTCAGAGACTGCGGATATGATACAAGAGATCAATGCATTGATGCAGCCTCATCATTGCCCACCAAATGCAGCCTCATCAGTGCCCATCAAATGCAGCCTCACCAGTGCCCACCAAATGCAGTCTACCAGAGCCCACCAAATGCAGCCTACCAGAGCCCACCAAATGCAGCCTACCAGTGCCCACCAAATGCAGCCTACCAGTGCCCACCAAATGCAGCCTACCAGTGCCCACCAAATGCAGATTACCAGTGCCCACCAAATGCAGATTACCAGTGCCCACCAAATGCAGCCTACCAGTGCCCACCAAATGCAGCCTTATCAGTGCCCACCAAATACAGCCTACCAGTGCCCACCAAATGCAGCTTACCACAGCCCACCAAATGCAGGTTACCAGTGCCCACCAAATGCAGCCGACCAGTGCTCACCAAATGCAGCCTACCAGTGCCCACCAAATGCAGCCTACCAGTGCCCACCAAATGCAGCCTACCAGTGCCCACCAAATGCAGCTTACCAGAGCCCACCAATGCAGCCTACCAGTGCCCACCAAATGCAGCTTACCAGAGCCCACCAAATGCAGCCTACCAGTGCCCACCAAATGCAGCCTACCAGTGCCCACCAAATGCAGATTACCAGTGCCCACCAAATGCAGCCTACCAGTGCCCACCAAATGCAGCCTACTAGTGCCCACCAAATGCAGCCTACCAGTGCCCACCAAATGCAGCTTATCAGAGCTCACCAATGCAGCATACCAGAGCCCACCAAATTCAGCCTACCAGTGCCCACCAAATGCAGCCTACCAGTGCCCACCAAGTGCAGCCTACCAGTGCCCACCAAGTGCAAGCCTACCAGTGCCCACCAAATACAGCCTACCAGTGCCCACCAAATGCAGCCTACCATGCCTACCAGCCTGCACCTTATATGTACACTGTATAGAGAATATACTGTGCCCGTCACTATACATCACAATATGACTATATTGAACACATACAATATATGCAGATGATATATTATGCCAGCCATACACATCCAATATGCATTATAGTGTGTACCCACATTTATACTGATTGCTCACTGTGTTTATTCGAGAAGCGTCTGGTAAACATGGCATTTTTACCAGTCCCCGCTGTCCATCTCCTGGCAGCTGCACTGATTTCCTGCCCAGCAGCAGCTACAGCTACAGGAGTGGAGAGGAAGCCGGGCAGCAGCTGCAGGGAGGTGGGTGCAGATTGGTGCTGCAGTGGGGAGCCCAGTACAGGAAGTGCCGGAGCACCATGCAGTGAAGAAGATTCTTTGACAGATTTGGATTCCCTGGTCTGAAGCTCCCCTGCAGTAGCTAAAGCCAGCTGGAGTGAACCCGGCCAGCAGCACTGCAGGGAGGTGGCATGGGGCATCGGTAAGGGGGGTCAGTAGGGGTGGTCAAAGCAGTGGGGGAATCTATTATTGGAGTTAAATCCCCCATAACTCCCCTGCAGTAAGGGTGAGGAGCAAACAGCTGCAAAGAAGTCACAGGGCATCAGTGATAGGAGAAAGGGGGAACATAAGCAAGGAGGAGGGGACATCTGGAAGCAGCTCCTCCATGTGTGCATTGTGTGTTAGATAACAGTAGGCCCCCTTAGGGCCTGTGTGCTGCACAAATGGATGTATGGACTGTACACTGTGCCCATAAGACATGCAGACTCCATGCAATACAGGCCACACAGTCTTTGCCCACAGCTTCTTATATACAAACATACCCAGCCCGGGGGTAAGGTGCCAGGTACAGACCCCTTTTGCCCACACTCCCAGCAGATGGCTTTCTGATTGGCTGCACTGCATACTAGTTCCATTTAGAACAGCCTTGCCAGAGGTTACCCACGCTTACGCCCCCCTAGGTGCCCACATAATGGGTACACAACACAAAGTTACATCCCTTTATCCCTTATTTGTGTCACATGGAAGAGCGACGCAGCCCAGTACAGTGACAGCAGCTATGTCTCAAGGCTCCCTTCCAGAGGTGCCCCCCCCCCCCCCCCCGGTGTGCCTGGCTGGTCTCAGCTCTGCTATGTGTGAGGCTCACACAGGAATGAAGATTGCACACTGGAATCTTCCACTGCAGCACTCGGCAGAGGAGCTCCCCCCTGCACACATGGTACGACCGGATATAGGCACAAGGTGGCTCGGGGAGGATCGGAGCCTGCATTGGGAACACGGCTGTGATATGGTGGGCTGCAGGGGCTGACGGAGGGCCTTTTCTTTTTGAGCAGCTCGGGCACTTACCTTCTTCCCGCTGCGGCTCCGCCCCACGAGCAGCGTGGACTGAAGGAGGCGGAGCTGCCTTCTCCTTCACACTGGCCGTACCGCCCGCCTGCTCGTACGCCACTGCTGCTGGAGGAGGGGAGGACTCTGCCACTGGAGCTTCGGCACCCCTCCTCCGCCTCAGCTCACGGCGCCTGGGTGCGGTGAACCCCGTGCACCCGCCCAGGATCGGCCCTGCTCCAGTACACAGGACTCTCTCCTCAGTATCCATGTCACCAATGAGTTCCGCACTCCAGTACACAGAACTCTCTCCTCAGTATCCATGTCACCAGAGAGATCTACACTCCAGAACATGCAGCTCACTCCCTAGTATCCATGTAAACGATCAGATATGCAGTCTGGTACATATAGCTCACAGTCCAGCATCGATGTCATCAGTGAAATCTGCACTCCAGCAAACACTGCTAACTCCACAGTATCTCACAAGTGATATCTGCATCCTAGTGTGTGTGTAATGTACCTGCAGTGTTTTACTATAGTTTTTTCTTAATAATAAAACACTATTACTACTGACAATACTAAAGAGGTAATACTCTGTATAAAGAATTACCAATCATTAGATGTGGTGACTGGATCCATTTTATTTTTTAGGCTTTTCCTCCTCTGTTTTCACCTGGTGATCTGGACATTAACACACCTCCTGTATTAGAGCACCCCCCATTCTGAATGAAGGTGCAAATTGGCACTAGCAGATTTAGATACAGTAACAAATTGAAGTTCACACTGCAGTTACAGTAACAGTTTTTTTTTAGCTTTTGAGATAAACATTTTACATGACTAAAAAGAGGCTGATCATTGTAAACACCCACCTGCCAGTGGTAAATGGTTTGTCTCAATACTAGTTCATACATCTGTAGGACAGCTTGTTCTGTTGGAAAACAGCAGACTTATTGGCCAGATCATACAGAGTAAAATGATTGCAGTGAAAGAGGAATAAATAATTAAATACAAATGTATGTGTGTGTATATATATATATATATATATATATATTGTGAGGGATTAGCTCGGTAGCGGGTGTGGATAACCCCTTTTGGGGGGGTTCGTCACACAGGGAGATAGCCGAGGAGTGGTTGAAAACAACAGTTTATGGTTTATTCGTCCAATTTCTTCAAAACAGTGCATGCAGCAAAAACATCAAAATAAAACAAAACACAAAATAAATCCTGGCCACTGTGGGCGTCTACCTTCTCACACACCGGAACCTATCTAAGGAGTCTTCCCAACCTACTCTTTGGGCAGACCCTGCTGGTTCTACAGCAGACACTCAAATGTCCATTTGTGTTTTCTTTACAAAGAAAAAAATTCAACACCTCACCTTTAGAAGTCTCTCATCTGACTGCTCTCCCCAGCTTACACAGCCTCAGGAGACAGCAATCAATAGACTCCCTTTGGACAAGTTATAGAGATCCTAATTGCCTCATTCTGAACAGCTGAAAGTGTTCTCAACTTCCGTACACCTTCCTGCCTACCTCTGCAGCCGACACCTGATAGCAATTAGTGAATTGTCTAAACCAAGCAGAAATATATCTCCCGTCAGTGACAACACCCATAGATTTTCCTGACTTCCTGTCACAATATATATATATATATATATATATATATATATATATACATACATACAGTGGGTACGGAAAGTATTCAGACCCCCTTAAATTTTTCACTCTTTGTTATATTGCAGCCATTTGCTAAAATCATTTAAGTTCATTCTTCTTCCTCATGAATGTACACATAGCACCCCATACTGACAGAAAAACACAGAATTGTTGACATTGTTGCAGATTTATTAAAAAAGAAAAATTGAAATATCACATGGTCCTAAGTATTCAGACCCTTTGCTGTGACACTCATATATTTAACTCAGGTGCTTTCCATTTCTTCTGATCATCCTTGAGATGGTTCTACACCTTCATTTGAGTCCAGCTGTGTTTGATTATACTGATTGGACTTGATTAGGAAAGCCACACACCTGTCTATATAAGACCTTCCAGATCACAATGCATGTCAGAGCAAATGAGAATCATGAGGTCAAAGGAACTGCCTGAAGAGCTCAGAGACAGAATTGTGGCAAGGCACAGATCTGGCCAAGGTTACAAAAAGATTTCTGCTGCACTTAAGGTTCCTAAGAGCACAGTGGCCTCCATAATCCTCAAATGGAAGACGTTTGGGACGACCAGAACCCTTCCTAGAGCTGGCCGTCCGGCCAAACTGAGCTATCGGGGGAGAAGAGCCTTGGTGAGAGAGGTAAAGAAGAACCCAAAGATCACTGTGGCTGAGCTCCAGAGATGCAGTCAGGAGATGGGAGAAAGTTGTAGAAAGTCAACCATCACTGCAGCCCTCCACCAGTCGGGGCTTTATTGCAGAGTGGCCAGACGGAGGCCTCTCCTCAGTGTAAGACACATGAAAGCCTGCATGGAGTTTGCTAAAAAAAACACCTGAAGGACTCCAAGATGGTGAGAAATAAGATTCTCTAGTCTGATGAGACCAAAATAGAACTTTTTGGCCTTAATTCTAAGCGGTATGTGTGGAGAAAACCAGACACTGCTCATCACCTGTCCAATACAGTCCCAACAGTGAAGCATGGTGGTGGCAGCATCATGCTGTGGGGGTGTTTTTCAGCTGCAGGGACAGGACGACTGGTTGCAATCGAGGGAAAGATGATTGCGACCAAGTACAGGGATATCCTGGACAAAAACCTTCTCCAGAGTGCTCTGGACCTCAGACTGGGCCGAAGGTTTACCTTCCAACAAGACAATGACCCTAAGCACACAGCTAAAATAACGAAGGAGTGGCTTCACAACAACTCCATGACTGTTCTTGAATGGCCCAACCAGAGCCCTGACTTAAACCCAATTAAGCATCTCTGGAGAGACCTAAAAATGGCTGTCCACCAACGTTTACCATCCAACCTGACAGAACTGGAGAGGATCTGCAAGGAGGAATGACAGAGGATCCCCAAATCCAGGTGTGAAAGACTTGTTGCATCTTTCCCAAAAAGACTCCTGGCTGTATTAGATCAAAAGGGGGCTTCTACTAAATACTGAGCAAAGGGTCTGAATACTTAGGACCATGTGGTATTTCAGTTTTTCTTTTTTAATAAATCTGCAACAATGTCAACAATTCTGTGTTTTTCTGTCAGTATGGGGTGCTATGTGTACATTCATGAGGAAGAAGAATGAACCTAAATGATTTTAGCAAATGGCTGCAATATAACAAAGAGTGAAAAATTTAAGGGGGTCTGAATACTTTCCGTACCCACTGTATATATAAAATATATAATATAATATACTGTATATATATATGTGTGCCGCAACTTAAATATACAAATAATGGAAATTAGTGAAAGAAAAACATAACACTAGTTGCGCACAACACCCATTGGTAAAAGCAATCATAAATAAATAAAATAATGGTGCATCAAATGACTGTGCCCAAAACTTCAAACTATAGTCCACAATAAAAATGATGTATAAACAATCCAAAAATCAATATATTGCGAATGAAAAAATGAAAATGATGGAAAATGAGTCCAAAAATAGTGATAAGCCAAATGATCTTGTGAAAATCCAGTGCTAATAAAATAAGGTGACACCCAAATTAGATCCACCACCGATGTGCTCCACACCCGTCAGATTAGCAACTCACCCTCATTTGTTGCCTACTACTCTCGTGGATAAGGCAGATATCGATGTATATAATATTGTTGCATATGGTGTTCCACCTAGGCAATGCAGACAGCGGTCCTCTGTCTACGCAAAAACAATAAATAATGCCGTACATGTATTTAACTTGCCAAGCGCATATATACATCCAATAACCAAATGAGAGGGATAGGGGAGCTCACTCTAGTCCGGGGTGCTGCAGCATAGAGTGCGTTGTGTCCACGGAGCCAGATGAACCACCCTGCTCTCCTCGATCAATCCTTCAGTTGACGTGTAGCCACGCCACTGATGCGTTTTCGTCACTTCCTGACTTTGTCAAAGGGGGGTCAAAACGCATTTTTTTTACACAAAGTTGTCCATTTAGAAGAAATTTCTAACACATAACATGTACATAGCAAAAATGACACCCAAAAATACTTTCTACTACTTCTCCCGAGTATGGCGATACCACATGTGTGACACTTTTCAATAGCCTAGCCACATACAGAGGCCCAACATGCACGGAGTACCTTAATTTCCAAACTTCCCATTACAATTTTGTGAGGCACTGATGTGGCACAGATGAACACCGACGTGGCATGGATGTGGCACGTATGAGCACTGATATGGCATTTATGAGCACTGATGTGGCATGGATGAGCACTGAGGTGACATGGGTGGGCACAGATGTGGCACGAATGTGGAACGGATGGGACACGGATGAGGCATGGATGGGACACGGATGAGGCGTGCAGCTGCAGTTTCTCTCCTCTCCCCGCACACTGTACCAATAATTGTGTACAGTGTACGAGGAGATGAGAGAAATTAACCGGACATGTCCCGGTTTGTTGACAAGTGATCGCTCCGTCATTGAATGGAGCGATCACATGGTAAAGGGCCGCTCTCATTGGCCCTTTACCACGATCCGTGATGCGCCGGGTCCCCGGGACCCGGCGAGCATGGACAGCTCTGTGTGCACTCACCAGTGGCCGCGCGGGAGCGCGATTCTGGGAGGACGTCATTGTATGCCCTCCCAGAATAAGCCGACCATGCTGTAGCCGTCATTCGGCTTTGGCCCGGTCGGCAAGTGGCAAGTGGTTAATGAAATTGCACAAAAAATATATACAATACGAATAAGGATACATACATATTAAAACTCAGTGTACAAAAATAAACATCAATGGCAAGCTAATAACCGAGCCCCTCTGAAAATTAAGAAATAAAAATATATAAAATATATGTATTAAAGGGGAATAAATACGCTAATATAGAATATTGATTATTTAAATTATCACTGATAAAGCAGCTGAGATGAAACTCAACGTTTAATCCCCTCGTTAAAACTTTGGCCTCAAAGATCCAGCAGGACTCTCTTCTACTTAAATGCCTTATAAAGTTGCCCCCCTCCAATGCTTCTCCACCTTCTCTATCCCCCAAAATTTTAGCGACCTTGGGTCTTTATTGTGTACCAATGAGAAATGTTTGGACACATTGCGTTTAGGTTTACCTTTTTTGATATTTGTAATATGTTCGCCTACTCTTATATTTAGGCTCCTGGAAGTACGCTCGATATATTGGAGCCCACAACCACATTCAAGCATATAGATTACACCCTTGGTTGTGCAGGCAATCAAAGGGGAAGGCGAAACGCGTCTAGCGAGGTTAGAGCGTGCCACGTCATATCCGGCCGGTGGAACGCACGCTGCGGGAGCAGTAACCACCAAGCCGATCAGCACCATTTTAACTCCATGTTTGTAAGTGAATTTTTTATGCTGCAATAAAAGGATGATTTCTCGATATACTTCACCATGGAAAGCTTTTTCTTTTAATGAGGAACAACAAGGACAGCATTTTCCTCCAGCAGCTTCTGGCAGACATACACAGAACTACTATTGGGACCCTGTATCTGGCTTTATAGGAGTGTGCAATTGCAACAGAGGGATCTGAGAAGTGACCCACTGCTTTATGCCTATTTTATTCTGGTGAGTAGGGAAGCAGGAGGGGGAACACAAGCACCTTTAGCAAGAGTGGAGCACAGGAGCACTTTGTCACCTTTGCTTATTTGCACAAGTCATTGAAGAACGTTTGTTTATTCAGCACTGGAAGGACATTGCTATATCATTTTGAGCATCATTTTGAGCACCATTTGCACTTAGCACTTTATTATTTGCTGTGAATACTGATTTGCTGTATTTATTATTGGTATATTTAGCAGCGCTGACATACATTGTTTACACTACACTAAAGGCACCTGCACTTTACTCTGTCAGCAGCAGCTGTACACGTATTCATATAGTTGACTTTACATTTATGTTGCACCTTACCATAAGCGCAAGGTTTTCAACGCTGTTTACATTACCTACTGCGTGTCTACATGCTGCGCCTTTGCCACAGGAGTGAAACCCTGAGAGAAAAGAGAATATTCCCTCCTTCCTTCTCACAGTCCACTGCCCCTGGTGCTAGTCTGTCATTTAAAGAGGGGGCTTTTTTTAAATATAAAATTGGGTCTGGGACAGGGCCGGACTGGACATAAAATTCAGCCCTGGAAAAAATGTCATACCAGCCCCATAGCATTATTATACCGGCCCAACACCATAACGCCATTATTTTCTTGTTCATAAAAGGGAAAACCATGCATTTTAAAGCAAATTTGAAGAGTGTACTACCATAGATAAGATAGATATAAAAGCAGGGCTTTATATATAAAAGAGCAAATTATAGTTAAAAGTGGTAAAAGTGCGAACATGATAGAGGAGATGTCAGGGGCTGTGCGGACATGGTACAGGAGATGTCAGGGGCTGTGCGGACATAGTACAGGAGATGTCAGAGGATGTGAGGACATGGTACAGGAGATGTCAGGGGCTGTGTGGACATGGTACAGGACATGTCAGGGGCTGTTTGGACATGGTACAGGAGATGTCAGAGGCTGTGCGGACATGATACAGGAGATGTCAGGGGCTGTGCGGACATGGTACAGGAGATGTCAGGGGCTGTGCGGACATGATACAGGAGATGTCAAGGGCTGTGCGGACATGATACAGGAGATGTCAGGGGCTGTGCGGACATGGTACAGGAGATGTCAGGGGCTGTGCGGACATGGTACAGGAGATGTCAGGGGCTGTGCGGACATGGTACAGGAGATGTCAGGGGCTGTGCGGACATGATACAGGAGATGTCAGGGGCTGTGCGGACATGGTACAGGAGATGTCAGGGGCTGTGCGGACATGATACAGGAGATGTCAGGGGCTGTGTGGACATGGTACAGGAGATGTCAGGGGCTGTGCGGACATGATACAGGAGATGTCAGGGGCTGTGCGGACATGATACAGGAGATGTCAGGGGCTGTGCGGACATGGTACAGGAGATGTCAGGGGCTGTGCGGACATGGTACAGGAGATGTCAGGGGCTGTGTGGACATGATACAGGAGATGTCACGGGCTGTGCGGACATAGTACAGGAGAGGTCAGGGGCTGTGTGGACATGGAACAGGAGATGTCAGAGGTTGTAGACATGATGAGGGGGTGGGATGAGTGGCAGCAGGGGTGGTGGTGAGGGGGGTGGAATCAGTGGAAGCAGTGGTGATGGTGAAGGGGGTGGGATAAGTGGCAGCAGGGGTGGTGGTGAGGGGGTGGCAGCGGTGGTGGTGATGAGGGGGGTGGGATTGGTGGCAGCGGGGGTGGTGGTGAGGGGGTGACAGCGGTGGTGGTGATGAGGGGGGTGGGGTCGGTGGCAGCGGTGGTGGTGGTGAGGGGGGTGGGATAGGTGGCAGCGGTGGTGGTGAGGGGGGTGGGATCGGTGGCAGCAGGGGTGGTGGTGAGGGGGTGGCAACAGGGGTGGTGGTGAGGGGGGTGGCAGCGGCGGTGGTGATGAGGGGGGTGGCAGCGGTGGCGGTGATGAGGGGGGTGGGATCGGTGGCAGCGGTGGTGGTGATGAGGGGGTGGGGTCGGGGGCAGCGGTGGTGGTGAGGGGGGTGGGATCGGTGGTGGTGGTGAGGTTGATGGGATTGCTGGCAGTGGTGGTGGTGAGATCAGTGGCAGGGGTGGTGGGGGGATGGGATCGGTGGCAGTGGTGGTGGTGAGGGGGATGGGATCAGTGGCAGGGGTGGTGGTGGGATCAGTGGCAGGGGTGGTGGGGGGGATCAGTGGCAGGGCTGGTGGGGGGGATCAGTGGCAGGGGTGGTGGCATCAGTGGCAGGGGTGGTGGCATCAGTGGCAGGGGTGGTGGGGGGATCACTGACAGGGGTGGTGGCATCAGTGGCAGGGGTGGTGGGGGGGATCAGTGACAGGGGTGGTGGCATCAGTGGCAGGGGTGGTGGGGGGATCAGTGACAGGGGTGGTGGCATCAGTGGCAGGGGTGGTGGGGGGGATCAGTGACAGGG
This sequence comes from Pelophylax lessonae, assembly GCF_965119305.1. Lineage (NCBI taxonomy): Eukaryota > Metazoa > Chordata > Amphibia > Anura > Ranidae > Pelophylax > Pelophylax lessonae. Next base: position 181,695,995 of record NC_138780.1, on the reverse strand, counting down.
GTGGTGGCATCAGTGGCAGGGGTGGTGGCATCAGTGGCAGGGGTGGTGGGGGGATCAGTGACAGGGGTGGTGGCAGGGGTGGTGGGGGGGATCAGTGGCAGGGGTGGTGGGGGGGGAATCAGTGGGGGTGGTGAGATCAGCAGGGGGCAGCAGGGGCCAGGGGGCAGTGGTGGTCTGGTGGAGGTCGGAGGATGGGACCAATAATTGCACTGCTGCTGATTTTTATTACTGACTTGGTCCGTCGATCATGCTGCTGGTGTCTGTGTGTGTACTGACAGACACATTACTGGATGTGGTGTGGGACTCTCGGCGCTGTGACGGTCCGTCTTGCTGCTGAGCCTGAGTCACATGATCCACCGCCGGCGCCGCGCAGCCGCTCCCGCTAGATGTGATGTCCTGCCGCTCATAGCGGCTGACGTCACGTTGGAAAGACTTCGGGGCTGCAGCGGCCATCACAGCGCGGCCGCGGCGCGGTCCCAATAGCGGCCGCGTCTTAAAGCGGCCCCATGAATCTTAAAGCGGGCGGCCCCAATCTCAAAGCGGCCCCAGGGCCGGCGGCCCACCGGGAATCTTCCCGGTATCCCGGTCGGCCAGTCCGGCCCTGGTCTGGGAGGTAACACAGGTCCCAATATTTTATCTCTTTTCAAAATGTCCCAGTGTTTACTAATTATTTTTTCAATCTGTTTACATTGAACATTATAGTCCATGATGAATTTATACTCAAAATTATTTAATAATGGTTTTGAATTATTGGCTGTTATTAAGTTTTCTCTATTCAGTGCTTGAACCTCCCTTTTAACTTGCTCAATTTTATGTCTGTCGTATCCCCTTTCAAAGAATCGGCTTTCCAGTATTTCAGATTGGTCCAGGAAATCCGATTCTTTGGAGTAATTCCTCCTCAACCTGACAAATTGATCCTTTGGTATATTGCACAGACAATTTCTGTGGTGGCAACTGTCCAGTGGTAAACAGGGGCTGTGCGGACATGGTACAGGAGATGTCAGGGGCTGTGCGGACATGATACAGGAGATGTCAGGGGCTGTGCGGACATGGTACAGGAGATGTCAGGGGCTGTGCGGACATGATACAGGAGATGTCAGGGGCTGTGTGGACATGGTACAGGAGATGTCAGGGGCTGTGCGGACATGATACAGGAGATGTCAGGGGCTGTGCGGACATGATACAGGAGATGTCAGGGGCTGTGCGGACATGGTACAGGAGATGTCAGGGGCTGTGCGGACATGATACAGGAGATGTCACGGGCTGTGCGGACATAGTACAGGAGAGGTCAGGGGCTGTGTGGACATGGAACAGGAGATGTCAGAGGTTGTAGACATGATGAGGGGGTGGGATGAGTGGCAGCAGGGGTGGTGGTGAGGGGGGTGGAATCAGTGGAAGCAGTGGTGATGGTGAAGGGGGTGGGATAAGTGGCAGCAGGGGTGGTGGTGAGGGGGTGGCAGCGGTGGTGGTGATGAGGGGGGTGGGATTGGTGGCAGCGGGGGTGGTGGTGAGGGGGTGACAGCGGTGGTGGTGATGAGGGGGGTGGGGTCGGTGGCAGCGGTGGTGGTGGTGAGGGGGGTGGGATAGGTGGCAGCGGTGGTGGTGAGGGGGGTGGGATCGGTGGCAGCAGGGGTGGTGGTGAGGGGGTGGCAACAGGGGTGGTGGTGAGGGGGGTGGCAGCGGCGGTGGTGATGAGGGGGGTGGCAGCGGTGGCGGTGATGAGGGGGGTGGGATCGGTGGCAGCGGTGGTGGTGATGAGGGGGTGGGGTCGGGGGCAGCGGTGGTGGTGAGGGGGGTGGGATCGGTGGTGGTGGTGAGGTTGATGGGATTGCTGGCAGTGGTGGTGGTGAGATCAGTGGCAGGGGTGGTGGGGGGATGGGATCGGTGGCAGTGGTGGTGGTGAGGGGGATGGGATCAGTGGCAGGGGTGGTGGTGGGATCAGTGGCAGGGGTGGTGGGGGGGATCAGTGGCAGGGCTGGTGGGGGGGATCAGTGGCAGGGCTGGTGGGGGGGATCAGTGGCAGGGGTGGTGGCATCAGTGGCAGGGGTGGTGGCATCAGTGGCAGGGGTGGTGGGGGGATCACTGACAGGGGTGGTGGCATCAGTGGCAGGGGTGGTGGGGGGGATCAGTGACAGGGGTGGTGGCATCAGTGGCAGGGGTGGTGGGGGGATCAGTGACAGGGGTGGTGGCATCAGTGGCAGGGGTGGTGGGGGGGATCAGTGACAGGGGTGGTGGCATCAGTGGCAGGGGTGGTGGCATCAGTGGCAGGGGTGGTGGGGGGATCAGTGACAGGGGTGGTGGCATCAGTGGCAGGGGTGGTGGGGGGGATCAGTGGCAGGGGTGGTGGGGGGGGAATCAGTGGGGGTGGTGAGATCAGCAGGGGGCAGCAGGGGCCAGGGGGCAGTGGTGGTCTGGTGGAGGTCGGAGGATGGGACCAATAATTGCACTGCTGCTGATTTTTATTACTGACTTGGTCCGTCGATCATGCTGCTGGTGTCTGTGTGTGTACTGACAGACACATTACTGGATGTGGTGTGGGACTCTCGGCGCTGTGACGGTCCGTCTTGCTGCTGAGCCTGAGTCACATGATCCACCGCCGGCGCCGCGCAGCCGCTCCCGCTAGATGTGATGTCCTGCCGCTCATAGCGGCTGACGTCACGTTGGAAAGACTTCGGGGCTGCAGCGGCCATCACAGCGCGGCCGCGGCGCGGTCCCAATAGCGGCCGCGTCTTAAAGCGGCCCCATGAATCTTAAAGCGGGCGGCCCCAATCTCAAAGCGGCCCCAGGGCCGGCGGCCCACCGGGAATCTTCCCGGTATCCCGGTCGGCCAGTCCGGCCCTGGTCTGGGAGGTAACACAGGTCCCAATATTTTATCTCTTTTCAAAATGTCCCAGTGTTTACTAATTATTTTTTCAATCTGTTTACATTGAACATTATAGTCCATGATGAATTTATACTCAAAATTATTTAATAATGGTTTTGAATTATTGGCTGTTATTAAGTTTTCTCTATTCAGTGCTTGAACCTCCCTTTTAACTTGCTCAATTTTATGTCTGTCGTATCCCCTTTCAAAGAATCGGCTTTCCAGTATTTCAGATTGGTCCAGGAAATCCGATTCTTTGGAGTAATTCCTCCTCAACCTGACAAATTGATCCTTTGGTATATTGCACAGACAATTTCTGTGGTGGCAACTGTCCAGTGGTAAACAGGAATTTCTATCAGTGGGTTTAAAATGATTGCGAGTAAGCAATCTCCCCTGATCCTTAAAAATTTCCAAATCGTAAAAGAAAAATACTTCCTGTTCACTTACTGTCCAGGTTAAAACAATATTCTTATTATTCCTGTCCATTTTGTTCCCCGCTTGTCATGCCCGCACTGGCCGAGTGCTTGCATATGTGGGTTGCCTATTGCTACTTTTTTTGTATCCTTAATACAATTTCACAACTTTACACATGGTACCCCTGCCTTGAGTGAAGAGAGAGGAGGTCACGTCCCTATTACCCCATTACTGTGTTAGTGTACACAGCGGGTCTGGCTGCTAACCTGCCATCACCCACTAAGAGGTATCCCCACCTTGGGAGAGGAGAGAAGGAGGTGACGAGCCCATTGCCTTTTAGCACCATACAGTGCACACAGCGTGTCTGGCTCATTATAATTTGTGAGCCAGACTGGGAGGTGAGCTGCTAGCATATTATTACCAGCACACAGAGTCACATATATGGTACTGAAGCACCAGCACCTTTATTGCCTTTTGCACAGTACTGAAGATTTTCTGGATTTTTGATTATGGACTTGGAGTATTAGGATTTAGGAGTTAGGATTGTCACATTATTGTTCGCACGTGCACTTTTTGATCACTTTGGCAATTTTTGACAGTTTAACCACTGCCATATTATTCATTGAGTCTTATACGATTATATATATATATATATATATATATATATATATTTATATTGAACTTGCACTTTAATCACTGTGCTTAGTCACCATTTCTCATTATTTCATATTTATTGGATTTGTATTTATTTAATTATTTATTCCTCTGGCGCTGCATTAATTTTACTCTTTTATGTTTATTTGTGTTATGTGAAAGCACTGAATGTAAGCGGCCATTGGATTTTTTGCATTTCATTTTGGTTAGCGCTGATTTTATTTATTCTCTATTACTGGCCAGATCACCAAGTGAAAATAAAGGAAACAATCTCCATTGGGTAAATTGGCATCCACATTTAATTTTACCAATGTATGGCATTGGAAAAACCCGCATCTTAGTAGGTACACTTGTCACTCAGCAACCAATGCCACAATGTCCCATACAGATTTTGTTTATGTCAGTGACCAGGTCTTATCTAGGATACAAGAAATTTCTATCCTCCCTGATTATGCCCCACTGTTATTAAGATTAATCACATAAGTTGCTCAGGAGAACTGTGTGTGGTGCTTGTCCAGATATTGGATCTCTGATACCCGGATGGAACCTCTGTTGGCAGGAGCAGTGCAGGACTATTGGCCATACAACCACAACACTGCTAACCCGGAAGTAGTCTGGGATGCCTTTAAGGCTTATGTGAGGGGCCAATACCAAGTGACTATAGGCTCAGCTCACAGGCAGTCTGCTGAGGCCTGGTCTACAGCAGAAGCTAGGGCTGGAGACTTAGAAACTCATTATTCAGATTTGGGTGACAGAGGGATATACAATTACTGGCAGGTGACGCTGCGAGAGGTTTCACTTCTTGGAGTAGCAGAAGCCAAAAAACAGCTGCTATATCAATCTCAGAAGATATTTGAACAGCGGGAGAGGACAGGGAGGCTGGCTGTTGGCATGGATGTCTAAGGAACAGTCCTTATCTACCCACTTTGCATCCATTTAAGGATGTTGATGGAATGCGGTTTACGGGTCTGAAGGACATAAATGCTTGCTTTGCAAAGTACTATGCAGACCTATACTCCTCTACTTCTGCTCATGATTCTGAAGGGCTGGAATCCTTTTTGGATACTGTTGCTTTCCCGATTCTCTCAGATCAAGCTCGACAGATGCTTGATGCTCTGATCACTCTGTAAGGAACCCATTGCCCTTTGGATTTCCTTCAAACAGGTAAAACCCCACGTGATGACAGTCTCCCCTCAGAATTTTATAAATGCTTTAGTGACCCCCTTGCTGATAAACTGTGAGAGATGTTGGCGAGGTCTCTAGAGACCTCCACACTTACTGCATCACTGCTGCATGCTATTATAGTTGTAGTGCCAAAACCAGGTAAGGATTTAGAGTTATGCTCCTCATACTGCCCTATTTTCCTCCTGAATGTAGACGCTAAGATACTTACTAGAGTGTTGGCATCTCGTTGAACCACTTACCCACTGGGCACCTAAACCCTCTTCCTAACCAGACCAATTTTCAGCTTTCAGTGCTCTCACATTTTAAATGACAATTACTCAGTCATGCAACACTGTACCCATATGAAATTTTCATCCTTTTTTTCACACAGAGTTTTCTTTTGGTGGTGTCTAATCATAATTGGGTTTTTTATTTTTTTTGTGCTATAAATTAGAAAAGACCGAAAATGTTATAGAAAAATTCTGCAAATTTAGTCATTTTTCTTCATAAATTTTGTCCAAAATTTATACTGCTATATATCTTTAGTAAAAATAACCCAAATAAGTATAAATGTTTAGGTCTTTATGAAGGTTATAGAGTCTACAAGCTATGGTGCCAATCATTAAAAATTGATCACACCTGATGTACTGACAGCCTATCTCATTTCTTGAGACCCTAACAAGCCAGTAAAGTACAAATACCCCCCAAATGACCCCTTTTTGGAAAGCAGACATTCCAATGTATTTAGTAAGAGGCATGGTGAGTTTTTTGAAGTTGTAATTTTTTTTCCACAATGCTTTGCAAAATTAAGATTTTTTTTTTTTCACAAAATGGTCATATTACCTAGTTATTTCACAAACACAGTATATGCATGTGAAGAAAATGGTAAATACTGCGCTACCCTATGTGATAGGATTTACTTGTAATAAAAAACTAGTAAGTGATTTGTGTTCACGTGAATAAATAAATAAATAAATATTGCTGTGCTATAATTAATATGCTTTCTAAGAACAATAAATAAATTTACAAATATCAAAAAACCTCTAAAGTACACGTGCAAACATGTAAACAATATTGGTGATAAACTTGTAAAGTGCTGGTGCTTAATTGATATTATTCAATTCATAACATATATTAACAAAAAAAGTTTTCCAAGCATGTATCCAGTGAAAAAAAGTCCATAAAGTGAAAAATACACAAATGAGGGAAGTGCAAAAAGGAAGGTGCTCAAAAAAGAGTCTCTTGTGATGAAATGGGGATCGTGCAAGCCTAATTTTTTTAATTATATTATATGTGTGTAAGGAATCCCTTTTTCCCCTTTTTTTCATGAGGGGTTGTCCTTTTAAAATGTAACAATTTTTATATTTCTTTCAATTCTTCTTCTTATTAATTTTTCATTTTTATATTTATATTTATTTTTCGTTCTTATTTTATTTTTGTTAACATTATTATTTTTTTATTTTTTATTTTTATTTTATTTTATTTTCTTATTTTCATTTTTATATTTTTATTTTTATATTTATTTTTATTTTTATTAATTTTTATTTTATTTTATTTTTTATTTCTTTTTTTTCATTTATATTTTTTTATTATTTTTATTTTTGTTATCTTTTATTTTTACTTTATTTATTTTTTATTATTTGTATTTTTATATAATTTTTTGTCGTCATATATCTGAATTTACATTTTATATCAAGATTATGAAAACAAGTATATATGTAAACAGAAGCCAATCACTAATACACGTCTGGACCCTTATCATTCACCAAGATTGGCAGTATTTAATTACATTAATGGTAATTGCTATGGAGTTTTTTAATATAGTCGGCACATGGCTGTTATATATAAAAATAATTAATTATTTTATCCCGGGGAGCCCCTTTTTTGTATCTGAGAATTACCATACTCAAAACAACTAAACACAGATCATGAACTTAGTGAATTGCTTCCGGTTCATAGACTAAGACTAAAGGGGTTAATAGTGCAGGTTAATTAGCGGAAATGAGCGAATGGTCCGGCATATAACCAAGCTGGAACGCAACGTGCGCACTACTTCCGAAGACGTCACATTCTGACGAAACGCGTCAAGTTGGCACGCACGTTGCCTCGCTCTGAGATTGTAGCTGGACCGCACGCCGGAACCCACACTTCCGGGTACGGCGCACACTAGCGGAGTAAACCAGCGTCCTGTTGTATCACAGCCGCGAGGCAATACAGGATCTCATGAGCGGTATCCTTTTTAGCCATACTCGAGTTTTTTAGCCATACTCGAGTGTTTGCTTTGGTTGAGTTTTTTGCTGTGTCACGCATGGTTTTACTTGGAGTGATTTTACCTGGAGGATTCAAGTTTTTAGCTGCAGTGTCGGATTTGGGGGTTTTTATGGACTAACTTTTACGGATGATTTTATGAAGATTGATGTGTTCCTAAGATATTTTGAATAAAGGTGTTTAACCTTTTACACTATGAGGAGTCTCTCTTCCTTCTTTCTTCTTATGCCGAAAGCACATCCGTACCCATAGCGAGATCGCCCATCCGTCCATCCACATCCAAGGAGCAGCAGTTAAAGCGTTTTAGATTCTTATTGGTATACGCCATAAGAATCCACATCGTCTGGTAAGTGGGCTACCTTACCTTTTGGCACAGAGTGTTAGCAATCAAAGGCTTGCACGATCCCCATTTCATCACAAGAGACTCTCTTTTTTGAGCACCTTCCTTTTTGCACTTCCCTCATTTGTGTATTTTTCACTTTATGGACTTTTTTTCACTGGATACATGCTTGGAAAACTTTTTTTGTTAATATATGTTATGAATTGAATAATATCAATTAAGCACCAGCACTTTACAAGTTTATCACCAATATTGTTTACATGTTTGCACGTGCACTTTAGAGGTTTTTTGATATTTGTAAATTTATTTATTGTTCTTAGAAAGCATATTAATTATAGCACAGCAATATTTATTTATTTATTTATTCACGTGAACACAAATCACTTACTAGTTTTTTATTACAAGTAAATCCTATCACACAGGGTAGCGCAGTATTTACCATTTTCTTCACTATTATCAGATCACTATCTCATAGTAGATAGTGACCTTTAATACCTGCTGCTTCCCAACATTAATTAATTTTTTTAATTAATTTTTTACCACACCTTGGCGCGAGTATATTATTTACATTACAGTATATGCATACTTGCAACTACACCCCAAAATACATTCTGCTACTCCTCCTGAGTATGGCGATACCACATGTGTGGGACTTTTCCACAGCCTAATCACATACGGAGGCCCAACATCCAAGTAGCACCGTCAGGCATTCTAGGAGCAAAAATTACACACATAATTTCCTGACAACCTATCACACTTTTGAAGGCCCTGGAGCGCCAGGACAATGGAAACACCCACAAAATGACCCCATTTTGGAAAGTAAAAACCCCAACACATAATCTAGGAGGCATAATGAGTCTTTTTGAACATGTAATTTTTTTCCACAAGTTTTTAGAAAATGTGGAAAGAAAATGAAAACCTATTTTTTTTTTTTTTACACAAAGTTGTAAATTTATATGATATTTCTAACACATAGCATGTACATAGCAAAAATGACACCCAAAAATACATTCTGCTACTCCTCCTCGAGTATGGCGATACCACATGTGTGACACTTTTCCACAGCCTAGCCACATACAGAGGCCCAACATGTAGACAGCACACTCATTTCCTGACTTCCCATTACAATTTTGTGAGGCACTGTTAAGCACTGTAGTGGCACTGATGACCAATTATGTGGCATGGATGTAGCACGGATGAGCACTTATGTGGCACTGATGTGGCATGGATGAGCACTGACGTGGCATGGATGTGGCACGGATGAGCACTGACGTGGCACGACTGAGCACTTACGTGGCATGGATGTGGCACGGATGAGCACTGATGTGGCATGGATGCGGTACGGATGAGCACTGTCGTGGCATGGATGTGGCAAGGATGACCACTGATGTGGCACAGATGAGCACTGACGTGGCAGGATGAGTAATGTGGCACGGATGAGCACTGGCGTGGCATGAATGAGAACTGATGTGACCCCTGAGGACGTCAGTTGCATGCTGACGAAACGCGTAGGGACGCGAGATCGCTGTACACAACTTCCGGCATCCGGAGCACAGGTGGAACATTGGTTTGTGCACGGATAACCGGATTAACGTGGCCAGCCTAATTGGAAGTTTTGTATAGCTTAATAAAGCCAGAGTTTTTTTAAATACTACACCATGAGGTTTGCCCTGTTGTCTCCCTCTTGCCATATTACCTGCCTGCTTGAGCATTGATCACTGAAGATATCCCTGTGTACCCGGTGCTAAGTTTCAGAAGGATCGCTCATTCATTGCTCGGCCTGATTTGACTACCTGTGATGGGGGTCGAATCACTCTGGTAAGCGACCAGTGTGTTTCACTAGTCCTGGTATTAGTTCACCTGATGGAGGCAGCACCTACCTGCAAGAACACAGGTGTTTCTTTTTCACAGTATAAAGACTCACAATCATTTATGTGGTTTGTCACAAGACACTTTGCATAGTTGGATGTGGAAAAGGTCTTTGACTCAGTGGAGTGGGACTACTTATGGATTTGGTTTTGGCCCCAATTTCTTCTCATGAGTGCAACTCAGCCCCTACAGCTAGAGTGCAAACAAATAATATTCTGTCTGAGTCTTTCCCACTCCATCCAGAAACGCAACAGAGGTGTCCACTCTCCCTTCGCCTTAGCCATTGAACCTCTAACAATAATCATCAGATCATCTCCAAGTATTCAGGGTATACAGATTGGATCGCTGATGGAAAAAGTGTTGCTTTATGCCGATGACACCCTCTTATGTCTTTAGGATGCCCAACAATCCTTTTTTTCAAAAAATATCCCACACAGTAGATGAGAAAAGTGGTTATATAGTTGGTTTTAAATAGGCAGAGGGACAAAATAAATATTTCCTTTATATATATTATGTATCAATTGAAGAATGTGATCTGTAAACACACTACAGCATTCTGTTACGTTTAATCAGTTTATAAAGCTGCTGATTCTTTTCCGCATTGTAATGAAATTCCTTAATGCAGTGACGAATGGCAGGATTCCAGAGGGATGTGCCTGTTCATATTGCCGTAGACATGTTGATAGCTTCAGAGTGGATTGCCGGGAACCCACTTGCGGTCCACCATCCAAAGGGAGTCAGTTTGCATAGACACTGCCGCTTATGTCAACGTGTTTTGCAGTGGAATTGCGTAGCTTCGTCTGGACCAGGCAATAGGCATTCATTACACCGGCCGGTTGTTGCAATTTATGTTGATTTGTTTTGTCCAGTCTTGTCTTCTATTTTATGTAACAGCGCTATTGTTTAATTAGTGTTTTTACAGCACATGCATTTATATGTATTTGCACACCATTTTCCTAGAGGAATAAATGGATTTTTGTAAAATCTTACCGTAAAATCCTTTTCTCTTAAGCTCATTGACAGACGTAGTCCTCGTTAATTAATAACAACTCGGGTTATACTGCCCTCTACAGGAGTAGGGCTAGACAGGAAAGAAAACGTTCTGGCCACACCCTAGGGGCAGTCCCAGAGGGTATATCCTCTCACTTCCTGCTACAGCAAATCAGTTATGTCACAAAGCAGTGTTTAGAGAATTTAACCCAACCCAACTCAAAAACAGAGGGGCGGGTACTACGTCTGTCAATGAGCTTAAGAGAAAAGGATTTTACGGTAAGATTTTACAAAAATCCATTTTTCTCTGTCGCTCATTGACAGACGTAGTCCTCGTTGATTAATAACAACTCGGGACGTCCCAAAGCAGTACCACAAATGAGGGGTGGGATAACAGAAATCAAAATCCAGAAGGCCCAACCGGAGCCAACCAGAAGCATCAAGGACTCATCGAGCAAAAAGATGAGACCTAAGTGAAAAACCCAACAAACCCTTGAGGTAGACCAACAGTCTCCTCAGATTGCGGCCTGCAGAACCTTGCGGCCAAAAGAGGCATCTGACGATGCCATCACATCAACTTTATAAAATGATGTAAAGGTATGAACCGACGATCAAGTCATCGCCTTGAAAAACCTGGATCGCTGACGCCTGATGGCGGAAGACCCAGGAAACACTAGGCGCCCGAGTAGAGTGCGCCTTAACAGGGAACGGAGGATTCCGACCCTTAATAGAATAAGCCTGTACCACCGTCTGACTGGTCCATCTAGATATGGTCGCGGCAGACACAGGCAACCCCCTTCTAGGGCTATCCGTGATCACAAAAAGTGAGTCCGTCTTACGAAACAAGTTCGTAGTAGTCAAGTGTACCCTGATTGTCTGAGCCCCATCCAAGGAGTGTAATGCAAACTCCCAAGGATGGCTAGTCTTAGGACACGGGGAAGGTAACACAATATTTTTATTCAGTTGAAAACTCTGAAAACCACTTTAGGAAGGAAGGATGGATTCGGAAGAAGAACCACCTTATCCCTATGAACCACCAGATATGGGGAACGACAAGATAATGCGGCCAGTTCTGACACCCTGCGTGCAGAAGTAATGGCCACCAAGAAGGCCACCTTCTGGGATAATGTAAGCAAGGGAATCTCCCTAATATCTTCAAAGAGAAGTTTCTGAAGAACCGACCACACTAAATTAAGATCCCAGGCGGTAAGGGTGCACGCACTGGCGGAGCCAGATGTCGCACCCCCTGGATGAAATTCCGCACCAAGGAATGATTAGCCAAAGGTTTCTGAAAGAAGATTGCTAACGCTGAAACCTGACCCTTGATCGTGCTCAAGGACAGTTTCTGCTCAACCCCTTGTTGCAGACAGACCAAGATTCGGGTCACCGAATAGGTATGTGGGGGAAATCCAAGAGATTCACACCACGCAATAGAAGACTTCCATGTGCTGGAAGTCACTTTCCTTGCTTTAACTAGAGGTAGGAATAACTGAAGATGACACTCCCTTGCCCTTTAGTACCTGGGTCTCAATGGCCAGGCCATTAAGCCAGCGATTGTAAAGCAAGATGGAAGATCGGTCCCTGAGACCGCAAATCCTCCCTGAGAGGAAGTCTCCAAGGAGCGTCCGCGACTAGCCTCACCAAGTCGGCGTACCAGGCTCGACAAGGTCAGTCCGAAATTTCCAGAATAACTGGAATTCCCTCGACCTCTATCCTGCGAAGAAGTTCCCGCAGTAACTTGAGAGGATGGAAGGCATGCCGTAGCTGATACTGCCCCCACGGGGCGATCAGCGTTTCTGCTGCGTCCGCTAGAGGATCGCGGGTGCGAGCTACAAACCTCCGCACCTTCCTGTTGAGCCAAGGTGCCAACAGATCCACATCCGGGGTGCCCCAATGAAGGGACAGTTAGTGAAAAACCTCTGGATGAAGAGGCCATACCCCTTGATCCAGAATCTGATGGCTGAAATAATCTGCCTGCCGATTTCCCACCTCCGGAGTGAACACTGCGGGGAGATCCGGAACAAACCGTTCCGTCCAACGAAAGATGCTAGTCGTTTCGATGGCCACCAGGACACTCTAAGTGCCCTTTTCTTGACATAAGTCACAACCGTGGCATTGTGCGATTGGATCCGAATCGGGCTGCTCTAGAGCCTGGCGGGCCGCATGCGGTCCGTGCCACAAAACAGTGCTGTACAGCCCGTGGAAGCTGGAGGAATGGCGATCTGGACTGCAGTACTCAGGCATAGGCATCAGCCTGTGTGCCTCTGACAGGTAGGATACCTTATACTTCAATAGTAACGCCCTTTTAGTGCTGCCACTGACTTCAGTCATCCTTACAGTCTTACAATGACTTTAGATCGTCAGCTCCCAAACCAAGCCTCCTGGTTATTTTACACAAAAATCACACTCAAATTGGGGGATCTGTTACTAATTATAGGATAGAGGGGAGATCCATCCTACCATCCCAGAGAGGGGCCCACGTCCACCACAAACCCGACAAGGGGAGAGGGGGAACATACTACTCACCATACCGGAACCAGGCGGGCGCCAACTCCTGACAGAACCCCTCTCCACCGGGGTGGGGGGGCTGTCGACCAATATGGATGCCGTGACTCTGTTGGTCATTGGCGTCCAGGTGAGACGTTTAACTCGCAGGGTCAGTCCCTGTCCAGTGGGACTATGTCGCGGCCGACCCAGCGCGGAGCTATGGCCTGCACGCGCTCGTAGGCTGAACTGGGGTGACCACTGGATCTCAACATCCAGCCCGTCGCCCAGTTCCAGCTTACTTGCTTGAAGATCTCACAGGAAACTGGAGAAAAGAGCTGTCTAAAAAAATCTTTCTAAGAAAAAAATCCTGCCAGGACCGAAGATCCTAGCAAGGCATCTAGGTCCTTACTCCTAACTAGACAGAAAAAAACTGATTTGCTGTAGCAGGAAGTGAGAGGATATACCCTCTGGGACTGCCCTAAGGGTGTGGCCAGAATGTTTTCTTTCCTGTCTAGTCCTACTCCTGTAGAGGGCAGTATAACCCGAGTTGTTATTAATCAACGAGGACTACGTCTGTCAATGAGCGACAGAGAAAATACATTTATTAGGAAATATTTAATTAGTCTTTCTGCCTACTATATAACCACTTTTCCCATGTACTGTGTGGGATATTTTTTGAATATATGTGCTTGGTTATGTTGGTTTACACTTACACCTAAAGGCATGGTAGAGCAAGTAATTTTCTATCAACCCCTCCCCTCCACTCTTTTATACATGCCCAACAATCCTTGGCTGCGGCCCTGGAGATTATACATTTTTTTCGATTCCTTTTCAGGTATTAGTATCTGGATGGGAGACCCCATTTTATTTTAGGCCCTAACCTGCTTAGCCTCCGAGATCAGATGAGATGGGGCACGTTCAGGGTGATGTGACCGTAGATGACCCATGGACATGCTTAATTCATAGGACAGACAAATCACAAAAACTGTATGAAAACACAATAGTCTCAAACCTGATAAATGCAGTGAAGGGGGTGTAGCAGAAGGGGGTGTAGCAGTGTCCCTCAGGAGATGTGTGGGGCTGTATTGCAGAAGTGTTTCATAGACCCATGCCAGTGGGGTGGGGTTTGTTATTATTGAATACCTGCATTCCATTGTCTCTTGTGTTTTCAATAAACTCATTCATTCTAGTTGACTCCCAGAACTGTGTGTCGTCCAGTTACTGGGGGGGAATTTTGCCTTGGATATTTTAGCACTTCCTCAGCTTCAATGATTATACAGCGGAGATACCTAGGCTGGGTATTGGAGCTCCGTTACATTGGTGGCAAGTGGTGGAATACAAGCCTTGCAGCAAGAGGAATGCAGTGAGGAGCTCAGCAGCGTCTCGATCTAAGGAGGAACTCAGGAGATGGAGAAAGCTAGCCTCGGGGCAGTGTCCCCATATGAGGTGGAGTTCCAGCGGAGACTACTGGCAAAGAAACAGGGCCATATGTCAGCCAAGGAAAAGGTGCACTGGAGAAAACATGTAATGCGAGAACTCTGGCAGGAGTCCATGGAGGTAGCACAGCTTCGGCGGAAAGAGAAGCTTCCAAGTACAGCGCAACGCTGACAGGAACAAGTGAGCCAACGGATGTTTATCCTGGGAGAGCAACCCTTGACGGAGTGGGTAAGGAACCTTGAGTGCCTGGTCCAGAGAGAAATTATGCTGGACCATGTACCGGGCACTATGGTGGTTCGCAGTCCAGCGAGACCCTTGGGTGGCAGAAGGCATTCAACCAGAGGGGGGGTGCTATGATGGCTCAGGCCTGTTGTGGAAGGCCATGGAGGAGGAGGATGATTTTGGCAGTCCTGCGATGTTGCGGTTCTGGGCTATTTCTTATTACCGGAGAAGGATGCTACCAGTCCAATTGTTGGAGCTGAGACTAGACCTCAGCCACCTGGTTATCATGGAGTGGGGGTTGGAACAGGACTACCAACACCTCCTAGACTTGGCCCAGCAGCAGCCAACAGCACTGGGGGTGGAGATGGTCATGCCCACTACCCAGGACAAGCCAGCATTAGCGGGAGAGGCGATTGTAGGTCCCTCGTCCCAGCAGCAGCCAACAGCACTGGGGGTGGAGATGGTCGTGCCCACTACCCAGGAGCAGCCAGCAATTCCAGAGACTGTGGATTTAGTAGACTATTCTGCAGAGGAGGAACCTCCCAGTGTGCCTACAGCAGAAGCGCTGACAACGGGACAGAGGGTCCAAGACCTCTGCCCCACACCTGCGGCAGTTCCAGAGGCCCAGGGCGAGAAGGTGGCGGTCACTCCCAAGCAGCTGAGTGCCTACCCAGTGGAAGAGCTGGCAGCAGGGCAGAACCCCACTGGGTCTGCCCACCAGTCCATGCAGCATCTTGCACGGAAGAGGTGGATGGGGCCGTGGCCTCCACCCCTGGATTACAGAGATGCCGGGCAGTTGGCCCAGATCCCCAACCCCGTAGTATGGGGGCCCATTCAACCCTGCTTTTGCCCCTCCAGCAACAACCTGATGCCTCTGGAGTGTATTATAGTTGGTGCCCTGCCCAGGAAGACCCCGGATATTTCAACTGGGACGTAGGGCAGGAGGTCCTCTGGAGCACGGCACAGTCTAGAAAAAGACATCAGACTAACACAGACCCAAACCAGTTGGAGGTCTGGGGTCTGGTTAGTTTCCCCAGGAGGGGGGAGATATGTGAAGAACGCCCATTTGCTGGGACGTTCGCCACGGGCTACTGGAGGAGTGTGGAGGCCAGCCTCCTGCCCACGGACTATGGGCCCTGGCTTGTAGGGGAGTGTGGCTCTGTGTGGGGGTGTATGCTGGGGGACCCTTGGAGTACTGTTACTTTGAATTCAAGTCCCTTTCACCCCAAGCGACACAGACTCTAGGCCTAAGCTGCCTACAACAAAGGACTTCACAAAATGAGAGACTTAACAGAATGGCAATGCTGCTGGGTTATCACGACAAACTGAACTAGAAAAATGATCTGTGAGTACTCCCCGGACATCCCCAAGCCGATCCGTTATGGATCAGACTGTGTATGCCGGCGTGTGGTTAAGGGGGAGCAGTGTAGCAGAATGGACACAGAGTGTGGTTTGTGTTGAAAGAGTGAGGGACTCTTTCACTTGGGACCATAATATTTCTGAGCAGTGTCCCTCAGGAGATGTGTGGGGATGTATTGCAGATGGCTAGAATATGGCAGAAGTGTTTCATAGACCCATGCCAGTGGGGTGGGTTTGTTATTATTGAATACCTGCATTCCAGAAAGGTTTCTTCACAGTAAGTGGAATAGAATACCTCAAGAGCTGGTTCTGGCCAGCTCAGTAGATTGCTTTAATAAAGGTCTGGATTCTTTCCTAAATGTACATAATATAACTGAATACTAACATTTATAGGTAAAGTTGATCCAGGGATCATCAGATTGCCTCTTGGGGGATCAGGAAGGAATTTTTTCCCTATTGGAGCAAATTTGATCAGGCTTTGCTGGGTTTTTTTTTTTGCCTTCCTCTGGATCAACTGTGGGTATAGGAATGTATGGTTGTTTATTGCGCATGTGTGGCAAACGTTTTCTGTATGCTACAGTACAGTTACAGAACAATTCAATACAGGAGGGTTCCTGCTCGTGAACGCCTACAAAATGAAGAGGCAACTGATACAAAAAGGTAATACCTGTAGAAGAGTTGATGCAGAAAGTAAAATTCCAGAGGTTAGGTGGAGGTGGGATAGGCTTCCCTGAAGAGATGAGTTTTCAAGGATCACCTAAAAGTGAACAGAGTAGAACATAACTGCTTGGATTAGAGTAGGAAGTCCTAGAGAAAGAGAGAGGCTGTGGAGAAGTCCTGGAGATGATGAAGTGGCTAGAAAGCAGGAGGTCTTGGCAGCAGCAAAGACAATGGTTTGGGAGAAGATCTGAGATGAAGCTGGTGATGTAGCTGGGGCAGATTTGTGGATGGCTTTGTATGCTGTATTTAGTATTTTGAATTTCATGCATTGGACAAGCGGAGACCAGTGGAAGGATTGGTAGAGAGGGGTAGAGGACACTGAGCAGTTAAGACTAAAAGGAGATGCCTGTGCAGAGGTAGGCCAATAAAAAGGCAGTTGCAAAAGTTGAGCCGAGCCATAACAAGGTAGTGAAAAATAAGCTTTGTGTTGTTAATTTAGAAAGGGTGAATTTTGGAAATGTTATGGAAATGAAGGCAACAAGGTTTGTATAATGCTTACACCTGGAGCGGAAAGGAGAGGTCCATGTCCAGGATTAAACCTTACAGCCTGGCCTAAGAGTAGCGATTGATTCTAGTGGTGTTGTTAATGTAGGAGAAGCTGGGGGAAGGGACTGGGGAGATTATGGGCTTAGTTTTGGAAAGATCAAGCTTGAGGGAGTGGTGCAACATCCATACAGATATGACCGTTAGTAAGTTAGTGATGTGTGAGTAAATGAAAGGAGTGAGCTGAGGAGTTGATAGATTTGGGAATTGTCAGCATAGAGGAGGCATTGGAAACCATTAGATGTTATCAAGTAACCCAAGGAGTAGACGCAGATAGAGAATAGAAGGGGGTCACAGGACAGAGCCTTCAGGGGACTCCTAGGGAAGAAGGAAGAGGAGATGAGCAGTAAGAATTGTAGGTGACACTGAAGATGTGCGGAGATGATCTAGGAAAGAGCAGAGTCTTCAGGACTGAGGGAGTGGAGTTTCTGGAGGAGAAGCCAGTGGGCAACTTTATCAAAGACTGCAGAAAGGTCCAAAAGCGTCAAAAAGGTTAACAGTGAGGTGGTGGCTCACACAGTTGTAGACTAGAGGTTCTTGAAGTTTAGAGGTAAAACAGAAACAGGAGGTTCTAAGGTGTTTGCACAAGAGGGGTTCAGTGAGGGTTTTTAGGGTTCAGTGAGGGTTTTTAGCATGGGGGTGTCCAGTGCATGTTTTAGAAGGGTAAGGAAGATGTCAGTAAAGAGAATAAAGATGTGAGTTACAGAATAAAGAATAGAGTAAGATAGTGAGCAGAATAATTGTCAGAGAATGGGCGCCAGACAGAAGTAAAGCAACTTTCTCTGTGGTAGCAGGATCAAAGAAGGAAAGTATTGAATATTTTGATGGACATAGTATGTTCAGTGAGGGGAGGGGGATAGCAGGATAGTGGGTATCTTGTCACAAATTGCCTTCCTCTTGTTTTTAAGGTGATTGGCAATTTTATGGGCAATGATTGAGTTAGTGGGTGGATGCATTGGAGGACAAAGTAGAGAGGGAAAGGTAGAAAAGAGTTGTCAAGGAAAAGAAAAGGGGGCAATAATCAGAGTGATGAAATAGGTCTGTTTTGCAGCATAGAGGCATGAGCTGTATTTTTGGAAGGCAGATTTGAATTAGGTGAAGTCTTGTAGGGATTACTTTTACACCACAGAGAGCAAGACTATAGGGTTGACTTGATTTACTAAACCTGGTCCATGGTTGTAGGAAAGAAATTAGCCCCGTGTATGGCCTTAAAGGGGTGGAGGGTTCTATGGAGTAGTTGTTTGCTGGTTAGAGGGACAGAAAGATTAATAGATAATTGAGAAACTGATAGAGTTTGTGAACAAGGAGAGGAAAAAAACTGAATTTTTGTAAAATCTTACCGTATAATTCCTTTCTCTGTGTCCTCCGATAGTCGCTGCCCACTCATACAGTCTTCACCAATGGGTATTGACTTACTCTCCACAGGAGTAGCTAGGCATAAGACTTGTTAAAAACAAAAGCATTTAACATAGACACACCCATGGGGGCTGTCCCACTGGTCAATACCCCCCTGCAGTAGCCATACCAACTCAGTTTGGTAGCATAGCAGTAAGTGTACAAAAAAAACCCAAAAGAGGGGCGGGGGCGGCGACTGTCGGAAGACTCAGAGAAAGGAATTTTACGGTAAGATTTAAAAAAAACTCAGTTTTCTCTTACGTCCTCCGACAGTCGCCGCCCACTCATACAGTCTTCACCAATGGGATGTCCCAAAGCAGTGTAGACATGAGGGGTGGGAGACGCAACGGTAGAAAAGGCAACGCAGTACCCACATCAGAGAAAGGAACCTTACACGCACAGTAAGAGAACCTTCTGGGCAACAGAAAAGGCTCAACAGGAGCAACAGCCCAGGAAAGCACATAACCCAGGGGATAAACAACCCCAACAGCCAGGGACCCACAAAAAAACAAGGGTCCCCTATGGCACTGCCGCACAGAGAACTTTGGGGCCAAAGGAGGCATCAGCTGTTGCCAGAACATCAATCTTATAGAATTTGGAAAAGGTGTGCACCGACGACCAAGTCGCAGCCTTGCACACCTGGGTCACCGAGGCCTGATGCCGGTAGGCTCAGGACGTACTCATCGATCTGGTAGAGTGCGCCTTAACAGGGGCGGGTGGAACCCATTCCTTCAAAGCATAGGCCTGGACAATCGTCTGTCTGATCCATTTGGCAATGGTCGCTGCAGACGCAGCCATGCCCTTCCGAGGTCCCTCAGGAAGGACAAAGAGGGAATCCGATTTCCGAAAGGATTCAGTGGACGACAGGTAAACCTTGATCGCCCGGACAACATCCAAGGAATGCAAGGCAACCTCCTTAGGATGCTTAGGCTTTGCACAGAGCGAAGGCAAAACAATTTCCTCATTAAGGTGAAAGTCAGACACCACCTTAGGGAGAAATGACGAGTTAGGTCGTAAGACCACCTTATCTTTATGAACCACCAGGTAAGGAGAGCGGCAAGACAACTTCGCCAACTCCGACACCCTGCGAGCCAAAGTGATCGCCACTAAAAAGGCAACCTTCTTAGACAGCAGAGGCAACAATATCTCCTGGATGTTTTCAAAGGGAGAACGCTGTAACACGGACAGAACCAAGTTCAAGTCCCATGGAGGTAAAGGCTCCCTCCGGGGAGGGGCCAAATGTCGCACACCTTGAAAGAAGGTGCGAATTAAGGAATGAGACGCCACAGGGCGTTGAAAAAGAACAGCCAGTGCAGATACCTGGCCCTTTATCGTGGCCAGCGCCAGGCGCTGGTCCACACCAAACTGGAGGAAAGCCAACACTCTCGTCACAGAGTATGAGCGAGGAGAAAACCCCCTGGACTCACACCAGGCAAAATAAGCTTTCCAGGTATGGTAATAAATTTTACCAGACAAGGCTTTTCTAGCCTTGATTAAGGTAGGAATGACCTCTGGGGAGAGACCCCTGTCTCTCAGGACCTGGCTTTCAACAGCCAGGCCGTTAAAGCCAGCGACTGTAAAGCAGGATGGAAGATCGGTCACTGAGACAGTAGATCTTCTCGCATTGGCAGCCGCCAAGGAGGCGCGACTGCTAGGTGAACAATGTCCGCGTACCAGGACCGGCGTGGCCAGTCCAGTGCCACCAGAATCACCAAGTTCGGTTCCGAGGCCAACCTGCGAAGGAACCTGGATAACAACTGAATCGGAGGAAAGGCATACATCAGACGATACTGACGCCAAGGGGCCACCAGCGCATCCGAGGCGTCCGCCAGAGGATCGCGTGTTCTTGCCACAAACCTTTCCACCTTGTGGTTTAGCCGATCCATTCGCACACAGCGTTTGGAAGACCTCCGGGTGTAGGGACCAATCCCCTCTGATCCAGGGTCTGGCGGCTCAGATAATCCTCCTGCCAAATCTCCACACCCGGAATGTGAACTGCCGAAATTGCCGGGGTCATGAGCTTTGGCTCAAGACAGAATGTCGGTCACCTCCCGGGCCGCCCGGGTACTACTGGTGCTGCCTTGGTGGGTTATGTAAGCCACCGTGGTAGCATTGTCCTTCTGTACCCGTACAGGACGGACCCGAAGTCGATCCGACCACTGGAAGAGACACAGTTTGATCGCTCTCAATTCCAAGATGTTGACTGGAAGGGAGGATTCCTCCTCCGACCAAGTGCCCTGGGCAGACAGGTTGCCCAGGACTCCACCCCAGCCCGACAGGCTGGCATCCGTGGTAATCACTGTCCACAGTAACGGACGGAAGGATTTTCCTTTCCGACACAGCCGGGGACTGAAGCCACCACAGAAGATCCATTCTGGTCCGGCGACTCAACGAGACACTCAGATCCAAGGACTGAGGTAGTCTGTCCCACCTGGCCAGGATCTCCGCTTGGAGAGACCGTGTGTGAAACTGAGCAAATGGTATCGCCTCGAAGGCTGACACCATCAACCCCAGGCACCGCATACAGGTCCTGAGTGACGAGGATTCGTTGTCCCTGAGGGACCTGATCTCGTTCTGAAGGGTCCGGAGCTTGTCCTCCGGCAGAAATACCTTTGCTTGAGCAGAGTTTAGAACCATTCCCAAATAGGGGAGACGAACCCAAGGAGACAAAGTCGACTTCTGAACGTTGATGGTCCAATCAAACTCCTGGAGCGTCTGTACCGTAGTCGACAGATCGCGCAACAGGCTCTGACTGGCACTCGATCTTAACAGGAGATCATCCAGGTATCCCAAGACAGCAATGCCCTGTGCCCTCAACAGGCCCAGAACAGGCGCCAGCACTTTGGTAAAAACCCTTGGAGCCGAAGCGATACCGAAAGGTAACGCTACGAACTGATAGTGGTCCTCCGCTATGGCGAATCGGAGGTACCTCTGTTGACCCTCGAAAATGTGGATGTGCAGATACGCATCCTTTAGGTCGATAGAGGCCAGGAATTCCCCTGGACTCAGGAAGGCCACCACCGAACGGAGGGATTCCATATGGAACTTTCGAACTCGCACGAAGCGGTTCAGAGCTTACAAGTCCAGGATCGGACGTACCTTGCCCTCCTTTCTGGGCACAGTGAACAGATTAGAGTAAAACCCCCCGAAACCTGTCCCAATGATGCACCGGGACGATCACCCCTTGGGCATGGAGATCCTGCACCGCTTGATGCAGGTCCTGTAACCGCCCTGGGGTCAAAAACGGATTTTTGTAAAATCTTACCGTAAAATCCTTTTCTCTTAGCTCATTGACAGACGTAGTCCTCGTTGATTCAACACACTCGGGTTATGCTGCCCTCCACAGGAGTAGGACTAGACAGGAAAGAAAATACTCTGGCCACACCCTAGGGGCAGTCCCCGAGGGTATATCCTCTCTCTCTCTGCTACAGCAAATCAGTTATGTCACAAAGCAGTGTTTAGAGAATTTAACCCAACCCAACTCCAAAACAGAGGGGCGGGTACTACGTCTGTCAATGAGCTAAGAGAAAAGGATTTTACGGTAAGATTTTACAAAAATCCGTTTTTCTCTCTCTGTCGCTCATTGACAGACGTAGTCCTCGTTGATTCAACACACTCGGGACGTCCCAAAGCAGTACCACAAATGAGGGGTGGGAAAATGGAAATCAAATCCAATCTAGAAGGCACAACCGGTGCCAACTAGAAGTTTACAATGCTCATCCTCAATGATGAGACTCAACAGAAATTTTTCAACAGAAAAAAACCCTCGAGGTAGACCACCGGTCTCCTCGAATTGCGGCCTGCAAAACCTTGCGGCCAAATGAGGCATCCGCCGATGCCATCACATCAATCTTGTAAAATTTTGTAAAGGTATGTACCGACGACCAGGTGGCCGCCTTACATACCTGGACCACTGACGCCTGATGGCGGAAGGCCCAGGAAGTACTGAGCGCTCGAGTGGAGTGCACCCTAACAGGGAACGGAGGATTCCGACCCTTAATAGAATAAGCCTGTACCACCGTCTGTCTGATCCATTTGGAGATAGTCGCGGCAGATGCAGGCAACCCCTTTCTGGGGCCATCCGGGATCACAAAAAGTGAATCCGTCTTCCGGAACGATTCCGTCGCCTTCAGGTATACCCTGATTGCCCGAACCACATCCAAGGAATGCAACGCATGTTCCCGATGATGATTGGGCTGAGGACACAAGGAAGGTAGTACAATATCTTCATTCAGATGAAAATTTGAAACCACCTTTGGAAGAAAGGATGGCTTAGGATGAAGCACTACCTTATCCCTATGAATCACTAAGTATGGGGACTGGCATGATAATGCAGCCAGTTCTGACACCCTGCGTGCAGAAGTGATAGCCACCGAAAAGGCTACCTTCTGGGATAAAGTAAGCAAGGGAATCTCCCTGATGTTTTCAAAGGGAGGTTTCTGTAGAACCGACAAAACCAAATTAAGATCCCAGGGCGGTAAGGGCGCGCGGACTGGTGGAGCCAGGTGCCGCACCCCCTGGATGAAATTCCGCACCAAGGACTTAGTAGCTAAAGGCTTCTGAAAGAAGACTGCTAATGCTGAAACTTGACCCTTGATGGTGCTCAAGGCTAGTTTCTGCTCAACCCCTTTTTGCAGAAAGGCCAATATTCGAGTCACCGAATAGGTACGTGGAGGAATCCCTAAAGATTCGCACCACGCGATATACGTCTTCCATGTGCGATAATAGACCTTGCTGGAAGTCGCTTTCCTTGCCTTAATTAGCGTAGGAATAACTGAAGCTGACAACCCTCTGTCCTTCAGTACCTGGGTCTCAATGGCCAAGCCATTAAAACCAGCGACTGTAAAGCACGATGGAAGATTGGTCCTTGAGACCGCAGACACTCCCTGAGACGAAGTTCCCAAGGAACGTCCGCGACTAGCATGTCCAAGTCGGCCAGACCGGCTTGACAAGGCCAGCCTAGAATTTCTAGGACCACTGGCGCTGACTGAATCTGAACCAGGCGGCCCTAGAGCTATCTGGCCCCGACCATCCGACAAAGTCTGATCGTTCTCCGTTCCCACACATTTATCAGACACCTGATTCCTATCAGGAACGGTGATCTCTCCTGGTTGAATCTCAGGGACCGAAGTCACCCGACTAGAGGCTTCTTGATCTGTCTGTTCAACCGGATCCGATTCTTGTGGGGAACTGAGACTAATCTTTGGAAAAGGTAAAGAAAAAGATCTGTTCAGGGAACGGTAACTACCGCTCCCTGTAGTACTTAAATGTTGGAAGGGAAGAATCGCACTGGTAGCAGTGGTCGATGCTTGATCTAATGCCCTGAATACCGGTGAAAATGTCCCCCCACCCTCAAGCCGGGTGGGGGCGCACCTTCAGGCTGTGTAATCCTTTACTTCGGGTTTGGCTGAGTCGGTCTTTTGTTTGTCCGACCAGCTCTTCTTGAACCCTCCTGGAGGAGCCTTGCCTTTCCCGCTTGTTCCAGCCGGGCGCACGAACCCTTTATGAGCGGTAAAGAAAGGTCCTCGCTTGTTACGAGGTCCTTTAGCTTTAGCAGCCTGTGGCAAGAAAGTGCTCTTGCCCCCAGTGGCATCCTTAATGATCTCATCTAGGGTGGCCCCAAATAGGCGATTCCCCTGAAAGGGGAGATTCGTCAAGGTCTTTTTGGACCCTAGGTCCGCTGACCAGCATTTTAACCACAGCACACATCTGAGGATTACCGCTGACATAGATGCATGCCCTAATAGGGGGGTAGCATCCAAGGCTGCGTCACAGACGAACTGTAGTCCTTGTATAATCTGTTCCATCAATTCAGATGTTCCCTGGGGGATATCTTTCCCCCTCAGGTCCTGGCTCACCAATCTCGCCCATTCCGTTAGTGTCTGGGAAACTAGACCAATGACAATTACTGGTCTAAAGGCTGACCCTATCAGGGAAAACATAGTGCGGGACTCCGCTTCTACCTTCCGATCCACCGGATCCTTAAAGTACGAAGTGTCCTCCACTGGAATAACCGTGGCTTTATTCAGTCTGGAAATAGGTGGGTCCACCACAGGTGGTACCGTCCATTTCTTAATGAGGGATTCCTCAAACGGATAGCGTCTAGCAATACGCTTGGAAATAGTAAAGGTACGCTTAGAATGCTCCCATTCTTCTTTAATCTTATTACCAAAACACTTGGGTACAGGAAAAACCTTCACTGTTTTGGTGGGTTTGTTAGTACCAAAGGGAATCTCTGTTTCAGTTGCCTCTGCCGGTAAAACCTCAAGTCTTAAGGTTTCCCGAACCGCCACAACTAGTGCGTCCACCAATGCTTCTTCCCGAATTATGGCGGAAGTATGAACGTCCTCCTCACTGTCTGAGGGAACTTTACCTGAGACAACAGCCCTTGCAGAGGGACCTGCAGCTGCAATGACCAACTCAGAATCTGAGTCTGAAGTGTCAGATGATATAGGGGTAGGCGGGGGTCGCTTTCTTGACCCCCGTTCCTGACAGGCCGTCTCCACCCGAGCCACCAAAGACTCCAAAACTGCTGTAAATGCATCCATACTCTGTGC
This sequence comes from Pelophylax lessonae, assembly GCF_965119305.1. NCBI lineage: Eukaryota > Metazoa > Chordata > Amphibia > Anura > Ranidae > Pelophylax > Pelophylax lessonae. The sequence continues at coordinate 181,670,713 of NC_138780.1, read as the reverse complement.
ACCGGCGGGTCCCGTGGCCCCCTCGAGGGAAACAGGTGGGGGTACCTGTGTGGCAGGGTCCATGATAATTCCAGTTACTATCCGGAAAATTCAATCAAAAATAAAAACTTTTTTTTTTTCAGACCCCCAGCGCCACAAAGCCCCTCAGTGTTACCTGCTTAGGGACCCCTATCGAGCGAGAGAGAGAGAGAGAGAGATAGACCCCCAGGCTCACCACTTGATGCTCAGAGTTTCCACTGCAACTTGTCTCAGCAAGAAGTCTCTTGGCTGGCTGCCCGGGAAGAAAGGAGGCAGCTCCGCCCCTCTGTACGCCTTCCGGCGCCTCCCCTAGCTCCACAAGGTGTTTGGGTCACCTCAAACATGGCCGCCCCCATGCTGGAGACACGAGGCTACGCCAAAATGGCGGCCTCGTGCGATCTACCAGACAATGGCGGCGGTCTGTTACAGAATAGCGGCGTGATTGCAGAGTATCTCGGCATCACAAAACCCTTCTCTTCATGGTGATCCGCGTGGCCGGCGGTACCGGACCCTGGCGGACCGCGTGGCCGTCGAGAGGCATGCTTTTGCTGGAGGAATGACCTGGAAAGCAGTATAAATGTCCTGTGGCTTCTGACATGTAGGATACCTTATCTACCACAGAAAGATTCTAGTACTGCCACTGATTACAATCATTTAAACATACTTGCAATTAGATTGTCAGCTCCCAAACCAAGCCTCCTGGCTTTTTGTACACAAAAATCACACTCAAATAGGGGGATCTGTGCCATGTTATAGGATAGAGGGGAACCCATCCTTACCATACAGAGAGGGGCCCGCGTTCACAAGACCCGTCAGGGGAAAGGGGGGAACATACTACTCACCATACCGGAACCAGGCGGGCGCCAACTCCTGACAGTACCCCTCTCCACCGAAGTGGGAGGGCTGTCAACCAATACGGGCGCCGTGACTCATGGTCTTTGGCGTTTCAGCGAGACGTTTAACTCGCAGGGTCAGTCCCCGTCCAATGGGACTATGTCGCGGCCGACCCAGCGCGGAGCTATGGCCTGCACGCGCTCACAGGCTGAACTGGGGTGACCACTGGATCTCAACATCCAGCCCGTCGCCCAGTTCAGCTTTCTTGCTTGAAGATCTCACAGGAACACTGGAGAAAAAAGCTGTCTAAAAAATCTTTCTAAGAAAAAAATCCTGCCAGGACCGAAGATCCCAGCAAGGTATCTGGGTCCTTACTCCTAACTAGACAGAAAAAAACTGATTTGCTGTAGCAGAGAGAGAGAGAGGATATACCCTCGGGGACTGCCCCTAGGGTGTGGCCAGAGTATTTTCTTTCCTGTCTAGTCCTACTACTGTGGAGGGCAGCATAACCCGAGTGTGTTGAATTTAACGAGGACTACGTCTGTCAATGAGCGACAGAGAAATGAAGATTTGAGGGAAAGAATCTGTCCGCCGGCCGCGAATGGAATTCGATCTTGTATCCTGATCGAATGATTTCCTGAACCCAACTGTCCGGAATTCGGAGCAGCCAAGGTTGGAGGAAACCGCACAAACGTCCCCCCACCCCTGAAACGGGTGAAGGCGTCCCTTCAGGCAGAGGCGGATTGAGCCGCCGCACCGGCATGGCTGGACTTTTGCTTGCCCACCCAGGGCTTTTTCTGGTCACCTTGGCCCTTGAAGGGCTTGCCCTTGTTTTGTGTCTTAAAGGCACGAAAGGGCACCTGATTGGGTCTAAAGGCGGGACCCCGCTTGCCGCGAAAAGGCTTGTTCTTCGGATTCTGGGGCAGCAGAGTGCTTTTGCCTCCAGTGACTCCTTTCACCAAGCTATCTAAAGCCTCGCCAAAAAGGCGAGACCCTGCATAGGGAAAACCAGCCACCGTTTTCCGTGATGTCTGGTCTGCCGACCAGCTCTTCAGCCAAATCAGTCGACGGTTAAGTACCGCGACACTAGACAGGCGCGCAGCCAAAGGGGCCTCATTCAAGGCCGCATCGCACAAATACATGACCCCTTGATGAATTTGGTCCACCATGTCCAGCGTAGCAGGTGGGGCAGACTCAGACACTAGTGTGCGTCTAAGCACCTTAGTCCAATCCGCCACCGCCTGAGCCACCATGACAGAACGAAAATAGGTTTGAGCATGGAAGCCGCCACCATGTAGGCATGGCGGGCAAGAGACTCCAACCTCCTGTCCGTAGGATCCCGGAACACCGGGGTATCCTCAGTGGGAACCAAAGTAGCCTTGTTCAACACAGCCACAGTGTGATCCACCTGGGGAGCCACACACCAGCGCAAATCCGTAGAAGGCGCAAAGGGGTAGAGCAGTTGAAACCGTTTAGGCACCATGAAGGGGCGTTTCAAACTGCGCCATTGTTCATTCACTGCGTGATGAAACTCAGCGGGGCAGGGAAAACCCTGCGCCGACTTGCGGGTCCTATGTGTACCAAAAGAGGACACAATGCCCGGAGGATTGGGCTCATCCTCCAAATGTAGTGTTTCTTTTACAGAAGAAATCAACGTATCCATAGCTGCGCGTTCTTCAGACGACCCCGGGGGAGAATCATCTACCCCCTCCACCTCCGCCTCCCCCTCAGACCCCAGCGGGTCCAGGGACGAGCGAGACCCTGAAAAGGGCCCGCCACCCACAGCAGCCACATCACCATCTGAATCAGAAGAGAAAGATATCCTAGGCCTTTTTCTAGCAGCCCGTTCAGCCATTAGCACCTCCATTTTGGACACTAAAGTCGTCACCACAGCGGCCAAATTAGGTAGAACGGGGGGGTTCAGCAGAACTGGGGTCCCCCACCAAGGCTGGGGGGAATTTGCTGTCCTGAGATTCCACTGCAGAAAAAACACAATGTGTACTGGCCCTTTAAGAGCGCTGCAGATCACGCAGCCCACCGCTATATATACTGTGTACACAGACCCCCAAAAAGGACAAAACGGAGCCAGAAGGAATAAAACAGAGTAAATATGGAAAGGACAGTCTGCAGAGCCCCACAGAGTGTTACCACACCGATCGCTGCTTCAGAGGAAAAGGAAGTGAGGTCACCAGAGGCTGAACTATATGCTGCAAGGCTAAGGGAAAATGGCTGCCCATAGGAAGTAATGAGATGCTTCGGCAAGATGGCCGCCGACATGTGCTCGGAACGATCGTTCTGCCACACACAAGATGGCGCCGGATGGCGCCAAAGCTACTACATAGCAAGCTGTGGAAAAAGCCCCTGAAATGGCGTACCGCACGGTTTTTACCCGCAGTGGCCGCCGCACACATAGTCTGCACCTCCAAACACCAAAGTGACACAGGAGAGGGGCCCCCAAACCCACACAGCACCAGCAGTGCAATAAAAAAGACCCCCGCAGGGATCGCATCAGGGAGCCCCACAAACGCACAGACATGAGGGGACACACAGCACACAGGACTGCCACCCCAGACAGAGGCCCCACACAGAAAGTACTTACCTGTACCGGATGGCGTGGGGTGCCTCTATTAAACAGAAAGCCTCTGTCCTCAGATGACAGGGAATGCCGTCAGCCAAAACGCAGGACACTGCAGCACTGAACGGCAGATGTGTCCAGTGAGGTAGCCACCTCACAGGCTGCATCCCTACTGCGAACAGGGATGGGTCGTTCTTAGTGCCAGGGTGAACACATAGCTGAACGCTCGATGGCGGGCTAGGGATCCATCTGACCCTCTGCCCTGGAGAGCCAGGGCGGCCAGTCTGATTCCCAGCTCCGCAAGATCCATCTTCGTCTGAAGATCCGACTAAACTAAAGCTGACAAAATAAACAGCTAGTAATGTAAAGAAAAAATGACATTCTTGCAAATAAAAATCATAAGAAAAGATTAGAAGGCTAAGACTGTAGCCCCAGCACAGGGAAGCCTATCTACTCCTAACGCTAAGCAGAAGACAAACTGAGTTGGGATGGCTACTGCAGGGGGGTATTGACCAGTGGGACAGCCCCCATGGGTGTGTCTATGTTAAATGCTTTTGTTTTTCAAGTCTTATGCCTAGCTACTCCTGTGGAGAGGAAGTCAATACCCATTGGTGAAGACTGTATGAGTGGGCGGCGACTGTCGGAGGACGTAAGAGAAATTTGTTTTTTGAAAGTGTCAGAACTGCACAGGTGAGAGTATACAAGGTGTTGCCATCAGCGTAAGCTGAAGTATGTGTTCATTGTGTTATATCAAATGGCAAGGAGATTTTAGGTTGGGGGAGCTAAGAGGTACCTGGAGTGTTAACATTAACAAGGATGTTAAAGTCACCAACTACGATAATGGTTATTTCAGAGAATAGAAAATAAGAGTAGGCAGGCAGAGAATCCAGGAAGGAAGCTTGATACAAGTCCTGGAGGATCATAAGTCATAGCAATCCTCAGAGAGAAGAAACAGAAGAGTCAAATACAGTGAACTTCAAAAAGAAGAGGGATAGGGGAGGTGTAGTAAAAAACATAGAAAGTAGTTTGTAGGGACAGAAAGATAGTAGTAGAGTATTATACCGCGTTATCCAGTGATTAATGCATATAGCTTACATGATATCGCTCAGTGGCGGCTGGTGAAGTTTTAAGATGGGGGGGGGGGTGCAAGACCCCGCCCTTCTATTTTGACCCCTCCCATTTCTCAGAAGCCCCACCCCTTATAGACTCCACCCATTTTGTCCCCTGTTTTTTGCTTGCGTGAACAAATTCTCCCAATATATCGCATATTAAGGGGTCTCTCAGTACTAGTATATCCTATAATAGGGAGCAGGGGCCCTATTATGGGATATACTGTGAGAGACACCCTATTATGGGATACACTGACTGAGAGTGGCACAAACCCCACAGTACAGACCCCCTAGCACAAACCCCACAGTACAGGCCCCCTAGCACTAATCCAACAGTGCAGGCCCCCTAGCACTAATCCCACAGTACAGGCCCCCTAGCACAAACACCACAGTACAGGCCCCCTTTCAATGCAGTGACCAGCGTACATGCCCCCTTTCAATGCAGTGACCTGCGTACATGCCCCCTTTCAATGTAGTTACCAGTATACATGCCCCTTTCAATGTAGTGACCAGCATACATGCCCCCTTTCAATGTAGTGACAAGCATACATGCCCCCTTTCAATGTAGTGACCAGTATAAATGCCCCCTTTCAATGTAGTGACCAGTATAAATGCCCCTTTCAATGTAGTGACCAGTATACATGCCCCTTTCAATGTAGTGACCAGTATACATGCCCCTTCCAATGTAGTGACCAGTATAAATGTCCCTTTTCAATGTAGTGACCAGCATACATGACCCCTTTCAATGTAGTGACCAGTATACATGCCCCTTTCAATGTAGTGATCAGCGTACATGCCCCCAATGCAGTGACCAGCATACCATGCCCCCAATGCAGTGACCAGCATACATGCCCCCAATGCAGTGACCAGCGTACATGTCCCCAATGCAGTGACCAGCGTGCGTGCCCCCTTCAATGCATTGAACAGTGTACATGTCCCCAATGCAGAGTTTAGCGTGCGTGCCCCCTTCAATGCATTGAACAGTGTACATGTCCCCAATGCAGAGTTTAGCATGCGTGGCCCCTTCAATGCATTAATCAGCGTACATGCCCCCAATGCAGAGTTTAGCACGCGTGCCCCCTTCAATGCATTGATCAGTGTACAATCATGTGCCCAATGCAGAGTTTAGCGTGCGTGCCCCCTTCAATGCATTGATCAGTGTACATTCATGTCCCCAATGCAGAGTTTATCGTGCGTGCCCCCTTCAATGCATTACAGTGTACAATGTCCCCAACGCAGTGCACTTACCTGGAGGCTGGAGCCCTGTGAGTCATGGCGGCTTCTCCCTCTCCTCTTCTTCGTTCGGCGGCGGGAAGGTGAGCGGCGCTTCTCCCTCTCAGCCTCTTCTGCGGCGGGCGGCGGGAAGGTGAGCGGCGCTTCTCCCTCTCGGCCTCTTCGGCGACGGGCGGCGGGAAGGTGAGCGGCGCCGGCTTCTTCTCTGGACTGGTCCTGGAGACTCCTCTTCGGCGGCGGGAAGGTGACCGGGCGGTGACAGTGAGTGACTGATGCACGCACCGGCACCGCCCCCAACGAGGTCAGCATGGATGTCCTGAATCATGATTGGTCCAGGCTGGAGTCTGGACCAATCATGATCCAAAACATCACAAAAGGGATGTGTTGTAGCGCAGTGCTCTGCGCCACAGTTACGCCCCAGAAGGCCGCCAATCGGCGCCTCTGCCGGAGTGAAAACCCCACCCCCCCCCATAGCCACCAATGAGGCGGGCGCACCTAGTGGGCAAAAAAATAGATTTTTTTTTAAATCTTTTTTTTTCTCTTTCTTTTTGGGGGGGCGGCGCCCCTGCGCCCCCCATCGGCCAGCCGCCACTGGTATCGCTTACAATCCAAACTATCTGCATATGCTACATGAAAGTTTATCAGTCAACAGCTGTCATGGTCTTACCTTCTTGCTGTTCTCCTTCGTTTGACATGTGCTGGCGGCCATCTTGGTTTCTGGGTTTCTTGTAGCCTCCCACCTTGCGGCTCCTCCTTCCCACTGGGAGGAGCTGGATGCCTAGCTCATATATATAGGAGGTCTGTGGCTTCAGTTCCTTGCTTGGTCCTCCTGTGTTCACATGCTTCTAAGACTGCTGCTGCTTCTGGTCCCTGATCCTGGCTTCGTCTGACTACCCTGCTGGTTCCTGATCCTGGCTTCGTCTGACTACCCTGCTGGTTCCTGATCCTGGCTTCGTCTGACTACCCTGCTGGTTCCTGATCCCGGCTTCGTCTGACTACCCTCCTGGTTCCTGACCTCTGGCTTCGCAAGGACTCTTTGGACTTTTGCTTTACAGCTTGATTTTCAATAAAGCTTTCTTATTTTCACTTATCTGTTGTTGTACGTCTGGTTCATGGTTCCGTGACATTAGGACCAAGCCATGAATTCTGACGGTACAGGGCCATCCTCGCTACCCACGCTGGTTGCCAGACTTGATCAGCAGGATCACCTGTTGGGTCGGTTCGCCGTGGCGTTGCAAACCCTGCTTGAACGCACGGCTCATTTCGCTCCCGTTGCCGATGGGTCGGTTGTCGCTCCTGGGCCCGCTCCTACTGCCGCTCCGGTTGTTGCGCCAGAGTCTACCCCGACACTTGTTGTTGCGCCTGCGGTGTTTCGGGGTATGACCGGTTCTGCCCCCCTTCCACAGCGCTTTGGGGGAGAGCCAACTCAGTGCCGAGGTTTCCTTAACCAGGTGGGCATTTATTTCGAGTTGCTGCCACATGCCTTTCCTACTGAGAGATCAAAGGTGGGTTTCTTAATTTCGCTGCTCTCGGACAAGGCCTTGGCCTGGGCCAGCCCTTTATGGGAGAACAACAATCCGGTGGTTGCCGAGTTTTCCGGTTTTGTTGCTTCTCTTCGGAGGGTATTCGATGTGCCGGCTCGTGCTGCCTCTGCTGCGAAGCTCCTTATGTCCATCAGACAGGGTTCACGATCCGTAGCTGAATACGCCATTGAGTTTCGTACCCTGGCAGCAGAGGTGGGCTGGAATAATGAGGCTCTGGTCGCTGCTTTCTCTCATGGTCTCTCGGATGCCTTGAAGGATGAGGTTGCAGCTAAGGACCTACCAGTGGAGCTCGAGTCTCTTATTTCTTTCTTGATTTTGATTGACACCAGACTCAGGGAGAGACCTTCCTTTAAGGAGAGTCTGCGGAGGCCTCCTAACAGATTGGCGCCTACCTTTGCTGTCCCACCCGTGCCTCCCTCTCCTCCCACGCCTCCTGGGGATGACTTGGCTGGGGGTGAACCCATGCAGCTGGGCTTTGCTCGCCTGTCCGAGGGGGAGAGGGTACTCCGAAGACGCGAGGGTCGATGCATGTACTGTGGTCTCGGTGGGCATTTTCGGTTGGCATGTCCGAACCGTCCGGGAAACGCTCGCACCTGAGATCCTGTCGGGGGCAGATCTTGGGTGGAGTCTCCTCGTCCCCGGTTTCCCGTGTTGACAAACCACTGATCACTGTTGTCCTCTCCTGGGTCGGGGGCTCAGTGACGACCCAGGCGTTGGTGGACTCTGGTGCTGGTGGTTTGTTCATTGATAGTGTGTTCGCTGCCGCCAATTCCATTCCTCTGCAGGCCCGAGGTTCTCCACTGGCTCTTGAGGCGATAGACGGCAGACCCCTTCTGCCGCCACACGTGACTCATGAGACCCTTCCAGTGGGGATAGCCATTGGTGCCGTTCACAGAGAGTCGGTCTGCTTCCAGGTTATTTCGTCTCCACACTACTCGGTGGTCTTGGGGTACCCCTGGCTCCAGAAGCATAATCCGACTTTCGATTGGAGATCGGCCGAGATCCTCTCGTGGTCACCGCAGTGTGGGGCTAGTTGCATCCATGGGCCTGTCAAGTTGCTGTGTACTTCCTCGGACTCTCTGTTGCCTCCTGAATACGAGGAGTACCGGGATGTATTCGATAAGGTGCGCGCGGTTGCCCTACCTCCGCACCGCCCATACGATTGTGCCATCGAGTTACAACCTGGTGCCGTTCCTCCTCGTGGCAAGGTCTATCCACTGTCGGTAGCGGAGAATGAGGCCATGGAGGAGTACGTGAAGGAGGCGCTTTCACGCGGACACATTCGCAAATCCTCGTCCCCGGCAGGGGCTGGATTTTTCTTTGTGAAAAAGAAGGGCGGTGAGTTGAGGCCTTGCATCGATTACAGGGGTCTCAATCGCATCACGATCAAGAACGCTTACCCGATACCCTTGATTTCCGAGCTGTTCGATCGCCTTAAAGGGGCCACGGTCTTTACCAAACTCGACCTGAGGGCGGCATATAACCTCGTAAGGATCAAGGCGGGCGATGAGTGGAAGACCGCGTTTAACACCAGGACCGGTCATTATGAATCCTTGGTAATGCCCTTTGGGTTGTGCAATGCGCCCGCAGTCTTTCAGGAATTCATTAACGATGTTTTCCGTGACCTGTTGCAGCAGTGTGTGGTGGTCTATTTGGATGACATCTTGGTATATTCTGAATCCATGGAGACCCACATTCTGGATGTCAGACGAGTGTTGCAACGGTTACGAGAGAACAAGCTGTTCGGTAAGCTTGAGAAATGCGAATTTCACAGATCCCAGGTAACCTTCTTAGGTTACATCATTTCCGCTGAGGGGTTCTCCATGGATCCTGAGAAGGTTTCGGCTGTCCTACAGTGGCCCCAGCCCAGTGGTCTTCGCTCCCTGCAGCGCTTTTTGGGCTTCGCCAATTATTATCGGAAGTTCATCAGGGACTTTTCCATGCTAGCCAAGCCTCTCACGGATCTGACCAGGAAGGGCAGTAATTCCCAGGTCTGGCCGCTCGAGGCCATCCGAGCTTTTGAGGCTCTAAAGTCCGCCTTTGTGTCGGCTCAGATTCTGTCGCATCCCAACCCTGGGTTGCCCTTTGTCCTCGAGGTGGACGCGTCTGAGACGGGAGTAGGCGTCCTTCTGTCTCAGCGTAGAACACCAGAGGGTCCTCTGCTTCCTTGTGGGTTTTACTCCCGGAAACTGTCTTCCGCGGAGTGCAACTATCAGATTGGTGACAGGGAGTTATTGGCCATCGTGCAGGCCCTTAAAGAATGGAGGCACTTGCTTGAGGGTTCGGTGGTTCCGGTCCTCATCCTGACGGACCACAAGAATCTGACCTACCTTTCTGAGGCCAAGAGATTGACACCACGTCAGGCCAGATGGGCTCTGTTCTTGTCACGTTTTAATTACGTGGTCTCCTACCTACCCGGTTCCAAGAACATCAGGGCGGATGCCTTATCACGGCAGTACTCCGACCTGTCCAGGGAGCAGTCGATTCCGACTTCGGTCATACCTCCGAATCAGATCCTGGCCGCCATTCGCACCAGCCTGACCTCTCCCCTGGGTGAGCAGATTTTGGCGGCTCAATCTGGTGCTCCCTCTGGGAGACCCAACGGCAGATGTTTTGTGCCTGAGGAGTTGCGCACTCGGTTGTTGCGAACCTACCATAACTCCAAGACCGCGGGGCATCCTGGAAAGAATCAGCTGTCCTGGGCTGTTTCACGTCTGTTCTGGTGGCCTTCCCTACGTTCCGACATCGCCGCATATGTAGCGGCATGCTCCGTTTGTGCCCAGAGTAAGTCCCCTCGGCACCTTCCGTTGGGCCTTCTGCAACCCATAGCCACCGGGGAGCGCCCATGGTCACACCTGGGGATGGATTTCATTGTGGACCTCCCTGCATCCCGAGGCCATACGGTCATTCTCATGATTGTGGATCGATTTTCCAAAATGTGCCACTTTGTTCCTCTCAAGAAGTTACCCTCTGCACAGGAGTTGGCCACGATTTTTGCCAGGGAGGTCTTCCGGTTGCACGGTTTGCCCAAGGAGATTGTGTCGGATCGGGGGAGTCAGTTTGTGTCCAGGTTCTGGCGCGCCTTTTGCTCCCAGTTGGGGATTCATCTCTCCTTCTCCTCGGCCTACCACCCTCAGTCCAATGGGGCCGCAGAACAATCCAATCAGGCCTTGGAGCAATTCCTTCGTTGCTATGTCTCCGATCACCAAGACAATTGGGTTGACCTCCTGCCTTGGGCTGAGTTTGCCAGGAACACGGCGGTGAACTCTTCCTCTGGGACGTCTCCCTTCATGGCCAATTATGGGTTCCAACCTGCCGTGTTACCGGAGGTATTCTCTCCCCAGGATATTCCGGCTGTGGAGGATCACCTTTCCGTCCTACGTGCTTCTTGGGTACAGATCCAGAAGTCCCTTGAGGTCTCTGCGCAGCGCCAGAGACTCCAGGCTGATCGCAGACGAGCGCCTGCTCCTTCCTACCAGGCCGGAGACCGTGTATGGTTGTCCACCCGCAACCTCAACCTTCGAGTGCCCACTCCCAAGCTGGCGCCTCGCTTTGTTGGTCCCTTCCGAGTGCTTCGCAGGGTAAACCCGGTAGCCTATGCCCTTGCACTTCCTCCTGGCATGCGGATCTCCAACGTGTTTCATGTCTCCCTGTTGAAGCCACTGGTGTGTAATCGTTTCACTTCCTCGGTTCCTCGGCCTCGTCCGGTCCAAGTGGGCAATCGTGAGGAGTATGAGGTGAGCAATATCCTGGACTCACGCCTGGTCCGCGGTCGGGTGCAGTTTTTGGTTCATTGGCGTGGTTATGGTCCAGAGGAGCGTTCCTGGGTTCCCTCCGCAGATGTCCATGCTCCTGCCTTGCTCCGAGCCTTCCACGCACGCTTCCCTCAGAAACCGTTCTTTACTCCGCGGAGGAGGGGCCCTTGAGGGGGAGGTACTGTCATGGTCTTACCTTCTTGCTGTTCTCCTTCGTTTGACATGTGCTGGCGGCCATCTTGGTTTCTGGGTTTCTTGTAGCCTCCCACCTTGCGGCTCCTCCTTCCCACTGGGAGGAGCTGGATGCCTAGCTCATATATATAGGAGGTCTGTGGCTTCAGTTCCTTGCTTGGTCCTCCTGTGTTCACATGCTTCTAAGACTGCTGCTGCTTCTGGTCCCTGATCCTGGCTTCGTCTGACTACCCTGCTGGTTCCTGATCCTGGCTTCGTCTGACTACCCTGCTGGTTCCTGATCCTGGCTTCGTCTGACTACCCTGCTGGTTCCTGATCCTGGCTTCGTCTGACTACCCTGCTGGTTCCTGATCCCGACTTCGTCTGACTACCCTCCTGGTTCCTGACCTCTGGCTTCGCAAGGACTCTGCCTCGGTTTCGCCATCCGTTTGGACTTTTGCTTTACAGCTTGATTTTCAATAAAGCCTTCTTATTTTCACTTATCTGTTGTTGTACGTCTGGTTCATGGTTCCGTGACAACAGCTATCATGTAGAAGTTAAGCTGTACCAAAAATGTTAGTTTTGGGAGGAGTGAGACAGCACTTGATCTCGCACGCTGGACTTACAGGTCAAAGCCATGAAGGATATGGTGTAACGCGTAGAGGTACCAATCGGTGGGCAGGTTTGAAGCTACATTTGTGATCATCTTGGATGTATTATTGATAAAGCGGTTTTTAATTGAATAAATGTGAGTTTAATTATTGAAGCTGGTTTTTAGTTCATTTGTCTATTGTTGTGTGGGTTCCGCACCATTGTAGATTCTCCCTTTATCCCTACATGTACCTTTTTGGAGTAACATCTCTAATGTGACGTAATCCAAATGAGTGATGAGGCCACCTTCACCAGCCAGACAATATTCCTCCACCAGCACACAGATATGCTCACCAGATCTCCTAGGGACCATTGTCATTTGGATTGGAAGACCCCTGTTGACAATGAATTGCAGTGGAATGGCGGTCCATCTGATGTGAGTTTTGTTTCCATTACTTGTGAACATGTACATTTTTTCTTATAAATCCAAATAAATCTACTACACTATATAAGCTCCTTTGGCTCCATGTGGGGAGCTTTTGTTTAGTGCATCCACCCTCCTGAGAAAAACGGAATTTTTGTAAAATCTTACCTGTAAAATTCCTTTCTCTGAGTCCTCCGACAGTCGCCGCCTCTTCATATTCGTCACTATGGGGTTATTGACCTTTTCTCCGTAGGAGTAGCTAGGCAACAGAATATGTCAATATTAAAGCTTTTAACATATCCCACCCCCAGGGGGTGGTCCCCTCAGTCAATACCCTCCTGCTTCCTGTATCCATACCTCAGTTTCAGTAGAATAGCAGTAGAGTACACAAACAAACCCCAAAAGAGGGGCGGGGGCGGCGACTGTCGGAGGACTCAAGAGAAAGGAATTTTACAGGTAAGATTTTACAAAAATTCCGTTTTCTCTTACGTCCTCCGACAGTCGCCGCCTCTTCATATTCGTCACTATGGGGACGTCCCAAAGCAGTGCATACATGAGGGGTGGGAAACTCAGCCGCGCCTAAGGCAACGCAGCACCCACAGCAGAAAAAAAGGAACCTTACCAAAGGAAGGAAACCAGCTGGGCAGCATGAAAAAAACTTGCTCAACAGGAGCAACAACCCAGGAAAAACAAATAACCTAGGGACAAAAAAACATCCCAAAACAGCCAAGGGCCCAAAAATAAGGGACCCTAAGGCACTGCCGCACTAAGAACCTTGCGGCCAAAGGAAGCATCTGCCGATGCCTGAACATCCACTTTGTAGAACTTTGAGAAGGTGTGAACGGACGACCAAGTCGCCGCCTTACACACCTGAGCCACAGAAGCCCGATGATGACAGGCCCAAGACGTACTCAGAGATCTGGTAGAGTGCGCCTTCACAGGCATAGGGGGAACTTTTCCCTGCAAAGCATATGCCTGTTCAATGGTCTGTCTGATCCATTTGGCGATGGTAGAAGCCGACGCCGCCATGCCCTTCTGAGGCCCCTCTGGAAGGACAAATAGAGAATCCGTCTTGCGAAAGGATTTAGTCGATGACAGGTAAACCCTAATCGCCCAAACAACATCCAAGGAGTGTAAATCCACCTCCTTTGGATGTTTAGGCTTCGCGCAAAGCGAAGGTAAGACAATGTCCTCATTGAGATGAAATTCCGAGATCCTCTTCGGAAGAAAAGAAGGGTTAGGTCGCAAGACCACCTTATCCAAGTGAATCACCAAATACGGAGACCTGCAGGACAAGGCTGCCAGCTCCGACACTCTGCGAGCCGAAGTGATCGCCACCAAAAAAGCGACCTTCTTGGACAACATGGACAACGAGATCTCCCTGATCTTTTCAAAAGGAGCATGTTGCAACACGGACAGAACAAGGTTCAAGTCCCATGGAGGCAAAGGCTCCCTCCTAGGAGGGACCAGATGCCGCACCCCTTGAACAAAAGTGCTAACCAAGGGGCTAGATGCCACAGGGTGCTGAAAAAGAACGGCCAGCGCAGAAATCTGACCCTTAATCGTGGCCAACGCCAAATGCTGGTTCACACCCGTTTGAAGGAAAGACAACACCCTAGACACCGAGTATGAGCGAGGGGAAAACCCCCTGGACTCACACCAGGCAAAATAGGCCTTCCAAGTACGGTAGTAAACCTTTCCCGAAGAGGTCTTTCTAGCGTTGATCAAAGTGTGAATGACCTCAGGGGAGAGACCCCTATCCCTCAGGACCTTGGTTTCAACAGCCAGGCCGTCAAAGCCAGCGACTGTAAAGCAGGATGGAATATCGGTCCTTGAGACAGAAGATCTTCTCGAAGAGGCAGACGCCATGGAGCGTCGACCGCCAGATTCACGAGGTCTGAGTACCAAGACCGGCGAGGCCAGTCTGGCGCCACCAGAATCACCGTGAGCGGTTCCGAGGACAACCTGCGAAGGAACCTGGATAGCAGCTGAATCGGTGGGAATGCATACATCAGTCGATACTGATGCCACGGAGCCACTAACGCGTCCGACGCGTCTGCCCGAGGATCGCGCGTCCTTGCCACGAACCTTCCCACCTTGTTGTTCAGACGAGACGCGAACAGGTCCACATCCGGAAGACCCCACTTCGCGCACAACATCTGAAAGACATCCGGGTGGAGTGACCATTCCCCCTGGTCCAGGGTCTGGCGGCTCAGATAATCCGCCTGCCAGTTCTCCACCCCTGGAATGTGAACCGCCGTGATCGCCGGGACGTGCGCCTCGGCCCAAGACAGAATGTCGGCCACCTCCCGAGCCGCTCGGGCACTCCTGGTGCCCCCTTGGTGGTTGATGTAGGCCACCGCTGTGGCATTGTCCGTCTGCACCCGAACCGGACGGCCCTGAAGCCTGTCCGTCCAACGTCGAAGGCAGAGATTTATCGCCCGCAATTCCAGAATGTTGATCGGAAGGGAGGATTCCCCCTCCGACCAAGTACCCTGGGTGGACAGAACGCCCAGAACACCACCCCAGCCCGACAGGCTGGCATCCGTGGTGATCACCGTCCACGAAAGAGGGCGAAAAGACTTGCCCCCCGACACCGCCGGGGACTGTAGCCACCACAGAAGATCCCTTTTGGTGCGAGGAGTCAACGAGATCTGAAGATCCAGAGATTGTGGTCGCCCGTCCCACCTGGACAGGATCTCCGCTTGGAGACCCCTCGTGTGAAACTGGGCGAAGGGAATCGCCTCGAAAGCCGAATCCCAGACACCTCATGCCCGTCCGGAGGGACGAGCACGGAACGTCCCTGAGGGACCTGACTTCTTCCTGAAGTGTCCTGAGCTTGTCTTCCGGCAGGAAGACCTTCGCCTGAACAGAGTCCAGGATCATTCCCAGGTAGGGAAGACGAACCGACGGGCACAGCGTCGATTTTGGAAAGTTTATCGTCCAACCAAACTCCTGTAGAGTTTGCATCGTGACAGACAGGTCTTTTACCAGACCCTGACTGGTCGCAGACTGAACCAGAATGTCGTCCAGATACCCCAGGACCGAGATGCCCTGGGCTCTCAATAAAGCCAGAACCGGTGCAAGCACCTTGGTGAACACCCGCGGAGACGAAGCGAGACCAAAAGGCAGCGCCACGAATTGGTAATGATCCTCCGCAATGGCGAATCGAAGGTACCTCTGGTGACCCTCAAAAATGGGGATGTGAAGGCACGCATCCTTCAAATCGATGGATGCCATGAATCCTCCCGGAACTAGAGCAGCCACCAGCGAGCGCAGGGATTCCATGCGGAACCTGCGAACCCGCACAAAGCGGTTCAGAGCTTTTAAGTCCAGAATCGGACGTACCTTGCCCTCCTTTCTGGGCACAGTGAACAGATTTGAATAAAACCCCCAAAATCTGTCCCGATGAGGCACCGGAACCACCACTCCCTGAGCCCGCAGATCCCGCACCGCCAGGTGCAGATCCCGCAAACGCTCCGGAGACAGTTGAAGATTTGAGGGAAAAAATCTGCTCGCCGGCCGAGCGAGAACTCGATCTTGTAACCGGACCGAACGATCTCCTGAACCCACCTGTCCCGAACGTGGGCCAGCCAGGGTTGAAGAAAACTGAGCAAACATCCCCCCACCCCAGAACTGGGTGAGGGCGCCCCTTTAGGCCGCATTGTTATGAGCAGCGGACCCGGACTGGCCAAGACTTCTGCTTACCTATCCACGGCTTCTTTTGGGAGCCTTGACCTTTGAAGGGTTTGCCCTTATAGTGCGACCGAAAGGCACGAAAGGACCCCTGAGAGGGTCTAAACGAAGCATGCTTCTTACCTTGAGCAACCTTAGCCTTGTGAGACTGGGGCAAGAGCGTGCTCTTACCCCCAGTGATCCCCTTTATCAGCGTATCCAAGGATTCGCCAAAAAGGCGAGATCCCGTATAAGGTAGATTAGCTAAAGTTTTGCGAGAAGATTGGTCCACAGACCAACATTTCAGCCAAATCAAGCGGCGTGTCAACACCGCCACACTGTGCACACGTGCAGCCAAAGGGACTATATCTAAGTCCGCATCACACAAATACATGACACCCTGATGAATTTGATCCACCATAGCCAACGTTGTCGGCGGGGCAGAATCAGCCACCAGGACGCGCCTGAGCACCTGCGTCCAATCCGCGACAGCCTGAGCTGCCATAAGGGAAGCAAAAATAGCTTTCTAGCATGGAACCGGTAACCAAGTAAGTATGGCGGTCAAGAGACTCCAGTCTCCTGTCCGTGGGATCCCGGAACACCGGGGTATCCTCCGCCGGAATCGCAGTAGATTTATTCAAAACTGCCACCGCGTGATCCACCGGAGGCGGCACACACCAACGTTCATCAGTGGCGGGTGATAACGCAGCTTGAACCTACTTGGCACAGCAAAAGGCTTCTTTATATTGCGCCATTGTTCACTAACAGCGCGCTGAAAATCCTCAGTGCAAGGAAAAAAGCTGCGATGATTTGCGTCTCCGCTGCGTCCCATAAGAGGCCAGGACGGCAGGAGGACATGGTTCATCATGCAAATGCAGCGTTTGTTTGATAGAAGCAACCAATTCATCCATGATTGCAAGCTCTGCAGACGAGCCAGGGGGGGAATCATCAACCCCTTCAACCTCTGCCTCCCCTTCCGACCCTACAAGGTCCAGGGACGAACGGGACCCCGATAAGGGGACCCCAGCCATAGCAGCCCCATCACCATCGCCCTCTGAATCAGAGGAAATTGAAACTCTGGGCCGTTTTGTGGATTGAGCAGCCACAAGCATCTGCACATGAGCAGCTAGGTTAGCCACAATGGTAGCCAAATCTCCCCCCTCGGGGGAAGCAGCAGACCCTTGGCCCCCCACTAAAGTGGGAGGAAATTTGCTTTCCTGAGAATCCATGCCCCAAAAGTTTGCAGGAAAAAAAGGGGTACTGCCCCTTTAAGATCACGGCGAGCGTAGCCCACCGCACACACACAGCACACACCGACCCCCACAGGGAGAAGTACAAAACTCAGGCAAAGAATACAGGAATAAGGAAGGCAAACCTGGAGAGATCACTCAGGCTGCTGCAGCGATCGCTGTTCTCAGGGCAAAGGAAGTGATGCAATACTGACCGCTCCTATAAAGCCTATGGAAGGCTACACAAAAATGGCCGCCGGAGGAGGACTGCAAAGGCAGAGATCATGCAGTGCTGACATGTGACCTGAGCGATCGCCGCCAAAATGCCGGCACTTGGCGCCAAAAACGCCGCTCTCCCCACACAGTATCGGCCACCATAAGCCTGCTGCAATAAAATGGCGGACCGCAGCAAGTATGCCCACAAACATGTCTCACATCATGCCCCACAGCATACAGCATGTCACACAGAAAAAAACACAGCCTGTTACACAAAACATGGCAGGAGAGCCCCCCCTCCCCCCTTGCAGCCCACAGAAAGCAGCAATCCAGACAGGGAGCCCAATAGTGTTTTCAGACATGCAGGGTTACACAGTCCCAGACTGACACCCACTAAACAGACAGGTCCCCACACAGAGCACACTTACCTCCTGAATGGCGTGGGGAGCCCGCCCAAGCGATCAAGCCACTGCACAGAGGACAGGGAGAGTCGTAGTCAGGACGCAATAGAACTGCGGTGCGAAACCGCATGGCGTTCGGTGAGGTAGCCACCTCACCGCAGCATCCCTGCAGCGAACAGGGATGGGTCATTCACACATGCCAGGAAAAAACCTGACTGAACGCTCGATGGCAGGCTGGGAAGCCACTGGCCCTGAGCCCCGGAAACCCAGGGAGGCCAGCCCGAGACCCAGCACCGCACAATCATCTTCATCAGAAGAACCTAACTGGTGCAGAAAAATAAACAGCTAATAAAAAGGAAGAGAAAAAACTTCAAATAAAATCAAAAAAGAAAAGAAGCTGAGACTGAAAAGCCCCAGCACAGAATCAGCCAGCCTACTCCTGAGCTAGACAATTGAAAACTGAGGTATGGATACAGGAAGCAGGAGGGTATTGACTGAGGGGACCACCCCCTGGGGGTGGGATATGTTAAAAGCTTTAATATTGACATATTCTGTTGCCTAGCTACTCCTACGGAGCAAAGGTCAATAACCCCATAGTGACGAATATGAAGAGGCGGCGACTGTCGGAGGACGTAAGAGAAAATGACTTTTCTGCATCCTTAAGGGGTTCCCTCATATATCTGATGGAATATGATCCAAGGCCCTGGTCCCTAAGAGATCTGGTGAGCATTTATGTGTGCTGGTGGAAGAATATTGTCTTTTATCGCACCGGCTGGTGAAGGTTGCCTCATCACTCATTTGGATTTTTCTTATGAATTGTGTCCTTTCTATGGCATCCGAGGGATACTGATTTTCATTTATTTCTATCTATTGCGACATACGGACGTTTAGAGGACTGGATTTTCATAGTAACGTCCCTGTAATGGAACCGCGACCCACACTGTGTTTTTGGGATTCTGTCAGTATACGGCTTCCACCAGTCTTGAACATAGATCAGATATTCTAGCCGCCCCCCATACAAAGCTAGCTGGCAACTTAGCTTGTACAAGTTCTGGAACCTTCACCTTTATTGAACAGTGTCACACCGAATATATACAGCATGGCCATCCCCCTCCTGATCAGATTACCCCACCAGGTCATGTGCCTGATTACATTATCATATGCAGATGAAATTGTGTACAGAAATAGAATTAACCTGAACTAATTATCTAGCCATCTAGAAAATAAACAACATGTGAGTTCATTAACAATTAACAATGGGACAGACAGGCTTAACAGAAAACACATCACACTGCCCATCTCTGACACTGAAAAACATGGAACCGAGGCCAATGCGATTAGCTCTTTCAAGGAACATGTTCAGAATCAAAAAGGCCAGGAATAGTCTTCATATATTTCTTGAGATATATGGTAAATATTGCTGTCCCATTTGAAGTAATCCAAATCATATTCTAAGTGTCCATTAAGTACCTGTCCACCCTGTGTCCCTAATAGACACAGTGTGACTTACACATAAGAGGGGCCTAGAGGGCTGAGAGAGGGATTTTCCAACCTCTCTACAGTAAGCCATGTTCCACAGGCCCCCCAACCAAACTGACTTCCGTCCTAATTCCCATATGATTTTTTTGTATTCAGTTCCAGCAATTAATTTTTTTTACGTTTTGGATATAGCGAAGAGGGATTTGTTTTTACTGCTGTCTATGCCCCCACTAGGTAGATTCATCCTCTCTATTTGCCCTTTTTACCATGATCTTTGAAAGGAAAAGAAAATCCAAAATTTTGGGTTGTCCCCAGAAAAGTGTGTAAGTCTTTCAATGAGGGCATTAGTTCTGGTTACCTGGGGGGTCCTTAAGGAATTCCCTTAATTTGCAGGGGTTTCCTCCCACTTCCTGTTTGGCTAGGGGACAGGGAGTGAAGGGAAATCTCTGCAATGGGACACAGATGTCGAAAAAAAAAAAATCTGATAGTGCCTTGTTCTATCCAAAATGAAAAAAAAAAAGTTTTGCCTATAGTTCTACTTTAATGCAGAGCATGCATTTAGGTTTACAGCCACTTAATTTTGGATAAAGCTCCAGTTTAAAAAGGGTTACAATACAAGGTACAGCCTAATAGAGTATATTTTGCACATGATTTCTATATAAATTGCTTAGTACTAACAATTAAAAAACAAATATACAAAAATGTAAAAAAAAGTTATAGGCGAAGGGTTACTAAATTCCATATGCCACCCTGTGTCCACATAATCTTCCCTCCTCTGGCAGACATGCTGGGAAAGTCAGATCGGGGTCACCCAAAATGAAGTGGCAGGCCGCTTTCATCTCTTCAGTGTGTAAGGGCCCCCTGAAGGGCCCACTTGTCCTCCGGCTCCACACAAACCCTGCAGCAGACATGCTTGCTCATTTCTAGGCTGGCAGGCTGTGCCCAGTCCATCCCACACTGGTACTGGGACACTGACACACAGCATGGCTTGAGTTCATTTTGTGTCAACTTGGCTGCCGATGTCAATTACTTTGTCAATTCAACAAGTTTGTTCCTACAGAAAGCCATTATCGAATCTCTGACTGCCACAAAGAATGCCAGCACAGCGCTTTTATATTTTGCATCTTTACTTTTTGAATTATAAAAGTGAATTGTAAAAGGTGAACTCTGATCCAGAAAAATTAAAACAAGTTGCTAAAAACACTGGGGGACAAACTGACCTGGGGATTCTATTGGGGGACAGAAAGACCTGGTGAGGGAAGGATTTTACTGGGGGACAGACTGAGCTGGATGCAATTTGGCCACACCCACTGTTTGCCACAGCACGCTACACCCTTCCTCTTGCCAGCAAACAACAGATGACATCTCAGCCAAGCCAAAGTCAATGACTGGAGCTGGAGGATGTCTTTTTAAAGATTAAAGCTGGATGTTGCATACAGACAAACGTGTGTAAAAACTGATTCGATCAGTAAAAACATGCTTGTTCCACTTACACGCCAGCAGACCGCAGTTATACAGAGTCCTCTGAACTCCGATAAACTATGATAGCAGAGAAAAGGCAGAATCTGATCAGAGGTCTCCCTGAGACCGGGTGCCTGCAGCGCGGCAACAAATTTCCAACATCCCTGTTCTCAGACCATCGGATCATTAATAGCGGTCTGTATAAATTGAAAACAGGCACTGAACATTTCACAGGAAAAAAATGCTATTTTGTTTTGAAAACATTGTGTCTTAGTTTACTATTGGAGATATTCTAATGAAAATATTGGCTGGTCTTTTGGCAAACTGTTCCAAACAAAGACTCCCACATACCATGTGACCGAGATCTGAAGGTCAACAAAACCAAAAAAAAAAACTCCATACCAGGACTCATCACACTCTTCATCCCCAGAGAAACGGTGAGAATACAAATAGAAATGTGCTGAAACATCTGAAAGTACAAACTAATTGTGAGAGCACAATATCAACAGAGCATTGCACAATAACACAATAGGATGGAGAAGGAAAAAGTACGGACAGCTGGATAGAATCCCCCCCTCCCCCCGCATAAGTCTTGCTCTGTGTGCAAATGTTTTAAAGAGGAACCCTGCTTATATTCTTTGTGTAGGCGGAAGCCTGACATATAGACATCACAATTCACCATACTAACATCCCCAAACCAAGCACTTCAGTCCTCCTTCGACTCCCTCTGCCTGTATTAAAGGGCATCTACAATCAACTTCTTTGGCTCCGTCTGCCTGCATTAAAGGGCATCTCCAATCAACTCCTCTTGAGGCTGAATCTGCCTGCCTTAAAGGGCATCTCCAATCAATTATGAACTTTTTCATTTCCACCAGTATGTAGACTGTACCCCTACAGTCACAGTTCATCTGGCGTTTACCTTCTGCCCCGGCTGTTAGGCTTGCTAAATCCCAGATACTGATATTCTTATTTTCTGAAAGGCCCAGAACTTGAGCATGATAAAATGTAGCCAGCGTGTTCACTGGTTCCAGCTCCTCCCTTTCTCTGAGCCTACTGTAAACCCACCAAACATATTAAAGAACAGTGTCAACAGATTCTGTGGTTTAACCTCTTTCCTAGTGACCCTTTAAATAGTCTTTAGTACTCATGTGGTGGCGTGACTTCTTTATGATGTGACTACGGTGATTGGCTCTCACATCGGTCACATGATCGGAAGCCTGTTCTGCTGGCTTCTAATCAGAAGCCATGACAGAGAGCTGTCAGTGACAGCTCCGTCCGTGTGCGGGGAGCATGAAGTGCTCTCTCTACACACAATCTCTAGCCACCATGGACACATATGTGCAGTGGCGTGACATTAAAGCCCACCCTCTTTGGCGCTGCACATGTGTTACATGTTCGGCAAGAGGTTAAGCTAGTTTTACAGCCATTCGAAAATGGCCCCTTTCAAAACGTTCATTCAAATTTCTAATGGTCAATGCAGTGAACTCAATAACTTTTTATTTGCCAAAAGTAGCGAGGAGAGTCAAAGGAGAAGGATGGACATTTTTTCCCATTTCTTATTTGTGTGAAAAAATTTATATCCATGAAAGCCATTCCTGCTGGAATCACATTCACTTTTGTCCATCCCAAAACTGATTGCTAAAATTTGCACTATTGTCATGTCAATGTATATTTTTAGTTACACATTTTGCATAGTCACTGGGGGTATTATTAACCACTTCCCACGAATCGATGTAACTGTACGTCGGCTTGGAGAAGTGGTTGTACCGGTACCCAGTACTGTTCTCTAGAGTCGGCGGTTGGCTTTCAGAACAGCCGATGCAGCTCGGGAGCCACTAGGCTATTATCCCGGTGAGCGGGAGGGGACATCCCCCCCTTCCGCGGTTCTCCCATCCCGCCGGCTGATTGGAGTCCCAAACAAAGCCGGATTCAGCATTGATCGGGTCTCTGATGTCGTAACCCAGAAACGGCGTCATGGCCTCGGTATGCCTGTCTAAGAAAGACCAACAAACTTTTCAGGAAGTGAAATACAGCTTAGCAAATTCAGATAGTAGGAAATAGCGTTGTCGGTGAAGAACAGGAAGAAGCTGTTTGTCCAGTTTAGAGAAGACTTTCTAAGCTACACAGGCAGCTAGCCAGAAAATGAATAATTATGAAATAAAAATATATTTAACATACTAATATTAGGAAAAATTTCATTTTTGACGAGTTTCTCTACCGAAGTGGTAAAGGGGAACTACACTGCATCTGAGTATCACAAATCAAAAATGCTACTTAATTAATTTTTAAAATTCAAAGCAAACTCCCATATCCATCCATGTCGGCATACTTTATTTTTCAGGGAAATCACTCTCTAGCATTTCTGGCTGTGGCCATCTTGGTTAAGTGCAGATGATTCATGTAGCATTTGCTTCCTGGAATCAATCTGCACTTAGCTCAGGCATAAAGGCAGGAGGGTGTGCTTAGCTGAGAAAAGCCCCCCCCCTTCTGAAGACTGCTGGGATGTATGACATCATTTGCTTAGGCACAGAAACTAGGAAGTAACTGAAGAAATGTACCAAAAAGTTGAAAACAAGTAAATGTGATATATTTTTCTATCTATTTACCAATACTAGCAGCAAAAGGATTAATAATAATCAATGTTGACTGAAAGAGTGAAGTTCTGCTTTAAATGTTCTGACAGACAATCTCAGTTTCAATACAATTTTTTATTTCCCTTCTCCCACCCGGCCACTGCATATAAACGGTGGGTGGGGAATCTGCAAGAACTGTGACAGCTTTGTGTGCAAGGATGATTTTACACACAGACCTGTCACAGATCCCCCGCAAATGTTACACCAAACACCACCGTCACCCCTGTCCCCATACACATCTGTCAGTGTCCCCATAAAAATCGGATTTTTGTAAGATCTTACCGTAAAATCCTTTTCTCTTAGCTCATTGACAGACGTAGTCTTCTTGATTCACAAGAACTGGGTTATGTTGTCTCCGCAGGAGTAGGACTAGGCAGAAAAGAAAAAACGATCTGGCTCCACCCTAGGGGCAGTCCCAGAGGGTATATCCTCCCTCTCTCTGCTACAAGGCATCAGTTCTGTCACAAAGCAGCAACAGAGAATTTAACCCAACCCAAATCAATAATAGAGGGGCGGGTACTACGTCTGTCAATGAGCTAAGAGAAAAGGATTTTACGGTAAGATCTTACAAAAATCCGATTTTCTCTGTCGCTCATTGACAGACGTAGTCTTCTTGATTCACAAGAACTGGGACATCCAGAAGCAGTGCCACAAATGAGGGGTGGGATTGACAGAAATCAAAATCCAATCTAGAAGGCCCAACCGGTGCCAAACTAGAAGTTTTAAAGGCTCATTATAAACAAAGAATGAGACTCAAATAAAAATTCCAACGGAAAAAACCCTCGAGGTAGACCACTGGTCTCCTCAAATGGTGGCCTGCAAAACCTTGCGGCCAAACGAGGCATCAGACGATGCCATTACATCAACTTTATAATGTTTTGTAAAGGTATGCACCGACGACCAGGTAGCCGCCTTGCACACCTGGACCACTGACGCCTGATGGCGAAAGGCCCATGACGCACTAAGTGCCCGAGTGGAGTGCGCCTTAACAGGGAACGGGGGCTCCCGACCCTTAATAGAATAAGCCTGTACCACCGTCTGTCTGATCCATTTGGAAATAGTCGCGGCAGATGCAGGCAACCCCTTTTTGGGTCCATCCGGGACCACAAAAAGTGAATCCGTCTTGCGAAACGAGTCTGTCGTTTTCAAGTATACCCTGATCGCCCGGACCACATCCAAGGAGTGCAAAGCAAACTCCCGAGGATGACTGGGCTTAGGACACAGGGAAGGTAATACAATTTCTTCATTCAGATGAAATTCTGAAACCACTTTTGGTAGGAAGGATGGATTCGGACGAAGAACCACCTTATCTCTATGAACCACCAGATATGGGGAACAACAAGATAATGCGGCCAGTTCTGACACCCTGCGTGCAGAAGTGATAGCCACCAAGAAGGCCACCTTCTGGGACAACGTAGGTAGAGGAATCTCCCTAATATCTTCAAAGGGAGGTTTCTGAAGAACCGACAATACTAAACTAAGATCCCAGGGTGGTAACGGCGCGCGCACTGGCGGAGCCAGATGTCGCACCCCCTGGATGAAATTCCGCACCAAGGAATGAGTAGCCAAAGGCTTCTGAAAGAAGATAGCTAAGGCTGAGACCTGACCCTTGATAGTACTCAAGGCCAGTTTCTGCTCAACCCCTTGTTGCAGAAAAGCTAATATTCGACTAACCGAATAAGACCGTGGAAGGAACCCCAGAGGTTCACACCATGCAATGTAGGACTTCCATGTGCGATGATAAATCTTTCTGGAAGTCGCTTTCCTTGCTTTAACTAGAGTAGGAATAACTGAAGCTGACAAACCCTTGTCCTTCAGCACCTAAGTCTCAATAGCCAGGCAGTTAAAGCCAGCGATCGTAAAGCAGGATGGAAGATCGGTCCCTGAGACAGTAGGTCCTCCCTGAGAGGAAGTCTCCACGGGACGTCCGCCACCAGTCTGACCAAGTCGGCGTACAGCGCTCGGCGAGGCCAGTCCGGAGCTACCAGGATTACTGGAATTCCTTCCTCCTCTATCCTGCGAAGAAGTCTTGGCAGTAACCCGAGAGGAGGGAAGGCATACATTAGCTGGTATTGCCCCCACAGGGCGATCAGTGCGTCTGCGGTCTCTGCTAGAGGATCGCGGGAGCGAGCCACGAATCTCTTTACTTTCCTGTTGAATCGTGATGCCAACAGATCCACATCCGGGGTGCCCCAACGTAGGCACAACTGGTGGAAAACTTCTGGATGGAGGGACCATTCCCCCTGATCCAGAGTCTGACGGCTGAGATAATCTGCCTGCCAATTTTCCACCCCCGGAATGAACACCGCAGAGATCGCTGGAACAAATCGTTCCGCCCAGCGAAGAATGCAAGCCACTTCCTTGGCCGCTCGGACACTCTTGGTGCCCCCCTGGTGATTGACATAAGCCACGGCCGTGGCGTTGTCCGACTGGATCCGAACCGGGCTGCCCTGGAGCTGCTCGGTCCAGTGAATCAGACAAAGTCTGATCGCTCTCAGTTCCAATACATTTATCGGCAACCTGGATTCTTCCGGGGACCAAAGTCCCTGGACAGATAACTGACCGAGAATTCCTCCCCATCCGGATAGGCTGGCATCCGTGGTCACTATCGTCCAATATATTGGCAGAAATGACTTTCCCTGGCTGAGCATCGGAGACCGAAGCCACCAGACCAGAGACTCTCTGGTCTGTTTGCTCAATCGGATCTGATTATCCAGGGATTCCGGATTCCGATTCCATCTGAGAAGAATCTCTTGCTGAAGAATTCGGGTATGGGACTGGGCAAATGGGACTGCTTCGAAGGAAGCCACCATCAACCCCAGAACCCTTATGCAAGTTCGAAGAGAAGACCAGCTGTTGGATAGTAACAACTGGACTGCTGATTGAATCTTCCGGAGTTTCCCTACCGGAAGGAAAACTCTTGTCCTGACTGTGTCTAGAATTAGACCCAGATATTCGAGCCTCTGGGTGGGAACCAGAAATGACTTTTGCTGGTTCACCAGCCACCCGAATTCCTGTAAAGAAATTATAGTAATTTCTATGTTTTGTAGCAGGGTCTGAGGAGACTCTGCATGAAGCAGGAGATCGTCTAGGTAACCTAGAATCGATATGCCTCTTTGGCGCAGTAGTGCCAACATTGGGGCCAACACCTTCGTGAAGACCCGAGGAGCCGTGGCGAGACCGAAAGGTAACGCCACAAACTGATAGTGGTTCTCTTCTACGGAAAAGCGTAGAAACCGCTGATGTCCTGCGAAAATGGGAATGTGAAGATAGGCGTCCTTGATGTCTATGGACGCTAGGACATCCCCTGGATGCAGGAAGGCTGCTACTGTGCGAATGGATTCCATCTTGAATTTTCTTATGTTGAGAAAGGAATTGAGTGCCCTTAAGTCCAGAATTGGACGCACTTTGCCCTCTTTCCTGGGTATTGTAAATAGGTTTGAATAAAACCCCTGAAAACGTTCTGTCCAAGGAACGTGGACTACCACTCCTTGTTGTAGTAAATCCGTGACTGCTCTCCGCAGATCTTCTAGACGATCCGGGGATAGTCGGATATTGGAAGGGAAGAATCGCGCCGGTGGGAGAGATCGAAACTCGATCTTGTACCCTGACCTTATGACTTCGCAAACCCACTTGTCCGGGATTCTGGAAAGCCATGGATCCGGGAACCGGCGAAGACGTCCCCCCACCCCAGTTATGGGTGGGGGCGCACCTTCAGGCTTTGGACGATTTATCTTCAGGTCTGGAGGGGGCGGGCTTTTGCTTGCCCGACCAACGTCCCCTGAAGCCTCCTGAAGGAGCTTTGGAGGACTTAATTTTTTCACCCGCGGGACAAAAAAACTTTTTGTGAGCAGAGAAAAAAGGCCCTCGTCTTTGACGAGGTCCTTTACCTTTAACATTTTGCGGTAAAAAGGTGCTCTTTCCTCCCGTGAGATCCTTAATGATCTCATCTAATTTGGCTCCAAATAGACGCTCTCCTAAAAAGGGGATATTAGCCAATGCTTTTTTGGAACCTTGGTCGGCTAACCAACCTTTTAGCCACAGTGTACGCCTGAGAACCACTGCTGAAACTGATGCTCGCGCCAATAATGGAGTGGCGTCTAACGCCGCATCACACACAAACTGTAACCGACAGGCACCCTCTCTTCACAATACCCTCTCCACTGGGGTGGGGGGTTGTGGACCACTCCGGACGCCTCGACTCTCTGGTTCCTGGCGTCCAAGCGAGACTTTTAACTTGCAAGGTCAGTCCCTCCAATGGGACTCCGTCGCGGCCGACCCAGCGAGGAGCTCTGGTCTGCACGCGCTCGTAGGCAGAAACCGGGGTGACCACTGGATCTCAACATCCAGCCCGTCGCCCGGCCCCGCATACTTACTTGAATGTGTCGCGGCCGACCAAGTGCAATGCAATGGTCTGCGCGCGCTCGTAGGCCGGCTGGGGTGACCACTGGTGTCGCCCAGTCCGGCGTATTTGCTTGAAGATCTC
Organism: Pelophylax lessonae; assembly: GCF_965119305.1. Classification (NCBI taxonomy): domain Eukaryota; kingdom Metazoa; phylum Chordata; class Amphibia; order Anura; family Ranidae; genus Pelophylax; species Pelophylax lessonae. The sequence continues at coordinate 181,642,879 of NC_138780.1, read as the reverse complement.
ACAGGAAAAAACACTGGAGAAAAAACTACCTAAAAAATATTTTTTCTAAAAAAAAAATCTTGCCAGGACCAGAGATCCCAGCAAGGAACTTAGGTCCTTACTCCTGACTAGACAGAAAAAAACTGATGCCTTGTAGCAGAGAGCGAGAGGATATACCCTCTGGGACTGCCCCTAGGGTGGAGCCAGAACGTTTTTTCTTTTCTGCCTAGTCCTACTCCTGCGGAGACAACATAACCCAGTTCTTGTGAATCAAGAAGACTACGTCTGTCAATGAGCGACAGAGAAACATCTGTACCAGTGCACAAAACATGTCAGTGCCCCAACACATCTGTATCAGTGCACAAAACATCTGCAATAGTGCACCACTGTGACATCAACATCTGTCAGTGCCTGCTGGTGGCCAATCAACATCTGTCAGTGTACCAGTGTCCCAGCAATAAATAAATAAAACATTAAAGTGGTTGTAAACCCACTTTTATGACTTTTACCTATAGGATATTTACATTTCATGTAGCTGATGACTTAATCGGCGCCTGCGCTCTGAAGAAACGGCCACCCAAAGCATTCAGAGCGATGCATACTAGCACATTATGCATTTACTTTGCAGGGGAAAAAAACAAAAAGAAAAAAAAATAGGAAGAGTTTACTTCCTCTTTAAAGCAACCCCCATGCTCGTGTGTAAAGGTAAACGCACACCTTGGTCCCATACACACACTGTATGTAAACAGCAATAGCATCACACATGTAAGGTATTGCCACGAACGTCAGAGCGAGAGCAATAATTCTAGCACCAGACCACCTCTGTAACTCTAAACTGGTAACCAATAAAGGCTTATAAAACGTTGCCTATAGTAGTTTTCAAATACCGAAGTTTGGTACCATTTCACTAGCGTGCACAATTTTAAAGTGTGATATGTTTGGTATCTATTTACCCAGCACAATGCCAAATTTTATATTTTACTGAAAATTTTGGTATTATATTGTCTCTGTGTGCATTGAAATCTAATTAAAATGTATTTATGCATTTGTGTGTAAAATTGCGTTAGAAAAAACTGCTGTGCAAATACTATGTTACATACAAAATTTTCAAAACCCACCATTTTATTCTCCAGGGTTTCTGCTCCAAAAATATAAAAAAAAGGGTCAGAAGAAGGGCTGGTCTTAAAGTGGATTATGGGTAAGGGTGCTATTTGGATGTTGTGCTTATCTATGTGGGCAGGCTATGAAAAAGTCTCACACGTGTGTTAGGGCCATACTCTGGAGGAGTAGCAGAATGTGTTTTGGGGTGTAGTTGCAGGTATGGCAATGTTGTGTGAGAAATAACGTGTTAATATGCCATTTTTGTTGGGGGGGGGGGGATCTTAATTTTCCAAAGAATTGTGGGGAAAAAAATTACAACTTCAAAAAACTGGCCATGCCTCCTACTATATACAATGGATTGTCTACTTTCCAAAAAGGGGTAATTTGGGAGGTATTTCTACTGTCTTGATAAGTTAGGGCCTCAAGAAATTAGACAGGCCGTCAATTCATCAGGTGTGATCAATGTTCAGTGATTGGTACCAAAGCTTCCAGACTCTATAAGGGCCCTTAAACACGGGTATCCCTATCAGGTCTGCCTGTCAGTTTTTCAGAAGGACCTGATCGGATGCTCCATGCATCCCTATGGAGCAGCGGATGTCAGCGGTGACATCTTTGCTGACACCCGCTGCTATCCGATCTGATCCTTACCGTGAAATCCAGACAGATGGAGACCCTATTTTCCCTCAATCTGGAAGAATAGATTGGATAAAAACGGACAGGCGGTCCGTTTTCATCCGATCTCCCAGAGGACCTTAATGGTCCTTGCATACGGGCTTTCCGCCCGGCGGACTCAGTTTTGCTCAGCGGGAATCGATCTGCCGATCCCCGCTAAGCAGACGGATGACAGGTTGACTGTGCTGAGAAGGATCTGTCAAAGCCCCGCTCTCCTCTACGAGAGATCAGGTGAACACAGACCGCCTGTCCGTTTTCATAAGATCCGATCCTCCAGATGGATGGAAAATAGGGTTTCTAGCCGTATGGATTTCATGGACAGGATAAAATAGCAGCGGGTGTAAGCGCTGACATCCGCTGCTCCATAGGGATGCATGAAGCATCTGATCAGGTTCGCCTGAAAAACTGACAGGCAGACCTGATCGGAAAACCCATGTGAAAGGACCCTTACTTTCACACAGACCAAATAATATACCCCGATTTGGGTTATTTTTTACCAAAGAAATGTAGCAGTATAAGCTTTGGTCAAAATGTATGAAGAGAAATTACTTATTTGCAAAATTGTATAACAAAAACATAGAAAAAAATGTTTTTTTTTTGTAAGAACTTACCATGAAATCCTTTTCTCTGAAGTTCATCAACCGACGCAGCTCCAGATATTCTTGACCCTTGAGTTTATGCTGCCCCCTACAGGAGTAGGACACGAGGCGGAAAAAAGTTTTACTACGCCTATAGGGCAGTCCCAGGGGGTATACTCCCCCTTCCTGCTACAGGCCTTCAGTTTTGTAACAGTGTCGGAAGAACATAAAACACAACTCAACAGAGGGGTGGGTCCTGTGCCAGTCAATGAATATCAGAGAAAACTGGATTTTTGTCTTACCATAAAATCCTTTTCTCTGAGGTTCACTGACGGACACAGCTCCATGTCTTCTAGACCACTGGGCTTATGCTGCTCTCTCTTCAGGAGTAGGACTAGGTAGAAACAATTTTGGCTACGTCCCTGAGGCAGTCCCAGGGGGTATACCATCACTTCCTGCTATAGAACTTCAGTTTGTAACAAGCAGTGTCAGAAGAATACATAACTCCACTCAACAGAGGGGCGGGTGCTGTGTCCATCAGTGAACCTCAGGGAAAAGGTTTTTACGGTAAGACAAAAATCCAGTTTTCTCTTTCGTTTACTGACGGACACAGCTCCATGTCTTCTAGACCATTAAAATGTCCCAAAGCAGTATCAACATGAGGGGGTGGGAAAAACAAAGCAATACGTATAAATCCCAACAAGGCTAACATAGCCAACCAGATAAAAACAGGAGTTCAAACAGGAACAACTGGGGCTCACCACCAGGAAAAAATTACACCCTCAAGAGGCGGCAACCTCTGCAACAGCAGCCTGCAAAACTTTGCGGCCGAACGCCACTTCCAAAGATGCAAGTACATCCACCTTATAAAACTTTGTGAATGTGTGTACAGACGACCACGTAGCCACCTTACACACCCGAGCCACTGATACCTGATGACGGAAGGCCCAGAAGGCACTAAGCGCCCTCGTAGAATGCGCCTTGACAGGGAAAGGAGGAACCTGACCCTTAATAGTATATCCCTACACCACCGTCTGCCTGATCCACATGGAAATGGTCGCAGCAGATGCAGCCTGCCCCTTACAGGGTTCATCCGTAAACACAAAAATCGGATTTCCGAATCGGCTTAGTCGCCGCCAGGTACATCCCAATTGCCACATCCAAGGAATGTAAAGCAATTCATTAGGATGTTTTAGGATGTTTCGGCTTGAGACAAAAGGACGGTAACACAATATCTTCATTCAAATGAAACCCAAAGACAGTTTTAGGAAGGAAAGCCTGACAGGGTCACAACACCACTTTGTCCATGTGAATTACCAGTTAAGGTGACTGACAGGATAACGCAGCCAACTCAGACACCCTACGTGCCGAAGTAATAGCAACTATAAAGGCCACCTTCTGCGACTGAGTAAACAGAGGGTGTTCACGATTGTTTTCATAAAGAGGCTTTTGAAGCCCCGACAGTACCAAATTGAGATTCCACGGAGGTACCAGAGATTCACACCAGAGGAGCCAGAAGTCAAACTCCCTGCACAAAAGTGTGAACCAAGGATTTCGCAGCCAATGGCCTTAGGAAAAATATGGACAAGGTGGAGATCTGGCCCTTGATTGTGCCCAGAGCCAAACGTTGGTCTACACCTAGTTGTAGAAACTCCATCAGACAAGAAAAGGAACGGGGAGGAAACTCCCCGGGACTCACCTCACATAATGTACACCTTCCAAACTCCATGGTAAACTTTCATGAAAGTAGATTTCCTAGCTTTTAACAAAGTATCACCGACTCCGACAGCCCTCTGACCTTCAACACCTGGCTTTCAATACCCAGGCCGTTAAAACCAGCGACTGTAAAGCAGGATGGAAGATTTGTCACTAAGACAGAAGATCTTCCCTAAAAGGAAGTTTCGAAGGGACGTCTACTACCAGCCTTGCCAGTCCTGCGTACCAAGACCAGCAAGGCCAGTCTGGTGGCACCAGAATGACTGGAATCCCTTCTACCTCGATTCTGCATAGCAGTCTCGACAGAAGTTGTATTGGAGGAAAGGCGTAAATCAGAAGATACTGACCCCAAGGGGCCACCAGGGCGTCTGTGGCGTCGGCCAGAGGATCCAGAGACCTTGAACCGGAACCGCCTCCAAGGTGGAAACCATCAAACCCAGCACTTGCATGCAAGTCCTGAGCGACGAACGGTAGTTGGACAACAGGAGCCGAATCACATCCTGTAGCTTCAGTAGTTTCGCCTGTGGAAGAAACAACCGGGCTGATGCAGAGTCCAGCGTCAGACCCAAGTAGTCCAGCTTGGTAAACAGAGTCAAAGCCGATTTCTGAAAAATCCAGTGTCCATTCGAACACTTGAAGAGTTTGCACAGTAATGTCCAAGTCGGCTTCTAGAGTCGAAGAAGACTCTGCATGCAGAAGCAGATCGTCCAGGTAACCCAGTACTGCAATTCCATTCAGCCTTAGCAAGGCCAGCACTGGGGCCAAAACCTTTGTGAACACTCGAGGAGTGGAGGCGAGACCAAAAGGATTTGCCACAAATTCATAGTGCTCCTCGCCCAAAGCAAATTGAAGAAAATGCTGATGCCCGACATATATTGGAATATGAAGGTAAGCGTCCTTGAGATCGAAAGAAGCCAGAAGAATCCCTTGATGAAGGAAAGCTACTACTGTGCGGATGGACTCCATACAAAATTTCTGAACGTGCACAAAACAGTTCAGAGCCTTGAGGTCCAAGATTGAGCGAACCTTGCCTTCCTTCCTGCGAACTGTAAACGGATTTGAATAAAAAACCTGAAAAAGTTCTCCCGTAAGGCCCTAATGATCTCTTCCATAGGGGCAGTGAACGAACGGTCACCTACAAAAGGTAGATCAGTCAAAACCTTTTTTAGAAGCCTGGTCGGCCGACCAGTACTTCAACCAAATAATGTGGCGAAGAATCACCGCCGTCACAGATACCCTGTCGCCCAAGGGGGCTGCATCCAAATATACATCACAAATGTACTGTAACCCCTGCATTACCGGATCTGCCAGCTCCAGAGGGTGTTGACCCCCTTCCAGATTCTGGCGAAAACTTTTTTGCAAATTCCAAGTCTGGGATACCAAGGTGATAGCACACACCGGCCTCAACATTGAACCAGCCAAGGTGAAAAGGTAACGGACAAGAGCCTCGGCTCTCTTGTCCACAGGATCCTTAAAAGATGGAGAATCCTCCACCGGCAAAAACTTGGCCTTATTTAACCTGGAAACCTGAAAGTCCACCGACGATGGAACAGTAAGTTTCTTCAGTAGAGACTCCTCAAAGGGATATCCCCTAGCCAAACGCTTAGGTATTCCAACCATTTCGGGGGAACCCCACTGACTAGTGACAATCCCGTAAAAATAGTCAGGGAAGGGAAACACCTTAGTCACCTTGGAAGATTTGCGGGTGCCAAACTGCACCGGCGTCGCTGACTCAGCATTGGCCGAGTCCTCCAATTTTAAGGTTTCCTGCACTGACAATTAAGGCCTCCCTTAGCGCTTTTTCATGCGCAGTTGCGTAGGAGAAGGATTTGTCCTCACTGTTAGAGCACTCAGCGTGCGTGGACGCAGACCCAGTGGGCTGACTCACGTCTGCAGCAGTCAAATCCACCTCAGACTCTGAGGAGGCAGAGGATACAGGTGAAGGTGGGGGGGGGGGGGTGCTTCTTGCTAGGCCGCCTTTGCAGGGCCACATCTATCTTAGATACAAGTGACTGCAGGGCTGCCGCAATGGCTGCCAGGGCATACTGGGACTCAGAGTGTCCCACAGCTTCAAGGAGTTGGTCAGGTGGTGATACACACTCCAGAGGCTGTATGGTTAATTGGAGCTGCGCCGTGCACAAAAACTGGATTTTTGTAAAAACTTACCTTAAAATCCTTTTCTCTGAAGTCCATTGACAGACGCAGCTCTTATGCTTCTTAGACCATTGGGTTATGTTGGCCCCTACAGGAGTAGTACTAGGCAGGAAAAAACATTTTTTACCACGCCTACGGGGGCTGTCCCTATAGGCATAACCCCACACACCCTGCTCCAGCATACCAGTTTCATTGCAAGCAGTGATAAGAAGACACAAACCATCCCCATATCAGAGGGGTGGATGCTGTGTCTGTCAATGGACTTCAGAGAAAAGGATTTTACAGTAAGTTCTTACAAAAATTCAGTTTTCTCTATCGTCTATTGACAGACACAGCTCTTATGCTTCTTAGACCATTGGGATGTCCCAAAGCAATGTAGGCATGAGGGGTGGGAAGAACGCAAACCAAATAGTTAACGTATACTCCAAAGGCTAAACTTAGCCAACTGGGTAACATGAAGCTCAACCAGGAACAACAGGAGCTCACCCATGAAAGAAAAATCCCCTAAGAGAAACAAACGAGTCTCTTAAAACAGCAACCTGCAAAACCTTGCGGACAAAGAATGCATCCGAAGATGCCAATAAATCTACAGTGCCTTGCAAAAGTATTCGGCCCCCTTGAACTTTGCGACCTTTTGCCACATTTCAGGCTTCAAACATAAAGATATAAACTGTAATTTTTTGTGAAGAATCAACAACAAGTGGGACACAATCATGAAGTGGAACGAAATTTATTGGATATTTCAAACTTTGTTAACAAATAAAAAACTGAAAACTTATTCAGCCCCTTTACTTTCAGTGCATCAAACTCTCTCCAGAAGTTCAGTGAGGATCTCTGAATGATCCAATCTTGACCTAAATGACTAATGATGATAAATAGAATCCACCTGTGTGTAATCAAGTCTCCGTATAAATGCACCTGCACTGTGATAGTCTCAGAGGTCCATTTAAAGCGCAGAGAGCATCATGAAGAACAAGGAACACACCAGGCAGGTCCGAGATACTGCTGTGGAGAAGTTTAAAGCCGGATTTGGATACAAAAGGATTTCCCAAGCTTTAAACATCCCAAGGAGCATTGTGCAAGCGATAATATTGAAATGGAAGGAGTATCAGACCACTGCAAATCTACGAAGACCTGGCCGTCCCTCTAAACTTTCAGCTCATACAAGGAGAAGACTGATCAGAGATGCAGCCAAGAGGCCCATGAGGTGGGAGACTCTGTCCATAGGACAACAATCAGTCGTATACTGCACAAATCTGGCCTTTATAGAAGAGTGGCAAGAAGAAAGCCATTTCTTAAAGATATTCATAAAAAGTGTAGTTTAAAGTTTGCCACAAGCCACCTGCGTGACACACCAAACATGTGGAAGAAGGTGCTCTGGTCAGATGAAACCAAAATCGAACTTTTTGGCAACAATGCAAAACGTTATGTTTGGCGTAAAAGCAACACAGCTCATCACCCTGAACACACCATCCCCACTGTCAAACGTGGTGGTGGCAGCATCATGGTTTGGGCCTGCTTTTCTTCAAAAGGGACAGGGAAGATGGTTAAAATTGATGGGAAGATGGATGGAGCCAAATACAGGACCATTCTGGAAGAAAACCTGATGGAGTCTGCAAAAGACCTGAGACTGGGACGGAGATTTGTCTTCCAACAAGACAATGATCCAAAACAAAGCAAAATCTACAATGGAATGGTTCACAAATAAACATATCCAGGTGTTAGAATGGCCAAGTCAAAGTCCAGACCTGAATCCATTTGAGAATCTGTGGAAAGAACTGAAAACTGCTCTTCACAAACGCTCTCCATCCAACCCCAATGAGCTCGAGCTGTTTTGCAAGGAGGAATGGGCAAAAATTTCAGTCTATCGATGTGCAAAACTGATAGAGACATACCCTTAACTTAAGGGGGCTGAATAATTTTGCACGCCCAATTTTTCAGCTTTTTATTTGTTAAAAAAGTTTGAAATATCCAACAAATCTCGTTCCACTTCATGATTGTGTCCCACTTGTTGATTCTTCACAAAAAATTACAGTTTTATATCTTTATGTTTGAAGCCTGAAATGTGGCCAAAGGTTGAAAAGTTCAAGGGGGCTGAATACTTTCGCAAGGCACTTTACCTTGTAGAAATTTGCATATGTGACTACCAAGTTGCCGCCTTACAAACTTGCACTGTTGAGGCCTGATGGCGAAAAGCCCAAGAGGCACTCAGTGCTTGGTAAAATGCGCCTTCACAGGGAAAGGAGGAACCTGACCCTTCAATGAATAAGCCTGAACATCCCTCTGCCTAATCCATCTGGATATAACGCAGCAGGTGCAGCCAAACCTTTACGAGATCCCTCAGTAATGACAAAAAACATCTGATTTCCTAAAAGACTCAGTGACCGTCATGTAAACCCTGATCGCCGAACCACATCCAGAGAGAGCAAAGCAATTTCCTTGGGATGCTTAGGCTTAGGACAGAGTGAAGGTAACACAATGTCTTCATTTAAATGGAAATCAGACACTACCTTAGGGAGAAAAGACGGATTAGGTCGGAGTACCACTTTATGTCTGTGAACCACTAAATAAGGCAGACAGGACAGCGCCGCCAACTCAGACACTCTGCGGGCAGAAGTAATTGCCACCAGAAAGGCAACCTTCTGGAATAAAGGAAGCAGAGAAATCTCCCTAATGTTCTCAAAAGGAGGCTTTTGAAGAACAGACAAAACAAGATAGAGATCCCACAGAGGCAACGGGGATCTCCTCGGGAGAGCCAGATGACGCACCCCCTGAATAGAAGTGCGAATCAAGGCATTAGCAGCCAGCGGACGTTGGAAGTAAATAGCCATGGCCAACACTTGGCCCTGTATAGTGCCCAAGGCCAACCACTGCTCAACCCCTTTTTGTAAAAAGGCCAAAACCCAGCTTTAGAAAACAACGGGACGGGTCTGACGTGTTTCGCCCTTAAACTGGCTTTCTCAAAGACCACGTTTAGTCCCAGGTAGACTATTACAAAGAAAAAGATATGTTATTAGTTTTCAAAAATACATACATTTTAATTTACATTTCATACATATTACAAATTTTTCCCAAAGATAGCTTTTACATATATATTTAATATATTCAAACATGAGGTTTTCAAATATTGAATTATGCTCACCAATTCATAAATGATGTTGAATAATGTTGGACAATGATGCTGGAGGGCCAGGAGGTCCAGGAGGTCCAGGAGGTCCGGTCATTAGTCATGCACATGACTCCATACCCATCCTTGAAGAGTTAAGACAGGAGGGGCTCATAGCCCAAGGATACTGGGAGTTAGGGCTGTCCCAAAGGACGAGGTGTCGAGTCCGGGACTCTCCCGGGATCACTGTTAACTAACTTGCCAGTATGGTCAAAAAGAGGATCCAATATATAATCCCTGCATAGATATGCTGATATGGATGCGAAACTCTGGAAAAGACGAATAAAATGGGGAGAAAAATAATGATAAAAAGCCAGGATTGGGGGCTTAAATCAAAAATGTCCCTATCTATAGGGGGTCAACCCACCCAAATCCCTGCGTTATTGTATTCTCATAATGTGTTCCCACTAGGTCAGGCTACTTGGAGTAGCCAGTATCTTGCCACCTTTTTGGTGTCCAGATCTGGGCTCTCTAATCTTTTTATTCATTATCTTTCTAGGATTGGAGGGCTCCTGATTATTTTGTATACATCCATGAAGGCACCCTTTTTTCGTTCACTACATTATTGCTTCCCGGTTTATACTATGAAGACCCTATCAGAGCCAGATTCGGCTTTGTTCGTGTCTTCGACCAGCCGGTAGATGTGCCGGTGGGACGGGAGACCCAGGCGAGCTGCGGAAGGCGGCGGGGGCATCCCCTCCCGCTACTTGTATCGACAGCCGAGCGGCTGCTCAGCCGCATCGGTTGTGATTACAAGAAAGCCGACCGTCGGCTCTAAACAACGTTACTGGGGTGATGCCTCTAGCTGCAGGCATCACTGCGGTAAAGGCAAGGCCGCATATTTGCATTCCATTGGCGCTAAGGGGTAAATATTGATTTATTGCGAATATGGGAACACATTTGGTGATTGCAACAGCTGCACCCTGTAATTTCCTAATTTCTATCAATTGGTGGCAGCGTGCTACTATCACATTTATATACTTAGTAATTGTGATTTTACGTTCTTTTCTGTTTTTCTGTTTACTCAACCACCTCAATACTGGGCACTTTGACCCCCTTCCTTCCCAGGCCAATTTTCCGCTTTCAGCACTCTCAGAGCCGGTTCACACTGCCGCGACCACTAAAGTCGCCTCATAAGGGGCGACTTCTAGCGCGACTTCAGCGCGACTTGTGAATTATTTTATGCGAGAAGACTTTGTAGGACTTTGTATTTGGCCAATCAGAATATGATGTGTTGTGACCTCATTTCCCTTTCCTTTTTTTTTTTTTGCTGGCATTTATCGGGCATTTTTTGGGCGTCTTTGGAGGCAGGCATGTCTTTAGTGTCTGGGGGGTCTAAAAAGTTTACCTGTGAAGTTTCAGCTCTGTGGCATGTCCAGAACCAGAAAAAAATGAGCATTTTTCTTATAATTTTTATTAGAACAGGAATATGGCTTCTCTGCACCTGGCCGTTTTTCTTGCAGGCATTTATTGGGCATTTTTGGAGGCAGGCATGACTTTTTTTGGATTTAGTGTCTGGGGGGTCCAAAAAGTGTCCCTGTGAAGTTTCAGCTCTGTAGCATGTCCAGAACCAGAAAAAAAAAACATTTTTCTTATAATTATTAATACAGCAGTTTTACGGTAAGTTCTTACAAAAATTCTATTTTCTCTTACGTCCTCTGACAGTCGCCGTCCACTCATACAGTCTTCACTACTGGGATGCCCCAAAGCAGTGTAGATGTGAGGGGTGGGAAACGTAACCGTCTAAAAGGCAACGCAGCACCCAGGTCAGAGAAAATAACCTTATCTGAACCAGAAAGGTAAAACACTGGGTAACAGGAAAGCTCAACAGGAGCGAACAAACCCAGGAAAGCAAAATAACCAAGGGGTAAAAAACCCCAACAGGAGGGGACAGGCGAAAAAACGCCATGTCTCCCCTAAGGCACTGCCGCACTCAAAACTTTGCGGCCAAAGGAGGCATCTGCCGATGCCAAAACTTCAAGTTTGTAAAATTTAGTAAAGGTATGCACGGACGACCAGGTTGCCGCTTTGCACACCTGGGATACCGACGCCTGATGGCGGAAGGCCCAAGACACACTCACCGCTCTGGTAGAGTGTGCCTTGACAGGGAAAGGCGGAACCCGTTCCCTAAGCAAATAAGCCTGTACAATCGTCTGTCTGATCCATTTAGAAATGGTTGCCGCAGACACAGCCATACCCTTCCGAGGGCCCTCAGGAAGGACAAAAAGAGAACCTTCTGAAGGATTCAGTAGACGACAAGTACACCCTGATCGCCCGGACTACATCCAAGAAATGCAAGGCAAACTCTGTAGGATGCTTAGGATTCGCACACAGCGAAGGCAAGAAAATGTCCTCGTTGAGATGAAAATCGGACTCCACCTTTGGAAGGAAAGATTGATGAGGTCGCAAGACCACCTTATCCCTATGAACAACCAGGTAGGGGGAGCGGCAAGACAGGGCCGCCAACTCCGACACTCTGCGAGCAGCTATGATCGCCACCAGAAAGGCGACCTGCCGTGACAGCACAGGCAGAGGAATCTCCCGGATGTTCTCAAATGGAGGACGTTGCAAAACGGACAGAACCAAATTCAAGTCCCAAGGAGGCAAGGGTGCCCTCCTAGGGGGAGCCAGATGAAGCACCCCTTGAATAAAGATGCGGATCAAGGAATTTAACGCCAATGGGCGCTGGAAAAGAATGGCCAGCGCAGATAACGACCCTGGTCCACACCAGATTGCAGGAAGGCTAACACCCTCGCCACCGAAAAGGAGCGAGGATGTAAACCCTGCAATTCACACCGGGTGAAATAAGCCTTCCAGGTACGATAATAAATCTTACCGGACGAGACCTTCCTAGCCTTGAGTAGGGTAGGAATGACCGACAACGAGAGACCCCGATCTCTCAAGACCTGGCTTTCAACAGCCATGTCGTTAAAACCAACGAATGTAAAGCAGGATGGAAGATCGACCCCTGAGACAGCAGATCGTCTAGTAACGGGAGCCACCAGGGAGGATCGACGACCAGTTGCATGATGTCCGCGTACCAAGACCAGCGCGGCCAGTCCGGGGCCACTAGAATCACCAACCTCGGTTCCGAGACCAACCTGCGAAGGAACCTGGACAACAACTGAATCGGGGGGAAGGCATAAATCAGGCGATACCGATTCCAAGGCACTACCAACGCGTCCGATGCGTCTGCCAGAGGGTCGAGTGTTCTTGCCACGAACCTTCCCACCTTGTTGTTTAGACGAGACGCAAACAGATCCACGTCCGGGGATCCCCATCGCGCACACAGCATCTGAAACACCTCCGGGTGAAGGGACCATTCCCCTTGGTCCAAGGTCTGACGGCTCAGATAGTCGGCCTGCCAGTTCTCCACACCTGGAATGTGAACTGCCGAAATAGCCGAGACCTGCGTCTCGGCCCAGGACAGAATCTCGGCCACTTCCTTGGCTGCCCGGACACTCCTGGTGCCCCCTTGGTGATTTATGTAAGCCACCGCAGTTGCATTGTCCGTCTGCACACGCACAGGGCGGCCCCCGAAGATGATCCGACCAACGGAGCAAACATAGTCTGATCGCTCGCAGTTCCAAGACATTTATCGGTAGGGAGGATTCCTCCTCCGACCAAGTGCCCTGGGCAGACAAATTGCCAAGAACACCACCCCAGCCCGACAGGCTGGCGTCCATGGTGACCACCGTCCATAACAACGGCCGGAAGGATTTCCCTTCCATCAGAGCCAGAGACAGGAGCCACCACAGAAGATCCGTTCTGACTTGGTTGCTCAAAGAGATCCTCCTTTCCAAGGAATGAGGACGTCTGTCCCACCTGGCCAGAATCTCCGCTTGCAGAGATCGTGTGTGGAACTGTGCAAATGGTATCGCCTCGGAGGCTGACACCATCAATCCCAGAGACCGCATGCAGGTCCTGACCGATGAGGACTCAACCTGACCTCGTTCTGCAGAGTCCGGAGTTTGTCCTCCGGCAGGAAGACTTTTGCCTGGGCGGCAATCCCCAGGTAACCATCCCCAGGTAAGGGAGGCGAACAGAAGGAGACAATGTCGACTTCTGAAAATTGATGGTCCACCTGAACTCCTGGAGCATCTGAACCGTGATTGACAGGTCGTGCAACAGAGTGGCACTGGAACTCAACCTTAACAGGAGATCGTCCAGATACCCAAGGATTGCAATCTCCTGCGCTCGCAACAGGGCCAGGACAGGAGCCAAAACTTTGGTAAACACCCTTGGAGCCGAAGCGAGACCGAAAGGCAACGCCACAAACTGATAGTGCTCCTCTGCGATTGCGAATCGGAGGTACCTCTGATGACCTACATAGATGGGGATGCGTAAATACGCATCCTTGAGGTCGATGGAAGCCAGGAAATCTCCTGGACTCAGGGAGGCCACCACCGATCTGAGGGATTCCATCCGGAACTTTTGAACCCGCACGAAGCGGTTCAGAAACTTTAGGTCCAGAATTGGACGCACCTTGCCTTCCTTTCTTGACACCATGAACAGATTAGATTAAAAACCCTCAAAAACTTGTCCCGATGTGGCACCGGGACGATCACCCCCTGGGCGAGGAGATCCTGAACCGCCCGTTGGAGATCTTGGAAACTATCTGGGGTCAAATGAAGATTTGAGGGAAAGAATCTGTCTGCTGGGCGCGATCAAAATTCGATCTTGTACCCTGACCGAATGAGTTCCTGAACCCATCTGTCCTAAATCTTGGCCAGCCAAGGTTCAGGAAAACAGCGCAGACGTCCCCCCACCCCTGAAACGGGTGAGGGCGCCCCTTCGGGTCGAGGTGGACTGGGCCGTCTTGCCAGTGTGTGGGGCTTTGGACTTGCCCACCCAAGGCTTCTTCTTGCCACCAGAGGCCTTGAAGGATTTGCCCTTGTCTTGTGCCTTGAAGGCATGAAAGGACCCCTGGTTAGGTTTAAAGGAAGGGCCCCGCTTACCACGAAAAGACTTGCCCCTGGACACCTGGGGCAGCAGTGTGCTTTTACCCCCAGTGACCCCCTTCACCAATTCGTCCAGGGAGTCCCCAAAAAGGTGATTCCCTTCATAAGGGATGTCAGACACCGTCTTCTTGGAAGACTGGTCGGCTGACCAGCTTTTCAACCACACGATGCGACGGATTGTCACTGCGACTGCAGATAAGCGTGAGACTAAAGGGGCCTCATCCAAGGCCGCGTCACCCAGGTATAAAACAGCCTGAATAATTTGGTCCACCATTTCCAGAGTAGCAGGAGGGGCAGAATCAGCCACAAGGGTGTGTCTTAGCACCTTAGTCCACTCCACCACAGCCTGAGAGACCATTACTGAGGCGAACACAGGTTTCATCAAGGAACCTGCCACCAGATAGGAGTGGCGGGTAAGAGACCCCACCCGCCTATCCGCCGGGTCATTAAACACCGGAGAATCCTCCGCAGGCATCATACTGGCTTTATTTAACCTGGACACCTTAGGGGCCACAGTCCAGCGCTGGCCTTTTAAATCGGCGATAGCGGCGGTTCCCACCGTAATGCACCGCAATGAGTGACTAGCCTGTGCTACTAAGCACTGAAAGATAATAACTGCCAGCAGAGATATAAACCAGAAAAAATAGCAAAAAAGCCCCCAGGAGTGTTTCTATACTGTACCCACGCTGCCAGCTCGATCTGTGTGCTTGGAAAGAGGAAATGATGTCACGTCACTAAAGGCCGAACAAAAGTCTGAGCCACAAGAAAATGGTTGCCAATGTAAGTCTATGGGGGAGGCTCCGAAAAAATGGCCGCCAAGCACATGAGGAAACACATTGCCCACACTAAAGATGGCGCCCGAAAGGTCACCAAGGCATTACAGAAAATGGCTGCTGCCCTCACAATGAGGCCAAACAGCCTGCCCACACCTGAAATTGCGGCCCCGCGGTTTTACACCGATGCGGCCCCCACAAACATGTCTGTACCCCCAAAACGTTGCACAAGCATCACAAGGGACTCAGGGACCCCCGCAACCCCCCCCCCCACACCGCGGCAGAACCGCTATAGCGCCCCTGCATGGACCATGAAGGGACACACGGGAAACATACTGACAGACATGAGGGGGATATCACAGACTCCACATAGACTGCCATCCCCATAACAGAGGCCCCACATACACCCCCCGACAGAAAATGCCATAGACAGAGGGGTAGCATGGTACTCACCGGTCCAGCGAAAACGTGGTTACCGCTGTGACAGGAAGCCTCCCACTCTGGGTGGGGGTGCCGTCAGCCAAACAGGATGCTAGCAACACATGGCCTACCGCAGTTGAGACATCCAAGTGAAGTGGCCACTTCGCAGGCTTTGCCCCTGAGGACAGGGACAGGTCGTTTGCGAGGCCTGGGCGTATGCATAGCCTGCTAATGCTCGATGGCAGGCTGGGATTCCGTAAGGCTCTAGGACAACCAGTGCGATTCCCAGCTCCGCAAACGCTGTAGTCTTCCGAAGTCTGACTAACTAAGCGCAGGAACAAAAAAAAAGCTATAAGTGTAAAGAAAAATCACTTTGCAGAAATAAAAATTAAGAAGAAGAAGAAAAGGCTGAGACTGCAGCCCCAGCCAAAGGAAGCCTGCCTACTCCTAACTAGGCAAAAGACAAACTGAATTGGGAATGCTGCTAGCAGGGGGGTATTGGACCAGAGGGACAGCCCCCTGTAGGTGTGTCTATGCAAAGTTTTTGTGAATGTTTCTAACAAAATCTTCTGCCTAGCTTACTCCTGTGGATAAGACCAATACCCAGTAGTGAAGACTGTGAGTGGGCGGCAACTGTCAGAGGACGCAAGAAAAATGTCAATTTTACCACCCCCTAACTGCTACTCCCTTTAGCTGCAGAGACCATGGTTGTATACACATATTGAGGCCATGATGCTGAGGCCCCCTGCTGCTTTCAGCGGGCTTAGCGCCTGGCAAACACAACTAATTCAATTGAATAGGGCTTCAATGCAAGAGCCCCGCAATCACATGCAATTCACAGGGTTGTGGAATGTTAGTGCAGGTTTCAAGTGGTTAAAGAAGGGAGGGAGGAGGCAATATACTGTCTCCTCATCGCCTGTCAAATGCTCTATGAAGAGCAATCGGAATGCAAATCCCTCCTCAGAGAGCTAAGCACATGTGAACGAGCCCTTAAAAATTTAGTAACCTTTTTTTTTTACCTTGTAGCTATTAGAGGTTACGTTAATTTTTTTAGCAAATGTGCAGTTTTCCTACAAGGTATATTGAGTGGCCTTTAGCACAGTTTCAGGGCTTTCTGTTTTCAGTGATAAAGTGTGCATTTGGCAAAGCAACCTGACCCGCTGCGCCACATTTCCCTCGAGGAACCCTCTGGTACTTAGGTAGGGTGACCTTGAAGCACCCTATGCAGGACCAGCTCCAGATCCCATTAGTAGAAAATAAAGGACATTGGCATCGGACAGGGTCCAGACTTTATGAATTCCCATGCTGCCCCTCCGATCGCATGCATAGCAGTCATGCCAAGGTGTTCTCATTTTGGAACCGTCTCCTCCTCAGCACAATAGTTCATGGCACAGCACTGCTGTAGCCGGGGAGGGGGCAAGCAGCTGCTGTCTCTTGTAGATGTGGGAAAGTGGCAATTAGTTACAGATAATTGAGCTGGGATAACAGGCAGCAACATAGCCCGCTCCATCTAATCAGTCAGCCAGATATACTTCATGATGAAGGAACCGATCACGCTTGGACCTCTCCAGATCTGACTGCAACCTGACATCCCAGAGAACCAAATCGGACTGATCTCTAGCCAGCTGTTCTCAAATCTCTCACTTGACAGGAACCTTGGGCCACAAGAGGAATCTGTCAGATAACTTCCAGGAATTATTGGAAAAATCAAAGGGGTTAATTAATTTTACCTTTACTCTACTTTACTGTAACCTTCTGCAAGCAGACATAGCAGGATTTTCACAGCTGCAGCTTTGACACATGATCATGGTTTCCAACTGTTTCTCATTTGAAGGGACTGTCTCACATTTGAATCTAAATCCCTCTGTTCCTCTTCTTCTCAGTTGTCCCTCCTTTTTGTTCAGCTGCGTGGACTATCAAAAGCGTTTTACACATCGTCGTGTTGGGTGTGCCTGGGCACACCCTAATCACCTCCTGCAGCGCTGATTCTCCCTCCAATCTCCAAATTTGTCACCAGCACCGTGGAAGACTCCGCACGGAGAAGTAGATCGTCCAGGTAACCCAGAACCGATATCCCCCGTTGTCGTAACAGCAGCAGGACAGGAGCCAACACCTTTGTGAATACACGAGTAGCAGAGGCGAGACCAATAGGGTAACGCCCTAAACTGATAGTGATCCTCTCCCACGGCAAAGCGCAGAAACCATTGGTGTCCTGCATATATTGGTATGTGAAGGTAGGCATCTTTGATGTCTATGAAGGCCAGGAAATCCCCTTGATGTAGGGAAGCCACCACCATGCGAACTGATTCCATCTTGAATTTTTGAACTTGCACGAAGCAATTAGGTGCCTTCAGGTCCAGGATTGGACGCACCTTGTCTTCCTTTCTGGGGACCATAAACAGGTTTGAATAAAAGCCTTGAAAACCTTCCACACACGGAACCAGAACTATTACCCCCTCTTGTGTCCGGCACAGTCACAGGTCCGAGAACAGGCAAAGATGTCCCCCCACCCCAGATACGGGTAAGGGCGCACCTTCAGGCCAAAGGGGCCTTGTCCTCAGTGTGACGGTGGTGGGTATCAGACCCCTGGCCTTCTCATCCAATTCGTGACCAAGGACCAGGCAATCTCACACCCTGCCGTCACTTGAGTAACAATGCCACTCTCAGCCGCACACCACAATCTAGATGCCAGCAGACAGAGCGATTGTCACCGGGCTAATTAAACAACTAACACTTTCTCTGCCACCACCGCTTCGTTTGAGCTCAGCGGACGCTTGTAATTTTAGAAATACCAATTATGACTTTAGAATAATCGTCTCTAACACACACTGTCGCCGCAGACAGGAATGTTCAGAGGCTTTATTCTATACAGTAGCGCTCTTCAAGAGACAGGTTCTTGGGTTAGCTTGCGTTAAGAGCTAAGAGGCAAGATTAACACTTTTCAAAATAAGGTTTCATTATAAAAAGGTTTAAATTGGAGCAAATAAAAATATTTACAGAAAAATGGGTTACAAAGAAATAGAGACACAATTCAGCAATTTAGAAAACTAAGATAAAGAATTGGAAATGAAATACTTGCATTCAAAGTCCCAAGTGTATCAGAGTTTCAAAAGCTGAGCATGAGTGATCGGTCCTCAAAGTGATATAGAGATGTTCCTTCTTCGATGTTACTTCTTTGATGTTAAAATGAGAACTGAGAAACTCATCAGCTTCTCTCTTTTTCTTTGACCCGCAGGGGGTGTCACCAGAGGTCCTTAACCAATAAACACTGGGGCCATGGGCGGCCCTGAGGCTCAGCAAAATGCCAAGACACCTCCCGTTTAGACAGATTTATAACAGAATTCATATCTTCCAATGTCTACCAGTTGCCTTCTTGAAACTGATACAGTAAAACCTTGGATTGCGAGCATAATTCGTTCTGGAAACATGCTTGTAATCCAAATAACTCTTATATCAAAGCGAATTTTCCCATAAGAAATAATGGAAACTCAGATGATTCGTTCCACAAGTCCTTCAGTTTATAGTCTATATACAAAGATTATAGCAATGTGATAGGTTGTGTAACCATAAAATGTTCATCCACAATATGCAGCCTTCCCAAGGGGATTAGAAGCAAAATCTAGCAGAGCTACAGAATATAAGAGTGATGAGAGGCGCCTCTAAGTGTAGTAATATGGTTACATTTAATGAAGGTTCAACATTTAGCAACTCACATGGTTGATGATTAAAATAGGGAAACCTAAGTATGCAGGCACCCGGGGTAAAGCTGTCCACATAGACCATCTTCTGAACCACCGGCTCTCACCACTGTCAGTCTGCAATCGTGACCGGGAAGAATAGCCTGCAGTAGAGTGATCTGAAAGTGAGGCTTTGAATCACTCGTGGAGTGCAGCGGGGAAGGGATGATGAAGATGGCTGTGCAGAGGAGGGTCTATGTGGACAGCTTTACCCCAGATGCCTGCATACTTAGATGTGCCTGTTTTAATCATCAACCATGCGAATTGCTAAATATTGAACCTTCATTAAATGTAACCATATTGCTACACTTTAGAGGCTCCTCTCTTCTTTTTTATACATGACGCTACTTGTATATCAAGACATCGCTTGTATATCAAGTCAAAATTTATTTAAAAAATGTGCTTGTCTTGCAAAGCGCTCTCAAACCAAGTTACTCTCAAACCAAGGTTTTACTGTATATTCTTATGCAGTATTGAATTCTATTTTCATAGACACCAAACACAGGTTATCTCCAAATAACCTCTGACCCGTAAGGCATCTGACAGCTAGCTTGTCTTCCATAGGAGCAAATGTGATCATGTATGATCTTAATTCGATCAGTATTTTATTTCTCATCCAAATATATACTTTCTAGAGACATATCTTGGCTGTGTTTTCAATTCTGAATTGGTGTGTGAATGTATTACAGTTCTAATGGCCAGCTGGGCAGTGTGGTATCTACGACCCAGCCTGGTGAGTCTTAATGGCTTGCTCGTTTATGGCTTTACAACCTGGCCTGCCATCTGCCAGGCATCCTGTCTGCTGAGATAACAGCTCTTTTGAAGCTTGCATACTAATGTTAAGTGACCCAGGGAGTTAATTAGCTGGAGGAGAGAGAGGGGGGAGGAAAATATCTCTGAGTAAACCTTTGCTTGCTAGACACTGTTACTGAACAACATTAATGCCCGTGGTGACAAAATGGTGTCCCAGCTCACGATACCATTACACCTCCCCCTTTTGTGGCTGCATAGGAGGGGACTGCAATTTCCCTCCTGACGCAACCAACTCCTGCGGCTCGGCTTGTCGCGACAAAGGAGGCCTCCTTTCTTATGCTGGTTGGCATATGCTACTTCCCTGGGGAGCAGCTTCTGGCTCAGATAGAGGATGAGATTTTCCTCTCCTTTCGCCCCCCCCCCCCCCCTCTGGCCTAGGGCTGCATCTGGCCCAAAGGTAATGGAATAGGGTTGTGCCGGGACTGGGCATTTAAATTCAGGGCCTCATGTCCCAGGTGCATGGGCCAGTACCTCCGTCAGGACCGGACGGTCCTTCTGACACACTGGCGTCAAGGATGCCAGTTTAACCAGGTTATCGTTGGGTTGGTCAGTCACGGGTTCAGCTGAGCCACTATAGTCGCACCCCAGCATCCTCCTGTGGCCAGCTGTACCCAGGAATGATGTAACCAAAGTTGTGGTTTGAGGAGTAGGCCATGTCCTTGTAGCCCTAGTTCCAGATCTCTGGGGGCCTACTCCTCCCTGCTGTTCCCAGTACAAAACCGCTGACATGTCCATCTGACAGTTACTATGCAGAACTGTCAAACTAGGCCGTGCCAGATTGTTTGGGACTGCTGACAGGAGCCCTGGGTGTTCCACCCAGACAGGGCCAAACACTACCAGGCCCCTAAAGCAGGCCACTGCACAAGGTTTGACCTCTCCCTGTAGATCACACGTGACCCTTAGGGAGGTGTCGGATGAGTTCTTAACCCCATCTAGTATTGCCATAGACGCAGTTAGGCCACATGGGGTGGGAAAGGCTGGCTTGTCCTGAGCCTTCCAGGTTAGAGGGTTTGGTCCACGCCCCCGGCTCAGGTTCAAGGTGGTTGGACAGCGGGCACTAGCCAGCTGCTTTGACACCTCATGGTTCCTGGGCACGGGGTAGGCCACAATCGCAGGGCTGGAATTCAGCCTGCGAAAGGCTCCACAAAGCCTTCTCTCGGTCTCCTGTTCCCCATTGGCCTGCGCCTCCTTTGAGACATAAGAGGTCGCAGGTATGGGAGGAGCAGACACCCAGGCGCCCACCTCGTGGACGTCAGGGTGTGCCCTCCCAGGGTCTCCGATATCTCTGACGCGGCATGCTGTAAGCACTGCCAGCAGCATAGATACCTGGAGGGAGAAAGGTGGCTTCGGCTGAAGGCCCAAGCCCACTCCCTGATTGTCAGCTACCGCTAACAGGACACCTGTCTTTCCCAGTTCAGGGGTAATACCTTTGCCCCTGGCATGTGCTGTGCTAGGATGTGGTGTAAGAATCAGGTTAGGCCACAGACCATAGTGCGTTACCCCAGGCTTGGCCCTCCTGATCTCACAGGGATCCTTACAAAACAGATCAAGTGACACCTTCAATACATGTCTGTGAGGTTGACTGGACACAATGAGCAGCTGGTTAACCCCTTCAGTCTCCAGGCCTCCTGCCTGTTGGCCTGTCACACCTATCTGCTCACTGTCCCAGTCAAGCTGTTGTGTACTCTTCTCAGCAGGGGGCCAATCAGCTCCACTCCTGAGTGGTTTGAGAGCCTGGTCGATCTGCAGTGCTGGCTGACAGGCAGAACTACAAGTCCCAGCCAGCCATCCTGTGGCAAACAAAGACAGAGGCTTAACAGAGGTGGAGTGCACTGGGTCAGAACAGGGAGAGGGCACAGAGACCTCCTCCGGCTGTTCTGCGACCAGGGTCTACATCTCCGCTGCCTTCGCAGCACTGCGAGTGACCACCAACATTGTCAAAACATCATCAGCATTATCATCATCATTTTCATCATCATTAGTATCAGTATCATCAACATTCTTAAAGCATACCCCTGGTAACTTCACATGCAAGGGGGCCTCCTTTCCTTCTTCAAAAGATGGAGGGCCTTGTAATTCAAAGCTACCCTTCTCCTCCCTCTGTCCACCCATAGGTTGCCCAGACATCTGCACACAGTACCTTGTTAAGTCCAGAGAGTTCCGTGGAGGCATCAAGGGTGCTCTTAGCAGGGGTGTAGTAAGAAACAAGGGTACCTAAATCGGCACCCAACAAAACAGCGGTGGGGATTTCCTCAGAGACTCCCACCTCCCTCATCCCACTCCCAGCACCCCAATCAATGAAAACACGGGCACGGGGTACTCGTGAGCGGGTCCCCCCAACTCCAGTGAGGGTAAAAAACTTTTCAGGGATGATGTCCCTTCTTCTTATCACTTCTGGTCTGACCAAGGTGACTTCAGCTCCTGTGTCCCGGAAACCAGTTACAGTCCGGTTGCCCACGGTGACAGGCTGCAAGTTGGCGGTGGTCACCCAGGATCTCCGGCGGACAAACAGCACGGAGGAAGAGTTGCTGGCCGGCAGACCAGGTGATGTCATCTTCTTCTGCTCCGGGCACTGTGTCCTGAGATGTCCAGCTTTCCCACAGGTGTAGTATCTGCGGGTGTTAGTTGCAGTTAAGGTGACACCAGGGACTGCAGGTGCTGATTGCTGGGGAACTTGACTCATAGGTGCAGGAGGTGCTTCCATGTGCGATTTCCCTCCTTTTGCGCCATACAGAGGAGCCTCGCGATGGTCAGATACCCGAGTGTGGATGTAGGTATCTGCCAGTTCTGCTGCTGCTTGGGCAGAGGCTGGCTTCCATTCCAACACAAACTGTCTGACGTCTGTAGGACAGATGTGCAAGAGTTGATCTCCAATCATGAGATCTTCCAGGGACTCAAAAGAAATGGCGTTCAAGCCTTTAGTCCACTGCTGGAATGTGGTGCGTAAGCGGCTTACCACATCCATATACGAGTCCCCAGGCCCCTTTTGCAGGGACCTAAATCCCTTCCGATACACTTCCGGGGTCAGCTGGTACTTTTGGATGATTGCAGCCTTTATGGCCTCATAATCACCATCCTGTGCTGACGTAAGCTTCCAGGGCCTTGCCTCGCAAGCCCTGGCATCAGGTACCGGCCCCACTGTGCTTGGGGCAGCTGGTACTGACGGCAAGTCTGTTCAAACGACAGTAGGTGCACATCAATGTCACTGTCCTTTTCCATAAGTGGAAATTTGGCTGCCTGGCTCACAAGCAGAGAGGTGTCCCTGTGCTCTAGGGGTCCGAGGTTTTGAGTCTGTCGCTGTGGCTGGAGCCTGGCCATCTCCCGTTCGTGCCAACGAATAGCCTCCCTCTCTGCCGTCTCTCTCTCAGCCCGGCGTTCCTCTCTCTCAACCGCAGCCTGGCGTTCCAGAAACTGCAGGTACGCCATAGGATCCATCTCCTTGACACATTGCAGTGTTTCCTGCATTTGAGGACAGTCTATGCTGGTTGCAAGCAAGCTGGGGCTGGTCTGCTCATGCTGTGGCTGGGGGGGACTTCCAGTGATACTCCAGTGTCCATCTCTGCTGGCCCATCCTGCAAGGCAGCTCCTGAATGACTGGACTCTGAAGAAACGGAAGCCTCTTCTTCTGGTTCCGCCAGATTTTGGCTTGCCTGGATATCATGCTCCTGCAGGGCATGAATCATTCCTTCACGAGTTTTGCCACTGGCGTCAAACCCTCTCAATGTGCACTCAGCACTCCGTTCATTTTTGCTCATTTTTTTATATTCCGAAAAACCAGTCATGTTTGCAAGCAGAAAAGATAGAACAGAAAGCAAAGATAGGAAAGAGCTGTAGAAAATAGAGATTGCTGTATGTCTCTTTTAAAAAACAAAAAATATGCACCAGCTTGTCTCTAAGGACTGCTTTCCACAACCGTTACAATCCTTCAGTGCATAGCTAATTCCTAACAGTGCACTGACTTCTCTTAATGCAAGACTATCCCACGTACGCTGCCAGCCAATATGTGACGGTGGCGGGTATCAGACCCCTGGCCTTCTCATCCAACTCGTGACCAAGGACCAGGCAATCTCACACCCTGCCGTCACTTGTGTAACAATGCCACTCTCAGCCGCACACCACAATCCAGAAGCCAGCAGACAGAGCGATTGTCACAGGGCTAATTAAACAATTAACCCTTTCTCTGCCACCACCGCTTCGTTTGAGCCCAGCGGACCCTCGTAATTTTAGAAATACCAATTATGACTTTAGAATAATCGTCTAACACACACTGTCACCGCAGACAGGAATGTTCAGAGGCTTTATTCTATACAGTAGCGCTCTCTTTAAGAGACAGGTTCTTGGGTTAGCTTGCGTTAAGAGCTTAGAGGCAAGATTAACACTTTTCAAAATACGGTTTCATTATAAAAAGGTTTAAATTGGTGCAAATAAAAATATTTACAGAAAAATGGGTTACAAATAAATAGAGACACAATTCAGCAATTTAGAAAAATAAGATAAAGAATTAGAAATGAAATACTTGCATTCAAAGTCCCAATTGTATCAGAGTTTCAAAAGCTGAGCCTGTGTGATCGGTCTTCGATGTTAAAATGAGAACTGAGAAACTCATCAGCTTCTCTCTTTTTCTCTGACCCACAGGGGGTGTCACCAGAGGTCCTTGACCAATAAACACTGGGGCCATGGGCGGCCCTGAGGCTCAGCAAAATGCCAAGACACCTTCCGTTTAGACAGATTTATAACCGAATGAATATCTTCCAATGTCTACCAGTTGCCTTCTTGAAACTGATATATTCTTGTGCAGTATTAAATTCTATTTTCATAGACACCAAACACAGGTTATCTCCAAATAACCTCTGACCCGTAAGGCATCTGACAGCTATCTTGTCTTCCATAGGAGCGAACGTGATCATGTATGATCTTAATTCGATCGGTATTTTATTTCTCATCCAAATATATACTTTCTAGAGACATATCTTGGCTGTGTTTACAGTTATGAATTGGTGTGTGAATGTATTACAGTTCTAATGGCCAGCTGGGCAGTGTGGTATTTACGACCCAGCCTGGTCAGTCTTAATGGCTTGCTCGTTTATGGCTTTACCACCTGGCCTGCCATCTGCCAGGCATCCTGTCTGCTGAGATAACAGCTCTTTTGAAGCTTGCATACTAATGTTAAGTGATCCAGGGAGTTAATTAGCTGGAGGAGAGAGATGGGGGGGAGGAAAATATCTCTGAGTACACCTTTGCTTGCTAGACTGTGTTACTGAACAACATGGATGCCCGTGGTGACAAAATGGTGTCCCAGCACACGATACCATTACACTCAGGTCTGGAGAAACTCGATTTATGTTTGCCAGACCAGGGTCGCTTGGAACCTTTGAAGGACTTTGCCTTATAGACTGATCCTGAGGGATGAAAAAACTTCTTGTGTGCTCAAAAGGAGGGGCCCCGTCCGCGATGCCGGTTCTTACCCTTATTAGCCTGTGGGAGAAAGGTACTTTTACCCCCTATGAGACCTTTGATAATGTCATCCAGGGTAGCCCCAAACAGGTGATCTCCTAGAAAAGGTAGATCAGTCAAGGCCTTCTTTGAGGTTTGATCCACAGGCCAGCACTTTAGTCAAAGTATAAGTCGGAGGATCACTGCCAAAACCGACATTCAGCACAAAATGGGAGCAGCATCCAGCGCAGCACTGCAAACAAATTGCAGCCCCTACACCAACTGGTCCAAGAGCTCCACAAAGGCAGGGGGGATTTGTTTCCCCTCCAGGTCACGGAGTAGCAACTTAGCCCTTTCAGTCAATGTTTGCGAGACAAGGGCAACTGTAAACACCGGGCTTAGTGCAGACCCTGCCAGGCAGTACATATTGTGGGCCACAGACTCCGCACTTCTATCCGCCGGATCTTTAAAGGACAGGGAATCCTCCATTGGTATCATGGTAGCTTTATTCAGTCTGAAGACCAGGGGGTCCACCGTAGGTGGCACAGTCCACTTTTTTATAATGGACTCCTCAAAGGGGTAGTGTCTAGCAATCTGCTTAGGCACCCCAGGGGAATGCTTTGGGCGGTCCCACTCTTTTTTGAGCATGCTGTCAAAATACACGGGTAAGGGAAAAACCTTTGCCACTCTGGATGGCTTGTGAGTGCCAAACGTAACCTGCACCTCATTCACAGTCGCAGCTGCGTGCTTCATTTTTAGGGTCTCACACACAGAAACAACGAGTGTGCCCACCAGCGCCTTTTCATGCGCAGTGGCGGAGGTTGAGATGTCATCCTCCTGTCTGCGGTGGCTGAGTCAGATTCAGAATCTGACACATAAGCTGAGGCAGGGGTAGGTGGAGGGCGTTTTTTGGCACCTCGCCCTTTAAAGGCCACCTCCACACGGGACACAAAGGATTCCAGGACCGCCAAAAGTACATCTATGGAGAGCTGGGATCGAGAGGGCACTGCAGCCTCCTTGAGGGGGTCAAGGGGGGGGAACATGATCTGCAGGGTCCATGTTGCACCAGGGGAAGCGTCAGCAAAAAGTTGAAAAAAAAAAATATTTTTTTAAAACCGTCCCACCGCGCTAGAGTGCCCCTAAGAGGTCAGGCAGAGCGCACCGAAGACCCCCAGCAGAGAGAGGGAGAGAGAGACCCCCCAGACTCAACACCCTGTACCAAAGATGCACCAGGAAGGCCCAGAACGTCTGCACAGCATGTGTCTGCAGCGATCTCGATCATCAGATAAATATCTGAGTGTCAGCACTAGGGTATAGTGAGGGGCTCCACCACCAGAAAAAATGCCTCTAGAGACTCCCAGAACATGGCCGCCAGTGATTCTCAATAGAAAGCCACCGCAAAATGGCCCGCCGGGTGTACCAATATGGCTGCCAAATCTTGCAGAGCACATGGGCTACAAGAAAATGGCGGCCCTGTGCAGCTTGCGAAGCTACTGAGGGCCCTCGAGGGGACCTCCCAGCCTCCTGGACGGAATCGACAGGAAGGGGGCCCTGGGAGTGATAGGTAACCCTCCCCGCACAATCGTACGTTTGTCGCCGGTGGCGAACCCCCACCGTTGGCCTGAAGCTCGGTCCCAGCCCCTGGGAGTAGTTACAAACGTCCCATTGCCCCGGTAGTGAGGGGGATGGTGGGTGAGAAGGGGGACAGGTAGGTGAGGGGTGCGTGACAGGACAGAGGGGAACCGGGGGTTGTGAGGGTCCGACTGTCCTAGGGAGGGGCCCGCGTCCACCCCAAAATCCGCCAGGCGAAGAGGAACAGGCGGGCGCCATCTTCTGACAGAACCCCTCTCCACCGAAGTGGGGGGGGCTGTCCGCCAATAGGAACGCTGCGACTAGGGCCTAGACCTGGTCGTATGCGACCTGACGAGACGTTTAACTCGTGGGGACATTCCCCATCCAATGGGACAATGTTGTGGCCCACCTAGCGCGGAGCTTGGGTCTGTGCACGCTCGCTGGCCGGCTAGGGTGACCACTGGATCTATATATCCAACCCGTCGCCCAGATCCAGCATAGTTGCTTGTAGATGTCACAGAAAAAAAATCCGGAGAAAAAGCTAACTAGAAAAATCTAGAAAAAAAAAAAAAAAATCTTTTGCCAGGACCAGAGATCCCAGCAAGGAACAAGGTCCTTACTCCTGACTAGGCAGATTAAAACTGACATCCTATAGCAGGGAGAGAGTATACCCCCTGGGACTGCCCATAGCTTTAGCCAGAACTTTTTTCTGCCTAGAGTCCTACTCCTGTAGGGGGCAGCATAACCCTACTGATAAGATCAGAGAATGCGTCCGTCAATGAACGATAGAGATATTATTATTTGATCCCCTCAGATTTTGTACGTTTTGCCGATTTACAAAGAAATGAAGGGTCTATAATTTTTTACCATAGGTGTATTTTAAATGATCGAGACAGAATGTCTACCAAAAATCCAGAAAGAACACATGATAAAAAATTGTATAAACTGAGTTGCAGTTCAGTGAGTAAAATAAGTATTTGATCCCCAAGCAAAACATCACTTAGTACTTGGTGGAGAAATTCTTGTTGGCAAGCAGAGAGGTAAGACGTTTCTTGTACAGTAGTTGGTGACCAGGTTTTCACACATCTCAGGATGGATTTTGGTCCACTCTTCTTTTCAGATCTTCTCTAAATCCTTTAAGTTTCTTAACTGTCACTTGGCAACTCAGTTTCAGCTCCTCCCTCCATACATTTTCTAAAGGATTAAGTTCTGGAGACTAGCTGGGCCACTCCATGACCTTAATTTGGGTCTTCGTTAGCCACTCCTTTGTTGCCTTGGCGGTATGTTTTGGGTCATTGTCATGCTGGAAGACCCATCTTCAGTGTTCTGGCTGAGGTAAGAAGGTTCTCATCCAAGATTTTCATAGTCAGCATTTTCTTTCCTCCAAACAAAGCTAGTCGTGTTAATGTCAAAGAGCTCAATTTTGATCTCATCTGACCACAGCACTTTCTCCCAATCCTTCTCTGACTCATTTGGATGTTTATTGGCAACCTTCAAAAGGCCCTGTACATGTGTCTTCTTGAGGAGGGGGAACTTGCGGGCGCTGCAGGATTTCAATCTATGGCGGCGTACTGTGTTACCCAATTGTTTGTTTGGTGACTGTGGTCCCAACTGCCTTGAGATCATTCACAAGCTTCTCCCGTGTGGTTCTGGGATGATCTCTCATTTGTCTCATGATCATCCTTAACACGAGGCAAAATGTTTCCTGGAGCTCCAGACTGAGGGCAATTGATGGTTATTTTGTATTTCTTCCATTTGTGAATAGTCGCTTCAATGGTTGGCTCCTCCACACCAAGCTTCTTGCTGATGGTGTTGTAGCCCATTCCAGCCTTGTGCAGGTCTAAAATCTTGTCCCTGATTCCCTTTGACAGCTCTTTGGTCTTGACCATGATGGTGGGTTTGAATGGAAGAAAGATTTTGTGGAGGTGTTTTTTATAAACATAACAAGTTGTCGTTAGGAGCACCTTCTTAAATTGACAGGACTAATCTGTGTACCACATGAGCACATACTATAGCCAGTCTGCGGGAGCCAGAATTAGTGTTGATTGATAGGGGATCAAATTATTTATTTATCTTATTTTATTCACTAAACTGCATATCAATTTATAACATTTGTATCATGTGTTTTTTCTAGATTTTTGGTTGGAATTCAGTCTCTATCATTTAAAATACACCTATGATAAAAATGAAAGACTTCATTAATTAATTTCTTTGTAAGTAGGCAAACTTACAAAATCTTCAGGGGACCAAATAATTATTTCCCCTATTGTATGTTCAGAGATGAACAAATGAATTACCACTAGTTACAGCTTTCAGCCCTGCCCAAATGCCGTGTAATTCTGCCTAAAATAGACTGACAGGCTGCAAACAGCGGGGCTGGATGTTGCCACTGTGCCTCCTGGGAACACTAAAATTAGTTATTGTGCACTTAGGAGCTAGACACCCCATGTGCAATGTGGCCTGATGTGTCCCTTTTCCCATCGCAGCATCCTCTCTTATACTTCAATGTGTTTTGGATGGCAGTGAGCTCAGAGAGAGGGCAGGGCTGTGACCATGGAACACTCCTGGCTAGATTTTTACAACCTCAGATAAGTAGTTGAAGGAAATCTTTAATGACAAAAAACAAATACTAAAAGATAATTTTTTTTACATAGTTAACATGGAAACTGACTTACATAGTTACATAGTTAGTGAGGTTGAAAAAAGACATCAGTCCATCCAGTTCAACCTGTGATGTGTGTTTGCTTTTAACCGTACATTGTATACCCCTGTATGTTGTGGTCTCTAAGGTGCCCATCTAATCGTTTTTTGAAACTATCAATGTTTCCTGCTGATACGACTGCTTGTGGAAGAGAATTCCACATCCTTACCGCTCTTACAGTGAAGAACCCCTTACGCACTTTAAGGTTAAACCGCCTTTCCTCTAGTTTTAGTGAGTGGCCACGTGTCTTATTGTATCTCCTTTCTCTGAATAGTTTGTTCCTTACGCTAGGGTCGCCAGTACAGTATTTGTACATTGATATCATATCCCCCCTCAATCGTCTCTTCTCCAGAGAGAATGGGTTCAGTGCTTGTAGTCTTTCCTCATAGCTGATGTCCTCCATTCCCCTAATTATTTTTGTTGCCCTTCTCTGGACTCTTTCCAGTTCCAGCACATCCTTCCTGAGGACCGGTGCCCAGAACTGGACAGCATACTCTAGATGTGGCCGGACCAGAGTCTTGTAGAGCGGGAGAATAATCTCTTTATTTCTGGAGTGAATCCCCTTTTTTATACATCCCAGTATTCTGTTGGCTTTGCTTGCAGCGGCTTGGCATTGCATGCCACTGCCAAGCCTGTTGTCTACCAGTACCCCCAAGACCTTTTCCATCCTAGACTAACCCAGAGGTTCCCCCCCTAGTGAGTAGCTTGCTTTCTGGTTTCTGGCCCCCAAGTGCATTACTTAACATTTTTCAACATTAAACCTCATCTGCCATGTAGTTGCCCACCCCGTTATTTTGTTCAGGTCCGCTTGCAAGGTTTATCGATTTTACTCGATATCCCCTCCTCTAGATCATTTATGAATAAATTAAACAGGATTGGTCCCAGGACAGAACCCTGGGGGACCCCACTTTCCACACCCGCCCAATCCGAGTACTCCCCATTAATCATCACCCTCTGTACTCTCCCCTGGAGCCAGTTCTCTATCCAGGTACTCACCTTATGGTCCATACCTACCTTCCTTAGTTTGTACAGTAAGCGTTTGTGGGGAACGTTGTCAAAGGCCTTTGCAAAGTCCAGATACACCACATACACAGGCTTTCCTTTATCTAGGTGGCAGCTCACTTCATCGTAGAAGGTTAATAGATTGGTTTGGCAAGAATGATTTTTCATGAATCCATGCTGATTACTACTAATAATACCGTTTTCATTACTAAAGTCTTGTATGTGGTCCCTTAACATCCCCTCCAAAATCTTGCAGACTACAGATGTTAGGCTGACCGGCCTATAGTTACCCGGGATACATCTCAGCCCCTTTTTAAATATTGGTACCACGTTGGCTTTTTTCCAATCAGCTGGCACCATACCCGTCTGTAAACTATCCTTAAAGATCAAGAATAATGGTCTGGCAATCACCTGGCTGAGCTCTTTAAGAACCCTCGGGTGCAAGCCATCCAGTCCCGGGGATTTATTTATGTTAAGTTTCTCTAGTTTAGCTCTAAGTCTATCTTCTGTTAGCCATGGCGGCACTTTCTGAGGTGTGTTGTTTAGTTCGGCCTTACAAGCTAGGTTCGTGTAGCCCCCCGATTCTTTCGTGAAGACTGAAGAGAAGAAATTATTTAACACTTCCGCCTTTTCTCTGTCCTCAGTGGCCATATTTCCTTTGTCATCTTTTATGGGGCCAATGTGTTCTGGCCTCGCTTTTTTACTGTTTATATACTTAAAGAATTTCTTGGGGTTCTTTTTACTCTCCTCCGCTATATGTCTCTCGTGTTCTATTTTAGCCGCCCTGATTTCATCTTTACATTTCTTATTACACTCTTTGTAATGCTTAAATGCTGCCAATGACCCCTCAGTCTTGTATTTTTTGAAGGCCTTTTCTTTAGCACTAATATGCATTTTTATGTTGGATTTTAGCCACCCAGGGTTTAGTTTTGCTCTTTTAAATGTATTTCCCTTTGGAATGCACTGGCCAATCCCCTTGTTAAGTATGCTCTTGAAGCACTCCCATTTTTCCTCCGTGTTCTTTGTTCCCAGGGTTCTATCCCATTTGATATTTTCTAGCAGCGAGCGCAGTTTAGGGAAATTGGCTCTTTTGAAATTCAGTGTCCTTATATTACCCTTGTGTTTCCTATTACTGTAAATAATACTGAAACTTATTGACCTATGGTCACTGTTCCTAAGTTGTCCCGTATTTCTATATCCGTGAGCAGGTCTGTATTGTTGGTAATCAGTAGGTCAAGTACCGCATTGTTTCTTGTCGGTGCATTCACCATCTGACCCATGAAATTGTCCTGCAAAACATTTAGGAACTGCTTAGCCTTGGCTGAGTGCGCGGTTCCTTCTGCCCAGTCTATATCTGGATAATTAAAGTCCCCCATTATAATGGCATTTCCCATCCTTGCTGCCAATCCTATCTGTAACATGAGGTCCGCCTCCCCCTCCTCCCTCTGGTTGGGGGGCCTATAGCATACACCCAATATTACCTTCCCCACCGTGCCTTCCCTTTGAAGCTCTACCCATAGGGATTCTGCCTCCTCCATAGCTCCATTATTAATATCATCCCTCATATTTACCTGAATACTGTTCTTAAATACAGACATACCCCTCCCCCTTTTTTACCTTCTCTATGTCTGCGATAAAGGGAATACCCCTGAATGGTCGCCATCCAGTCATGAGAGCTGTCAAACCAAGTCTCAGTTATCCCCACAAAATCTAAGTCCTCCTCAAACATCAGTAGCTCCAGCTCTCCCATCTTGTTGGCCAGGCTTCTGGCATTGGTATACAAACCTCTTAATTTTGATCGGTTACACATATCCTCATTTGATGTTTTTAGGCTGCTCTTTTGATTTTCCCCCATACCCACCCTGGGTTTAAGAGCTCCGAACACCCCACCGCTAATGCCCCCATTTGTGCCCTCTGAATCTTGCTTTCCACTGGCTAATTCTACATCTGTACCCTCCCCGCCGTCACCTAGTTTAAAAGCCCCTCTAACTTTGTGGCCAGGATCTCACCCAGTACGGCTGCACCCTCCCCATTTAGGTGCAATCCGTCCCTACCAAAGAGCCGGTGGCCGACTGAGAAGTCGGCCCAGTTCTCCAGGAACCCTCCTTACTACACCAGCTCCTCAGCCACTTGTTAACTTCCCTAATCTCCCGCTGCCTCTCTGGTGTGGCTCGAGGTACAGGTAGTATTTCAGAAAATACTACCTTGGAGGTCCTACTCCTCAACTTAGCTCCTAAGTCCCTGAAATAGTTTAGGACTCTCCATCTTCCTCTGCCTATGTCATTGGTACCCACGTGTACCATGACAGCTGGGTCTTCCCCAGCCCCACCCAATAATCTGTCCACCCGATCCGCGATGTGCCGAACCCGAGCGCCCGGCTAACAACAGACTGTTCGGCGCACACGGTCTTTGGGACAGATTACACTGTCTGTCCTTCTAATAGTTGAGTCCCCTACCACCAGCACCTGTCTTTCCTTTCCCTTTCTCCCGGCCTCACTGGAGGAGTTCTTCCCCTGGCAGCTAGGGGCGTCGCTCTGCTCCAGCAATGCTGGTCCCTCACTGGTTTCCCCAACATCACACAACGGGGCGTATTTATTGGGGTGCTCCAGCCCAGGATCAGCCTCCTTGCCTTGTCCCCTTCTACCCCTCCTAACTGTCACCCCTCTACTCTGCTCTGATGCCTGCACCTCCAATACTCCGCCCACTTCTGTGCAGACCCCTGCCTGCACCTGACTGGTACAGTCGGGACTTGCGGGTTATATAATTTTTTAGGATCTCACAAATGTTTGTTTAGGGAAATCAGATATCAGGCAAACATAAAACTGTAACATTTTATGGGGTAAAGGTTGAAACAGACAAAATATCTTATTTGGACTGCCATGTAGCCCACGGTCACATTTGTCCGATTTGACATGTCAAAATCGCATGTCAAATTGGAGTCAACCGCCGGCAAATGTTTCTGTACCACTCTTGGCGGCTTCAGGGGGGGGGGTGATTTCAATACACAACTGTGCAGGTACCCACACAGATGTTTGTGAAATCGCAACCCCCCCCCCCCCCCCATGAACTCTAACTGAAATGCCGGCTTTAAATCATGCGGCCTCAGTGTGAACCTAGGCTAAAGGAGACAGACTTGTAGGGTCTAAATTAATCCAGTTTTGGAAATAAGAGCAGTAGCTGGGAGAGGTCTTGCCATAAGAGGCAAAAATTGTCACGAATGAAGATTATTAAAAGCATGGAAAGATTTTCTTCAGATTATAATATCCAAAACTATAAATATGACAGCATCAACTAATAACCAACTACCTTTGACCAGTCAGGTAAGAATTTTATTTTCCCCCGTGAAGTAAAATTGCCCACAGTTGGTTCAGGGGGATTTGCATGCCTTTTTCCGGAGCAAGAAACAGTTGAAGATGATAACATGTGGCTAGCTAGCTAAGTACTGCAAGATAGCAGGAGGAGTCCAAACTAGCGTCACTTTTATGTTGGCAAAACCCTCTGTCAGCCACTTGCTCACCTTAGCAGTGTTACAGACATGATGCCCTGTTATAAGATTGCAGCCTTACCCCTCAGGAATGGCTGTGTTTGCTGTTATTTAGTTGTATTCCTTTCCATGTCAGACCAGTGTCAGGCTGTATGGCCCACATAAGGGTTGTCCTGTCTACTCCTCTGTGATGGAGGGCTCATAAATGGCACTCTGTCTGGGATGCTGGTGGAGGGTAGTATGGTATACAAAAAAAAAATGCATTTTTGTCTTACCATAAAATCCTTTTCTCTAAAGTTTGATGGACACAGCTCTTCTTGACCATTTGGTTATGCTGCACCCTATAGGAGTGGACACTAGGCAGGAAAAAGCTTTACCACGCCTATAGGGCAGTCCCAGGGGGTATACTCCCACTTCCTGCTATAGGCATTCAGTTTTGTTGCAAGTAGAAGAAAAATAACCCAACTCAATAGAGGGGTGGGTGCTGTGTCCGTCAATGCACATCAGAGAAAAAGGATTAGAGAAAAGGATTTTACGGTAAGACCAAAATCCAATTTTCTCTTTCATTCATTGACGGACACAGATCCAGATACTTCTGGACCATTGGGACGTCCCAAAGCAGTGTAAAAATGAGGAGTGGGAAAAACACAGCAGAAAAAAATCCCAA
Source organism: Pelophylax lessonae (assembly GCF_965119305.1). Taxonomy (NCBI): domain Eukaryota; kingdom Metazoa; phylum Chordata; class Amphibia; order Anura; family Ranidae; genus Pelophylax; species Pelophylax lessonae. Next base: position 181,607,950 of record NC_138780.1, on the reverse strand, counting down.
AGGCTAAAACTAGACAACCAAGTAACTTGGAGCTCAACCAGGAACAACTGGAGCTCACCTGAAAAAAAACAATACACCCTCAAAGAGGACTAAGTCCTCTCAAACAGCGGACTGCAAAACCTTGTGACCAAAAGCATCATCTGCAGATGCCAACACATCTACTTTGTAGAATTTTGTGAAAGTGTGCACAGACGACCAGGTGACCACCTTGCAAACCTGCATCACTGACTCCTGATGGTGGAGAGCCCAGGAAGCTCTTAGTGCCTGCGTAAAATGCGTTTTAACAAGGAAAGGAGGAACCTAATCCTTGATCGAATATCTCTGCACTCCTGACTGGCTGATCCATCTGGAAATGGTCGCTGCAGACGCGGCCAATCCTTTGCGAGGTCCATCCGTAAGGACAAAAAGTGAGTCTGATTTCCTAAATGACCCGGTTGCCGCCAGGTACACCCTGATCGCACTAAACACATCCAGAAAATGCAAGGCAAGCTCCTTAGGATGCTTAGGCTTAGGACACAGGGAGGCAACACAATGTCTTCATTCAGATGCAAACCAGGGACAACCTTAGGAAGGAAGGACTGACAAGGGGGAAGCACCACTTTATCTCTGTGAACTACCAGAGAAGGTGAACGACAAGACAAGGCTGCCAGCTCGGACACCCTGCGTGTGGAAGTAGTTGCCACCAAGAAGGCTACGTTCTGGGACAATGTGAGCAGAGGAATCTCACAAATATATTTTCAAAAGGCAGTTTCTAAATGAACTGACAGTACCAAATTAAGATCCCACGGAGGCAAAGGAGACCACACAAGTGGAGCCAAGTGGCGAACTTCCTGAACAAAAGTGTTTTGTGAACACCCGAGGAGTTGAAGCGCGTCCAAAGGGTAACGCCATGAATTGAGCATGCTCCTCACGGCAAGTGGAGGAAAGGCTGATGACCAACATACTGGGCCGTCTTTACCGCAGGGCAAAACGAGGCAACTGCCCAGGGCCCAATATTTATTGAGGGGCCCAAAGCAGCTGCCGCTTGAACCCGCACATTGGGGCCCCGATGATGCAGAGCGCACGGAGGCTGCATTCCCGAGCAAGCCAGCAGACTGTAACCTCTGGCAACCAACTGTAATCACTGCATGATCTGCTGCAGTAAACTGATTTTGAGTCTACCTGCTATTTTTATGTATGTCCCAAGAACGGAGGTGGGGGGGGCCCAAGAAAATTTATGCCCAGGGCCCAATCAATATTAAAGACGGCCCTGCCAACATATAATGGACTATGAAGATAAGCGTCCTTGATGTGGGGATGCCACTGCTGTACGAATTGACTCCATTCAGAACTTCTGTACCAGCACAAGCAGTTCAAAGCCTTGAGGACCAGGATTGGAAATACCTTGCCTTCCTTCCTGGAAAATGTAAACATATTTAACTAGAAACCTTGAAAACGTTCCGATATTGGAACCGGAACAAACCTACCTTGTAGTAAGAAGACTTGCACCACCCCAAAGAGACCCCACAGGTGGCCTGGGGACAAACGCAGATTGTAAGGAAAGAACCTCCCTGGAGGATAAGACCAAAACCAGATCTTGTACCTGGACCAGATCAGCTCGTGGACCCACCTGTCTTGAATCAGGAAGGTTCATGGGCCTGGAAAGAAGCAAAGACGTCCCCCCACCTCAGACACGGGTAAGGGCGACCAAGCTTGTCTGCAGGTCTGGAAGAACTCACTCTCTGTCCCTGGCAGCCTGTTGAAGAAAAGTACTCTTCCCCTCCTGTAAGACCCTTAAGGATATCATCCAGGAAGATCCAAACAGGCGATCCCCCAAAAAGGGGAGAACAGATAAGGCTCTCTTCGAAGACTGGTCCGCAGACCAGCATTACAGCCATATCAGGCGCCGAAGGACCACTGCTGTCACAGACAGCCTAGAAACCAAGAAAGCTGCATCCAGAGAGGCACCACAGACAAAACTGCAACCTCTAAACCAACTGGTCCGCCAGCTCACCTTCCAGATCCTGGCACAAAAGCTTTGCCCACTTCGTTAAAGTCTTAAACACCAATGCTATGGTGAACACCGGCCTAAGGACCGAACCGGCCACAGGAAACATGTGGCCAACCAAAGTCTCGGCTCTCCTGTCAAAGGGGTCGTTAAAAGCAAGAGACTCCTCCACCGGAACTAAAGTGGAGTTATTCACCCCAAAACCCTGAGAATCCACCGCAGGTGGGACTGCCCACTGGGCACTCTTCAAAGGGATACCGTCTAGCAAAAAGACTTAGGCACCAACATAATGCATCTAGGTCACTGACTCACAACAATTTTGTCAAGTAGGCGGAAAAAGGGACACCTTTTGCCGCTTTTGGCGACCTGTGGGTACCAAAGGAAACCAGCACCACTGAGGCAGCAGCAACTGCATCCTCCAATTTTAAAGTTGCCTGCACGATACAATCAGTGCATCCACCAGCATCGTTGCATGCGTGGCTGCAGTAGAAGAGGAAACATCCTCACTATTAGAGCACACAAAGTGAGGTGAGGAGCAGGTGAGGGTCGCCGACTACGAACCCGCAAGGGGACCTGACCCAGGGCCCATGAATGGACCACCTACTGGACCCGGTGAAAAAAAAAAAAACAGGGTCGCCCTCCGAGCCCCTTCATAGAGGCCCGCAAGAAAAGAAATGGCACCCTTAAAGGGGGCTGGCCACCGTGCCGTGGATGCACAGGCAAGGTACTCAGAGGGTCCAAAGCGCTAAATGGGGTTCCTCAAACAAAATGGCAGCATGCTGTCATCAAACAAAGGTGATCACAGTGACCCCCCCCCCCCCCCGGAGGGAAGGCGCCAAGCTGGTCGCAAGGCCTTGTAGGCCACAGCCTAAATTTTGGTGGAGGCCCAGCCGCACAGATCCCATCCAAAGAGAGGCAGGCGGCCACAGGACACTCACAGGAGGAGCCCATTCAGCCGCAAGGCCTAGTAGGCCGCAAGCCGCGGCCCAAGTTTCTAAGAGCGCCCTGCCTCCTGGGTGCGAAGCCTGCTGGAGCCGCCTGCCCAGGGGCAACAGGGGGAGAGGATGGATGCCCAAACGGAGGGTGGTGGCTCCAGCCACCCTCACTGGAGCCTCCCCAAGTAGCGTCCGGCTGGTAGGCCGCAAAGCCACGGCCTAAACATCCGTCTGGGTCCGGCCGCGTGCTGCGCAGACCCGCAGATGTGAACCCATCTGCTCCCCCAGTCCAACACAACAGCCGGGAGCCTATAGAAAACACCCTCCCCCCCTGCCCAGGTCACTAACCCCCCAGGGGGACAAAGGACCCTGTGGTAACCCCCAATGTGCGCCCGGAGAAACCGGTCAGCAGCAGCCCCAAAGAAAGCCCCCCTTTAGAGCATATGGCAAAAGTCAGCTCGAACCTCCAGGGGGGGGTGAGGGGGTACGGAAGACCCACGGTGACCCTAGAGGGGCTGTGGAGAGGGAGGGTGTCCCATTGCCTTAGACATAGCTTACATCTTGTGGGCCTTCATGCAAAAGTTGACTTGGTGCCCCCCACTACCACCCAAGGTTTCACTACTACTTCCCACTACCACCCAGGATGGATGGCCCCAACTTCCAGATTCACATAACAAGCAGCTCACCACTTTTACTTGCACAAAGAGGCAGCACTGGATGTGCTACTGGGGGAAGGGGCTTGCCCTGTCACCCTGTGTAGGTGAAACCAGAAATGCAGAGGGGGCCCTCTGAGTTTACAAAATTACATTCCCAGGGTGATGTTGCAAGCACTTTTTCCCAGCAATACAGTGTAAAACAAAGGAAGGCAACCTGTGAGAGGCAGATATCTAGCTGAACATGAAAGAGAGCAAAGATCACCGGGGTTTGGCGCCCTTCTTTTTAACCCTCTCCCGCCCGCGGTATAGCTGACAGAAGGCTATACAACGGGCTTAGTCTGCTGGGAGGTCATCCATGGACGAACTGGTATGATTGTGCTGCCTACGTGGTGGTGGTGGTGGGGGTCGGGGCTGCTGCACACAGAAGGCTTTTTATCTTAATGCATAGAATACATTAAGATAAAAAAAACATTCTGACTTTACAACCAATTTAAGCTTTGACAAAAAAAAAAAACTGGAAGCCAATTCGTTTCAATGCAGAGATACACCAGATTTTACACCCACCAGTTTTGGTAAATGAACCCCACTGATTAGCTCTCGTAGTATGTTTTCAGTTTCCGATCATCCCTTGTAGTATGTTTATAGTCTTTGACTATCCGTTGAAGTATGTCTACAGTTTCTGACAATCTCTTGTAGTATGCCTGTAGTCTCTGACAATCTCCTATTTTATCTACTCCTATAACTTTTTGTAGTGTTACATTCACCAACTGCTAAGTGCAGCCCTTTGATGTCAGGAGCTGCTCTAAGTTTCCCTGTATCAAGAAAGTTGCTCACCGCTGGTCTACAATAAAACATTACACTAATATAACATATTGGAATTCCTCTGCATATAGGCACTTTATATAAAAGAGCTATGGGTAACGTTCAGAAACATGTACAATAAAGTAATTTTCTATTTTCTGTTCAGTGCCCCTTTAAGTGACCAGATCAATAAGCTGAAAAATCATTTGCCACAAGTCACAGAGGTGTTGGGAACACAAGGTGAATTGTTGTAAATGTGATAAGAACAAGGATCTATCCAGTCCTAGCCCTGAACCAGCAGCTGGCCTGCAGCAAGAAATGAAGCAGAAATTCTCTATTCTTGAAGGTTCAGACTGCAGCCGTCACACAAGAGATGCCAGCATTAGACGGCTCCAGAGCCAGCCAAGAGTCGCTGTGCCCAGGGCGAGCTGGCATGGCAGCCGCAGCTCAGTCTGACGTGATTAGTGTGGGGCGGTATCGGCTGCACGCAAGACAGAGGAAAAAAAATGTTGGCTTGGCTAAGCGCTGGAATACTTTGTATTCTTAGAAACTGGAAGAGGACAATTGAGCCAGTTCCATTACGTAACATTATGTTTTGCACTGGTAACTAACCAGAACTGATGTAACAGGCCTGGGAATCGCAGCTGAGTGCAGGGCGAGATATTGTGCTCAGTACTGTGCGTATTGTATGGTGGCAGCACAGTGTATTTTGTGCTTTGTCTGTCACACAACACCAAGTACACAAGCACAAGATCTGCCACTGCTCTAACAATAGAGAACAATTCTGACACAAATCGTAGGACAGAGCCAATGCTCCTTATATCATTCGGCAATAAGTAGATCACTGAGAAAAAAAAAGGTTACTAGGGGTTACTGCATGCAGAAAAACTAGCAGAAAAACTATGTGGGATTCATGGACCTATCAATAGGTACATTTTAGGAACTAACAGACAGTTTAAGGCCACATTTACATATGCATGTGAATTGGTGTGTCAAATTGAGATGAGTGGCTGTGTCCTTGCAGCCGTCGCTTTCCCTTGCGTTTACATGTGCTGTTTGAACACAGAACCTGATGGTTCAAGCCACACAGAGCTTAATGGTAGTCTACGAGTCTCTGCAACTGTGTGAATGACACTTTACAAATTAAAAAAAAAAAACACAACTGTTTTAAATGCACTTCAAGCAAACACGTAGCATATCCAGTTTACATTTATGTACATTCAAATGTATGTAAACCCTAACAATGAACTTCTCTTATTTGTTCCCTTTTGGTCTGTTGAATATACCATTGAAAGTGTTTTATTATATCTGCTTGACAAGTGTAAAAAGTAAATGTTGATCCCGCCAGAAATGCGAGCTGAAAACTTCCTGTGCCCCCAGCCTGTGCTACAATTTTATCAGTTCCCATTCCTCATTCTTATCGGAACACTTCAAATGTATGTCATGGAGAAGAGGAGAAGGGGAGATGTTCTGTAGTCCTGAACGAGGGTAAGAATATAGTTACTACGGAGAATGAGAGTGTTCACTAGGGCTGGATTCCCCTCCTGCCAAAATTTAAAACAAAAAAAAATTGCTCCAAATACCTAAATCTGTGTCACATAATAGGTTGGGCCCCTGGTCTTGTAAATGTGATGGAGAGACGAGCAATAAAGTAATTGTAAACTGGTTTAAAAAATTAGATTTTTGACTTACAGTAAAATCTATTTCTCTGATGTTCATTGATGGACAAAGCTCCTGATCTTCATGCCCATTAGGTTATACTGCCCCCTACAGGAATAAAATATTAGGCAGAAAAAGAATCTGGCTACACCTATGGGCAGTCCCAGGGGGTATACTCCCTCCCTCTGCTATAGTTACTCAGTTTTGTTACAAGCAGTGTCAGAAGAATTACAACTCCAGAGAAGGGTGGGTGCTGTGTCTGTCAATGAACATCAGCGAAATGGATTTTATGGTAAGTCATAAAACTGAATTTTTGTAAAATCTTACCGTAAAATTCCTTTCTCTGAGTCCTCTGACAGTCGCCGCCCACTCATACAGTCTTTACCAATGGGTATTGACCTCTTATCCACAGGAGCAAGCTAGGCATAAGACTTGTTAAAAACAAAGCAATTTACATAGACACACCTGTAGGGGGCTGTCCCACTGATCCAATACCCCCCCTGCTATCAGCCTTCCCAACTCAGTTTGGTAGCAAGCAGTTAAAGTCCAAAAAAACCCAAAAGAGGGGCGGGGGCGGCGACTGTCAGAGGACTCAGAGAAAGGAATTTTACGGTAAGATTTTACAAAAATTCAGTTTTCTCTTATGTCCTCTGACAGTCGCCGCCCACTCATACAGTCTTCACCAATGGGATGTCCCAAAGCAGTGTAAACATGAGGGGTGGGAAGCGCAACCGTCAAAAAAGCAACGCAGCACCCAGGTCAGAGAAAGGAACCTTATCTGAACAGAAAGGTAAACCCTCTGGGCAACCGAAAAGCTCAACGGGAGTAACAACCCAGGAAAGCAAATAACCAAGGGGAAAACAACCCCAACAGACAGGGACCGACAAAGCCAGGGCCCCCTCATGGTACTGCCGCACACAGAACTTTGCGGCCAAAGGAGGCATCTGCTGATGCCAAAACATCAAGTTTGTAAAATTTGGCGCTGGTCCACACCAGATTGTAGGAAGGCTAACACCCTCGCCACCGAAAAGGAGTGAGGATGAATGCCCCTGGATTCACACCAGGCAAAATAAGCCTTCCAGGTACGGTAATAAATCTTACCGGATGAGGCCTTCCTAGCCTTGAGCAGGGTAGGAATGACCGCCGACGAGAGACCCCGATCTCTCAAGACCTGGCTTTCCACAGCCACGCCGTTAAAGCCAGCGACCGTAAAGCAGGATGGAAGATCGGCCCCTGAGACAGCAGATCGTCCCGTAACGGGAGCCGCCACGGAGGCTCGACGACCAGTTGCACGATGTGCGCGTACCAAGACCAGCGCGGCCAGTCTGGGGCCACCAGAGTCACCAACTTCGGTTCAGAGACCAACCTGCGAAGGAACCTGGCCAACAACTGAATCGGAGGGAAGGCATAAATCAGGCGATACTGATTCCAAGGCACCACTAGCGCATCCGAGGCGACTGCCAGAGGATCACGCTTTCCTGCCACGAAACTTCCCACCTTGTTGTTTAGCCGAGATGTGAACAGATCCACATCCGGGGTTCCCCATCTCGCACACAGCATCTGAAACACCTCCGGGTGTAGGGACCATTCTCCCTGGTCCAGGGTCTGGCGGCTCAGATAATCGGCCTGACAATTCTCCACACCCGGAATGTGAACTGACCCAAATAGCCGGGACGTGCGTCTCAGCCCAAGAAAGAATTTTGGTCACTTCCTGGGCCGCCCGGGCACTCCTGGTGCCCCTTTGGTGATTGATGTAAGCCACTGCAGTGGCGTTGTCCATCTGGACCCGCACAGGGAGGCCCCGAAGATGATCCGACCAACGGAGCAAGCACAGTCTGATCGCTCGCAATTCCAATAGGTTTATCGGCAGGGAGGATTCCTCCTCCGACCAAGTGCCCTGGGCAGACAGAATGACCAGAACGCCACCCCAGCCTGACAGGCTGGCATCCGTGGTGATCACCGTCCACAACAAAGGGCGGAAGGATTTCCCCTCCGTCAGAGCCGGGGACAGGAGCCACCAGAGAAGATCCTCTCTGACTTGGCGACTCAGAGATATCCTCCTTTCCAAGGATTGAGGATGCCTGTCCCACCTGGCCAAGATCTCCGCTTGAAGAGATTGCGTGTGGAACTGTGCAAACGGTATTGCCTCGAAGGCTGACACCATCAACCCCAGGGACCGCATGCAGGCCCTGAGTGACAAGGAATCCTTGTCCCAGAGGGACCTGATCTCGTCCTGTAGAGTCCGGAAAACCTTTGCTTGGGCAGAGTCCAGGACCATTCCCAGATAAAGGAGACGAACAGAAGGGGACAAGGTCGACTTCTGAACGTTGATGGTCCACCCGAACTCCTGGAGCGTCTGAACGGTAGTTGACAGATCGCGTAAGAGACTCAGGCTGGCACTCGATCTTAACAGGAGATCGTCCAGATATCCCAATACCGCAATCACCTGTGCCCGCAACAGGGCCAGAACAGAAGCCAGCACTTTGGTAAACACCCTTGGTGCCGAAGCGAGACCGAAAGGTAACGCCACAAACTGATAGTGATCCTCCGCGATTGCGAATCGGAGGAACCTCTGATGACCCTCGAATATGGGGATGTGTAAATACGCATCCTTGAGATCGATGGAAGCCAGGAAATCTCCCGGGCGTAAGGAGGCCACCACCGAACGGAGGGATTCCATGCAGAACTTTTGAACCCGCACGAAGCAGTTCAGAGCTTTCAAGTCCAGAATCAGACGTACCTTGCCCTCCTTTCTGGGCACAGTGAACAGATTCGGGTAAAACCCCCGAAACCTGTCCCGATGAGGCACCGGGACGACCACCCCCTGGGCGAGGAGATCCTGAACCCCCCGATTAAGATCGTGTAACAGTTCGGCGGTCAAATGAAGATTTGAGGGAAAGAATCTGTCCGCTGGATGCGAAAGGAATTCGATCTTGTATCCTGATCAAATGATTTCCTGAACCCACCTGTCCGGAATCCGGAGCAGCCAAGGTACTAGGAAATGGGTGAGGGCGTCCCTTCGGGTTGAGGCGGAAGGTCCCACCGAGGCAGTGTGGGTGGATTTTTGCTTGCCCGTCCAGGGCTTCCGCTGACCACCCTGGCCCCTAAAGGGTTTCCCCTTGTCCTGTGCCTTGAAGGGTTTATTAAACCTGATTTGGTTTAAAGGAAGGGGCCCGCTTACCGCGGAAAAACTTACCCTTGGGGTTCTGGGGCAGCAGAGTGCTCTTGCCCCCAGTGACCTCTTTAACCAACTCATCCAGGGAATCCCCAAAAAGACGATTCCCCGCATAAGGTATGTCAGACACCGTCTTTCTGGAAGTCTGTTCAGCCGACCAGCTCATTAGCCACATCAAACGGCAGAGCAGCACCGTGACACCAGACAGCCGTGCTGCTATAGGAGCCTCATCCAAGGCCGCGTCACACAGGTACAAAACCGCCGGACGCATCTGCTCCACCATCTCCACAGTAGTCGGAGGGGCGGAATCTGCCTCAAGAGTGCGTTCGAGCACCTGGGCCCAATCAGCCACAGCCTGAGAGACCATAACAGAGGCGAAGATTAGCTTTAGTATAGGAACTCGCCACCATATACGTGTGGCGAGTAAGAGATTCCACCCGCCTATCCGTAGGATCCCTGTACACCAGAGAATCCTCCGAGGGCATGAGAGTGGCCTTGTTTAACCTGGACACTGTGTGTTCCACTTTAGGAGACACGGTCCATCGCGAATCCGTAGGAAACGAAGGGGTAACGGAATTGAAACCGTTTTGGTACCACAAAAGGGCACTTTAAATTACGCCATTGTTCGTTCACTGTTTCGTGAAACTCAGCGGGACAAGGAAATACCTGTGCCGCTTTCCGGGTTCTGCGAGTCCCAAAGGAAGACTGCTTACCCGGTGGGTTGGGCTCATCCTCTAAATGTAGTGTCTCTTTAACAGAAGCAACAAGTGCAGACACAGCAGCGTGTTCTTTTGCCGCTTCAGGGGAAGGATCATCCTCATCTTCCTCCTCCACCTCCACATCAGAATGAAAGGATTGAGACCCCTCAGGGGGTAAACTGTCCAGGGCAACTATATCAGACTCAGAATCAGAGGATAATGAAATCCTAGCCCTTTTTCTAGAACCCCGCTCTGACATCAATAAATCCACCTCGGACGCTAAAGTCGCAAGTGCAGCAGCAAGAGAAGATGAAGATTCAGGAGTACCTGAATCATTCACCAAGGCTGGTGGGAATTTGCAGTCCTGGGACTCCATGAGAAAAATACTATGGCACTGGCCTTTTAAGACGCGATCGCGGCGACCCACCGCAATGAGGATTACACTAAGGTACCCACCTGAGATGGGAAAAGCACTAAAAACAGAAGAATATTCCCCAAAACCAGCAAAAAGAACCCCCAGAAGTGTTACCACGCTGCTGAAACGATCACTGCATACAGGAAAGGAAGTGATGTCACCCTTTAGAGGCTAAACTGGATCTAGGCTAAGGGAGAATGGTTGCCAATGCATCCGGGAAAATGGCCGCCAACCATGTGTAAAAAAGAACACCTTGCCACACACAAGATGGCGCCCGAAGGCGCCAAAAACACTACATAGAGAGCTGCAGAAAGTGCCCACAGTGAGGCCAGAGAAGCTGCCCATACCCAAAATGGCAGACCCGCGTTTTTTTGCACCGCCATGACTGCACGGGAGGGATGCGAGCCCCATGACATGACATGAGGGGAGGCACAGACATGAGGGGAGAGCAAACACATCAGCGGACTGTCATCCCCAAACAGAGGCCCCACACAGAAGTTACTTACCGCTCCATATGGCGTGGGCGCCTTGATATCAGGGGAACCCCAGATGGCGGGAGGGCCGTCATCCGAAATAGGATGCGTCGCACGGTCAAAACCGCATGTTGAGGCATCCCGGCAAGGTAGCCAACTCGCCGGCTTTTGCCCCTGAGGACAGGGGCAGGTCGTTTGCTAGGCCAGGGTGCACGCATAGCCCGCTAAACGCTCGATGGCGGGCTGGGATTCCATAAGATCCTCTGTCCTGGAGTACCAGGACGACCAGTCCGATTCCCAGCTCCGCAAACGCTGTAGTCTTCCGAAGATCCGACTAACTAAGCGCAGAACAAATAAAAAGTTAGTAGTGCAAAGAAAACACATTTGCAGAAAATAAAAGTAATAAAACAGAAGAAAGGCTGAGACATGTAGCCCCAGCACAGGGATAGCCTATCTTACTCCTAACTAGGCAGAAGACAAACTTAGTTGGGAAGGCTGATAGCAGGGGGGTATTGGACCAGTGGGACAGCCCTCTACAGGTGTGTCTATGTAAATTGCTTTGTTTTTAACAAGTCTTATGCCTAGCTTGCTCCTGTGGATAAGAGGTCAATACCCGTTGGTAAAGACTGTATGAGTGGGCAGTGACTGTCAGAGGACGTAAGAAAAATCCCATTTTCTTTTTCGTTCATTGACTGACACAGCTCCTGATCTTCATGCCCATTGGGACATCGCAAAACAGTGTTAGCAGGGTGGGAACAGTGAAAAAAAATCCCAAGGCTAAATAGTAGACAACCAGGCAACATAAGCTCAACCAAAAACAACTAGAGCCCATCTGAAAAAAAAAAATACACCCTCAAAGATGATCAGGTCCTCTAAACAGCAGCATGCAAAACCTTGCGGCCAAAGGAAGCATCCACAGATGCTAACACATTCACGTTATAGAACTTTGTGAAAGTGTGCACTGATCACCTGGTGGCCGCCTTGCAAACCAGCGTCAGTGACACCTGATGACAGAAGGCCCATGAGGCTCTAAGTGCTGGAATAGAGTGACAGAGAAAGGAGGAACCTGACCCCTGATGGAATAGGCCTGAATAACTAAAACAATAAATCCTACGAGCAACCAATTAACAATATAATTGCTGCAAACTATCCACTATCTCATACAGCGTAAATAATATAAATAAATAAAATTGCTGAGCAAAAATATCATGTAACCGTCATGTGATCAATATCCCTTTAGTTTGTACTCAGATATAGGTAAAAACTAATAAACAATAAATATATATATATATATATATATATATATATATATATATATATAGATAGATTGTGCCCAATGTGTAGAAATCACATATATAAAAACAAAGTATTATCCGATTGGTGCCAACATAACTCTAGACAAGTGCCAATATATAGTGACCTCTTGTAAAGTGCCAATGGTGCTGACTAAACTTATACTGATAAATAAATGCAAATTTCATAATGTGCAGAAAACAGTTCCTGTTGAATCAGTGCAAGTAGATGGATCCGAATCCTCTAAGAAGTGCCAATACATAGTAACCACTCCAACGGTGCTGACCAAACTAATACTGCAGGGGAACCTGGTCTACGGCGTGGAGCCTGGAGCTCGTGTCCAAAGAGTGTTTACCTTACCTGCTCTATTTATGTGCGTTTTTATCAACAATTACAAGCGAGTGCATTATGTCTATGTTTATAACATTAAAGGAGTGTTAAATGCTATTGCATTAGTAGAGGCTATTTTATTTTCCACATGTACCGGAGTTACACAAGCCTGCTTTTTGGGATACTGAAGTGCGGGTCCATTGAGATCTATGCAATCCATGCGCTTTAAGCTTGTTCATGAAAGTGAATAAGCAACCCTTTCTGGTGAGTGTTGAATTCTATCATTCTCCCGGCACGATGGTGGTGGAGTGTGGGGTGACCCTGCTTAATATCACGTCCATCAAGACCTCTGGATTATACGCACAGTGTACTATAGTGTATTGATGCTGATGGACTCTGTATGGACTCTTGATTTGATTTTAATTATATGTTTTATCATTTTATAAGGTTTATGTCCCATTTATGCTTACCTACACATTTGGTGGTTTTGAAGGGGTGCCACCACTATTGCGTTACTGAAATTTGTCCTGTATTGGATTACGCTTTTACTATCAAATTTCTTTCTTCAATAGTCAAAGAACGCTTAGTGGGATCTCCTAATTGCTCCCAGACAAGGATCCTTTACATAGATTCGCTCCTTCCACAAGCTTTCAGATACAGGTCATATGCAGGGGAAATTAGCCTCCTTCCTTAATGCTTCCAGGTGAGGATCCTCCGTAAACCTCAGTTCCCCCTCAAGCAATCAGGTGTGTAATGCCTCGTACACACGCACCGATTGTTGGCCGTAAATATTCGGCCAACGTCCGATTGTCAGCTTATTAGTATGATGCTTCCGACAACCGACTTTTCGGCTGAACAAAATCTGGTGTGCATGCTATAAAATTTTTGTTGGCCAACACCAGTCAGTACAGATTTCGGCCGAAAAACATCTACAAATCGGAACACGCATGATCGGAAACCAAATAACGACCCGGAAGAATATTCTCAAGTAAACTAGCCATTTTATCAAGAAACAACTTTCGTCTCGCGGCAGTCCTAAAAATAATATGTGAAATGCAGAGCACGTGCTCATCTTGGTAAATGTGAGAAGAAGGAAGATGCTGCTCATAATTCTATACTTTACAATTAAAAAGGCATGTGTTCTGTTATGATGAAGATAATGATTTGTCTACTCTATATGGTGCATCAAATGTTAAAATTAAATAGTTTAAACTCTTCACCATTCTCTTTGTATTTTGACTGCAAAGATCTAACTATTGATATATCCCTTTATTCATTCTTGATTTAATGTATAGAACATATATTGCTGCTTACTCACAATATTCTACATTTTAAAAAATAAAGATAGGCAAGTTTTTTTTTTGAACATTGTATTTATTTGCGAAAAGAAGAAAATCCAACATAAATATATAAATACTCTCCGTATTGTAAAAAAATAAAATAAAAAAGGACAATTTCGCCTCATATAAATTTCAAATAAATAAAAAGGGGTAACATAAATAACAGGGTCAAAATTAGGGTAAATTATAATTGGACATAACGGTAATCATGCTGCCTTGAGGGCCATATTGCCACTGACTGCCATGTGGCAGTTGTGGAGGTGGTGGCTGGGGTTGCTGTGGTGGAGGTGGAGGGCATGGGTGCTCATCGCAGAGGTGCGTGCGCTCCTGTAGTTGGCCCCGTTCTGCTTTATGCAGCACCTGCATAATGAGCAGCTCAGCCCTTTGTCGCTGCAGAAAATCCACTTTTCTGAGCTTATTGCCCGTCATGTTTCCGAAGGACTCATGGTCGTCCGGCTTCCTCTTTAGGGCAATGGAGGCCTAGCTCAGGAACTCTGTCGCAATGTCATCTATGTGCTTCTGTTTCTGACGCCGTTTGGCAGGAGGTTGGGCAGATACAGAGGGCTCCACAGCCTCCTGGCTGACACCTGCCTCATCCTCTGTGACACTTTCCTGTTGATGAAATTAACAATTTATTAGAATGTTATAGTGTATATAAAAAGTCATGTTTGTTATATTTTTCTTAACAAATAGCAGACTTTACATACAGTGGCGTACCTAGGGTCTCCAGTGCCCTTAGCGAGGAGCTGTATCGGGCCCCCCCCCCCCCCCCATGAAAAATTACAACATTTAAAGAACAAAAAAAAAAAAAAAGGAATTTAAAGTTTCTGATGTGTCCCTTGTTTGCCCAGTGTAGAGCTCTCTAGTGGGCAATCATTGTCTCAGGTGTGAACAACAAGAAAGAGAGGGGTGAGAGATAGAGAAAGAGGGGGTGTGAGAGAGAGAGGAGGGGGGTTGCAGAGAGAGAGGGGGGTGACAGAGAGAGAGGTGCCTAAACTTGCAGAGGGCTTGATGTAGGGCACTGAGGGGGAATCGGTGCAGGGAAACAGGAACAAGGGAGCCACCTGCCTTGCAGACCCGGAGTGAGAGACCAGAGACATGGAAGCAAGGATGGATGTATCATTTGCAGGAGCTTTTCGTTTGTTAGAGGTAAAAAAAAACGGTACAGCCGGAGGAATGCTGAGGCTACAGCAGTGTGTGTAAGACCGGAGGTGTGCTGGGGATGCAGTGAGAGTCAGTCTCAGTCTCCTGGTCTGCTGGCTCAGCTGCTCTCAATGTTGTAGACCTGGATGAAGCCGCATGCTGCCTGGGGGTTCTGGGGAGCGCAGGCTGAGCGGAGGTCTAAAAAATCACTAACTGCCAATGTTTTTGGCGCCCCCCCCCCCTGGCCTGCACCCCTGGTGGGCGCCGGTCTCGCCAACCCCTTGCTACGCCCCTGTTTACATAAAGGGTCAATTATGGTCTTGCTAATTATTTTGTTACATCATTATATTTATTGCAGACAATATATTGTGAAATGCCATACCTGAGTCAAATTGGCCTCCAGGATATCTTCCTCCTGGCTGGGCTCAAATGAGGCCTCTGCCGATGTGGAAGGGAGTGTGGACAGGGATGGCCTGGATTCCTCCTCGTCCGTCAGGAACCTGAGGCTTTCAAAATACCACAGCCGTGGTACATAGACCTCCGCTGCAGCAGCTCCAGACCGTGTTGTTTTCTCAATCTTATTAAGCTCCCGTTTGTACGCAGTACGAATGCTGCTTATTTTGCTTTTTATATATTCAACGGTAGCCTTTGGATTTGCCGTTTGGTAAAAGGCAACTAATTTTAAATAGGCCTCTTGTCTAAGTTGCCTATTACTGTAGTTTTTTGTTTTCACTTGCCACAAACAGGGCAGTTTTTTGTACTCCTCTATGAAGAGTTGTAAAAACTCATGGGTGGTGAATTTGTCCACCATTATGTAGTACAGTAAATGCCTGCAAGACACAACACAACACAAAACATAGTAAAACAGCATGTATTTTGTCACATAATAAAGATATTCCCATAAGCTTCCCCAGTGGAGGGGAGGGCCAGCCTGACAAGGAGGTGGATCCTCTGAAACGACGTTGCGGCCTGCCCTCTCCACAGCCTCAGTTGTCTCCTGCCGGCTTCCGTGGAGTAACCAGCAGTGTCTTGTGACCCTGCATCCGGCTCACGGCTGTGCGCCGCTGACGTCTCTGGGGGAGGTGTGTTGAGATCCCCCCCTCGGCACCTCCAGATCTTCCAACCTCCATCCCAGGACATTGGGGGCACACCTGCTGTTGGATGCATGTGAACCACACCGCCCCTCAGCACCACACATTTGGGGACCCACGTTCTTGAGTACCCGTTTGTCGATGCTGGCTTTCTTTAATGTAGGTGTCTCCGAATACATTTTACCTTTACTTTTACAATTCTCTGACCTGGCACCCTTGTTTTTTCTTTATCCTACAAAAGGGAAATCAGTCAATACTTTCTTGGAAGTCTAGTCCGCAGACCAGTATTGCAGCCATATGACACGGTAAAGAGTCACAGATGTCACAGACACCCTGCAGGCTAAGGGGGGCCGCATCCACAGGTTCATCACAGATATACTGCAACCCTTGGACCAACTGGTCCGCCAGCTCCGCCTGGCGCAGGAGCCTAGCCCATTCCGTTAAAGTCTGGGAAACCAAGGTTATGGAAAAACTGGCCGCAGAAAGGACGGGCTATGGTAAAAAAGGTATCGGACCAGATATTCAGCTCTCTTGTCAACAGGGTTCTTAAAGGACAGAGAGTCCTCCACCGGGAGAAGGGTGGCTTTATTCAACCTGCAAATCCACCACAGGTGGTACGGTCATTTTTTTTTTTTTTTTAACAGATACTCTTCAAAAGGATACCTTCTAGCAAAGCGTTAAGGGTCCCCGACAGTGCGTTTGGGGGACTGACTCACGACAATGATGTCAAAACAGGCGGGAGAGGGAAACACCTTTGCCGCTTTAAAGGCTCTGTGGGTACCAAATTGCACCTGTGCAGCCAACACAGCAGTAGCTGCGTCCTCCAATTTCAAAGTTTCCTGCACTGATACAATCGGGGGGTCAGGTGGTGACACGTGCTCCAGGGACTCCATGGGTTAACCTGGGAACCGCCAGCAAGAAGTGTAAAAATTGCTGTTAAAAATTCCCCCACCACTGCACGAGCGGCACCACAAGTCCTAGCCCACAAATTACTGCTATAGAAGAAAGAGGGAGCTGTTTAGCACCCACAGGGTCTCACCACCCCCTCCTCAGATGCAGAGCCAGAGAGCAAGGCTGCACATTCTGTGGCGATCAAAGAGAAAGAGGAAGATCAGGAACTGCCACTAGAGGCCCACCGCCGATTCACCGCTCCATAGGCTTCAAAAACATAGCCATGGTGTGATAGCAATGGGAAACTACAAGAAAATGGCAGCCGAGCTACACAAACAGGGCCAAACCGATCATACAGCAGTCATCCATGGGAAAATGGAGGCTATAAAACGCGGTGCCCACATGGCTCCCGGGACCCCAAGGTACACTTAGACAGTAAGGGTGGACCCCGCTAGGGACCTCCACCAGGATCATCCCACCCCAAAAACTGCAATTTGTTGGGCTATGTCATGGCTGACCTAGCTAAGGTCGGTTGGTGCTTGCTGGCCAGACTGGGAAGACCATAAGGATCTAGGAAAAACAGCCTGGCAGTTGATTGTAGTTCTCACAGGAACATAAAATAATAAAAGAAGAAAAAAAAACTCAGTTTAAAAAAGAAAAAATGCTAGCACCAGAGATCCCAGCAAGGAACTAGGTCCTTACTCCTGACTAGGCAGAAAAAAAATGAAGACCTATAGCAGGAAGTGGGAGTATGCCCCCTGGGACTGCCCTATAGGCGTAGTCAAACTTTTTTCCGCCTAGTGTCCTACTCCTGTAGGGGGCAGCATAAACCCAAGGGTCAAGATGATCTGGAGCTGTGTCCATCAATGAACGAAAGAGAAATCCCATTTTCTCTTTAGTTCATTGACAGACGCAGCTCATGATTCTTCTTAACTATCGGAACGTCCCAAAGCAGTGTTAAACATGAGGGGTGGAAAACAGCAGAAAAAAATTTGCAAGACTAACCTAAGCCAACCAGGTAACATGGAGCTAAACCAAAACAACTGGAGCTCACCTGAAAAAAAAACATTACACCCTCAAAGAGGACCAGGTCCCTCTAAACCACAGCCAAATGAAGCAGATGCCAACTCATCCACTTTATAGAACTTTGTAAAAGTGTGCACAGATGACCAGATGGCTGCCTTGCAAACCTGCATCACTGATGCATGATGACGGAAGGCCCACGAGGCACTAAGCGCCCGGGTAGAGTGTGCCTTAACAGGGAAAGGGGGAACCTGACCCCTAACTGAATAGGCCTGAATCACGGTCTGAAGAGCTGGAAGATGGGGAGCGCTTCTGGTTATAGCTGTATGAATAAGATCAGTCACAGTACAAAAAGGCAACAATCATAGTTATGTATTGTAGAAGTTGCTAAATGAGGATCCACTCCAAAAAGGAAAGTCCAAAGTCACACAGTTTGAGGTATAAAGCAATTTAGGTTAAAACAAACACTGGGTGGAACAAGACTCCGGATGGACGAACGGTACAAAGACCTGATGCGGAGATCGATTGCGCCAGATGGCTGAGCTGGATCCAAGCATCGACTGCGCGGGAGATGACGTCACTCCCCTGGGCCGGCAAGGGACAGGGGAAGAAGAGCCTGCGACTCCTACAGCGAGAGAGCCAACGGTCCCATCACCATAAAAAATGGATTTTTGTAAAATCTTACCGTAAAATCCTTTTCTCTTAGCTCATCGACAGACGTAGTCCTCGGTGATACACCACCTTCGGGTTATGTTACCTCCGCAGGAGCAGGACTAGACAGGAAATTAAAAAGCTCTGGCCACACCCTAGGGGCAGTCCCAGAGGGTATATCCTCTCTCTCTCTGCCTCAGCAAATCAGTTATGTGAAAAAGCAGTGCTTAGAGAATTTAACCCAACCCAACTCCAAAACAGAGGGGCGGGGACTACGTCTGTCGATGAGCTAAGAGAAAAGGATTTTACGGTAAGATTTTACAAAAATCCATTTTTCTCTAGCGCTCATCGACAGACGTAGTCCTCGGTGATACACCACCTTCGGGACCTCCCAGAGCAGTATCACAACTGAGGGGTGGGAAAATGGAAATCAAATCCCAATCTAGAAGGCCCAACCGGTGCCAACTAGAAGTTTACAATGCTCATCCTTAATGATGAAACTCAACAAAAAAGAGAAAAATTTTTTTTTTTTTTTTTTTTTTCAAACAGAAAAAAAAACCCTCGAGGTAGACCACCGGTCTCCTCAAATTGCGGCCTGCAAAACCTTGCGGCCAAATGAGGCATCCGCCGATGCCGTCACATCAATTTTATAAAATTTTGTAAAGGTATGTACCGACGACCAGGTGGCCGCCTTACATACCTGGACCACTGACGCCTGATGGCGAAAGGCCCAGGAAGTACTGAGCGCTCGAGTGGAGTGCGCCCTAACAGGGAACGGAGGACTCTGACCCTTAATAGAATAAGCCTGTACCACCGTTTGTCTAATCCATTTGGCAATGGTCGCGGCAGATGCAGGCAAACCCTTTCTGGGGCCATCCGTGATCACAAAAAGTGAATCCGTCTTACGGAATGATTCCGTAGCTTTCAGGTATACCCTGATTGCCCGAACCACATCTAAGGAATGCAACGCATGTTCCCGATGATGCTTGGGCTGAGGACACAAGGAAGGTAGTACAATATCTTCATTCAGATGAAAATCTGAAACCACCTTGGGAAGAAAAGATGGCTTAGGATGAAGTACTACCTTATCCCTATGAATCACTAGGTATGGTGACTGGCATGATAATGCAGCCAGTTCTGACACCCTGCGAGCAGAAGTAATAGCCACCAAGAAGGCCACCTTCTGGGATAGAGTAAGCAAGGGAATCTCCCTGATGTTTTCAAAAGGAGGTTTCTGTAGAACCGACAAAACCAAATTAAGATCCCAGGGCGGTAAGGGCGCGCGGACTGGAGGAGCCAGGTGCCGCACCCCCTGGATGAAATTCAGCACCAAGGATTTGGTAGCTAAAGGCTTCTGAAAGAAGATTGCTAATGCTGAAACTTGACCCTTGATGGTGCTCAAGGCTAGCTTCTGCTCAACCCCTTGTTGCAAAAAAGCCAATATTCGAGTCACCGAATAGGTACGTGGAGGAAATCCTAAAGATTCGCACCACGCAATATAAGTCTTCCATGTGTGATAATAGACTTTGCTGGAAGTCGCTTTCCTTGCTTTAATAAGGGTAGGAATGACTGAAGTAGACAAACCTCTGTCCTTCAGTACTTGGGTCTCAATGGCCAGGCCATTAAAACCAGCGACTGTAAAGCACGAAGGTAAATTGGTCCTTGAGACCACAGACACTCCCTGAGACGAAGTTCCCACGGAACGTCTGCGACTAACATGTCCAAGTCGGCCAGGCCGGCTTGAGGAGGCCAGCCTAGAATTTCTAGGACCACTGGTGCTGATAGGATCTGAACCAGGCGTCCCTAGAGCTATCTGGCCCCGACCATCCGAGAAAGTCTGGTCGTTTTCTGTTCCCACACATTTATCAGATACCTGATAGTTATCAGGAAAAGTGATCTTTTCTGGTTGAACCTCAGGGACCGAAGTCACCCGACTAGAGGCTGCTTGGCCTATCTGGTCAACCAGATCCGATTCCTGTGAGGTATCGGGACTAATCTTAGGAAAAGGTAAAGGAAAAGATCTTTTCAGGGAACGGTAACTACCGCTTCCTGTGGTACTTAAATGTTGGAAGGGAAGAATCGCACCGGTAGTAGTGGTTGATGCTCGATTTAATGTCCTGAATACCGGTGAAAACGTCCCCCCACCCTGAAACCGAGTGGGGGCGCACCTTCAGGCTGTGTACTCCTTTGCTTCGGGTTTGGCTGGGTTGGTCCCCTTCTTGAACCCTCCTGGAGGAGTCTTGCCTTTCCCGCTAGTACCAGCCGGGCGCCCTTTATGGGCGGTAAAGAAAGGTCCTCGCTTGTTGCGAGGTCCCTTAGCTTTTGCAGCCTGTGGCAAAAAAGTGCTCTTGCCCCCAGTGGCATCCTTAATGATTTCATCTAGGTTGGCTCCAAATAGACGATTCCCCTGAAAGGGGAGATTGGTCAAGGTCTTTTTGGAACCTAGGTCAGCTGACCAGCATTTTAACCACAGCACACGTCTGAGGATCACTGCTAACTTAGATGCATGCCCTAATAGGGGAGTAGTGTCCAAGGCTGCGTCACAGATAAACCGTAGCCCTTGTATGATTTGTTCCATCAAATCAGATGTCTCCTGGGGAATATCTTTTCCCCTAAGATCTTGGCGTACCATCTTCGCCCATTCCGTAAGTGTCTGGGAAACTAGACCAATAACGATTACTGGTCTAAATGCTGACCCTATCAGAGAAAAGATAGTGCGGGACTCTGCTTCTATCTTTCGATCCACCGGATCCTTAAAGGACGAAGTGTCCTCCACTGGAATAACCGTGGCTTTATTCAGCCTGGAAATAGGCGGATCCACGACTGGTGGTACCGTCCATTTCTTAATGATGGATTCCTCAAACGGATAGCGTCTAGCAATACGCTTGGAAATAGTAAAGGTACGTTTAGAATGCTCCCATTCTCCTTTAATCTGATTACCAAAACATTTAGGTACAGGAAAAGCCTTCGCCGTCTTGATGGGCTTATTAGTCCCAAAAGGCCTCTCTGTTTCAGTTGCCTCTGCCGGTAAAGCCTCAAGTTTTAAGGTTTCTTGCACTGCCACAACTAGTGCGTCCACCAATGCTTCTTCCTGAATTATAGCAAGAGAAGAAGCGTCCTCCTCACTGTCTGAGGGGGCTTTACCTGGGATAACAGCCCTTGCAGAGGAACCTGCAACTGCCGTGACCATCTCTGAATCTGAGTCAGAGGTGTCAGATGGTATAGGGGTAGGCGGGGGTCGCCTCCACCCGAGCCACCATAGACTCCAAAATTGCTGTAAATGACTCTATACTCTGTGCACCGGCGGGTCCCGAGGCCCCCTCGAGGGAAACAGGTGGGGGAATATGTGTGGCAGGGTCCATAATAACTCCAGTTACTTCCTGGATAATATAATTCAAAAGTAAAGAAAAAAACTTTTTTTTTTTTTTTTTCTTTTCTGACCCCCAGCGCCACAAAAAAGCCCCTTAGTGTTACCTGCTTAGGGATCCCTATCGATCGAGAGAGAGAGAGATAGACCCCCAGGCTCACCACTTGATGCTCAGAGTTAAACTGCAACAGCTTACAGCGCTGTCTTGACAAACAGGAAGTCTTTTGGCTGGCTGCCCAGGAAGAAAGGAGGCGGCTCCGCCCCTCTGCACGCCTTCCGGCGCCTCCCCCAAGCTCCACGAGGTGTAGGATCACCTCAAACATGGCCGCCCCCATGCTGGAGACACGAGGCTACGCCAAAATGGCGGCTCGTGCGATCCTGCAAGAAAAAATGGCGGCGGCCTGCTGAATGTCGGTGTGCTGCACACAACACTGTCTCTGCCTGGGGATATGGCGTGGTTGGCGGTATCGGCCCCTGGCGGACCGCATGGCCGTTCGGGAGGCCTGCTAATAGCTGGAGATCTGATTTGGAAGGCAGTCTACATGTCCGTGGCTTCTGACTGGTAGGTAGCTTATACTTAACCCATAAGATTCCCAGAATGCCACAGATTACATCTTTTAAACATGTATACAATAGATTGTTAGCTCCCAAACCAAGCCTCCTGGCTTTTTGTACACAAAAAAATCACACTCAAAGTAGGAGGATCTGTGACATGTTATAGGATAGAAAGGACTCTTTCTTACCATACCGAGAGGGGCCCGCGTTCACCACAAAACCCGTCAGAGGGAAAGGGGGAACATACTACTCACCATACCGGAACCAGGCGGGCACCAACTCCTGACAGTACCCCTCTCCACCGGGGCGGGAGGGCTGTCGACCGATACGAACGCCGTGACTCATGGTCTTTGGCGTTTCAGCGAGACGTTTAACTCGCGGGTTCAGTCCTTTTAATGGGACTTTGTCGCGGCCGACCCAGCGCGGAGCTATGGCCTGCACGCGCTCGTAGGCTGAACTGGGGTGACCACCGGATCTCAACATCCAGCCCGTCGCCCAGTTCAGCTTTCTTGCTTGAAGATCTCACAGGAACACTGGAGAAAAAGCTGTCTAAAAAAATCCTTTAAGAAAAAATTCTTGCCAGGACCTAAGATCCCAGCAAGGTGTCTAGGTCCTTACTCCTAACTAGACAGAAAATAACTGATTTGCTGAGGCAGAGAGAGAGAGGATATACCCTCTGGGACTGCCCCTAGGGTGTGGCCAGAGCTTTTTAATTTCCTGTCTAGTCCTGCTCCTGCGGAGGTAACATAACCCGAAGGTGGTGTATCACCGAGGACTACGTCTGTCGATGAGCGCTAGAGAAATAAACATACACAATAAAATACAATTAAGTTAATTAATATATCAATCTGGTGTTGTTTAAATTACATGGCCCAGTCCGTCCCTGACTTTGTCAAAGCGTGGAGTGTGAAACATGTTGTCATGGTGACGGGACTGTTGGCTCTCTGGCTGTAGGAGTCGCAGGCTCTTCTTCCCCTGTCCCTTGCCGGCGCAGTGGAGTGACGTCGTCTCCTGCGCCGCCGCTGCTTGGATCCAGCTCAGCCGTCCGACGCAAGTGATCTCCGCATCAGGTCTTTGTACCGTTCGTCCATCCGGAGCCTTGTTCCACCCAGTGTTTGTTTTAACCTAAATTGCTTTTTACCTCAATAAACTGTGTGACTTTGGACTTTCCTTTAAAAGGTTAAAATGAAGGGTGGTAATCAATAACGCATACTCAGACTGGTCTGGGGTGGTAAGTGGGGTCCCCCAGGGATCAGTCCTGGGACCCATCTTGCCCAATTTATTCATAAATAGCATTGAGGACAGGATCAGTAGCTCAATATCAGTTTTTGCGGATGACACAAAATTGGGCAGGGCAATGATCCATCTGGAAATGGTCGCAGCGGACGCAGCCAGCCCCTTACAAGGTTCATCCGTAAGGACAAAAAGAGCGTCCGATTTTCTGAAAGACTCAGTGGTTTCTAAATAAACCCTGATCGCCCAAACCACATCCAAAGAGTGTAAGGCATACTCCTTAGGATGCTGAGGTTTAGGACAAAGGGAAGGCAGTACAATGGCTTCATTTAAATTAAAATCAGAAACCACCTTAGGAAGGAACCACCTTAACTCTTTGAACCACCAGATACTCTGCGGGCAGAAGAGATCGCCACCAAGAAGGCAACCTTCTGAGACAGGGAAAGCAGCAAAATCTCCCGAATTTTCTCAAAAGGAGGCTTTTGAAGAACAGACAGCACCAGATTGAGATCGCCGCGGAGGCGCCAAATGACGCATACCATGGATGAATGTCCGGATGAGACCATACGTGGCTAACGGCGTTGAAAATATACAGCCAAAGCCGAAACTTGGCTTTTGATAGTACCCAAAGCCAACCCCTGTTCAACTTCTTTCTGTAGAAAAGCCAACACCCTAGCAATAGAAAACAAGCGAGGGTGCACTTTGAGCGATTCGCACCATGAAATGTACAATTTCCACATGCAATGATAAATTTTTCTGGAAGTCGACTTCCAAGCCTTCAGGAGAGTGGGAATTAGCCCTATCTCTCAACACCTGACTTTCAACGGCCATGCTGTTAAAGCCAGTGACTGTAAAGAAGGATGGAAGATCGGAACTTGAGACAGCAGATCTTCCCTTAGAGGAAGTCTCCAAGGGGTATCGGCGACCAGTCTTATCAGGTCTGCATACCAAGACCGGCGACATCAGAGTGACCAGAATGTTTTCCACCTCTATCCTGTGCAAAAGGCGTGGCAGAAGTTTCAACGGGGGAAGGCATAAATCAGCCGATACCGATCCCAAAGAGCCACCAATGCATCTGTGGCGTCAGCCATAGGATCTCGAGGCCTGGCTATATATCTCTGCACCTTCTTGTTGAGGCGAGAGGCAAACAGATAGACCTCGGGGGTCCCCCACCGAACAAACAGCAAATGAAACACCTCCGAATGTAGGCGACTTAGGTAATCCGCATGCCAGTTCTCAATACCTGGAATGTGTACTGCAGAGAGGGCTGGAACAAAGCTTTCTGCCCAAATCAGAATCTAGGCCACCTCCTTGGCCACCAGGACAGTCCTGGTGCTCCCCTGGTGATTGATTTAGGCCACCGCCGTGGAGTTGTCTGATTGAACCCGAACTGGACAATCGCGTAGACGAGTCGTCCAATGATTCAGACAAAGTTCCAAAACATTGATCGGAAGTTTTGACTCTTGCACCGTCCAGGTACCCTGGGCACAAAGCTTCCCCAGCACCCTGCCCCAGCCTAACAGGCTGGCGTTCATGGTTATCGCCGTCCAAAACAACGGTAGGAAGGACTTGCCCTGGCACAGTGCAGAAGACTGAATCGATTTTGTGTTGTGGCTCAACTGAATCACAGAATCCAAGGTCTTTGAATCCTTGTTCCACTTTACCAGAATCTCCTGCTACAAAGGTCTTGTATGGAACTGAGCAAACGGAACCGCTTTGAAGGTTGACACCATCAGGCCCAAAGCTCGCATGAAAACCCTGAGGGAGGACAGCTTGTTGTCCAACAACAACTGAATCGCCCCATGCAACTTGTGCAGCTTGTCCAGGGGAAGAAAAACTCTCGCCAAAGCTGAATCCAGAATCAAACCTTGGCACTCGCAGGACAGGAGTCAACGCAGACTTTTTGAAATTGATGTTCCAACCAAACTCCTGTAGAGTTCTGACAGTGACCTCCACATTCCCCATCAGGACCGAATGAGAGTCCGCTCTCAACAGGAAATTGTCCAGGTACCCCAGTACTGCTAGCACCGGTGCCTTCTTTTTTGGGCATGGTGAACAGATTGGAATAAAATCCTTGAAAATGTTTCGGAGCCGGAACTGGCACAATCCCCCCTTGCGAAAGCAAGTCGTGTACCGCCCCGCGCAGATCCCTTAATCTGGCCGGGGACAAGTGAAAATTGGACGGGAAGAACTGGTCCCGAGGATGAGACCGGAATTTGATTTTGTATCCGGAACGGATCAATTCATTTGTCCCATTTGTCCTTAATCAAGGAAGTCCAGGGTTTCTGAAAGAATCGAAGACATCCCCCCCACCCCAGATTCAGGCGACGAGGGCTTGTCTGCGGGTCCGGATTTGCCGCCTTTGGACTTACTGTACCATGGCTTCTTGGGCCCTCCAGAAGATCTAAACGGCTTACCTTTTTCTTGAGACCCGGAGGTATGAAAAATACATTTATGAGCAGTAAAGAAAGGCCCCCACTTGGGGCTTGGCACCTTGCCTTTAGATGATTGGGGCAGATTAGAGCTTTTACCCCCTGTGATAACCTTGATGAAGTCGTCCAGAGAGGCTCCAAATAGTTTCTCCCCTGTAAAAGGAAGATCAGCAACAGCTTTTTTAGAAGCCTAGTCAGCTGACCAGTATTTTAGACAGATCATGTGCCTAATGGCAACTCCCACTGCTGATGTCCTGGCCACCAATAAGGCTAAGTCCAGGGACATATCACATATGAACACCAGGGCCTGGACCAACTGGTCCAACAGCTCCAGAACAGCAGAGGGAAGCGGTTTCAGTTCCAGATTACTCTTCAGTAACTTCCCCCATTCAGCAACAGTCTGCACTACGAGAACGTTCACAAAGTTAGCTTTTAACATGTGACCTGTTACCAAATGGAAATGACGGGATAAGGATTCCACCAGTCTATCCACAGTATCTGAAAAGGTTGGAGACTCTTCCACCGGCGCCAGAGTTGCTTTATTCAACCTGGCCACCGGAGAATCCACTTTCGGTGGGACAGCCTACCTATTGGCCACCGCCTCCGCAAAGGGATAGCGGCATGTATCACCAACATGTACTTGATGCGTCGCCATTGTTCATCCACAATAGAGTGAAACAAGTCAGGACAAGGGATTATTTTACCCAATTTGCAATATTTGCAGAAGCCAAAAGACACCCGCATAAATGACGCTGTGGGTCTGTGGGTCTATGGCTGCCCCATACAGCCTAATGGGAAAAACAGAGGTCATGAACCATGGCAAAATGGCGACCCCAATGGCGCACCATGTGACAGTGACCTCCGGTCTCCGGGACCCCCAAAAAGGGGTCCCAGAACAAAAGGCAACTAAGGGTCCCCAGTCAGGGATTCACCCAGGACGATCCATCCCTCACCAGGAAGCGCCAAAACCACTGCAGTTCTACCGACCCCCCCCCCCCTCTCTCCTCTGCGGGGCAATCAGATGGAAATGGACTGCCTGTCCATTTCCATTCAATGCCATCTGATTCGATCAGCTGGACGGATGGAAAATAGGACAGGATTGGATGGCGGCGGTTGTCAGTGGACATCCGCCACTCTATGAAGGAGACTGAAGGGTCCGATCAGGTCTGCCTGCAAAACTGACAGGCGGACCTGATCAGACAGGCCATGTGTAAGGGGTCTTTGGCTGTGTGGCATGACAGGGAGAGAATGAAAAAGATTAAAATATGTATTTTCATGAAAAAAAGAATTATAATAAAAAACGGTTTCCATCTTTGTGAGGTTGTAAATGGAGCTGAGGCCATTTCAACCAGCTTCCCCACACTCCCTGTCCACTCACCAGTAAGGACAGGGTGCCAGATCAAGCCCGTAACACCTTCAACCTCTTCTCTTTGGAAAGAGATGGGCGGGCAGTGAGAGCAGGCAGGGGAAACCCTCAGTGCCTCCAGTGACTACTTGTTGAGGCCTCGGCTACCAAACGAGGGCGCCAGTTGCCAAATGTAAGCATCTCGCTCCAGCAGGCCGCAAAGCTGCGGGTTTAATTACCGGCCGGCGTGGCATCTTAGTCCACCTAAGCCGCATGGCAGACATCCCAACCTGCAAAAACAAATTTCAGGGAGGTGGCATTCCGAGCACCCCCCCCCCCCCACCCACCCACCAATTTAACACAACTAGAGGATGATTAAATGAAATGCAATCAGTATACAGAGTCAGAAACACTGCACATGCTGGGATATTTACAATTATGTGCTGGGGGCTAGTTGCACCCCTAGCATATGTAACTTACTGCGGGTGGGTACTGCTGGTGGTTACTGCTGGCGGGAAATGCTGGCCCCTCCGAGAGACATCAATGGAGTGCGAGGAGTGCTGCTGATAGAAGCATGCAGAGCCAAAGCTACCTGTATCTCTCCTCTCACAGGCAGAGTGCATTTGATATCACTCTGCCTGTGACAGGACGGAGCCAGAACTATACAGGAAGTATTGGCCTCGTTCTGACAGCTGAAAGCCCGGAGTCGGGATATCGCACGGCATTGGAAGGTGTCAGGGAGCCGCAGCCCCCATGCGGGAGTCTCCTGCACTTTGCGGGAGACTTGGGATGTTTGTCATGGGGAGAGGACACCTGCCACAGTGTAGGCCAGGCGCCAGGCTGCTAATTCTAGTCGCAAATGGTGTCTGGGGTTTGTCGATCCCTGTTATTAGTATTATAGTAAATACAGCCACAAGCCTGCAGGCAGAGGGTGGTGACGGCTATCTTGGTACACCCAACACTGCTCAGTGCCAAACGAATTATATAGTGAAATAGAGTATTTCACTCGGTCACAGTGGAATTAAGCTAAAATAAGTGTGAAATGTAAGACTTGCTTAGGTGTAAAAGGAAGTCCACTGTCTCCTTCGTCTTCTGACAGATTAGGAAACCTATTGAAACACATAGCGGCCATTTTGGAACACATAGCACATGCGCAGTAGGCAATTTTGTTCTCAACATCACTTCCGTTGCATCTTCTGATGGGTAGTGGTATTTCTGATAGAACACCAGAAATTACTAACGTCCCATTTGCTTGTGTCCTCAAAAAACAGTCAAACCATAAAATGGCTGGTGTCATAAATGATCACATGTACCGCACCATGGCAGTTGCAGCTTAAACAGAAGCAGCATCCTTGGATGTAAAGGATAGGCTTTAATTCATGCTTGAAAGCTGTCAGCAGATTGGCCTCTACAAACTCAGCAGTGCCTAAAAATGCCTTAAATGGGAGAGCAGCTGAGTATATGCAGAAAACAGTGAAACGGTGTATTACTGCATTTTAAACAGCATAGACACTTATTTTTAATGTTTTACATAGCTAATCCTGCAAAAGGGACCACCCTGAAGTGATCTTGCAGGACTTCATTATCTGAATAATGTTCCACTTCAAGCAAGTAAACCGGCACTTTTGCTTACCTCCCCCTATCCCACATAATTGGTTAGTGACTCTGCTCGTCACATGTAGCAAGCAACAGCAAGAATCAGGAGGTGGCTTGTAGTGCTCATTCGTGTCACCATTAAAGAACAACCAGGTTTATGGTCTCCCAGAATGCTCTACAAATTGATAGCCCCTGAAGAGCCCCTCTAGGTACCTGCAGGTCACATATAGTAGTAGTTTGACTAGAAGATGGGTTTAATTTATGCATCTCCTACCTGCGGATGTTGACCACATCCACAATATACACATTGCGATTGTACTCTGTATAACACACACACCTCAGTGCAAAATGTACACACTTTTTAATTTTTTTTTTTTTTCATTCTTTATCAGATTTTACATCATAAAGGGATTATCGGGGGCCTACATGCTCCCACAAAACAACAAATCGGCATGGGCAAGGAGCACGGCTCACATACAGAAATGAATCAAATACAAGGTCCATCCAAACAGTACAATGTACTATACTTTACCCAAGAATACCCAAGCATAGGCACCATCATGTACTACTGCAGCAACTTCTGGCTGGTCCTATTCTTGTTCAACCATCAACAAGTGTCAGCCTTGGCCTGTAGGACATATCCCTGATTTTTAAATCTGATCACCAGGGGGTAAAAATAGATGTGCAGACTTGGTGGAGAACTACAAACTTATACTACTCAACTTAAATTATTTTAACCACATGCTTTTTGGCATTCTTCAACAATCATTTTTATGTGCGATGCAATACCCAGGATCAGTCACATTAGAATAAAAAGGATTGCACAAGTCAGCACCGTGCCAAGACTCAAATACAGAGAAAATCTTATAATCACAGGCTTACTGCATGCCTAAGTCATGTCGATCTCACATTAATATACATGAATGTGCTGCAATATACTAAGAAACAAGAGATCTGTAACAGGTGGGGCAGAATACTCTGAAGAGAGATTCTAATCTGAATTCCATAAAGGGAACCTGCCCTGTACATACAGTGATTGCGTATGCATGCTTTATTCTAGGAATTTTATCAGATATATCATAGCACAAACTTCTCCATGCTCATCCTCATCAATGTATGGAACAGTCTCCGCAATGGGGATATTTAGCATCTTTATGACAAATTCTCAACAATGTACGGGTCATCCTTAACAACATAAGGAACATCACGAATAATGCATGTCAATAAAGGAAAAGGGAGACCAGTTGCAACAGACCTATGTGCACTACAAACTTAGAAACAATGGTACTTGGTTCCACTTAAAATTAGGGAAGAGTTGCAGAAAGTTAACTCCATAAGCTCCAGATACCATCCCGCAGCTCACCATAGCTTCCGGCAGAGCTAAGCTGAATGAAGTGGGTCACTTAGCATTACTGCAAAGGCAACAGGTTGAGAATTTCAGACAGCTGATGTCTAGCAATGTCAACACTATGCTTTGGCAATTGGCAGTGGTGAAGGGAGATTCTTTCAGGTGATAGGGTGGCCAGGACATCAATCTACGGGACAACCTTATCATTATAATGGACAACCTCATCAAATGTATGGGACAGCCTCATCAATGCACAGGCCAGCCTCATCAACATAGAGGGCATCCTTACAATATGGGGGGGTTGTCCTCAACAATGTAAAGGGCATCTCCATCATTGTACCAAACAATTTAATTAATGTAACAAGACATCCCTATTAATTTGGTTGTAATCCTCATCAATGAACCGGTCATCTTCAACAACCTACAGGACATTCTTAATTATGTAGGGAACATCATCAACAATGCACAAGAAATTTACATCAATAGGGGTGACATCCTCATCAATGTGGGGGACATCATCAAGATTGTAGAGGGTATCAACAATGCAAGGGAAATCCACATCAATGTACCAGACAACCTCATCAATGTAAATTACATTCTAATCAATGTATGGACATCATCAATATATTGGACTTCCTCATTGTTATATAGGGAAAAGCTCCCAAATGTCCCTGATTTCAAGGGACTGTTCTTGATTTGAAAAAAAAGTCCATCTTGTCCCTCTTTCCTCCTCATGTGTCCCTCATTTTGGTCCGATCTATATAGTGGTACATAAAATGTACAATTTATCTATTAAAAAGTGTTTTACAGTGCCAAAACTTTCATTCAATTTCTAAATTGCTGCATTTATAAATATCAAAAGCTAGTATAAAGGAATATTAGTTGTAGAAAAAAAAATTGTGGGTTTAACTATTCTTTTTTTTTTGTAGAATTCTCCTTTAAAGGGGCGTTGCAGGGAGTGTGTCCTTTGCCTACACAGTTTTGCTAATAGGTGTTCTCGCCTCCATATTAAAAGAGGTATGTTTAGTGGACATCATACCAGTACCATATATCCTCATCAATGTACAGAATACCCCGGCACTGCAACATTTAGAAATATTTACATTAGCAGACATGGTTAAAGAACACAGATGAGAGTGGGTCAAACTGAAAACTGATATTTTAGTGGTTAGTAGATCCTGGGGACCCCCAACAATTTTTTCTATGTTGGTGAGATCCCTGTACTGAGTTTCTGAGTCTGTACAATTGATGTGGCCATTTATGAGGGGGTTCCACCACCATTCCTGCTTTATGTTCATAACTCTGCAAACCTGCTGTGCCCAATATGAGGGGTTCCCACCAATCCTATGTGGAGGTCCTGGGTCTGCACACCTTCTAAGCCTATTATGAGTGGTTCCCACCATCTCTTGCTGTGCCTATTATGAAGGGTTCCCACCATTCCTGATCTGAGTTCTCTGGTCTGCACACCTGCTGTACCCATAATGAAGGCTTTTCACCATCCCTGCCTGCACTGAATTCCAAGGTGTGCACCCAGTATACAGGGCTATCGCAACCTCTGTTGGATTTCTTATTTATATTATCACTCAGAGTCTCAGACAATGCAAATGGTGGAGTATTGAAGCAGAACTTTACTCTCTCAATCAACATTGACTAATTATAATCCTTATGCTGCTAGCATTAGTAAACAGATAGGAAAAGTATGTCATATTTACTTGTTTTAAACTTCTTTTTAAATGTTTTCAGTTAGTTCCTGGTTTCCAGTCCTAGGCAAGTGATGTCATACTTCCCAGGAGTCTTCAGGAGGGGGGGAAGGGATCTTCTAAGCTAAGCCCACCCTAATGCATGCATGCACAAGCTGAAGGAGAAGATGGATTCCACAAAGTAAATGCTACATGAATCATCTGCCCTTATTAAAGATGTCAGCCGCCAGAAATGATAGAGTGGTGCTTTATAAAGTGATTTCTCAGCAAAATAAAGCATTCAGACATAAATGGATAGGGGAGTTTGCTTTGAATATTAAAATTAATGAAATAGAGTTCTTGGTTTGTGATACTTAGTGGGATATAGGGTGGATAAGCTTATTTGGCATATGCTTTTTAGCAAGTCATGGGAAGAATGCAGTTTAAGGACAGAACAGCCCAAACAAAATTAAAAGCCTATACAAAGTTGCCCATGCAGAGTTTCAGCTTCACACAGCAAAAAATGCAGAGCCACCTTGTTCACCTGTCAGCAGCACAGCTACTTTTGTATTTGGTCTCTCAGACTACAGGCTCTCCAGGTTCACCCAGGCTTTAGATTGCAGCACCTCCCTGCACTGGCCTACTCCCTGGCCTATCAATATAGGGTCTCCTAGCCCCGCCCCCCTCCCCAAGCTTGCACACCCTTTCAGAGATTTACAGATTCCCTCAAGCCCCCTGGACTCATTAGCCACCTAATTTTTCTCAGTCTTGCAGATCGTCTCTTGGTCTCCCAGACTCGCATAGCTGTCCCATCTTTCCTAGTCCTTTGGCGAGGAATCCCCTCAATCTGGAGGGTGGGGGGGGGGGGCAGTGTCTATTAGGTTTGGCTTATATAACGAATCTTCACACCTGGGTTCTCGCATGACCTGCACCTCCAGCAAAATCCAGACACAGGCCCTATCCCTCCCAAGACTTTTTAGAACCTTTAAACTTGAGGCTTTGATTCAGGGTGACAAAACCCAGATAAAAGTTAAAACAGCTTTCTCGCTCACAATAAACACTACATGCTTCTAAAACTGTAATTTCAAGAATACTGTATTATCTCTATAGCCATTTCCTAAAAATGCACACTGTAGAAGGCTCTCATGATTTCTAATCAGAAGCAGTGTAGTTGCTTTTTAACCACGCAAAATGAGCAAGACCAAAGTAGGGGACCAAGATATGGTATCAGAAGCCAAGTGACTTGAACTGAGTATATTTTTGATATATCATTTGTTATAACCTGTCATTTTGTTTTTGCCATCTGTGTCCATTTAGGGAGACTTTATTTCACTTCCTGTCCCTATCGCGATAGACCCGTGATCGATATCAATAAAAAAATTGTTCGATAAAACGTTCGATATTTTTTTTTCTTCGTCGGAAGCAAACAGAGGACGCGAAGCAAGTTTGGTTGCATTAACAAAGGCACTCACACTTTTGGTAACCTAGCAACATAGGGAGTGACACGCTAACAGCCAATCATGTAACAGTGTCATTTTTGGTTGCGCCATATAGTTGTCTCGTGCTCTGTCTCTTCAGTAACTGGCGATTGATAAGCAGAAAATGAGTGCCGCAGCGAGTGAGGAAATTGTAAATAAAAGAGGAAAAGTCAGCTCGCCAGTATGGCAGTTTTTTGGATATTATAAGTCTGACCGTAGTCAGACCAATGTCGTCTGCAGGTTATGCAAGACCGTCGTACCTGCCAAGACTGGTAATACCACAAACTTGTTTTACCACCTTAGCCGCGCTCATCCTTTGGAGCACAGCCGTATTCAACCAACAACATCTGCAGCTGCAACACCGCACAAGCAGCAGACCACTATGGAGAGGTACTCTGCATCAGTGCCTTATGACAAAGAATCTAAACGGTACATCTAAATGGTAAGATATAACGGAGGCAGTGGCATATCATATAGCCAAAGACATGCTTCCGCTTAGCACTGTCGAGAAGCCAGGTTATAAAAAGCTCATACACGTGCTTGACCCACGCTATGTTATTCCTGGCCGAAAGTACTTTTCTAAGACTGCCATTCCTAAGCTGTATGTAATGTGCAAAGAATCTGTGCAGCAAGAAATATTGTCAGCCAAGTACTTTGCAACAACCTCTGACCTGTGGTCAAGCCGTACTTCTGAGCCATACATTAGCTTGACCATTCACTTCATCGACAATGAATGGGGTTTGAAAACCAGATGTCTTGAGACTGCATATTTCCCCGAAGATCACACAGGAGAAGTGATAGCAGAAGGCTTGAAGGAGGCACTGTTGTCCTGGAGTCTGATTGAAGACAAAATGGTGTGCATCAAGACAGCGGGGCAAATGTAGTGAAGGCGACTTCACTGAACAACTGGACACGGCTGCAGTGTTTTGGCCATCGTTTGCACTCTGCTATTGGTGAGTAGCTTTGTCATTTTAATGCTCATCATCAATGTTGGTTCCTTGGGTTATTTTATTAGCTAATAATTGAGATTATATATTATAATTATATTATTATGATTTATGGAAACAGCTTTACACACTGACATGACAGTGTGTGTGTGTGGGGGTGTTTCTGTTTGTGTGCGTGTGTTTCTGTGTGTGTTTGTGTGTGTGTGTTTCTGTGTTTCTCTGTGTGTGTGTGTGTTTCTGTGTTTCTGTGTTTCTGTGTGTGTGTGTGTGTGTGTGTGTGTGTGTGTGTGATCTATTATCAGTTATTTACACTGCCATTGTTTTTCTGCAGGTGCTGCAGGAAAAGATAAGAGTGGAGAGGGCTGTAGGTGTGTGCAAGAAAGTGGTATCTGCCTTTTCTTACTGGTGGAAGAAAAAGAGTGCGCTCTCTAAAGCACAGCAACGTCTCCATCTTCCCACACACCAGCTGGTCACAGAGTCACTAACCAGGTGGGGCTCAAGACAAAAGATGGTGGCAAGGGTCCTAGAGCAACAAAAGGCCATCATTGAAGTTCTGTCTTCTGACAAAAACAACAGGCACCTGATCCCAACGTGGCAGGATATTGACGTCCTTGAGCCAATGCATGCGGCCTTAACTCCTCTCCTGGAGTTCACAGACTCCCTTTCTGGGGAGTCATATGTGACGGTCTCGTACGTGAAGCCTGTGCTCCACCTTTTCCGCTCCAGTTTGCTGAAAGTTAATGAGGGGGACACTCAGCTCACAAAAGAGCTGAAGACAAAGATAATGACTTATCTCGACGAGAAATATGCTGACCCTGACACAGATGATCTTCTTGACATGGCTACCTTCGTGGACCCTAGATTTAAAGGCCAATACATCAGACCAGAGAAGGTAGGAGCCATTCAAATGAGAGCTGTGTCTGAGATCATGGATGAAGACCAGGGCCAATCACAGGCAGGGCCTTCTGAAGGAGCAGCAGACCAAGGTGCAGAAGGAGGAGCTGCAAGTGGACCACCTCTGCCACTGGGCGTGAAGAAGTAACGCAAGTCATTGGGGAGCTTTTTCATAAAACAGTGCCAAGAAGATGATGCTTTACCTCTCACTGAAAAACAAAAAGTGGAGAGCGAGCTGGAAAGGTACCTGATGTGCCCTGATGCAGACAGTGAGTCTAACCCTCTGGACTGGTGGAGGCTACATGAACACAACTTCCCCAGATTGTCTCAGCTGGC
The DNA here is from genome assembly GCF_965119305.1 of Pelophylax lessonae. NCBI lineage: Eukaryota > Metazoa > Chordata > Amphibia > Anura > Ranidae > Pelophylax > Pelophylax lessonae. The sequence goes on along the minus strand of NC_138780.1, from coordinate 181,572,179 downwards.
GAAAAAGTACTTGTGCATTCCAGCCACCAGCACCCCCTCAGAAAGAATTTTTAGTACTGGGGGTAATATTGTTACATGCACCAGGGCAGCTTTAGACCCAGAGAAGGTCAACCAGCTGGTGTTCCTAGCACAAAACCTGGACTGAAAATATACTTGAATAGTTCAACTTCAAGTATGATGATTAGCGTAAGAATAGCTTGAAGAGTTACTTTTTCATATTTCTGCAGGTTTTATATTTCAAACAATGTTACTGTACTGTAGGTTTGTTTTTTATGTTACAGATGTACCTCAGTCTACCTCAGTTTTATTTGTTTACAAAACACTGCACATATTTTAAAACACTTTATTCACCAGAAGGTGAACAGCTAGTGAACCTCCTAGCACTAGACTTGCACTAAATTCTCAGGTTTCTCTGTTTATATTTAACACTTTGCACTATTTTATTACACTTTATTAAGCATTTCTTACATTTTCTTTCATTTTGCACCTTAAATGTTAAGATAATTGTTAAGTGTTCATTGTGACTTTAGACTTATGTTTACATTTTAATTATTTGAGTTTTACATGGTTGTGTTGACATTTTATTGTCTTAAGAACTGAGGGGATTATGATCAGAGGAAGGTTAAGTTTAAAATAAAAGTGTTTAAATGTAAAATTTTTCTCCTGGTCCTTATTTTAAATGGGTAATAAAAAATATCAATAATTATCGATATCGACCGACATTTCGCCTTCACTGGGCTTTTTGCGCTATGGCGAAGTTTAACCACTTTACGTCTGCTCACAGTAATACTACTGCGGCAGAGTGGCTCGTTATCGTCTGACGACGTAGTATTAACGTCGTCAGACACTCCCCCTTCTGGGCGGCGCTTGCGCGCCGCCGGAGGCTCGCTCCCGCTGTTTTCATTCACAGCGGGAGTCGGGCCAGGGGAGGAGCAGCGGCGATCGCCGCTGCTCTGCCCCGATCGCCGGGGATCTAGTGTGGAGATCCGCCCGCCTGTGTAAACACAAGCGGACGGATCTCCATAGTGACAGGGAGTGACAGATCGGACTGTTCAACATAGCTGGACATCCGATCTGTCCATGACTCACTCAGTCACCTCCCCCCCTACACGTCAGTAAGCACCAGGCATACATTAACCCCTCCCTCTCCAATAAAATTAACCCCTTCCCTGCCAGTGTCATTTTTACAGTAACAGTGCATATATATAGCACTGATTACTGCAGTAATGTCACTGGTACCCCCAAAAGTGTCAAAAATGTCAGTCAAGGGTCCGATCTGTCCGCCGCAATGTCGCAGTCCCGCAAAAAAAAAATCGCAGATCGCCGCCATTACGCGTTAAAAAAAAAACACCAAGAATGACAGAAATCTTTCCCTTTGTTAGTAAACGCAATAACTTTTGCGCAAACCAATCAAAATACGCTTATTGCGATTTTTTTTACCAAACATAGGTAGCAGAAAACAAATTGGCCAAAAATTTTTTAAAAAATTGGTTTTTACATCTTTTTTGGGGGGAATTTCATATAAAAAATTTTTAAAAATATTGTTATTTTTTCAAAATAAACGCTCTTTTTTTTGTTTATAGTGCAAAAAGTAAAAATCGCACAGGTGATCAAATACCACCAAAAGAAAGCTCTGTTTGTGGGAAAAAAAGGACGTAAATTTCGTTTGGGTACGGCGTCGCACGACCGCGCAATTGTCAGTTGAAGTCGCACAGCGCCGAATCGCAAAAAGTGGCCTGGACGGAAGACAGCAAAATCCTCCGGTGGTAAAGTGGTTAACGTATGAAATTGGAATTCACTGTACCGCCGGTGGACAATAACACCTAATATCAAATTCACTAAGACGCAATAACGTCAGGGCGAGACTCAAAAACAGTTCAGCTAAAAGCTTGACTACTTTTTTCTAAAACATTGTTTAGCACCCCAAAAAAGCCCAAATGACTGTGGAAGATGTAGGATATCATTTGGAGATGAATGGCTTTTAAACTGTGTCAAAAAGTGACATATAAAGAGAGATTTCTTCAAAAATGTAAAAAGGAAAAATAGCTCCTGAAGTCCAGAGCTGCAAGAAGGCTCATGTGCACATGCGCAATATGCCAACTGGGCTGAAAAAAAGAACGTTTTACAAAACGTAAGCAGGCGTTATAATGAATTTGAAGGCAAAACTCGCCTTTTCGCCCATGTAAACTGGAACGAACTGGCGAACTTGGAAAACTTGCAGGTTGTCACTGCACACAGTTCATACTCCTAGCAAGTGATTCATTAGTAGACACCATCATATTCCAATGTTTTTTAGGGGTTTCCTGCTCAATCACTTTTCCCTTGAACAATGTATATAGCTTCTATATAGAACCCCAACATTATATAGGGTTGCCCCAAAACTCGTTTTTGAGTAAATGCATATGGCCAACCCTTTGCATTTTGAAACAGATTTTACTGCAGCTACATCCCCTACCTGGATATTTTGGCACATTTGGTAAAAACATAAATATATGTATAGCGCTCAATATAGATATATCTATATTTTTTAGGTGGTTTGTTTATTTGTGGGAATTTGTTTCTATCAAGAGTTTGGTGATACAAATGCCTATGTCCAAAACAATTTCAAAAGTATTGATGGTAACATTTTGAGGGGTGGAGACCTCGAATTGTTGCCCATAGAGAGAGCTGTTTCGGAATTCAAACCCACAAACAAATGGCAGTAAGGCAGATTCCCTAATCATTGTGCTATTTGTCAGTCCTTACATCACAAAACGTATTAAGGATGTTTATGAGTGATGGGCATGATTTTGGGCTTACTTATATGTATGACCATCACCAAAATCTTCATTGAAACCCCGACCTGAACCCCAAAAGAAATGTCCCCCCCCCCAAAATCAAAAATACACACACATATATATATATATATATATATATATATATATATATATATATATATATCTAGATCTGTATTTTTCTCTCTCTCACTATATATATATATATATATATATATATATATATAATGTATTTGTTTATATATATTTACTTATATAAACATAAAAAAATATGGAGATATAAATATATATATATATAAATACACATACATATATATATATATATATATATATATATATATACATACACATATATATATATATATATATATATAATCTCTCTCATATATATATATATATATATGTATTTTATGAAAGCTATATATGCAACTGTCTGGCCAACCACAATAAAGTTCCGGGTGTTTAGATCTAGCTCTCTCTCTTGCAATTTGCCATTTCTGATCTACTGGGCATGCTCCAACACTTTGCCATTTTCATCAGTTTCTAGATAAACCACGCATGCTACAAAGCTTTGCAATTCATCCCTGTTACATCCCACTCCAAATTGCAGTTGCACTTGTGTTGGTTTAAGTCCAGGACACACACAGTTAATTGGTCTGCTGGGTGTTCCCGTTACTGGGTATGTGTTGTCTGACCTATCTTATAAAAAACTGTCAGACATCAGGGATGTCTTGGGCTGGCAGGTGCACAAGTGTACTGCGTGTTAATAGATCGCATTCACAGCACAGGCAGCTCACACTGGCATATGTGAATCCATGGGGGTGTCAATTGCAGGTTAGCAACACCTCCAGATCAGTTCGCATATCGCAGTCGAACATTAATCGGATGGCACTGGTGTGAACCACTATGCGAACCAATCCTGCTGTGGATCACATAAAGGGTCCTGTGTGATTTCACTCCTGATGTATAAAAGAATGAAATGAAACATCAAGCGAGCGTGCACTAAGATGTGATTGTCATGATGAAATGGCTTATCCTTTGATGTCATTTTCCAGGAATGGTACTGCTTGCAGGTGTAGCTGGTAGAAACCCACATTCATGGACTTCACTGGCCTTCATTTGTGGTCAGTGGATATTTTGGGAGGCACAAGCCCAGAACTGGCCTCGATCACCAACATGAACACCCTGGCACATCAGAAGTGGCTTGGAAGCTGAACAGCAACCTGGCCATGCCTGTCCTCTATGAGCTGGTAGAGGTGCAGAATTGCTTCTGGACTCTGCATGAACTTGCTCAAGATATCCAAATCCCGCATCTTTGCCTAATGTAGCCATTGAGCAAAGATCGTGGGCTGGCGCAGTAAAGGCACAAGGACTGGAAACTGTAAATATGACCTTGCTGCATCCCTCCTTATGCTGTAATCAAATAAAAACAAATACATTTGCTAAGGAACATGTATTTCATATTTTTTTTGTGCTTCAGACCTAAGCAGACAATGCCAGGGCCTTGCACTTTACATGCTGCTTCTGCTGGTGATGTGAGGGGTTTGAATATAAGGTAGGGTTGGGACAGTGTTGTGTTGAGGTGTGAGGCAAAGTGGAGTGTTGGACTATGAGGGGCTGTGTTGGTAAAATACGTAGAGGGTCCAATACCAGACACATATATGCTTGGCATCAAATTCAACAACCATGGTAATGTGTAAACGATTGCAGCCTCAGAAAAATATGACCACACTCAAACTTAAAATTGAGTTTGTTCCATTTGTGCTCTGTATATTTATCTAGGGCCCCCCCCCCCCAAAAAAAAGCAAAAGCTTGATAGGGAAAATGCATCCAAGTGTTGTCATTGTTGGGATTTGAAACCATGACCTTGTTAACTCTAGTTAAGTTGCAAAGCAGTTAGCTATTCTGCAGAATCGAGTTGTTTTGGGAACAGAAAGGAGTGGCTTGAGGCTAAAATGCACATATAGCTAAGGTGCTCAACATTGTAGGGAATCTAGGAAGAAGACCATTCAAAAAGTGTGACGTTTTAATGTGGACCTCAGTGGTGTCGTGGTTGTAATTGTTTGCTATGCAACGTGCAACCATGAGTTCAAATCCAGACAAAGATGAGATAATTAAATAGCTGTGCATGATGTGACTTTGCAAGCGCTTCACAGGGTATGTGCCATCATGTTATCTGCATGTACTTGTCGTATATTTTTGAGCCATATAAATGATCCAATCTGTCAGAGTTTAACAAAAAACATATCTCTCCCCAACACAACTTAGGTGGGGATGGGTCAGACTAGAACCTACGGCGGAGTGAGATGCATGAATCAGAGGATATGTGCAAGATACCACTAGACCACAGTGCTGTGTGCGAGTACTGCGTTCACATTCACATAAGCATGAGAATTTGAAAAGCAGCGATCGCAATTCAGCCTACATCAACGCCGCTGAAAGCTAAATTCACTGTTGCTCTAACGTGGTCCACTTCGCCCCTGCGGAAGTTAATTGATTTGAACGTGGCAAGAAAAAAAAAAAGCGAGAACAGAGTTAGGCTGGAGGTTTAATGAATTAGGCCCTTGGTGTTTATAAGCTAAAATCAGTTTTATTTTGCTAGAAAACTACTTAGAATCCCACCAATATTATATATTTTTTTAGCAGAGACCCTAGAAAATAAAATGGAGATTGTTTCAATATTTTTTATCACACCGTATTTGCGCAGCAGTCTTCCAAATGCAAGTTTTTTGGAAACAATTCATTTTTTTAAATTAAAAAATAAGAAAACAGTAAAGTTAGCCCAATTTCATATAATGTTACACCGAGTAAATAGATATCCAACATGTCATGCTTCAAAATTGTGCAAGCTTGCGGAATGGCGACAAACTTTGTTACTTAAAAATCCCATAGGCGACATTTTAAACATATCTACAGGTTACCAGCTAAGAGTTACAGAGGAGGTCTAGGGCTCAAATTATTGCTCTCGCTCTAACGATCGTGGTGATACCTCACATGTGTGGTTTGAACACTGTTTACATATGTGGGCGGGACTTCTGTATGCGTTTGCTTCTGTGATGATCAATTTTGTTCCTATTACAAGCAATGTAAACACCACTTGTAATACAAATAGGCATGACAGGTCCTCTTTATTGTGAGATCTGGGGTCAAAGACCTCAGATCTCACAACTACACTACAAAAAAGGAAAAAAAAAAAAAAAACAAGTGTTGAAAAAAATCGGCCCTTTAAAAGGTTGCTAGGCAACGACATTTGACGTCACTCCGGTCCTCCAAGACGATAGAGTCGAGTGAGGATCCAGGACCGGATATTTTTCAACGCTACTGGCGGGTCCGGTAAGCGGGGAAAGCGGCCGGGACGCAGCGGGAGGGGGGTACCCCTTCCATCGCACCGTAAGGGTAATCCCGATGCGAATTTCTCGCTGGGACCACCTTTATCTGGAAGCCGACCGCAAGCTGTTTAAAAAAAATACCGGGGTTTATCTGCTGCGATAACCACGGTATTTAGCGTCAAACGAGCAACGTATATAGTCGTTGGGCGGTCGGTAAGTGGTTAAAGCCACCTATATTTATAGCGATCATAAGGAAAGTGGGCTTCCCTTTGTCCAGCCCCAGGCTTCAGCTATGTCTTTATGGGTTTCTAAAAGTGTTCTCAGTCCCACTGTATATAACACCAACAGAATGTTTTGGGCATAACACAAGGCCTTCTCTCCGCTAGAATGATTGCTGCAGCTGCCAGCAGAACCGCCCAGCCATTAATATAGTTGAAGCCATCTCAGAAGGAACCTGAAAGATTTATTATCTATCAAGAGTAATCAACTGATTGATAAACAGATTGCACAGTTAAAAAGAGAAGTACAGCCAAAGCTATTTTGGTTGTACTTCTTCTGTAGGTCACAGGACTGCGCTTAGCTCTGCACTCCTGTGACCCGGGCTAAAGCCCACTGTCGGCTGATGTCACACAGCCAGTCAAAGCCCTGTAAAGATCCAGACCAAAATAGTTGAGATCCACCCAGATTTCTGGACCGGCACCTGGCTCAGCCTCTCAGCAATCCGCTGAGAGCCTGAGCCAGCACTTCCCTCCCCCTCCACTGCCCAGTGCTCCAGTGAACGCTGGAGGGGCAGGGCAAAGAGCCAGGGACTGACAGTACAGCCAAAGCTATTTTGGTTGTACTTCTTCTGTAGGTCACAGGACTGCGCTTAGCTCTGCACTCCTGTGACCCGGGCTAAAGCCCACTGTCGGCTGATGTCACACAGCCAGTCAAAGCCCTGTAAAGATCCAGACCAAAATAGTTGAGATCCACCCAGATTTCTGGACCGGCACCTGGCTCAGCCTCTCAGCAATCCGCTGAGAGCCTGAGCCAGCACTTCCCTCCCCCTCCACTGCCCAGTGCTCCAGTGAACGCTGGAGGGGCAGGGCAAAGAGCCAGGGACTGACAGTCACAGCTCTCTGCTCAGAGCGAAGGGGAGAACTGAGCAATCAGCAGTGTTTGATCTCTGTTTTCACTGTGGAGTCAGCAGCGAACAGATGAAGCATTGGATCAATGCTGCATCCACCTAGGTGAGTTTAAATGTCTGCCCATACCTCTCTTTTTAACGTCTTCAGCACCCACTGGCCAGCAGGGATGCACATCTAAAAGGGATGTTGTGAATGTGTGCTTTCATACACTGTTCAAAAAAATTAAAGGAACACTTTGAAAACACATCAGATCTCAATAGGGAAAATATCATTCTGGATAGCTATACTAATATAGACTGTGTAATGTGTTATGGGGGGATAATGGGCTGAATTCCAAGACACCCCAAAAATCAAAGTGAAAAAATGATGCAGCAGGCTAGTCCATTTTGTGGAAATTTCATTGCAGTAACTCAAAATGGTACTTAGTAATTTGTTTTCCCCCCACGTGCTTGTATGTATGCCTGACAATAAAATGATGCATGGTGTCCGGGTGTATTTCCTCCCAGATCTGGACCAAGGAATCACTGAGCTCCTGAAAAGACTGAGGTGCAACCTAGCGGCGTCAGATAGACAAACATAATGTCCCAGAGGTGTTCTATTGAATTTAGGTCAGGCGAGCATGGGGGCCATTCAATGGTATTAATTCCTTCATCCTCCCGGAACTGGCTGCATAATTTTTGCCACATGATGCCAGGCATTTTCGTTCACAAGGAGGAACCCAGGACCCACTGCACCAGCATAAAGTCTGACAATGGGTCCAAGGATTTCATCCCGATACCTAATGGCAGTTAGAGTGCCATTGTCTAGCCTGTACAGGTCTGTGCGTCCCTCCATGGATATGCCTTCGCAGACCATCCCTGACCCACCCCCAAACCGGTCGTGCTGAACGATGTTACAGGCAGCATAATGTTCTCCATGGCTTCTCCAGACCCTTTCATGTCTGTCACGTGTGTTTAGGGTGAACCTGCTCTCATCGGTAACAAGCACAGGGTACCAGTTGCGGACCTGCTAATCCAGGTGCTCAATGGCAAATGCCAATCAAGCTCCATGATGCTGGGCGGTGAGCACAGGGCCCACTAGAGGACGTCGGGCCCTCAGGCCACGCTCATGGAGTCTGTTTCTGATTGTTTGGTCAGAGACATTCACAAAAGTGGCCTGCTAGGGGTCATTTTGTAGGGCACTGGCAGTACTCATCCTGTTCCTCCTTGCACAAAAGGAGCAGATACCGGTACTGTTGATGGGTTAACCACTTTACCACCGGAGGATTTTGCTGTCTTACGTCCAGGCCACTTTTTTGCGATTCGGCACTGTGTGACTTTAACTGACAATTGCGCGGTCGTGCGATGCCGTACCCAAATGAAATTTACGTCCTTTTTTTCCCACAAACCGAGCTTTCTTTTGGTGGTATTTGATCACCTGTGCGATTTTTACTTTTTGCGCTATAAACAAAAAAAGAGTGTATATTTTGAAAAAATAACAATATTTTTCACATTTTTTTATATGAAATTCCCCCCCCAAAAAATGTAAAAATCTAATTTTTTTTAAATTTTTGTCCAATTTGTTTTCTGCATCCTATGTTTGGTAAAAAAAAAAATCACAATAAGCGTATTTTGATTGGTTTGCGCAAAAGTTATTGCGTTTACTAACTAAGGGAAAGATTTCTGTCATTTTTGGTGTTTTTTTTTTAACGAGTAATGGCGGCGATCTGCGATTTTTTTTGCGGGACTGCGACATTGCGGCGGACAGATCTGACCCTTGACTGACATTTGACACTTTTGGGGGTACCAGTGACATTACTACAGTAATCAGTGCTATACATATGCACTGTTACTGTAAAAATGACACTGGCAGGGAAGGGGTTAATTTTATTGGAGAGGGAGGGGTTAATGTATGCCTGGTGCTTACTAACGTGTGTGGGGGGAGGTGACTGAGTGACACAGGGACAGATTGCAGGTTCAGCTATGCTGAACCCTGCAATCTGACCCTGTCTGTCACTTAGGAGATCTGCCCGCTTTGTTTACACAAGCGGGCAGATCTCCACACTCGATTCCCCGACGATCAGGGCCCGACCTCCCCTGGCCCGACTCCCGCTGTGACTGAATACAGCGTGAGCGAGCCTCCGGCGGCGCGCGCGCGCCGTCCACAAGGGGAGGAGTCTAGCGACGTAGGTCTACGTCGCTGGACGGGAACGAGCCACTTTACCGCAGTACAGTCAACGTGACTGGTCGGCAAGTGGTTAAGGACAATATACAGCCCTGTCCAGCCCTCCTAGAGTAACTTCCTCTCTCCTGGAATCTCCTCCATTCTCTTCTGCAAACCTTCTGGCAATGGCATGTATTGATGTGCCATCCTGAAGGAGTTGGACTGCCTGTGCAACCTCCATAGGGTCCAGGAATCGCCTCATGCTAGCAGTAGTGACACTGACCCTAGCCAAATGCAAAACTAGTGAAAAACAATCAGAAAAGATGAGTAGGGGGGAAAAAAAAAGTCAGTGGCCTCCACTTGTTTTTGAGGTTGTCTCATTTTTGCCCATCTAGTGCATCTGTCATTAATTTCATTAACACCAAAACAGCCGAAACTGATTAACAACCCCTTCTACTACTTAACTGGCCAGACCAATATGCCAGGAGATTTTTTGAATTGATGCTATACTCTAATTAAAAAGTGTTCCTATAATTTTTTTGAGCAGTGTATAATGCTCAGGAACAGCAAGTACAGTAACTGACGCCAGCCCAAAAGATCACGCATAAACATGACGACGAGCAAAAAATTATTATAGCAGAGAAAGTGAGAGAGGACAAACCACTGTTAAGATCAGGAGGAGAGAGGATTATAATAAAGTAGTTCAGACAGGAATGAAGGTGGGTTCAAGATAGCTGCATCAGCATCAAAAGAGTGATGTTGTGGAGAAAAAAGATTGCAAGGAATTGGGAGTAATCACTTTTAACACAGAAGAGTACTTGCTACAAGTGTGGGAAAAAAGGGAAGGCTGGAGTTCAGCTTAGATATTTCTGGAAAGGTGATACAGGGTGTGAATGGTGAGGGGGACAAAAGTGTTTGACCAGCAACCTCTTTGTGAAATAAAACATCAACAAACTTACTGCACTTCAAAAGTCATTCTAGCTTGGACAGGGGACATCCATGGAGTAGGCGTCTCTCCATATGAATAACTTGGTCATCTCTACAAAGGATTGCATATTAATGAACAGGAAAACTTGTCCGAGAAGCACAATGTTTGAGAACATTTGGTCCCAAGAGGAAACTCTTTGTTTATAAAATTTATTACAGCACAGGAATTGGTTTGAGGAGAGTAAGGACAAATAAAAGAATGACTGTTTGAGTGTGACACAAGTTATTTGCATGGAAGGGACGTGATGGGATTCAGGTGGTCTTCCAGAACAGCTATAAGAATGGGATTTTGGATGGGGAGGAACTTTGAAAGGGAGAAACCAGGAGGTGAGCACAGTTCTTGCTGGGACTACAACATACCAATAAGTGTGATAAATATGTGTGCTGATGTTGAAGCGTATCATGTCATGAATGGTGTTTAATTTTAAAAACCACAGACAGGAGAACATTAAATTTGCTCTGTACCCTGTGTAGCATAAACAACTGACATAAAAACAATCCTTTTAATCTCTTCATCCTTTGCTACATCACAGTGCTGCTGCCCTTGCACCCTCCTTGTGGTTACTTCTTGTCTACATGCAGTCCAATAAATGCTTGGTATCTTAAAGATTTTTTGATGGGAACAGTGGACCATGCCTGTGTAACGAGTGCTAAAACATGCAATTGCAGTCTTAATTGGAAGCTTGTATGACAAGTCTGTATGACTTGTATAAGAGCACAGTTGGGAGATAGGGACATAGCAGTGTGTCACCCTATAACAGGAAGTGTCTGAACAAGGACATTCCTGACGGGATTATTTTAATGAAAGCTGCACAGATATTAAAAATACCTCCTGGAATGACTTCACTCGTTAAGGCCCCTTTTATAATGGCAGACTGACCTGGTCCACTGCTCAGTATTTTAGGCGGACCCGATTGCACCATTAATTGCCCTCTATGGAGCGGCAGGTGTTAATAGACATATGTCCATTGACACCCGCTGACAGCCGATACGATCTGCTAAAAACAGACGGATGGGGATCCATTTCCTATCTGTCTATCGGATTTGACTGCCATCAGGTGTAAACAGACAGGCGGTCTGTTTAAATCCGACTGCCCATAGGGGACTGCGGGCTGTGACCGCTCTGCGTAAGCGGAGCGAACATGGACAAGCAATCTGCCTGCTCAATGGGCAAAAGCGCACAGATTCCCCGCTGAGCAGGGGGACTCCTGGCAGAGTCCGCCCCATGTGAAAGGGGCCTTACACTTATATAAGATTTTAGTGATAGAGTTTACATCAATTTTTACCATTTACTATTTTTTCTATGTTCATGTCGAGAGAAGTTGAATTGCTTATTTCCTATAAATGTAACTGTCATCAACTAGACTATGTGTTATTTTCCATTACAGTCAAAGTAGAACTCTGGGTGTGAGCCTGCATGAGGGGGGGGGGGGGGGGGAGTACCTGCAGAGGACCCAAAAAGAGAAGGATTGGAGCTATAAAACCACTGCATAGAGCATGCAAGTATAACATGTTTGTTATTTTCAAACAATAAATAAGGGTTTACCATCACGTTAATGGTCATTTTACAAAGCTGCACAGATTTTTTAATATCTACTGGGGCCCCTTGACTGCAAGGCCAGTTTCGGGAAAAGGTGAACGTCTTAAAGTTGCTGCTTATCAATCTCTGCTAAGCTCTTCTCATAGCTCCCAAAGCCTAAAATTGGACAGCATATACAAGCATTTCCCAAAGCTGTCCTCAAGTGCCACCACTTGTGCATGTTCTGTAGGTTTCTTTACAAATGTACAGGTTCGGGTCTCAAAAAAAAGTGATTTAGCTACTGTTGCTAGGTGCTTAGCTAAGAATGTCAAGTGAGAGAAACATTGGCTGCAGCTGCTCTCTGTAGCTGTTGCTCTGCGGTACTGAATTGGTTAGCAACTATATAAGCAAGACAGAGCTTCTGAGCAGAAAGAGTTCAGTAGACTGAGTCAGGCAGCACTTGTCATGGTGCCAGGAAACCAGACCACACGGGGATGCAGGTAAAATAAAGTGGTTTATTGGAGCAAACAATAAACACACAGCAAGAGTGAGGATGTGTCAGCAAGAACAACCCAGGGTCAAGTCCAGAAGCGGGTTGTCATCCAAGCCAGGGCCGAGTCCAGAAGTGGGTAGTCTGCAGATGTCGGGTTGTCTGCTGATGTCGGCTTGAGAGCCAGGAGAGTAATAAGCCAAGCCATGTCATACAGGGAGGAACACGTAGAACAGAAGACTGCTAGCAGAGATGCACCTTGGAGCACAAACACAAGGGCAAGGACTGCAACCCATCAGGTGATATAGTCAAGTGTGCAGCATCATCACTGTGCGACACCCAGGTAGCAGGCAAGTGATAATGCAATCAGAGTCTATAAGAGGCAGCAGTATGTAAATGTCCAAGATGGCGGCCAACAGGAGGGCAAGGTAAGACCAGGACAGCACTGCAGTGTGGGAACTGTAGTCCAGAGGAGAGACTACATTTCCCAGAGGGAGATTGCCAGGAGGAGAGGAAATAGCTATATTTTCTCAAGTTGTAGAGGGCAAAGTTTCCTCTTGCCGTGAGGGAGCCCGGAGAGTGCACATTGCTGTCTACTCCTGCTATCACCTGGGCGGCACACAAGGCCCCCATTCGTGGCAAGCTCATACAGGTAGCGGCTAGGTTGAAACGGAATCAGGAAAGCACGATCAAACAACAGGAGAAGGAACTTTCAGCCCTTCTGGCTGAACAATGGTCTCGGCCCCAAGTTGATATTAGACACAAAATTGACGTGGCCAGACTGTCCCTGAACTTGAGCCTTACTACGCAAGCAGAAAAACACATTCGTTGGTCACGACACTTATACTACACTATGGGTGATAAACCTACCACATTGCTGGCTAGGAAATAAACGCCGCGTCCCTACACCTCAGCGCTGCCTAAACTATGCCTTAAATCCGGGGCTCTCTCTCTCGTAATCCTGAACTGCTCACGGCAGAATTTACTGATTTTTATACCAAACTATACCGTGCCCCTGCCCATTATGACAGGAACTTGGCTGATGCCTTTTTTGCTGACATGACATTACCTACATTGGCAAAGTCACATGTGGTCATAATGAATGGCGAAATCACTGAGACGGAGATTAAACAGGCGATTAAGGGCTTGCACCCCTCTAAAGCACCTGGCCCCGATGGTTTTCCGGGAATATATTACCGCAAATTTCAGGACATTTTGTCCCCTCATCTCTGTGCATTCTTTAACGCAATACGCCTTGGGGGGGGGGGGGGGCCTCCCGCCTCAAGAGAATGCGGCATTCATTCATGTCCTCCCAAAACCGGGAAAGACCACAGTACATGTGAGAATTATCTCCCGATATCGGTAATAAATTCGGACTTAAAAATTTTAACCAAAATTATGGCGACTAGACTCGGCTCTTTCCTATCTTGTTATATCCACCCTGATCAGGCTGGGTTTGTCCTGGTACGCCAGACTTCTGACCAAACTAGACGGGTGCTGGACATCATTTCGGCTATCCACTCAAACTGGGATGGGGGGGGGCCCTCGAAAGAGCATGCTCCTCTCATTGTACATTCATAAGGCATTCAATTCCCTCTTGTGCGATTACTTATTTGATGTATTAGCAAGATATGGTTTTGGCGCGCCCTTTCTTACCCTGTTGAGGGCTCTCTATAGCTTTCCCTCAGCTAAACTTATGTTGAAGGGTTACGCATCAGGTCCGATGACCATTGGTAGGGGAACCCGACAGGGTTGTCCCTTGTCTCCCCTACTTTTTGTGTTGGCCTTAATATCCACTGAAGTGCGAATCTTGATTGCCAGTGGCTCTAAGGGTGTGTTCTGCGGGGGATCGGAGCACAAATGCATGTTGTTTGCAGATGACATCCTGGCCTTGATCTCCTCGCCGATCACGACTCTTCCGAACCTTTTTGCGCTGCTCCACCAATTTGTGCGTATATCGGGCTTGAAAATCAATCAAGCTAAATCGCAGGCGATGAATGTTTCTCTAGAGGGTTCAATAGTTACCGTCTTGCAACAGTCTTATAAATTTATCTGGCAGACTAAAACATTACCTTACTTAGGCATACAATTGACACCGTCCTTACATACACTATACACCAGTAACTATCCGCCCCTTTTTGCTCGACTGCTGGCTGACATGGACAGATGGCTGCTCCACCCTCCGTCGTGGTTTGGCCGACTACACTCAGTGAAAATGAATATCCTACCTAAAGTTTTATATTTGTTTCGCACATTGCCTATTTCTTTACGTAGAAATGATATCCAGAGATTTCAGAGCAAAATGTTATCCTTTATCTGGGGGAACAAGAGACCTAGGGTGAACCGAAGAACGCTTTTGACTCCCAGAAACAGGGGTGGCCTGGGGGTGCCAGATTTGATGAAGTATTACTATGCTGCACAACTGGCCCAAGTAGCAAAATTTAATTCAAACTGCCCCCACCCTATCTGGATGCAGTTGGAGGCGTGCTCTATTTCAGATAAACAGACCTCTCATTTATTGTGGCAACTGCCTAAAGAGCGCCCCCCCATTTTATGCCTGGCCCTATCCCATTCTTTGGCAGTTTGGGACATATTGTCCAAGGCTCATAAGTTTAAATCGGTCCACACTCCTCTAGCTCCTGTGCTCAACAACAGCGGGTTCCCCCCCGGGTCTCTCTCCCAGATCTTTCCTGTGGTGGACGAATAAGGGGCTCATACGAATAGCGGTCTTTTGCGATCATAGGGGTATTCTGACAAGACAGACACTGATTGAGAAATACGCCTTACCTATGTCTGAATTTTATCGCTTTAACCAAATTGTGCACTACCTATGCACCTTATCCCAGATTTCTGATATCACGACTATGACTCCCATGGAATATCTCTGTCGGAAATACGACAAGCTTCACGGCTATATCTCCGTACTTTATAATCTATTGTCTGATTCTTCTGTGAAGTTGTCATATATGGTTCAGTGGGAGGCCGACATACAAGATAGCATTGAGCTAGTCGACTGGCGACTTACAGCTCAGGACGCCTCCAGATTGATAATTAATACCTCAATTATTGAAGCAAACTACAAAGTATTGCTGCGCTGGTATATGGTACCGACGTGAATTTCGAAATATGTACCTGGAGCATCTTCCTTGTGCTTCCGTGGCTGCGGTCAGGAAGGAACTATGTTCCACATCTGGTGGCAATGCCCTAAGGCGCGCCGCTATTGGATCAGGGTGTATAATTTTATATACACCCTTACGCAAATTAACCCGACTAAATCCCCACAACAGGCTTTGTTAGGTCTGAAGGTGGATGCCGCCGCGGGGGCGCAGAGAAAGCTTATTACGTTTATTTTTACAGCTGCGAAAATAACGCTTGCACGATCTTGGAGATCTCCTGTCCTGCCGTTTGACCAGCTCCGACATAAACTTACCTGGATTATGCTCAATGAACGTATGTCGGCCATGCTGAATGATAAAATGAAACAGTTTGATAAAGTATGTTAGCCGTGGCTCCGCTATCTTACTGGTAGCAATTAATGGAGCCTGGGGCGCCGGGATTTCGGGGACGTGGGGTGGGGTCCTACTTCTCTTCCTACTACTTTTTCTCTTTCTTCTCTCTTGCTATTCCACTTTGTTCCCATCTCTTTGACCTCATGAATATGTACCGTTAGCCCAATTGAATATTCTCACATCCGAAACCTATATATGATTACATTAGTAGCACTGGAGCTGGGACACGGCAGTGGGCTGAATGGGGGGCTGATGTTGGTGGGGTTTTTTTCCTTTTTATTACTTCCCACATTTTTAGCCCCTATTACTCGTTGTAATATGCTGCTCGCATTCCCAATGCTTGTTCTTGTTTGCTATTGTTCTGTTTCATGTTGAACTGTTTATGTACTTCTCACTCTCCCCAGGCTGCGGTGCATAGCGTCTGCCTACACTGCGTGTGTCTATTTTCTACTTTATTATTTCGTAATTGCAGTAGGACAATTGTGACTGTTATACCTATGTTAACGGTATTTCTTTCTGTACCTTTGATGTCCTTTTTTTTCACGAAACTTTCAATAAAAACCATTGCAAAAAAAAAGTGTTAATAGTTTATTTTTTATCAATTACTAAAATGCAAAGTTAATGAACCGAACAGAAATCCAAAACACATCAATATTTGTGGTGACCACCCTTTGCCTTCAAAACTGCATAAGTTCTTCGAAGTACACTTGCACACAGTTTTTGAAGGAACTCAGCAGGTAGGTTGTTCCAAACTTCTTGGAGAATTTACCACAGATCTTCTGTGGATGTTGGCTGCCTCAGATCCTTCTGTTTCCCTTTGTAATCCCAGACAGACTTGATGATGTTGATATCAGGACTCTGTGGAGGCCAAAATATCACTTCCAGGACTCCTTGTTCTTATTTACACTAAAGATAGTTCTTTATTACACTAAAGATAGTTCTTAATGACATGTATTTGGTTGTATGACATGGCTGTATTTTTGGGGTCATTATCATGCTGCAAAATTCATTTGGGACCAATCACATGCCTCCCTGTTGGTATGGTATGATGAATAGGTATTTACCTGTATTTCTGAGCATTAAGTACACCATTGATCCTGACCCAATCTCCAACTCCATTTGCAGAAATGCAGCCCCATACTACAAGGAACCTTCACCATGCTTTACTATTGGCTGCAGACACTTATGATTGTACGACTCGCTAGTCCTGCCTCCTGCTATAGTCAAATTTTGACTCATCAGTCCAGAGTAGGCCTGCAAGATATTGGAAAAAAAAATGGATTTTTGTAAAATCTTACCGTAAAATCCTTTTCTCTTAGCTCATTGACAGACGTAGTCCTCGGTGATACAGCACCTTCGGGTTTATGTTGCCTCCACAGGAGTAGGACTAGACAGGAAATAAAATGCTCTGGCCACACCTTAGGGGCAGTCCCAGAGGGTATATCCTCTCTCTCTCTGCCTCAGCAAATCAGTTATGTCACAAAAGCAGTCTTTAGAGAATTTAACCCAACCCAACTCAAAAACAGAGGGGCGGGTACTACGTCTGTCAATGAGCTAAGAGAAAAGGATTTTACGGTAAGATTTTACAAAAATCCATTTTTCTCTATCGCTCATTGACAGACGTAGTCCTCGGTGATACAGCACCTTCGGGAAGTCACAGAGCAGTATCACAAATGAGGGGTGGGAAAATGGAAATCAAATCCAATCTAGAAGGCCCAACCGGTGCCAACTAGAAGTTTACAATGCTCATCCTTAATGATGAGACTCAACAAAAAAATTTTCAAACAGAAAAAAACCCTCGAGGTAGACCACCGGTCTCCTCAAATAGCGGCCTGCAAAACCTTGCGGTCAAATGAGGCATCCGCCGATGCCATCACATCAATTTTATAAAATTTTGTAAAGGTATGTACCGACGACCAGGTGGCCGCCTTACATACCTGGACCACTGACGCCTGATGGCGAAAGGCCCAGGAAGTACTGAGCGCTCGAGTGGAGTGCGCCCTAACAGGGAACGGAGGACTCTGACCCTTAATAGAATAAGCCTGTACCACCGTCTGTCTAATCCATTTGGCAATAGTCGCGGCAGATGCAGGCAACCCCTTTCTGGGGCCATCCGTGATCACAAAAAGTGAATCCGTCTAACGGAATGATTCCGTAGCTTTCAGGTATACCCTGATTGCCCGAACCATATCCAAGGAATGCAACGCATGTTCCCGATGATGATTGGGCTGAGGACACAAGGAAGGTAGTACAATATCTTCATTCAGATGAAAATCTGAAACCACCTTTGGAAGAAAGGATGGCTTAGGATGAAGCACTACCTTATCCCTATGAATCACTAAGTATGGGGACTGGCATGATAAAGCAGCCAGTTCTGACACCCTGCGTGCAGAAGTGATAGCCACCAAGAAGGCCACCTTCTGGGATAATGTAAGCAAGGGAATCTCCCTGATGTTTTCAAAAGGAGGTTTCTGTAGAACCGACAAAACCAAATTAAGATCCCAGGGCGGTAAGGGCGCGCGGACTGGTGGAGCCAGGTGCCGCACCCCCTGGATGAAATTCCGCACCAAGGACTTGGTAGCTAAAGGTTTCTGAAAGAAGATTGCTAATGCTGAAACTTGACCCTTGATGGTGCTCAAGGCTAGCTTCTGCTCAACCCCTTTCTGCAGAAAGGCCAATATTCGAGTCACCGAATAGGTACGTGGAGGAAATCCTAAAGATTCGCACCACGCGATATAAGTCTTCCATGTGTGATAATAGACTCTGCTGGAAGTCGCTTTCCTTGCTTTAATAAGGGTAGGAATGACTGAAGCTGACAACCCTCTGTCCTTCAGTACTTGGGTCTCAATGGCCAGGCCATTAAAACCAGCGACTGTAAAGCACAATGGTAGATTGGTCCTCGAGACCGCAGACACTCCCTGAGACGCAGTTCCCACGGAACGTCCGTGACTAGCAAGTCCAAGTCGGCCAGGCCGGCTTGGCGAGGCCAGCCTAGAATTTCTAGGACCACTGGCACTGACGGGATTTGAACCAGGCGTCCCTAGAGCTATCTGGCCCCGACCATCCGAGAAAGTCTGGTCGTTCTCTGTTCCCACACATTTATCCGACACCTGATTCCTATCAGGAACGGTGATCTCTCCTGGTTGAATCTCAGGGACCGAAGTCACCCGGCTAGAGGCTTCTTGGTCTGTCTGGTCAACCAGATCCGATTCCTGTGGGGAATTGAGACTAATCTTAGGAAAAGGTAAAGTAAAAGATCTGTTCAGGGAACGGTGACTACCGCTCCCTGTAGCACTTAAATGTTGGAAGGGAAGAATCGCACCGGTAGTATTAGTCGATGCTTGATCTAATGTCCTGAATACCGGTGAAAACGTCCCCCCGCCCTCAAACTGGGTGGGGGCGTACCTTCAGGCTGTGTAATCCTTTGCTTCGGGTTTGGCTGAGTCGGTCCTCTGTTTGTCCGACCAGCCTTTCTTGAACCCTCCTGGAGGAGTCTTGCCTTTCCCGCTTGTTCCAGCCGGGCGTGCGAACCCTTTATGGGCGGTAAAGAAAGGTCCTCGCTTGTTGCGAGGTCCCTTAGCTTTAGCAGCCTGTGGCAAGAAAGTGCTCTTGCCCCCAGTGGCATCTTTAATGATTTCATCTAGGGTGGCCCCAAATAGGCGATTCCCCTGAAAAGGGAGATTCGTCAAGGTCTTTTTGGAACCTAGGTCAGCTGACCAGCATTTTAACCACAGCACACGTCTGAGGATTACCGCTGACATAGATGCATGCCCTAATAGGGGAGTAGTGTCCAAGGCTGCGTCACAGATAAACTGTAGCCCTTGTATAATCTGTTCCATCAAATCAGATGTTTCCTGGGGAATATCTTTTCCCCTAAGGTCTTGGCGTACCAATCTCGCCCATTCCGTAAGTGTCTGGGAAACTAGACCAATAACAATTACTGGTCTAAATGCTGACCCTATCAGAGAGAAGATAGTGTGGGACTCTGCTTCCATCTTCCGATCCACCGGATCCTTAAAGGACGAAGTGTCCTCCACTGGGATAACCGTGGCTTTATTCAGCCTGGAAATAGGTGGATCCACCACTGGTGGTACCGTCCATTTTTTAATGAGGGATTCCTCAAACGGATAGCGTCTAGCAATACGCTTGGAAATAGTAAAGGAACGTTTAGAATGCTCCCATTCTCCTTTAATTTTATTACCAAAACACTTGGGTACAGGAAAAACCTTCACCGTTTTGATGGGCTTGTTAGTACCAAAGGGAATCTCTGTTTCAGTTGCCTCTGCCGGTAAAACCTCAAGTCTTAAGGTTTCCCGCACCGCCACAACTAGTGCGTCCACCAATGCTTCTTCCTGAATTATGGCGGAAGAATGAACGTCCTCCTCACTGTCTGAGGGAGCTTTACCTGAGATAACAGCCCTTGCAGAGGGACCTGCAGCTGCAGTGACCATCTCTGAATCTGAGTCAGAGGTGTCAGATATTATAGGGTAGGCGGGGGTTGCTTTCTTGACCCCCTTCCCTGACAGGCCGCCTCTACCCGAGCCACCATAGACTCCAAAACTGCTGTAAATGCATCCATGCTCTGTGCACCGGCGGGTCCCGAGGCCCCCTCGAGGGAAACAGGTGGGGGTACTTGTGTGGCAGGGTCCATGATTATTCCAGTAACTACCCGGAAACTTCAATCCAACTTAAATAAAAAACTTTTTTTTTTTTTCCAGACCCCCAGCGCCACAAAAGCCCCTCAGTGTTACCTGCTAGGGATCCCTATCGAGCGAGAGAGAGAGAGAGATAGACCCCCAGGCTCACCACTTGATGCTCAGAGTTCACTTGCAACAGGTTACAGTGCTGTGTCCACAAACAGGAAGTCTTTTGGCTGGCTGCCCAGGAAGAAAGGAGGCGGCTCCGCCCCTCTGCACGCCTTCATGCGCCTCCCCTAGCTCCACGAGGTGTTGGAGTCACCTCAAACATGGCCGCCCCCATGCTGCAGACACGAGGCTACGCCAAAATGGCAGCCTCGTGCGATCTACGGCGGTTTGCACAGCATAGCGGCGTCCTGCAGTAACTAGGCATCGCAAAACCTTTCTCTCATGGAGATCAGCTTGACCGGCGGTACCGAACCCTGGCGGAACCGCATGGCCATCGGGAGACCTGCTTCAGCTGGAGGAATGACCTGGCAAGCCGCATCCCTGTCCTGTGACTTCTGACAGGTAGGATACTTCTTGTAACACAGTAAGCTTCCAGTGCTGCCACATATTACAATCATTTAAGCATACTTTGTAATTAGATTGTCAGCTCCCAAACCAAGCCTGCAGGCTTTTTGTACACAAAAATCACACTCAATTAGGGGGATCTGTGACATGTTATAGGATAGAGGGGAACCCATCCTTACCATTACAGAGAGGGGCCCGCGTTCACCACAAGACCCGTCAGGGGGAAAAGGGGAACATACTACTCACCATACCGGAACCAGGCGGGCGCCATTCCTGACAGTACCCCTCTCCACCGAAGTTGGAGGGCTGTCGACCAATACGGACGCCGTGACTCATGGTCCTTGGCGTTTCAGCGAGACGTTTAACTCGCAGGGTCAGTCCCTCCAGTGGGACAATGTCGCGGCCGACCCAGCGCGGAGCTATGGCCTGCACGCGCTCGTAGGCTGAACTGGGGTGACCACTGGATCTCAACATCCCGCCCGTCGCCCAGTTCAGCTTTCTTGCTTGAAGATCTCACAGGAACACTGGAGAAAAAAAGCTTTCTAAAAAATCTTTTCTAAGAAAAAAATCCTGCCAGGACCGAAGATCCCAGCAAGGTATCTAGGTCCTTACTCCTGACTAGACAGAAAAAAACTGATTTGCTGAGGCAGAGAGAGAGAGGATATACCCTCTGGGACTGCCCCTAAGGTGTGGCCAGAGCATTTTATTTCCTGTCTAGTCCTACTCCTGTGGAGGCAACATAAACCCGAAGGTGCTGTATCACCGAGGACTACGTCTGTCAATGAGCGATAGAGAAATATATATTGCGATATTTTTTTTTCAACGATATATATTGCGTTATTGAGGGACCCGTCAATCCAGCCTTTCTGACCATACAGGGTTAATGTATGTTACTGTAGGGAATGGGATTCAGTGCACACTGCAGCCTTGCACCATAGGGTTAATGTTACTGACACTGTAGGGACTGGGAAGGATGCTGGGAATGGAAATCATGAAGCGTGTAGGCAGCCTTCTAAATTTTAATTGCAGATACAGGGGACTGGGCAGGTCAGGGTTAATATGATAAAATCAATTAGTGACAGTGTGGACTGTGGAATCGATCAGATTATTCAGATTAGACAGTGGTGGTTGTAGGAGGCTGGAGCGGTGGACTAGGAGCCGGGAAAGGATCACAGCACAGCCGCATACATTTACTCACTTGTGCACTGCAGCCCGCCCCACACGTTCAGTGAGTCTCACTCTCCGCCCTAGTTTTCTCAAGGGCACATTCAGGGAGCCAATCACGTCGTGAGTAGCGCCACAGCGGAACCAATCAGGTGTGCAGGCACGCGTGATTGGTTAGCTGTGCAGCTAATCACGGCGTGATTGGCTCCCTGAATGTACCATTGAGAAAACTAGGGCGGAGAGTGAGACTCATTGAACGTGTGGGGCGGGCTGCAGTGCACGAGTGAGTCAGTGTATGCTCACCGCTGAAGTGTCCCGACTTCTCCCTGCCTAACACGGAAGTCTGTGAGTCCTCCTGTCCTCCTCCGAGTCCCTTCCCCCTGCCTATGCAAATATCGTGACCTCGGCAATATGAATATCGCCTACGGCCGCAGAACGATAGTCGATATCATATCGACTATCGTTCAGCCCTAGTCCAGAGTCAAGGAAGACCACTTCTGGCCAGACTTCTCTGGGTGTATCCGTACCAGTTCTGTGCTGATGCCACTGTTGGACATCTTCTGATGTGAAAGTAAGTATGATGTGTCTCATCTGCTGAATTAAGTTTCCTTGGCCAACCACTGCATTTACGGTCCTTATTGTTGCCCGATCAATGGTGTCCTCAATGCTGAAAAATAAAGGCAGATACTTATCCGTCAGACCATTTGAGGGATGTATGATTTGCGCCAAACTTATTCTGCAGCAGGACAAAGACCCCAAACATACAGCCAATGTCATTAAGAACTATCTTTATAAAAAAAAGTGTAAAGAACAAAGAGTCCAGAAGTGATGATTTGGCCCCCACACCTGTCCTGATCTCAACATCAAGTTTGTCTGGGGTAACATGTAGAGAAAGAATGAAGGATCTGAGGTAGCCTACATCCACAGAAGATCTGTGGTTAGTTCTCCAAGATGTTTAAAATAATCTACCTGTCAAGTTCCTTCAAAAACTGTGTGCAAGTATACCTAGAAGAATTGATGCTGGTTTGAAGCCAAAAGGGTAGTCACACCAAATATGGATTTGATTTAAATGTTTCTTCTGTTCGCTCACTTTGTATTTTGTAAATTGTTAAAAATTAACAATTCAAATATTTTTTTAAATCATTCTTACTTTAAAGCATTTCTTGACACCTAAAACTTTTGCACTGTACTGTACCTTCTTGCGTGTTCATTTATGCTCAAACTACCATTTATTCTAACCTGTACCAATACAATATACTTACCACTAAACTAGGTGGAAAGCTTTTTGGTTACGCCCCTGAGCCAGTCCCAGAGGGTATACCATCACTTCCTGCTATAGGACTTCAGTTTGTAACAAGTAGTGTCAGAAGAACACATAACTCAAACCAACAGAGGGGCGGGTGCTGTGTCCATCAGAGAACTTCAGAGGGAAGGATTTCACGGTAAGACAAAAATCCAGTTTTCTGCTTCATTCACTGACAGACACAGCTCCAGGTCTTCTAGACCAGTGTTTCTCAACTCCGGTCCTCGAGGCACACTAACAGGCCAGATTTTTAGTATTACCTTGGGGAGATGCAGACTAGAATACTGCAATCACTGAGCAGCAAATGATATCACCTGTGATGTATTTCAGTTTTCTTGCAAACCTGGCCTGTTAGTGTGCCCCGAGGACCGGAGTTGAGAAACACTGTTCTAGACCAGTGTTTCTCAACTCTGGTCCTCAGGGCACACTAACAGGCCAGATTTTAAGTATTACCTTGGGGAGATGCAGACTGGAATACTGCAATCACTAAGCAGCAAATGATATCACCTGTGATGTATTTCAGTTTTCTTGCAAACCTGGCCTGTTAGTGTGCCCCGAGGACCGGAGTTGAGAAACACTGTTCTAGACCAGTGTTTCTCAACTCTGGTCCTCAGGGCACACTAACAGGCCAGATTTTAAGTATTACCTTGGGGAGATGCAGACTGGAATACTGCAATCACTAAGCAGCAAATGATATCACCTGTGATGTATTTCAGTTTTCTTGCAAACCTGGCCTGTTAGTGTGCCCTGAGGACCGGAGATGAGAAACACTGTTCTAGACCATTGGGGTGTCCCAAAGCAGTGTCAACATGACGGGTGGGGAAAACACAGCAATACCTAGAATTCCAACAAGGCTAAACATAGCCAACCAGGTAAAAACAGGAGCTCAACCAGGAACAACTGGAGCTCACCACCAGGAAATAATTACACCCTCAAGAAGCAAGTGCCTCTGCAACTGCAGCCTGCAAAACTTAGTGGACACACGCAGCATCCGAAGATGCAAGTACATCCACCATTTAAAATTTTGTGAACGTGTGTACAGACAACCACGTAGCCGCCTTGCACACCTGAACCACTGACGCCTGATGACGGAAGGCCCAGGAGGCACTGAGCTCCCTTGTAAAATGCACTGTAACAGGGAAAGGAGGAACCTGCCACTAAATGGAATAGGCCTGAACCACCGTCTGCCTGATCCACCTGGAAATGGTCGCAGCAGACGCAGCCTGCCCCTTACGAGGTCCATCTGTAAGAACCGACAAAGAATCAGATTTCTGAATCGTCTCTGACCACATTCAAGGAGTGTAAAGCAATTTCCTTAGGATGTTTCGGTTGAGGATAAAAAGACAGAAACACAATATCTTTATTCAAATGAAACCCCAAGACAACCTTAGGAAGGAACGCCTGACAGGGCCGCAACACCACTTCGTCCTTATAAATCACCAGCTAAGGCGACCGACAGGACAACGCAGCCAACTCCGATACCCTACGTGCGGAAGTAATACTGCCTTTAAAAGCAACCTTCCGCGACAGAGTGAGCAGAGGAAGTTCTTGAATATTTTCAAAGGGAGGCTTTTGATGCACCGACAGTACCAAATTGAGATCCACGGATGCACCAGGGATCGCACCGGAGGAGCCAGTTGGTGAACTCTCTGCACAAAAGTGTGAACCAAGGACTTCGCCGCCAAATGCCTTTGAAAAAATATAGCCAAAGCGGAAATCTGGCCCTTGATGGTGGCTCTTGGTGCCCAGAGCCAAACGTTGATCTCGACCCAGTTGTAGAAACTCCAACAGGTGACACAGAAAAGGAATGGGGAGAAATCTCTATGATAAACCTTCCTAGAAGTAGTTTTCACAGCTTTTAACAGCAAAGGAATCACCAACTCAGACAGTACCCTGTCCAACACCTGGCTTTCAATATTCACGCCGTTAAAGCCGACGACTGTAAAGCAGGATGGAAGATTGGTTCCTGAGACAGAAGATCTTCCCTGAGAGGAAGTTTCCAAGGGACTTCTGCTACCAGCATAACCAGGCCTGCGTACCAAGACCAGCGAGGCCAGTCTGGTGCCACCAGAATGACTAGAATCCCTTCTACCTCGATTCTGCGTATCAGTCTCGACAGAAGTTGTATTGGAGGAGAGGCGTAAATCAGACGATACTGACCCCAAGAAGCCACCAGGGCATCTGCGGCATTGGCCAGAGGATCCCGAGACCTTGACACAAATCTCTGCACCTTCCTGTTGAGACGAGATGCCAACAGATCCACATCGGGGGACCCCCACTGAAGGCACAGCTGATGAAAGACTTCTAGGTGAAGAGACCATTTTCCCGGATCCAATGTCTGCCGACTAAGATAGTCCACTTGCCAATTCTCTACCCCAGGAATGTGCAGAACAGAGAGGGCCAGAACATACAGTTCTGCCCACCTCAAGATACCGGTCACTTCCCGGGCACTCCTTGTGCCTCCTTGGTGATTGACATATGCCACAGCTGTAGCATTGTCAGATTGTATCCTGAGTGCTCTTCGGAATCTGAGGGAAAGATCAGGAGCAAACAAGAGGGCTGGACTCAAAGACATCACGGTGAAGGATTTATGCCAGGGGCTGTGAAATTTTGTTGGTAACCTATCCCGTGGTGGCCCTTGTGAGAAGGACTTCCTATCGGCCATATCTGAAAGGCTGCAGAGGGCCAGTGCCGAGTGCAGCCAGTCTGTGAGGAGATCCCAGCTTGCATCACTAGCAGCTAATGGGAGGTAAGACCCGTCTGTAGCAAGGTTTGTGGTGCTAACAAACTGGGGCCAGGGAGTGTGCCGGAGGCTGAGGTGTGCAGGTCTGCAGTTGAAACCTCCTTACCTATGGTGGGGACAGTTATTGCCTCATCCCCGGCTAGTAATGCGGCTGAGGTCGTTGCAGCCAGGGTGGTGCAGGTTCCCATGGAGGTCCTTGTGGTAGTAGGTTCTGTGGTGACCCGATTTAAGTGTGCCTAAAGCCCCATAAGTTGAAGTGGCCAGTGGTCCCCCCCTGCTATGCTCACTACCTCCCCACCTGTAATAAATAATCGTGGTGGAGTTTCCTTACCATCTCCAAGTCAGTTTATGGCAGAGGGTCTGCAAGCGATGGATGTCGCTGAAACAGGCAGGCAGGAGAAACCGGATAGCTTGCTGGCCCCTGCCTCCTTGTTTCTGGAGTGCTGGGCTCGGTTTCTGATGCTCAATGTAGTGAGAAAGGCCCTGAAATGGCGGCAGTGGCTGGAGACAGCGTCCCATGTGTCAGTCACTTCTAGGTTCCACACTTCCTGTCCAGACCGGAAGTGATCTCAGGAACGATCATAGAGTTGCCTGGAGAATGGGAAGGGATGTCAGGAACGACCAGAGAGATGCTGTTAGGAACGCTTCCTGAGCACACTGATGTGTGTCATGATGTGCTGTCTGCAACCTAAAGGGTTAATCCAGAGCAGACTAATTGCAATAATTGGCAAACAGGCTGCCTTATTTAAACAGCTCAACAGCACTGCACATTGCTGTGTTGTCTTCAGCTTCCTGTGTTCTGAACCTGCTTCCTGTTCATTTCCTGTCTGATACCTGTTGACCTTTGGCTCATCCCTGACTTCGCTTGTTTGCTGCCTGTCCTGATCCCGGCTCGTTTTGACTACTCTTCTGGATTCTCCTTGTCGGCTCATCCACCTTCGGACCTTGACCGGTTACCCCCTGGTGGGGCGACCCTGGGGACTGCGACCTGGTATCCACCTGCAGCCAAATCCATCCTCACCTTCAGAGGCCCTGGTGAAGACCGGTGGATGCTTAGACCCCGCACCTCAGGTTAGCCTGTGCTACTCACCTAGCTTTCCCTGTGTCATTGCAGCTCTCGGAAGGTCCCATCCCAGTTACGGCGATCATTGATTCAGGAGCCTGCAGCTGCTTTATTGATCGCACCTTCGCTGCTCAACATGGCATACCTCTCCAGCTGAAGACCCAAGGCCTCACCATCTTTCTGGCTGACGGATCCCACATTAAATCCGGACCTGTGACCCAGGAAACCCCTCCTCTTCCCATGGTCTCCTCGTCTGGCCACAAGGAGATGATAAGTCTGGACATTATTGCATCTCCCTTATTTCCCGTTATCCTGGGGTTGCCGTAGTTGCAGGCCCACAACCCGCAGATCGATTGGACCACAGGAGCCATCCAATTCCCGTCATCATATTGCAGAAACTCCTGCCTACCGGTGCCACTCCAGATATGTCTGAACCCATGCAACTCGGGATCATGCGACCAGCCCTGTCTCCAGAAGAGAGGTGTCGTCGGCAAATGGGTAACCTCTGTCTCTATTGTGGAGAAGCCGGCCATTATGTGCGTTCCTGCCCTGCAAAACTCTGCAAGTTTCGTTCTGTTCCTCCACCCAGTTGTGTGGCATCTGTTACCAATACCTCTCACCTACCGACCTGGATCCAAAAATGTCAAACCAGACGCCCTGTCTCTGATGTTTGACAACCCTAAAGAGGTCCCAGTACCTGACACCATTCTGTCTGAAAAGAACTTTCTGCTTCTTCTCACAGGTCTGAGGTCCCGTCTCGAACAAGCCTCGGCTAAAATTTCTGACCCACCGGGAACTCTCCTGTCACGCAGGGATGGCTTGTTATGGGCCGGGGACAAGATTTTTGTTCCAGAGGACGTCCGAGTGGCAGTTCTGGGTGCCTGTCATGATCATCTTCTAGCCGGTCATTTTGGCATCCAAAGAACTCTTGACCTTCTGCAGCGCACCTTTTGGTGGCCCGAGATGGAAAAGAACTGCAGACACTATGTCCTTTCCTGCCCCACTTGCTACCGGAGTAAGACCGCAAGAAGCAAGGCTTGGGGGCTTCTCAGACCACTCCCAGTTCCTGACCGGCCCTGGCAGACAATCGCCATGGACTTCATCGTGGAACTGCCTCTTTCAGCAGGGTGCTCTGCCATCTTTGTGGTCGTAGACCGGCTTTCCAAGATGGCCCACTTTTTACCCCTCAAGGGTACTCCCACCGCGAAAGAGACCGCAGACATCTTTCTCAAGGAGGTAGTAAGACTACATGGTGTACCTACCAGTATCATCTCTGACAGAGGGGTGCAATTCACGTCCCGTTTCTGGAAGGCATTATGTGGGCTCCTGAAGATCGACCTGGCTATGTCCTCATCCTACCATCCACAAACCAACGGTCAAACCGAGAGGACTAACCAGACCCTGGAGCAATACCTCCGTTGCTTCACTACCTTTGTCCAGGATGACTGGGTAACCTTATTGCCATTTGGGGAATTCGCATATAATAATTCCAAACATTCCGTCACCGGGCAATCCCCCTTCTTCGCCAATTACGGGTTCCATCCCTCCTTTCTGCCTGACATCTCCTCTGAATCTGGAGTTCCCGCAGTCCAGGACATTTTCAACTTTGTCACCAGCAATAACAAACTTCTGCGGGAAACGTTGACCAAGGCTCAGGCAGCGTCCAAGAAAACCTTTGACGAGAAAAAGAGGGGAGAGTTAATCCTCCAGCCCGGTGATCGGGTTTTGCTGTCCACAGCTAACCTCCGCTTGGCCTGCCCGTCCAAGAAGTTGGCTCCCAAATTTATCGGTCCATTTTCAGTTAAAAGGAGACTCAATGCCGTTGCTTACGAACTATCCTTACCTGATACCCTGCGGATCCATCCTGTATTCCATGTCACCCTCTTAAAGCCCGTGGTTCCTGATGCCTTCCCTGGCAGAAATTCTGGACCTCCCGAACCTGTCATTATTGATGGAGACGTGGAGTATGAAGTGGAGGCCATACTTGACTGTCGGAAGAGAGGTAACCAGCTCCAGTACCTGATCAAGTGGAAAGGCTATGGGCCGGAAGAAAATTCCTGGGAACCGGAGCGGAACATCCATGCTGCAGATTTAATCCAAGCGTTTTTTCTTACCCATCCTCAGAAAAGCAGTTTGTTGGGCACCCGGAGGTTGCCCTTAAGGGGGGGGCAATGTTAGGAACGCTTCCTGAGCACACTGATGTGTGTCATGATGTGCTGTCTGCAACCTAAAGGGTTAATCCAGAGCAGACTAATTGCAATAATTGGCAAACAGGCTGCCTTATTTAAACAGCTCAACAGCACTGCACATTGCTGTGTTGTCTTCAGCTTCCTGTGTTCTGAACCTGCTTCCTGTTGATTTCCTGTCTGATACCTGTTGACCTTTGGCTCGTCCCTGACTTCGCTTGTTTGCTGCCTGTCCTGATCACGGCTCGTTTTGACTACTCTTCTGGATTCTCCTTGTCGGCTCATCCACCTTCGGACCTTGACCGGTTACCCCTTGGTGGGGTGACCCTGGGGACTGCGACCTGGTATCCACCTGCAGCCAAATCCATCCTCACCTTCAGAGGCCCTGGTGAAGACCGGTGGATGCTTAGACCCCGCACCTCAGGTTAGCCTGTGCTACTCACCTCGGGTTTCCAACCAAGCTCCGCCCACCGGCAACGGTAAGCCTTCTCTGCATGACAGGCTTCCACCTGCCTCATAACAGATGCCTGGAGGAACGGAATGTGCTGGAGAAAATCCGGACTGGATTGTAAAGAATGTAGAAAGTCTAAACAGTGCTGTAAATGTTATGGGAAACCTGAACAGAGCAGCATGGACCGGGGCAGTGATGTGTTATCAGAAAATGTGTTCCTTCAGCCTGGCCAAGTCACTGATCAGGGGGACTGTGTTATGGGGTTTCTCCAGACTGACTGTCCAGTTCTTGACTGCATTAGGCAACTGGAGGAGCCGCAGGTGTCAGCGTCAGTGGGTGAAGGTTCTCCTGCTGTGTGCAAAGGATGCCGCCACCACTAGTTGGCCTGCTGACTGGGAGACCTTAGCTGAAAATGTGGGGTCCCTGGTTGATGGGGCAGCTGACCAAGGTGAAGGGCGGAGCATGCTTGCGGTTGTGGGTGGGGTTGTTAAAGAAGATTTGAATATTGTGGCAATAGGGGGGAGGTATGGGTGATGGTACTTGGGGGGCAATAGTGGCAGATTCCAGGGCCCTGGGAGGGGCAGCTGAGGGCCCAATTATGGGGGTGGTGCCTGTGGTTGAGTCTGTGAAGGAGGGTGGGCCAGAAGTAGCCGGGGGTCTTATCCCGTGGTGGTCCCCATGTAGCTGGAGGGCCTTTCAAACTTCTGGGCCCTTCTCAGGAGGGTAGGCTTCTCTCTGCTCTGCAGGAGGGACGCACCTTTGCAAATATCGTTGGTGTGCCCGCCAGGATTGGCCATTTATATGGCCAATTTGGCTCCCGGGATCTTCAGGAGCCCCTTAGCAGGGCGGGTGCGGGGGTCTGCTCTAAGGGGGTAGGGGGGCCGGAGAGGAAACGCAGTTACGTGGTGCAGGTGAAGTTCGATGGCTCAGGTTCAAGACCAAGCAGGGGGCACGTGATTGATTTGGTTCTGGGTTTGGGGTTTAGGGTGGCAGACTTTTTTGCTGTCATCCACCCCCACAACTCGGTCAAATATGATATCAGTTTTGTGTCCCCTGTAGCCATGGAGCTTTTCCTAACCAAAAATGAGCTGGTCAAGAGTCATGAGTCCCTGAAGAACATCCATCTGACCGCCTTCTCCAGGCAGGAGGAGGTTAAGAAAGTCACCATCTTTGTTAGGAACGAGTCTCTGCCCCCTGAGGACATCATAGTTACATAGTAGTTGAGGTTGAATAAAGACAACAGTCCATCCAGTTCAACCTGTGTGGGTGTGTGTGACCATAATCATCTCTCATACCCCTTAATGTTCTGATCCTTGAGATGTATGTTCAACAGTCTTTTGAAAGTAGCCATACTTCCCGCAGAAACTACCTCTTGTGGTAGAGAATTCCACAATCTTGTAGCCCTAACAGTAAAGAACCCCCTGCATTGCCTGAGGTTAAAACGCCTCTCCTCTAATCGCATTGTATGTCCTTGCGTCCTCATGCAATCCTTGCGACTGAATAGCTTTTTTTCTATGCTGAGATCACCATTGAGGTATTTGTAAATTGCTATCATGTCCCCTCTCAGGGGTCTCTTCTCCAGGGAGAATAAATTAAGTAATTGTAGACGCTCTTCATAATTAAGGTCCTCCAATCCCCTAATTAGTTTAGTTGCCCTTCTCTGGACTCTTTCCAGCTCCAACACATCCCTCCTGAGGACTGGCGACCAGAACTGGACAGAATACTCCAGATGCGGTCAGACCAGAGTTTTATAAAGTGGTAGAATTATAGTTTTATCTCTGGAAAACATCCCCTTCTTTATGCATGTTAATATTCTGCCGGCTTTGGCAGCTGCCGCTTGACATTGCATGCTATTGCCTAGTCTATCCTCTACTAAGACTCCCAGATCTTTCTCCATTTTTGACTCCCCCGAAGGTTCCCCCCCTAAAGTGTATTGTGCTTTTATGTTTTTAGTCCCCACGTGCAAAACCTTACACTTCTCCACATTAAACCTCATTTGCCATGCCGTTGTCCACTGTTATTTTGTTCAGGTCATTCTGTAAGATATCTGCCTCATGCTGTGTAGTTATTGTCCTGCCCAATTTTGTGTCATCTGCAAAAACTGATATAGAACAAATGATCCCATCCTCAATGCGGTTTATGAATAAATTGAACAAGGTTGGTTCCAGGACTGAGCCTTGGGGGACCCCACTTACCACCCCAGACCAGTCTGAGTATGCGCTATTTATTACCACCCTTTGGACACGCCCTTTAGCCAGTTCCGTATCCAAGAGCAAACCTTGTGGTCGATGCATGCAGACCTTAATTTAATAAATTAAGCGCTTGTGGGGAACTGTATCAAACGCCTTAGCGAAATCCAGGTACACCACATCCACTGGTCTCCCCCCATCTAGCTCACCTCCTCATAGAATGTTAACAGATTGGTTTGACAAGAACGACCATTCGTAAACCTGTGCGGATTACTGCTGATGATGTTGTTGTCTTTAGCAAACTCTACAATATAGTCCCTTATCATCCCCTCCAGAAGTTAACATACTATCGATGTCAGGCTGACCGGCCTATAATTTCCCGGGACATGCCTCTGCCCTTTATTGAATATCGGTATCACGTTAGCTTTCCTCCAATTCCCTGGTACATTTCCTGTCATAATACTGTCAGCAAAGATCAGGAACAGTGGTCTAGATATAGTTTTACTAAGTACTTTGAGTACTCTCGGATGTACGCCATCTGGGCTTGGCGATTTGTGTTAATTTTATCCCGCTTCTCCCTGATTTCACCCTCTGTTAGCCATAGCGGCAAGTCCTGTGAATTACTGCTAACCATACAGTTATGGTCAGTGTACCTCTCATTTTCCTGTGTAAAGACTGAGGAGAAAAAAGCATTAAGCATGGTTGCCTTTTCAGTGTCCTCTGTAACCTTCCTCCCCTCTTCGTTAATTATGTGTGCAACATGCTCTGTAATAGTTTTTTTGCTGTTGATATATTTAAAGAATTTCTTTGGGTTCTTTTTACTATCCATCGCTATTTGTCTCTCAAAGTTGATTTTAGCCATTTTGATTTCGTATTTACTTTGCCTCCTTATACTGCTGGAAAGCCGATACTGTGCCCTCTTATTTAAAATTTTTTGAAGGCCATTTTTTTCCCCTAATACGTTTTTTAACATTAATGTTTAGCCGGCCAGGTTTGACTTTGTCTCTTCTAAATTTATTTCCCATAGGAATGTACTGTAAGATACTTTTGTTTAATATGTTCCTAAAGCATTCCCATTTTTCCTCCGTGGTCAGTGTTCCTAGGGTTTGGTCCCAGTTAACCCTTTCCATCATTGAGCACAATTTGGGAAAGTTTGCCCTCCTGAAGTTTAGGGTTCTTATGTTCCCCTCTTGCCTTGTTATATTGTTATTTACGCTAAATGCGATCATCCTGTGATCGCTAGAGCCCAGGTTGTCTTGGGCTCCTACCGCTGAGATTAGGTCTGGGTCATTAGTGATTAATAGATCCAGCACTGCATTTTCTCTAGTCGGAGAAACCACCAACTGCGACATGTAGTTATCCTTTAAGGTTTCCATGAAGAGATGGGCCTTCTGTGAGTGTGTAGTCCCCTCTTCCCAGTCAATGTCGGGATAATTGAAGTCCCCAAATATGATGACTGATCCCAGCTTTGCCACTCTACCCAACAGTGATATAAATTCCAGCTCTACCTCCTGCCTTTGGTTGAGTGGCCTATAGCAAACCCCCACAATTACTTTTCCCTTTACTTCTTCCCCATGGAGTTCTACCCACACGGATTCTAACTCCATACTCATCCCTTCCATAATATAACTCCTCTCTATCACCCTTACATTATTCTTGACATAGAGACATACCCCTCCCCCTCTTTTTCCTACCCTGTCCTTCCGGTACACAGAATACCCTTGGATATTGGCCAGCCAGTCATGTGAAGGGTCAAACCAAGTTTCGGTTATTCCCACAAGGTCTATGTCCTCCTCATGTACTAACATTTCCAACTCATCCATTTTATTAGCTAGGCTCCTGGCATTTGCATATACCCCTCTTAGTTTTGTGGAATGGTGCTTATTTTTATTCCTGTTTGGTCTGAGGTTTGCCCGCACAGACCCCCCAATTGATGTTATAGATCTACTGTCGCTGCTGACCCTAATATTGCCTTCTATCATTTGCTCCCTCCTGACTGACTCTACTTCTGAGCCCTCCCCCCGTCTCCTAGTTTAAAAGCCCCTCCAACTTGCTGTCCATCTTTCTCCCCAATAGAGCTGTACCATCACCATTAACCACTTAAGCCCCGGAAGATTTTACCCCCTTCCTGACCGGGGCCTATTTTGCGATTCGGCACTGCGTGACTTTAATGGAAAATTGCGCAGTCGTGCGATGCTGTACCTAAACGAATTTGACATCCTTTTTTTCCCACAAAGAGAGCTTTCTTTTGGTGGTATTTGATCACCTGTGCGATTTTTTGATCATGCGCTATAAACAAAAATAGAGAGTCAATTTTGCAAAAATAACAATATTTTTCAAATATTTTTCAAAAAAAATGTAAACAAATTTTTTTAACCACTTAAGCCCCGGAGGATTTGGCTGCTAAACGACCAGAGGGTATTTTGCGATTCGGCACTGCGTGACTTTAACGGACAATTGCGCGGTCGTGCGACACTGTACCTAAACGAATTTGGCGTCCTTTTTTTCCCACAAACAGAGCTTTCTTTTGGCGGTATTTGATCACCTGTGCGATTTTTTGATCACGCGCTATAAACAAAAAAAGAGCGTAAATTTTGCAAAAATAGCAATATTTTTCCCTTTTTTTTATATGAAATTCCCCCCAAAAAAAATGTAAAAATCAAAATTTTTTAATATTTTCGGCCAATTTGTTTTATGCTACCTATGTTTGGTAAAAAAAAATCGCAAAAAGCGTATTTTGATTGGTTTGCGCAAAAGTTATTGCGTTTACTAACAAAGGGAAAGATTTTTGTCATTTTTGTTGTTTTTTTTTTAAACGCGTAATGGCGGCGATCTGCGGTTTTTTTTGCGGTACTGCGACATTGCGGCGGACAGATCGGACCCTTGACTGACATTTTTGACACTTTTGGGGTTACCAGTGACATTTCTACAGTAATCAGTGCTATATATATGCACTGTTACTGTAAAAATACACTGGTAGTGAAGGGGTTAACTTTATTTGAGAGGGAGGGGCTGTGTGTGTCCCTAGGGGCGTGATTCTAACTGTGATTGGCTGTGGCTTCAACTGTATGCAGAGTGATCAATGGATCTACATAGTAGATCCATGTGATCATCTCTCATACAGAGAGGAGAATGACAGGCAGCTTGTTTACACAAGTTTTCGGTCAATTTTTTTATGCTACATACAGTATGTTTGGTAAAAAAAATTGCAAAAAGCGTATTTTGATTGGTTTGTGCAAAAGTTATCGCGCTTACTAACAAAGGGAAAGATTTTTGTCTTTTTTGTTGTTTTTTTTTTTTTTTTAACAAGTAATGGCGGTGATCTGCGATTTTTTTTGCGGTACTGCGACATTGCGGCGGACAGATCGGACCCCTGACTGACATTTTTTACACTTTTGGGGTTACCAGTGACATTACTGCAGTAATCAGTACTATACATATGCACTCTTACTGTAAAAATTACACTGGCAGTGAAGGAGTTAACTGTATTGGAGAGGGAGGGGTTAAGTGTGTCCTAGGGGCGTGTTTCTAACTGTGATTGGCTGTGGCTACTAGTGTAAGAACAGAGATCAACGGTCCTACATAGTAGAACATTGTGATCTTCATTCTTACACAGGGAAGAATGACAGGCGGCTTTGTTTACATCAGCCGCCTGCCTTTCTTCCGGTGTAACGGACGATCGCGAGTGCCCGGCAGACATCGGGTCCGCAGGGCACACGCGCGGGGGGGGGTCTGTGACCGCGCAGGAGCGTGTCTCCGGCAGCGCGCGCTCGCTCCCTAGAGCCTCACAGGCTAGCGACGTAGTACTACGTCGCTTTGCCTGTGAGGGGCTGACAGCCGCAGTAAATAGTCGTGCGGCGGTCGGCAAGCGGTTAAGGTTCAGCCCATCCTTACTAAAAAGCCGGTAGCCGACTGAGAAGTCAGCCCAGTTCTCCAGGAACCCAAACCCCTCCTTCCTACACCAGTTCCTCAGCCATTTGTTAAGTTCCCTAATCTCCTTCTGCCTCTCTTTTGTGGCTCGAGGTACCGGCAGTATTTCAGAGAAAACCACCTTGGAGGTCCTATTACTCAATCTTTTCCCTAAGTCCCTGAAATTGTTCTTTAGGATCCTCCACCTTCCTCTTACTTGGTCATTAGTGCCCACATGCACCATGACCGCTGGGTCATCCCCAGCCCCGCCCAATAATCTGTCTACCCGATCCGCGATGTGCCGAACTCGAGCGCCCGGTAAACAACATACTGTCCGGCTACCACGATCATTTCGACAGATTGCCCTCTCTGTCCTCTTGATAATTGAGTCCCCCACTACCACAACCTGTCTAACCTTTCCTGAGTCTCAGCCCCCCTTCTTCCTGGAGCATCCACTCCCCTGGCAGCTGGGGGAGGGTGCTTGCTCCAGCACTGCCACCCCTGAGCTGATATCCCCATCAACTTGCAACTTGACAAATTTGTTGGGGTGCATCAACTCAGGACTGGCCTCCCTGGCACTCTTCCCTCTACCCTTCCTAACGGTCACCCAACTGCCTACCTCTAATGCTTGCGTCTCCTATACTCCTCCCTCCTCTATGCTGGCCCCTGCCAGCAATTGATGGGTAATGTCCAAGTTTCTTTCCAGGTTGTTGATGCTACGCAGTGTTGCCACTATGTTTTCTAGATCCAGGATCTGGGCTTCCAGAGAAACAAGTCGCTCACATCTTGCACAGCAGTATTCGCCCTTGATTGGTTCATCAAGGAATGCATACATGCAGCAAGAAGTACACTGAGTGGCATCCCCAATCCTGTCAGACATTATTACCCTCTATCCTATGGGGATAATTACTAACAACCTGCTATTCCTTACCTACACTACCTCTATCTCCCCTGGTACTACCTGGCTGGGGAGGTATGGTCCGCTCTTGGCCCCGCTCCAGGAGAACTTGGAGAGAGGATTTGGACATGGGCCTGTAGGCCCATGTTAGTGCGGATTGTGCCGTACGGAGGTGCGTGCGTTGTGGCGGCCCGGGTCACCTGGCAGAAGAATGCGCACTGATCAGATGTAACCTCTGTGGGGAAATGTGGCACCCCTTTAGTAGATGCCCCAGGGCTTTTAGGGGTTACACCTCAAGGGCCAGTGAAGCTCAGGCGGGAGGGGGGTAGGTGAAGACAGGTCAGGGGGTAGGGCGGAGGGGGATAGGGCAGAAGAGGGTAGGTCTGGGGAAAGTAGGTCTGGGTCAGGTGAGTCTAGGTCGGTGGTGGTGGGGGTAAATGTTGTCCCTGGTGCGATTTCTCCAGGGGAAGGTCCCGCAGTAAGGTGGAAAACGGCCTCCCAGGTAAAGCGGGCAGAGAGGAGGAGGGGGCGGGCGGCTGCCTCTGGAGGGGATGATGTGGCAGGGGGTTGTGTGTAAATGTTGTCCCTGGTGCAATTTCTCCGGGGGAAGGTCCCGCAGTAAGGTGGAAAACGGCCTCCCAGGTAAAGCGGGCAGAGAGGAGAAGGAGGGGGCGGGCGGCTGCCTCTGGAGGGGATGATGTGGCAGGGGGGTTGTGTGGGCTGTGAGAGGGAGGAACTTGTGAATCCGGCACCCAGACACTCTGGGACGAAAGTTCCTGTGTCATCTAGGGTCGAGTCAGTTGGTGGTAAGGTGTCGGAGGATGCTGGGGGCTCGACAGCCTCTCGCTCCCCCTCTGGCCTGGTGGCTTCTCCTTCTCCCTCTGTCCCTGTCCCTCTCGTTGTTCGGCCCTCCGTTCCATCTTCCTTCCTTCCGCCCCTGCTGCCAGTCAGGCAGCGTGGATCGGGAAAGGGGGGGGGGTGGGATAACAGCCTCCGGATAGGGGGGACGATGTGTTGTTGTGGGGGGGGGGGGGGTCCTGATGGCTCCAATCTTGGGGCGCATAAGCGCCTGAGGGGGAGTTTGCCTGGGGTGGTCAGTGGTCCCTCCAGTGAGGAAAGTGCTGAGTTCTTTCTAGTGGACCTTCAAAGGCCTGTTGGCCCCTCATCTGGCGGAGATTTTCAATCAGTGTTTGGCAGAGGGCCTTTTATCTCCCTCGATGAGACGGTCAGCACTGATCCTTTTATCAAATGGGAAGGACCCGTCTGTAGTTGAGAATTGGCACCCTATCGCCCTCCTTAACACAGATAGGAAGCTGGTGGCAAAGTTCCTTTTCTTGCGTCTATCAGCAGTAGCTGGTGGGGTACTGTCTGCATCGCAGCACTGTGCAATTCCAGGCCGCAGCACCTTTAGTGCAGTCCTTGGTGTCCGGGAGGCTGTGGAGAGGTGTAGGGCTGATGGGTGTAGATGGTACAGTGCCTTGCAAAAGTATTCGGCCCCCTTGAACTTTGCGACCTTTTGCCACATTTCAGGCTTCAAACAAAGATATAAAACTAACATTTTTTGTGAAGAATCAACAAGTGGGACACAGTCATGAAGTGGAACAAAATGTATTGGATATTTCAAACTTTTTTAACAAATAAAAAACTGAAAAATTAGGCGTGCAAAATTATTCAGCCCCCTTAAGGTGTAGCGCCACCTTTTGCTGTTATTACAGCTGTAAGTCGCTTGGGGTATGTGTCTATCAGTTTTGCACATCGAGAGACTGAAATTTTTGCCCATTCCTCCTTGCAAAACCGCTCAAGCTCAGTGAGGTTGGATGGAGAGTGTTTGTGCACAGCAGTTTTCAGTTCTTTCCACAGATTCTCGATTGGATTCAGGTCTGGACTTTGACTTGGCCATTCTAACACCTGGATATGTTTATTTGTGAACCATTCCATTGTAGATTTTACTTTATGTTTTGGATCATGGTCTTGTTGGAAGACAAATCTCCGTCCCAGTCTCAGGTCTTTTGCAGACTCCATCAGGTTTTCTTCCAGAATGGTCCTGTATTTGGCTCCACCCATCTTCCCTGTCCCTGCTGAAGAAAAGCAGGCCTAAGCCATGATGCTGCCACCACCATGTTTGACAGTGGGGATGGTGTGTTCAGGGTGATGAGCTGTGTTGCTTTTATGCCAAACATAACGTTTTGCATTGTTGCCAAAACGTTTGATTTTGGTTTCATCTGACCAGAGCACCTTCTTCCACATGTTTGGTGTGTCTCCCAGGTGGCTTGTGGCAAACTTTAAACGACACTTTTTATGGATATCTTTAAGAAATGGCTTTCTTCTTCCATAAAGGCCAGATTTTTGCCGTATATGACTGATTGTTGTCCTATGGACAGAGTCTCCCACCTCAGCTGTAGATCTCTGCAGTTCATCCATAGTGATCATGGGCCTCTTGGCTGCATCTCTGATCAGTCTTCTCCTTGTATGAGCTGAAAGTTTAGAGGGACAGCCAGGTCTTCGTAGATTTGCAGTGGTCTGATACTCCTTCCATTTCAATATTATTGCTTGCACAGTGCTCCTTGGGATATTTAAAGCTTGGGAAATCTTTTTGTATCCAAATCCGGCTTTAAACTTCTCCACAACAGTATCTCGGACCTGCCTGGTGTGTTCCTTGTTCTTCATGATGCTTTCTGCACTTTAAACCGACCTCTGAGACTATCACAGTGCAGGTGCATTTATACGGAGACTTGATTACACACAGGTGGATTCTATTTATCATCAGTCATTTAGGTCAACATTGGATCATTTAGAGATCCTCACTGAACTTCTGGAGAGAGTTTGCTGTACTGAAAGTAAAGGGGCTGAATAATTTTGCACGCCCAATTTTTCAGTTTTTTTTTTGTTAAAGTTTGAAATATCCAATAAATTTCCTTCCACTTCATGATTGTGTCCCACTTGTTGTTCATTCTTCACAAAAAATTACAGTTTTATATCTTTATGTTTGAAGCCTGAAATGTGGCAAAAGGTTGCAAAGTTCAAGGGGGCCGAATACTTTCGCAAGGTACTCTATTTGTTGGCATTGGATCAGGCCAAGGCTTTTGATCGAGTTAGCCATAAGTACCTCTGGTTTCTTCTGGAAAGGTATGGTCTGCCTTGGCGGGTGATGAATTGGCTTTGTGTGCTTTATAGAGGGGCTGAGGGCTTCCCTTTTGTCAATGGCTGGGTGGGTCCATCCTTTCCTGTGGGTGCTGCTGTCAGACAGGACTGTCCATTAAGCCCCCTTTTGTATGTGTTTGCGGTCGACCCCTTCATTAGAAGGCTAGATTGCGGGCGCCTGAGGGGAGTTTCGGAAGAACCCGGTGATGGACGGGCCTGGCGGTGAGGGTGATCGCCTATGCAGATGACGTCTTGGTTGTAGTCGGGAGGAGGCCCGTTTTGTGGAAACACAGATCGGGGACTACTAAGAGGCATGTGGTTCACTTGTGAACTGGGGCAAGAGTGAAGTTTTCTGGATGGGTAAGGAGGGCGTGCAGATTGCCCTCCCGGACATTTTTCCCGTGCCCCAATTGGAAATCAAAGTGTCAGGCATCATTTTTGGGCAGGGGGATTACCCCAAACGAAATTTGGAGAGCAGACTGTCCGGTGCCTACCAGAAAGTATCAGCCTGGAAAGGCTGGAAGCTGTCGTTTAGGGAAAGAGTTAGTCTGATTAAAACATACTTGTTGTAAAAAAGTGGTTGAGACCGATATTGGACTACAAACACTCGCCCAGCGCCTCTAATAAGGGGATAAAACCACACACTAGAATAAAATGTAATACAACGTATTAGGACACTTAAAAGTTTGTTGATCGCAGCCGCTGTCAATAAAACCACTCTATAAAATTGATGAAATACTGTAAAAAATACTTCAATGAGTATAAACCAGCACTAAATCGCATTCAGCAGCGCTCAATATATCAAATATATATTATAGATCATATAGTCCTCAAATGTAAATGACTGCCTGTGGGTTTCAGTGAAATATTCATGAATTCATCCGACAGTTCATATAATAATTATATTCCCCGGTGTACAGTTGTCCATAGTCAGGTTACAGCCTTCACCACACCAGACGTGACCCCCCTAGTAATGGGCACTCACCGGAAATATCATGAAAAATGCGCCTGTAAGCATTGGTTGCTTGGACCCTTTACTTCCTTGAATCACACCGTCTATCCCGGACAACCTCCAGATACGTACTCCAGTCACGGATTAGGATGTGTCATGGAAATAAAGATGGGGGCGCAATAGTGTAATATTGTTTCAACGTTTATTGTACAACCCTCCAAGTTACAAAACCCCAAATCCAATATGCTTACATGTGAACAGATTTTGTCAAGCAAAATAGTAGTAACCCATTGGTTTATGGCCAGCTCACCACTTTTGATTGAAGGTATCCAAGCCTCCTTTAAGGCGGGATCCGGATGCCAGCCAAGAACTCTAATGGTTACCAGTGAGACAGCATGCCTGTGCCTGACGCGTTTCATCCGTGTAGACTTCAACAGAGGACCAGGCATGCTGTAAAATTGCTCCCATATTTATAATAGGATGACCAGGACTGATTTCCATGTGTAATAAGAAGCCCCTCCCCTTAGGAGGGGTTTCGAGCGCTTCATTTGCCGCCAAATAGCTCTACTTCCGGTATACACGATACCGGAAGTGATGTCAGAGGTAAACAATGCTTAGCCCGACGCTGCTACGTCATATCCGGCGGAACCACTTCCGCTCTGGGCGATTTGAACTACATCCGGAGCGCTCGCCCCGGATGTTGTTGGTGACCGGGCGAATGCGTACAGATGATCGTTGCCCTGGAGATGTCACGCCACTCCTACTGATCACCGATTGGTTTACTATTAGCCCATGATAGCTGCAATGTTTAACCACTTGCCTACAGTGCACTTTCACCCCCTTCCTGCCCAGACTGATTTTCAGCTTTCAGCGCTCTCACACTTTGAATGACAATTACTCAGTCATGCAACACTGTACCCATAAAAAATTTGCGTCCTTTTTTTCACACAAATAGAGCTTTCTTT
Organism: Pelophylax lessonae; assembly: GCF_965119305.1. Taxonomy (NCBI): domain Eukaryota; kingdom Metazoa; phylum Chordata; class Amphibia; order Anura; family Ranidae; genus Pelophylax; species Pelophylax lessonae. The sequence continues at coordinate 181,530,128 of NC_138780.1, read as the reverse complement.
TGATGGTATTTAATCACTACTGGGTTTTTTTATTTTTTGTGCTTTAAATAAAAAAAGACTGAAAATATTGTGAAAAAACGCATTTTTCTTTGTTTCTGTCATAAAATTTAGCAAATGAGTAATTTTTCTTCACAAATTTTGGCCAAAATTTATACTGCTACTTATCTTTGGTAAAAATAACCCAAATAAGTGTATATTATTTGGTCTTTGTGAAAGTTATAGAGTCCACAAGTTATGGTGCTATTCATTGAAAATTGATCACACTTGACCACACCTGATGTACTGAAGGCCTATCTCATTTCTTGAGACACTAAAAAGTCAGGAAAGTACAAATACCCCCCAAATGACCCCTTTTTGGAAAGTAGACATTCCAAGGTATTTAATAAGGGGCATGGTGGGTTTTTTGAAGTTGTCCTTTTTTCCCACAACTCTTTGCAAAATGAAGATTTTTTTTTTTTTACAAATTGACGTATTAACAGGTTATTTCTCTCACACAGCATATGTATACTTGCAACTACACCCCAAAACACATTCTACTACTCCTCCTGAGTATGGCGATACCACATGTGTGAGACTTTTTCACAGCCTGGCCACATACAGAGGCCTAACATCCAAGTAGTACCGTCCGGCATTCTAGGAGCACAAATTACACATATAATTTCCTGACAACCTATGGTACTTTTGAAGGCCCTGGAGCACCAGGACAATGGAAACCCCCATAAAATGACCCCATTTTGGAAAGCAAACAGCCCAACGTATAATTTTTGAGGCATAATGAGTCTTTTGAATATGTCATTTTTTTTCCAGTTTTTGGAAAATGTGGAAAGAAAATGAAAACACATTTTTTTTACACAAAGCTGTCCATTTATGCAATATTTCTAACACATAGCATGTACATAGCAAAAATTGCACCCCAAAATACATTCTGTTATTCCTCCTGAGAATGGCGATACCACATGTGTAACACTTTTTCACAGCCTGGCCACATACATAGGCCTAACATCCAAGTAGCGCTTTACACAAAGTTGTCCATTTATCCACTTTAACCTTCTCACATCCGCGCTACAGCCTATATACGGCTGCAGCGCGGACTTGAATTTTCGGGAGGCCGTTTTTAAACGGCCTCCCATAAACACGCCCGCCGCGCGCTCCCGCGAGCGCGCATCGGGCAGAAGCTGTGTTGGCCGTGTCCCTTGGACACAGCCAATCACAGATCGAGACGAATGGCCAATCACAGCGGCCATTCGTCACGATCGAGGCATCCAATGAGAGATGATCTCATATGTAAACATATGAGATCATCTGTCATTGCCTCGGTAGTAACAGACTCCCCGCGCGCTCCCGCGAGCGCGCACCGGGGATAATCTGTGTTGGCCGTGTCCCTTGGACACAGCCAATCACAGATCGTGACGAATGGCCAATCACAGCGGCCATTCGTCACGATCGAGGCATCCAATGAGAGATGATCTCAAATGTAAACATTTGTAAACATTTGAGATCATCACTCATTGCCAGCTCTCCCTCCTCACACACAGACTGCAGTGTGAGGAGAGGAGAGATCGTAAGTGCAAAAAAAGTGCCCACCATTGCCCACCAGTGATCACCAGTGCCCACCAGTGTGCCCACCAGTGTGCCATCAGTGTGCCCAGTCTCATCAGTGCCCACCAGTGTGCCCACCAGTGTGCCCACCTGTGCCCATCAGTGCCTGCCCAGTGCTCATCAGTGCCGCCCAGTGCTCATCACTGCCGCCCAGTGCTCATCAGTGCCGCCCAGTGCCCACCAGTGTGCCCATCAGTGCCCGCCCAGTGCTCATCAGTGCCGCCCAGTGCTCATCAGTGCCGTCCAGTTCTCATCAGTGCCGCCCAGTGCTCATCAGTGCCGTCCAGTGCTCATCAGTGCCGCCCAGTGCTCATCAGTGCCGCCCAGTGCTCATAAGTGTGCCCAGTGCCCACCAGTGTGCCCATCAGTGCCGCCCAGTGCTCATCAGTGCCGCCCAGTGCTCATCAGTGCCGTCCAGTGCTCATCAGTGCCGCCCAGTGCTCATCAGTGCCGCCCAGTGCTCATAAGTGTGCCCAGTGCCCACCAGTGTGCCCATCAGTGCCGCCCAGTGCTCATCAGTGCCGCCCAGTGCTCATCAGTGCCACCCAGTGCCCATCAGTGCCCGCCCAGTGCTCATCAGTGCCGCCCAGTGCTCATCAGTGTGCCCAGTGCTCAGTGTGCCCACAGCGCTCATCAGTGCTCATAAGTGTGCTCATCAGTGTGCCCACAGAGCCCATCACAGTGCCCATCAGTGAGCCAGTTTAACCGTGCCCATCAGTGTCACCGTGCCCATCAGTGTCACCAACGATGGCAAAAAAAATTTTCTCAGCCGAGGAGGCCTTCAACATAATCAGTGAGGACATGGACAGGGAGCTTTCTGCTTCGGAATCTTCGGAGTCAGAGTCTGACTCCGAAGTAAATTACGAGCCGGTCATTAGCAGCGGGACGCAGACCGACTCCGACGAGGAGGAATACTGCCCGCCTGCCAAACGAAGGCGTTCTGGTGAGGAGGAGGCAGTGCCATCCACCAGCTCCGCGGTGCCATCCACCAGCTTCGCAGTGCCATCCACCAGCTCCGCAGTGCCATCCACCAGCTCCGCAGTGCCATCCACCAGCACCACAGTGCCTCGGCAAGAAAGGCCAAGCTCAAGTGGGGTGTCACCTCGCCCCCAAAGGGTTAGGACCAACGCCAGCCTTCCCAATGCCCTTCTGAACCCCCTGTGGCTTCCTCCCAACTCAGGAGAAGCCATCATCCCCCCTTTCACTGCCCAGCCAGGAGTCCAGGTCAACACTGAGAACTTTGCCCCAATTGACTACTTCCGTTTAATTTTTACGGAGGACCTGCTGACGTCCATTGTGGCCCAGTGCAACCTGTATGCACATCAATTTATCCAGAGTAACCCCACATCTTTTTATTCCCGTCCCTTTGAGTGGAGAGACCTAACGGTGGAGGAGTTCAAGATATTTTTAGGCCTCACCCTCAACATGGGATTCAATAAAAAAAACGAACTGCAAGCATATTGGTCAACCAAACCAATCTACCATATGCCCATCTACTCTGCAGTAATGCCCAGGGCCAGGTATCTGATTATCATGAGGTTCCTCCATTTCAACGACAATACCCAGTGCCCTCCCCGAAATTCCCCAGCATTTGACAAGCTGTTCAAAATTCGGCCACTTCTAAATTATTTTTCAGAAATATTCCCTCAATTATTTACCCCAGACCAAAATATATGTGTGGATGAGTCCCTTGTTAAATTTACTGGCAGGCTGGGCATCAAACAATTCATTCCCAGCAAACGGGCCCGCTATGGGGTGAAGCTTTACAAACTATGTGACCGAGCCACAGGGTACACCTATGCCTTCAGGGTGTACGAAGGGAAGGACACCCAGCTGCATCCCCCTGAATGTCCGGACTACATGGGATCAAGCGGGAAAGTCGTTTGGGACCTTATTTACCCCCTCCTTGAAAAAGGCTACCACCTGTACGTAGACAATTTCTACACCAGTTTGCCCCTGTTCCGAAACCTTCACAGAAAGAAGACTCCTGCATGTGGCACGGTCCGAAAAAACCGGAAAGGCTTTCCTCAAAGGCTAGTAAACACCAAGCTGAGAAGAGGGGAGACGGCGAGTCTGAGAAATGAGGAAGTTCTGGCTGTGAAGTGGAGGGACAGAAGAGACGTGTACATGTTGTCTTCGATCCACAATGACAACTATGTGGAATCCCGACGAAGGAATGGCCCAGTCCGAAAGCCAACATGTGTACATGAGTACAACTTATTCATGGGGGGAGTGGATTTCAACGACCAAATGATGGAACCCTATCTACCCACAAGACGTACCTATCATTGGTACAAAAAAGTAGCAATTTATATTTTTCATTTGGCCATATACAATTCCTACATTTTATACCGCAAATCCACCGAAAGCCCCCAACCCTTCCTTTAGTACCTGGAGGAAATCTTCACAACCCTCATATTTCCAAACGGCCCACCAGAAAACATTAGATCTGACGTAATAAGCAGACTGTCTGAACGCCATTTTCCAAGTAAAATCCCTCCCACACAAAGAGACCAAAAACGGCAGAAAAAATGTAGGGTGTGTACCAAGGCAGGAATTCGAAAAGACACCCGCTATTATTGTCCCCAGTGTCCTTCCCAACCAGGCCTCTGTGTAGACGACTGTTTCCGCCTTTACCATACTTGTCTAAATTATTAGTATGGTAAACGTAGTCCTCCGCTTTCACCCCTTATGCCACTGTATGCTCCTGAAATGACCCTGGACTGTTATACAACGACGCCTTTGCCTGCTGATTTTGTACCTATGTCTGCCTGCTCCGGAACTGACCCTGGCCTGTTTTTTGACCATGCTTCTGCCTGCTGATTCTGTTCATACCTCTGCCTGATCTGGAACTGACCCTGGACTGTTATTTGACCACGCCTTTGCCTGCCGATTTTGTACCTACCTCTGCTTGCTCTGGAACTGACCCTGGACTGTTTGACCACGATTTTTGCCTGCCTCTGGAAGTAGTGGGATTCATACCACAGGGGTCTCGCATATGTGAGGGGACCAGAAATGTTTTTCTGGATGAAGAAAACAATTTTTTTTGTTTTTCTTCTTCTCAGATTAGGGTCTGGATCCCGGAGGCTTCAAAGCGATTTGGGTGGGAGAAGCCTCTACCCCTGTCCCCATTCTATCCCGACAGAGGCCCTACTTCTGCCTGCAGGACTTACTGCCATCATGCCTCTGCCTGCCGCATGCACTGACACTGGACTGGTATCCTTGCCTGGAGAATTGCATGCACTGTTGCTGACCAAGTCCCTGCCTGCTGCCTGGACTCAACTCCTGTGGACAACTGCGCTTCTAAAACTACAGGTAAGCTTTTGTTTACCCTTTGCTCAGCAGAAAGTATTGTGGGGTGTAATTCATGGTAATTCATGGTATGTGCATGCTATGTGTCTTTGCATGTTGGGCCTCTGTATGTGACCTGACTGCGTAAAAGTCTCACACATGTGGTATCGCCATACTCAGGAGGAGTAGCAGAATGTATTTTGGGGTGTCATTTTTGCTATGTACATGCTATGTGTTGGAAATATCTTATAAATGGACAACTTTGTGTAAAAAAAATGCGTTTTCATTTTTTTTCCACATTTTCCGAAAGATTCTGGAAAAAAATGACATGTTCAAAAGACTCATTATGCCTCATAGAATATACGTTGGGGTGTTTGCTTTCCAAAATGGGGTCATTTAGTGGGCTTTTTCATTGTGCTGGTGCTCCAGGGCCTTCAAAAGTGTAATAGGTGGTTGAGAAATGAAAAGTGTATTTTATGCCCCGAGAACGCCTGGAGGTGCTACTTCAATGTTGGACCTCTGTATGTGGCCTGGCTGTAAAAAAGTCTCACACATGTGGTATCGCCATACTCAGGAGGAGTAGCAGAATGTATTTTGGGGGGTCATTTTTGCTATGTACATGCTATGTGTTGGAAATATCTTATAAATGGACAACTTTGTGTAAAAAAAATGCGTTTTCATTTTTTTTCCACATTTTCCGAAAGATTCTGGAAAAAAATGACATGTTCAAAAGACTCATTATGCCTCATAGAATATACGTTGGGGTGTTTGCTTTCCAAAATGGGGTCATTTAGTGGGCTTTTTCATTGTGCTGGTGCTCCAGGGCCTTCAAAAGTGTAATAGGTGGTTGAGAAATGAAAAGTGTATTTTATGCTCCGAGAACGCCTGGAGGTGCTACTTCAATGTTGGACCTCTGTATGTGGCCTGGCTGTAAAAAAGCCTCACACATGTGGTATCGCCATACTCAGGAGGAGTAGCAGAATGTATTTTAGGATGTCATTTTTGCTATGTACATGCTATGTGTTGGAAATATCTTATAAATTGACAACTTTGTGTAAAAAAAGTGCGTTTTCATTTTTTTTCCACATTTTCCGAAAGATTCTGAAAAAAAATGACATGTTCAAAAGACTCATTATGCCTCATAGATTATACGTTGGGGTGTTTGCTTTCCAAAATTGGGTCATTTAGTGGGCTTTTTCATTGTGCTGGTGCTCCAGGGCCTTCAAAAGTGTAATAGGTGGTTGAGAAATGAAAAGTGTATTTTATGCTCCGAGAACGCCTGGAGGTGCTACTTCAATGTTGGACTTCTGTATGTGGCCTGGCTGTAAAAAAGTCTCACACATGTGGTATTGCCATACTCAGGAGGAGTAGCAGAATGTATTTTGGGGTGTCATTTTTGCTATGTACATGCTATGTGTTGGAAATATCTTATAAATTGACAACTTTGTGTAAAAAAAATGTGTTTTAATTTTTTTTCCGCATTTTCCGAAAGATTCCGGAAAAAAATGACATGTTCAAAAGACTCATTATGCCTCATAGATTATACGTTGGGGTGTTTGCTTTCCAAAATGGGGTCATTTAGTGGGCTTTTCCATTGTGCTGGTGCTCCAGGGCCTTCAAAAGTGTAATAGGTGGTTGAGAAATGAAAAGTGTATTTTATGCTCCGAGAACGCCTGGAGGTGCTACTTCAATGTTGGACCTCTGTATGTGGCCAGGCTGTAAAAAAGTCTCACACATGTGGTATCGCCATACTCAGGAGGAGTAGCAGAATGTGTTTTGGGGTGTAGTTGTAAGTATGTATATGCCATGTGAGAGAAATAACCTGTTGAATATGACAATTTTGTAAAAAAAAAAAAAAATAATAATTTTGCAAAGAATTGTGGGAAAAAATGACAACTTCAAAAAACTCACCATGCCTCTTATTAAATACCATGGAATGTCTACTTTCCAAAAAGGGGTCATTTGGGGGTCATTTGTACTTTCCTGGCTTGTTAGGGTCTCAAGAAGTGAGATAGGCTGTCAGTACATTAGGTGTGATCAATTTTCAATGATTAGCACCATAACTTGTAGACTCTCTAACTTTCACGCAGACCAAATAATGTACACTTATTTGGGTTATTTTTACCAAAGATATGTAGAAGTATACATTTTGGCCAAAATTTATGAAGAAAAATTACTAATTTGCAAAATTTTATAACAGAAACTAAAAAAAAAAACGTTTTTTTTTTAAATTTGCGGTCTTTTTTCATTTATAGCGCACAAAATAAAAAGCCCAGCGGTGAATAAATACCATCAAAAGAAAGCTCTATTTCTATGAAAAAAAGGACGAAAAATTTATATGGGTTGAGTGTTGCATGACCGCGCAATTGTCATTCAAATTGTGAGAGTCATTCAAATTGTGAGAGCACTGAAAGCTAAAAATTGGTCTGGATGGGAAGGGGGTTTAAGTGCAAAGTAGGCAAGTGGTTAAGACTGGGCCTATTTTTGACACTTGGTGTTTACAAGCTAAAATCATTTTTTTTGCTAGAAAACTACTTGGAAACATTATATTTTTTTGAACTAATGTAGCACCACCCCCGCAGGAGCTGCTGATTATATTATTGGGTCTACACCCTGCCTAACAACCCAATCAAATTGGCTCGATCCCTCCTCAGGCACAACTGACCCAGAATAGGACTGGACTATCAAATAGATACACAGGTTGGAATACAATACTTCACTATGCAACAATACCTTGTTACCTTCTTGAATAGTAGTCCTTCTGGGTGACACAATGGAACAACGCACAAGATTGTAATTAACCAAACTTAGTTTACTATATATCAAATTGAATAGGGGAGATACAATACAATACAATACAAGTCCATAAAAGGTTATTTAAAACAGCTTTAAAAAGGTAAAAGAATACCCCCACACTCCTCCTGCATTAAGGCTAGACACAGTACCAGGTAGGTGGGCCTATCTGAGTCCCTCCCCCAGAGTTCTCTTCTTTCTTGTTGATCTTCGCTAGCAAGGTTATTGAATAGAGCTCATTTGTAATCCAGATTAGGAATAAAGATCAAGAGAGAGAAAACAACGAGCTGTTAGTTGTCACCGCAGGGTGTCTGCGTAACTGAGCAATAACTTCTGCGAGAGAGATAAGCCTCTGGCGACTCCTTTACAGACCTTATTGTTTGTCTATGAGTCTCCTGAGAGAGTATGGTGATAAACCCCGGGGTTTTATCACCTCCTGCTGCGCTACCGCTATCTGTAGATAAAACTGTCTCTTCAGCAGATAAAGTCAGTTATTGGGCATGTGCCCTCTCACCAACAGAAGTTTCTCCTTCGCGCGCTTCCACTGCGGTCTCAGTCCTTTGGCTATATGCCAGCCGCGCGGGGTCCTTCTGGCGGATGACTTCCGGTCTCGGCAAACAGCAGTATGACCTCCAGGAATGTGCCTCGTGCTTGAGATGGGACGGTTCCACGTCGTCCCTCCAGGCTAAAAGGCTCTGGCCCAATATCCAGTGTCAGTCCTTCACTCTCGCTCGCTGGTTCCTCAGAGTCCAGCGCAGAAAGGCCCCCCCTTCGCGCGCTTCTCTCTTCCTTTAAATAACCTCCCCCATAGTGCCGTGCGGTGCAGCCGTGCACCCTGGATCTTGCAAAGCAGCCTGGGAGATGTAGTTTCTTCATCTTGTGAAAAGGAAGTCACAGCCCGGGAAATTCCATGCAGCTACCACTAGAGGGAGCCTAGTTCCTGGATCTTGCAAAGCAGCCTGGGAGATGTAGTTTCTTCATCTTGTGAAAAGGAAGTCACAGCCCGGGAAATTCCATGCAGCTACCACTAGAGGGAGCCTAGTTCCTTCCCACATATCAAACAGTGTCTTTAGGCATGTTTAACCCCGCTACACTAAAAAATAAGAAAACAGTAAATTTAGCCCATTTTTTTTCCATAATGTGAAAGATAATGTTACGCCGAGTAATTAGATACCCAACATGTCATGCTTCAAAATTGCGCATGCTCACAGAATGGCGCCAAACATTGGTACTTAAAAATCCCCATAGGCGACATTTTAAACATATCTACAGGTTACTAGCTTAGAGGAGGTCTAGGGCTCAAATTATTGCTCTCACTCTAACGATCGCGGCGATACCTCACATGTATGGTTTGAACACCGTTTATATACGTGGGCGGGACTTGCGCATGCATTTGCTTCTGCGCGCGAGCTAACGGGGACAGGGCGCTTTAATTTTTTTTTTTTCCTATTTATTTTATTTATTATTTTTTTATTTTTACACAGTTTAAAAAAAAAAAAATGTTTTGATCATTTTTATTCCTATTTCAAGGAATGTAAACATTCCTTGTAATAGAAATAGGCATGAGAGGTCCTCTTTATTGTGAGATCTGGGGTCAAAAAGACCTCACACCTCACAACTACAATAAAAAAGAAAAAAAAAAATTGTTGAAAGAGGAAAAAAAAAAAAAAAAAGAAAATAAAAAGCGGCCCTTTAAACCGGTTGCTAGGCAACGTCTTTTGACGTAGCTCCGGTCCTCCAAGACCATAGAGTCGAGTGAGGGCCATCTTGCCCTCACTCGACTTCCTGTCTCTGAGGATCCGGGACCGGAAAGTTTTCCCCGCTGCCGGCGGGTCCGGTAAGCTGGGAAAACGTCTGGGACGCGGCAGGAGGGGGGGGGGGCACCTCTTCCCCTGCACCGTAAGGGTAATTCCGCGGCGAATCCGCCACTGGGACCACCCTTATCTGAAAGCCGACCGCCCGCCGTTTCAAAAAAATACTGGGGTTATGGGGGCTATCTGCTGCCATAACTCCAGTATTTAGCTTTTAATGGCCGACACATATAGTCGTTAGGCGGTCAGTAAGTGATTGCATGTATATGGCAAACAGGTGACGATGACTGATGGGGTGACAGGTGACGATGACTGATGGGGTGACAGGTGACAATGACTGATGGGGTGACAGGTGACAATGACTGATGGGGTGACAGGTGACGATGACTGATGGGGTGACAGGTGACGATGACTGATGGGGTGACGATGATTGATGAGGTGACAGGTGATGTTGATTGATGAGGTGACAGGTGATGATGATTGATGAGGTGACAAGTGACGATGATTGATGAGGTGACAAGTGACGATGATTGATGGGATGACAGATGACAATCACTGACGGGGTGACATGTGACGATGATTGATGGGGTGACAAGTGACGATCACTGATGGGGTGACAAGTGACGATGATCGATGGGGTGACAGATGACGATGACTGATGGGGTGACAGGTGACGGTGATTGATGGGGTGACAGGTGACGGGCGATGGTCACTGATGGGTGACAGGTGACGGGCGATGGTGCACGGCGGTACTGATGGCAGTCTCTGGTGACCGGTGAACTTTAGGCTACGTTCACATGTGAGCGTAGCGATCGTGGGCAGATTCACTGCGATTCTGCCCGCGATCCAGAAATCATTGCAAATTGCGGGATGCCTGTGCGTTGCCTGTGATTTGCAATAGCACCCCAAACGCTGTGCGATGTTGCTGCGATTTCCGCCTGCCGAATCGAGGTAACATCACTCAAACAACGCATGGCGCCCCAAAGAAGCTCTTGTACCTTTTTTGGGCGTCATGCGATGTTTGCGTGATGTTACCGCGATTCGGCAGGCGGAAATGGCGGAAACATCGCACAGCGTTTGGGGTGCTATTGCAAAAAACGGGCAACGCACAGGCGTCCCGCAATTTGCAATGATTTCCGGATCGCTGTGATTCTGCCTGAGATCGCTGCGCTCACATGTGAACGTAGCCTTATGGGTGTCAATTTCTGGGCACTGATGAGGTGACTGTTGGGTGACAGGTGACATTGGGGGGGGCTGAGGACTGTGTGGTAGGACCTTTATTTGTGTGATTTTACTTTTTTACATGTGTACAGAGCAGTAACTCACTATTTCTAGCTCTGCTCCCCTCATACTGGAAACTGAAAAGAGCTAGTAACAGTCAGTTACTGCTCTGTGTTTACATTTTGTGATCGGCTGTGAATGGATGGATTCACAGCCGATCACTTAGTAAACAGTCACTGTCAGTGACTGTTGACTACCGCCGGTGACAGCTGTGTTCCTATGGAACACAGTGCCACCGACATGACCGCGCTGCGCGCTCCCGATCGCGCATACGCGGTCATCTTCCGGGCTCCGCTATTGTGATCGGCTGTGTCATTGGAACACAGCCGATCACGTGGAAACAGCCATGCCTATTGGCTGTTTCCCCCCTGCCGGTGACCGGCTGTGTCCCGGGGACACGCCGACACCGGCAGTGCACGGCGGCACGCCTGCTATCGCGCGCCTGCCCTGCATTTCCTGCGGACGTCATATGACGTCCGCCCAGGATAATAGCCGCACCGTCCCGCCGTCATATGACGGCGGGCGGGCGGTAAGTGGTTAATATCGCCGGGGGACAGTCCCAGTAATCCTATTAATGTAAAAAACAGTAAACTACATTGAAACAAGATGTGCTTAGCACGTTATGCTGGTATATTCCCTGCTTTACTCAGAGGATACTTTAAATATGCAATTTTATCCCACATATATGTTAATGCACGGGGACAGACCTAATGGTCCTATTAACATGTAAATACATAAATAACACCGTGGTGTGCACCTCTTATTATACCAGTATACTCCCTGATGTTAATCAGAGAATATTTACGATGTACAACCATATTTTGCATGTATGTAAATACACATTCATGAGGTGTATATATCCTAAAAAATATACATATATTAAAAACGATATCAAATAATATATGCAAAAGCGGCATCAGTTTGCCTAAAACCATGTATGTATAAATTCAATTAAAATCACATATATTTCTAAAACATAATATATATAGAGGAATATGTATAAAAAAACTAATATATATATAAAATTTCTCATATAAGTTATATATATAAAACCAGAGATACATAAACTAATACTTCTAAGATGACCCGTAAAAGACTCAATAAATACGTATTTGTGAAGCTGGAGTAAAAATTATACTGACAAGATAATAACTGGGTGGGAAGTGTAAAATTGCCTGGCTATGAGGGAAGGGAGGCGTCTCGGATATTCAAAAGTTGCTTAAAAAGCAATTCAGGTCTAGATCTACATTCAAACCATTCGGTACCAGAGCATTTGTCCGGTATATCCATTCCGTCTCCTTCTTGGATAGTTCCCTCACTCTGTTGGCACCACGCCAGGAGTGGGGCATTTTTCCGATACCCCAAAATTTTAGACCAGAGGGGTCCCTCCCATGTTTTTCCCTGAAATGTAAAGGGACGCTGTGCTCTCTGAACCCTATAGATATATTATAAATATGTTCCGCAATTCTCACACCCAGTCTCCTTTTTGTGCGGCCAATATAGATCATGCCGCAAGGGCACTCCATGCCGTACACAACATGTGTGGACATACAGGTTATGGTTTCTTTAATTTCAAAGGTCCTGTTGTTGGCATTGGATGTAAATGAGGATAAACCCCTGAAGTGCGTATTTACTTGTCTGCATGCTTTGCACCGTCTGCAGGCATAAAAACCTGGAGTATTCCAAAACATTTGGGGGGCCTTTGGTATGTCTAAAACTTTCTTCACAATGCGATCACCTATGCTGGGTGCTTTTTGATAAATAAAGACTGGGCTGGAGGGTAAAACAGGTCCTAAAATCTTATCCATTTTTAAAACATTCCAGTGTGTCTTGAAAACGTCTTCAAACTCCCGGTATTGAACATTAAAATCAGTAATGAAACCCCATTGGTGCCTGTCATTATTTGCCCTTTCTTTAGTGATCAGGCAGTTCCTTTGGGGAATGTTCAATACCTCCTGGATGGTTTTATCCAAGTGCTGTACCTCATAACCTTTTTCAAGGAATCTGTCCTTAATTAGGGAGGATTGAGCTAAAAAATCCTCGTCTGATGTGCAATTGCGACGGATCCTCAGTATCTGGCCCTTTGGTATATTCTTCAGCCACATGGGATGGTGTCCACTTTGTATTGGTAGATATCCATTGCGGTCTGTTGGTTTGAAATATGCTTTTGTGATAATCTTGCCATCCACCAAAGACACGCTGACATCCAGGTAATTAATTGTATCTCTACTCCAAGTGAACTCCAGTTTAATATTTTGTGTATTTTCGTTCAACTCCTTCATGAAGGCTTGCAGAGATGTTTCATCACCCGCCCAAATAAAAAACAAGTCATCAATGTATCTTCTATATAGCAATAATTCCTTTTTGCGTGCGGCGTGGATTCTGCGGTCTTCCCACTCTCCCATGAATAAATTAGCAATTGAGGGCGCAAACTTAGCCCCCATTGCAACTCCCCGTCTTTGTATATAAAATTGGCCACAATACCAAAAATAATTGTGCGATAAACAAAATTCTAAAACCATTCCTAAAAATCTTTTCTGTACATGAGGTAGATCGTTGCGTTGACTCAATGCCCAATTTAATGATAAAATGGCATCCTCGTGTATAATAGTGTACAGTGAAGACACATCTGCTGTTACTAAAAAAATATCATCTGTATCCTGCAAGGTCAGGTCATTTAAAGTGCACAGGAAATCTTTGGTGTCTCTTAGATAAGCCTTTATTTTCGTTACGCTTTTTTGCAAAAAATGGTCAAGGTACTCCCCCGCCCTAGTTGTTACTGACCCTATGCTGTTCACAATGGGTCTGGCTGGGGGGTGAACCTGATCTTTGTGAATCTTGGGCAGTGTATAGATGGTGGGAATGCGGCTAAAACTGGGGACCAGATACTTCATCTCTTTCTTTGTGATGATCTGCCTACTAAAACCAATTTTCATCAAGTTATTCAGGTCCCTTCTGTATGATATTGTTGGATCCTGTTCCAATTTGCCATATACTTCTGTGTCCTCCAACATGGTCATCAGTTGGTTGTGGTAGTACTTTTTGTCCAGAATAACCACACCTCCTCCTTTATCCGCTGGTCGGATAATAACTTCTTTCTTTCGTTCTAGAGACTGTATTCCTTCCTGTATATACCTGGGATTAGCGTTTTTGATGGGTTGAATCTTGTCTAGGTCTCTAATTAATAATTGCTTGAACACATCCACATTGTGGTTCGCTGTTTGTGGGGGGTTAAAGAGTGAATTATTCTTCAACCCGCTATCCACTCCCACCGTGTCTAGTCTGTTGGTTGTTTTAGATGTTCGGTTTTGTGCCAGATTAGTATTTAGAAAGTACCTTTTCATATTGACCTTTCTAATATACTTTTGTATGTCTACATAGACATTGAATTTATTCACGTTTTAAAACGTTAATTTCTTCTTTTTCTGGACCCTTCGTCCTCCTCTACATCCTCTGTATTTTGATACCCTATCAGGTTGTTTCTCAGCCCTTGTTGGTACTGTGGGTTCATCTCTTCCCTTGGGACCCTTGAATGGTTTTAGAATTTTGTTTATCGCACAATTATTTTTTTGTTTACAGCGCAAAAAATAAAAAAATCGCACAGGTGATAAAATACCACCAAAAGAAAGCTCTATTTGTGGGAAAAAAAGGACATCAGTTTTATTTGGGTACAGCGTCGCACAACTGCGCAATTGTTTGTTAAAATAACGCAGTGCCGAATCGCAAAATAGGGCCTGGTCAGGAAGGGGGCAAATCCTTCTGGTCTTAAAGTGGTTAAAAGGACAGAGAATCCTCCATCAGCAAAAGTGTAGCCTAATTTAACCTGGAAACCGGAGAGTCCACTGACAGTGGAACGTAAGTTTCTTCAGGAGAGACTCCTCAAAGGGATATCTACTAGCGAAGCGCTTAGGTATTCCAACCATGCATTTCGGGGGAACCCCACTGACTAGTGACAATCCCGTCAAAATAGGCAGGAAATGGAAACACCTTTGTCACCTTGGAAGATTTGCGGGTGCCAAACTGCACAAGCGTCACCGACTCAGCATTAACGGAGTCCTCCAACTTTAAAGTTTCCCGCACTGACACAATTAGGGTCTCCACCAGTGCTTTTTCATGCGTGGCTGCGGAGGAGGAGGACTTGTCTTCACTGTTAAAGCACCCAGCGTGTGTGGATACAGATCCGGTGGGCTGACTCTCGTCTGCGGCGGCCAAATCCACCTCAGACCCTGAGGAGGCAGAGGATACAGGTGAAGGCGGGAGGCGCTTCTTGCTAGGCCTTCTTTGCTGGGCCATATCTACCTTGGATACAAGTGACTGCAGGGCTGCCGTCATGGCCACCAGAGCACACTAAGACCCACGGGGTTCCCGCAGCTTCCAGGAGTGGGTCAGGTGGTGATACAAGCTCCAGAGGCTCCATTGCCAACAAAGGGTTAATCGGAGCCGCACCGTGCAAAACAGATTTTTTTTTTATTTTTGCAAAAAAGAGGAACTCTTCCACCGCACTGCTGGAGCACCACAAGAATCAGTGCACCCGTGGGGCTGTATAGCAGAAGGATTGTAAATCCCCAGAGACTCACCACCCCAGAGCTGGAGGGCGCCAAACAGCCTGCCACATTGCAATGGAAGAGGAAGCGCCGACACTAACATAGAGGCCCCCACAGCACATCACCGTACTCAGACTACAATAAAATGGCCACCGGTATTCTCTATGGGAAACTCAAAACATGGCCACTGGACTACACAAACATGGCTGCTAAAGCCGGGAATGCAGCATGCACAGCAAAATGGTGGTGCTACATGAAACCAAGGACCCCACGGAAGAGGCATCCACCAGGAGGGGAACCCCCTGCAGCACCAAGCTACGGGCACCCCCAAAAAGGGGGACTGACAGCGGCACCCACCCACCACTCTCTGGCCCAATATCAGACAAGCCCCCCTACCCAAATACACCCGTGCCTCCCAAAAGGGGTCAAGGGGGGGAGACGGGGCAGGTGAGGATATCCTACGCAGGGGGAACTCCGCTGTGGAGATGGTAGAAAAAAAACGTAAGGGGGGAGGGAGGACCTAGGAGGGGGCCCTACCATCCCCAGGGAGGGCCCCGACCACCCCAGCAATTCCGAATGAAAAGAGGGGGGACGCTACTCACCAAACCACGGCACAAGGTGGGCGCTACTCCCAGCAGTCCACTGCACCAGCTTGAAATGGGGGTGCTGCGGCCTGAGGTACGCTGTGACTCAGATCGCGACTGCTGTCGTGACCAGGGCTATGCGACCTCGCGAGATGTTTCACTCCCCGGCCAGCCCCCGTCCAGTGGGGCTATGTTACAAGCCTACCTAACACTGAGCCAATAGTTGGGTCGCGTTCACAGGCCAGACTGGGAAGACCATAAGCATATAAATACTCCATATAAAAAGGAAAGCATGCCAGGACTGCAGATCCCAGCAGAGAGCCAGGTTCTTACTCCTGACTAAGCAGAAAAAAACCAAAGTCCTTTAGCAGGAAGTGATGGTATACCATCTGGGAGTGCCTTAGGGGTGTAACCAAAAAGGTTTCTGCCTAGTCCTACTCCTGAAGAGAGAGCAGCATAAGCCTAATGATCTAGAAGACATGGAGCTGTGTTCGTCAGTGAACTAAAGAGAAACAGATTTATTGGCCAGATCACCAGATGAAAATATAAGCAAGCCTAAAAGGGGAAACTAATACAGCCATCACACCATAAGAAATGGAAAACTGCAATATAATACATTTTTGCTTTTGGTTTGTAGGCCTCATGTACACTGCTGCTCCCAAATTCACGTTTAGGAGCTTTTGGCATTTTTTTTTTGCCAAAGCGCTTAAACTCAACTCAATAAAAGCCAGTAGGGTTTATTTAACAAAACTGCAGAGTGCAAAATCTGGTGCAGCTCTGCATAGAAACCAATCAGCTTCTAACTTCAGCATGATCATTTAAGCATTGATAATAAAACCTGGAAGCTGATTGGTTTCTATGCAGAGCTGAACCAGATTTTGCATTCTACAGTTTTAGTAAATAAACCCCTATGTGTCCATGCACACTAGGGCTGAAACAACTAATCGATTATGAAAATAGTTGTCAACTATTTTCACAAACGATTAGTTGGTCAGCAGATTCGTTGGCCTGCATACAGGATGCATTATTTGTTTACATATCAGAAGACACAGTAAAGCACACATACAGCACAGTACACCATCCATAAATGTCAGTAAGTGCCTTAGAACTTGTGAATGTGTGAGGAGCAATGCCTCATGGGACATGTAGTCCTGGGCAGGAAGTAAGTGGTTCTAAAGGCAGAAGTTTTTTTTACCTTGCTATAGGGCCCTTTATACTATACTTTGCAGCTTTCTATTGGGGCACTCTGAAAGCAGGAGGAGCTAGGAGTGTCAGGGGTACCCCAGAAGAGGAGAATCAGGACTGCTCTGTGCAAAACCATTACACAGAGCAGGTAACTATAATATGTTTTTTGCATTTTTTATTTTGCCCAGCAACAAATTGGCCTAAAAAATGCAAACAGCAAATCGCAGCAAAATCGTGTGCACAAAACACACAGCAAAAAGCATGAAAAGCAAACTGCATAGGTGTGAACTGAGCCACATGCTGGCCATACACATCGATTTTCGGACGAAAATTCTCATATGAAAAATCTTTGTACATTCGCTGAATGAAAGAATGTGGTTTGAAAATGTCACTTGCTTTGAACATTCAGTTTTAAAACAAATGTAATGTCTGAATGAAAACCACATACACTGTCTGAAAATTCCTTTGACTAAGAAGTTTTTTATTCTTCTCGTTCTAAACTTTCCATCACTGTGGTCAAAAACGAACATTGATTTGACCTTACTAGCGATTTGAAAATCGAACAAATGTTCTTAAAATTTAATTTTATTTGAAGGAAGATATTGTTTTTGTATGGCCAACATACGTGACAGCAGGCGCAGGGAGCTTTTATCAAACCACCTGCCTATGAAAAGGGAGTGTGTCATACATACTATTACAGTTCTGTCTGAAAATCAGCAAAAAACAAACAGTCTTTAATTTTTTCCTCTCTCTGAAAAAAAAAAAAAAATGATCTCAGTCTGATGACATTTACCAGATTCAACCTCTAATAAGTATATACTGTTTATCTCTTCTGTCTGGTATTCTCAGAGTGGATTAGAGATTTTGCTCCCTAAGCATACAGTTGGTTATTTATATTTACCACTGCATATAGATATTTAGGAATAAATTGCCTTTTTTTATAAAAAAAAAAAAAAAAAAAAAAAAACTTTACATATTAACTAAAATAATACACCACACTTTTTTTTTAAGCTTATTATCCGATTAGTCGATTAATCCAAATAATGATCGGCCAACCAATCGATTATAAAAATAATCGTTAGTTGCAGCCCTAATGCACACATAGACTTTTAGCAGAGTTTAGAGGCATTCAAAGCTCCTCTCCTGAACGCAGAAAAATTGCATTCAGGAGGGGAGCTTTTGGACATAAAAAACGCCAAACACTCCTAAACATGCATAAATGCATCTAAATGTGTTTAGCACTTCAGAGTTTCTTCATTTCAATAAAAATAAATTTCCAAACACCAAATGCGTCTAAACTCACCTAAACTGGTCTGAAAAAATGCAGCTTAGGTGAGTATTGAAAGCCGATTTTCTTCTGTCAGAAGACACACCGTTTGCAATAAACCAGTGTGCATGAAGCCTCATACTGCTTTTAAAGTTAGGTTTGATAAACACTGTTGTAGACACTAAAGCCCCGTACACACGTACGGATCGTCGTCATACAAACGTCGGCGGACGAAAGATCTGCCGATTGTACGCGTGTTAGTATGGTGCCTCCGACAGCTGTCTGCGCACAATCCGCGGACAAGAGTCTTTCTTGCAAACATGAAAATTTTTGTCTGCGGACACCAGAACGGACGATTGTTCGCCTGTCAGTACAGAATTCTGCCGACACACAGCTACAAATCCCAACACGCATGATCAAACCAAATGAGTTCCCGGAAGAATTTTCTCTAGTAAACTCAACATTTTATTCAGAAAGAACTTTCGGCTCGCGGCAGTCCAAGAAATAGGTGAAATGCGGAGCACATGCTCATCTTGATAAATGTGAGAAGAAGGAAGATGCTGCTCATAATGCCATACTTTTCTAATAAAAAGACATGTGTTCTGTTATGATGAAGATAATGTTTGTCTATTCTATCTGTTCTATCAAAATTTATAATTAAATAATTTGAACTCTTCACCATTATTATTTTTTAAACAGCAAAGATCTAACTATTGATATGACCCTTTATTCTTTTATGAATTAATGTCTAAAACATATTTTTCAGGTTATGCACAATATTAAACATGTTAACAAATTCAGATAGGCCATTTTTTATTTTCAATTTTCTTTATTTTTTGTATCTCAGAAAAAAAAACATGAAAACATTAATACTTTCCGTATAATAAACTAAACATAAAAAAGGTCCATTTGGACAAAATTAAAATAGAAACTGGCAAACAGGGGTAAAATAAATAATAGGGGGTTACAAAAATTAAAGTTGCTGGTAACTGAAATCAGGTTGCCATGAGGGCAGGTTTGGATCCTGCTGGCCATATTGCCACTGGCCATGTGGCATTTGGCGAGGTGGTGGGTGTTGTGGAGGTGGAGGTGGAGGGCACGGGTGCTCCTGGCATGCATGGCTGTGCAACAACCCCCCCCCCCCCCAAGATCAATGTAAAAATGTAACCCACCCCCCAAAAAAAAATTAAAGGGCATTAAAAGTTCCTCATTTGCCCCTTGTTTGCCCAGTGTAGAGCTCTCTAGTGGGCAATCATTGTCTCAGGTGTGAAAAACAAGAAAGAGAGGGTTGAGAGCTAGAGAGAGGGAGAGAAAGAGGGGGTGTGAGAGAGAGAGGAGGGGGGTTGCAGAGAGAGAGAGGGGCCTGAACTTGCAGAGTGCTTGATGTAGGGCATTGAGGGTGAAGCGGTGCAGGTAAACAGGAATAAGGGAGCCACCTGCCTTGCTGACCCAGAGTGAGAGACCAGAGACATGGAAGCAAGGATGGATGGATCATTTGCAGGAGCTGTTAGTTTTGTATTAAAAAAGGTTGAGCCAGAGGAATGCTGAGGCTCCAGCAGTGTTTGTTAGGACCAGAGGTGTGCTGGGGATGCAGCACTGTTTGTAAGACCGGAGGTGTGCTGGGGATGCAGTACTGTTTGTAAGACCGGAGGTGTGCTGGGGATGCAGTGAGAGGCAGTCTCAGTCTCCTGGTTTTTTGGCTCAGCTGCTCTCAATGTTTTACACCTGCATGAAGCAGCTCTCAATGTTTTACACCTGCATGAAGCAGCTCTCAATGTTTTACACCTGCATGAATCCGCCTGCAAACTGGGGGTTCTGGGGTGTGCAGGCTGAGTGGATTGTTCAAAAAAACAATAAACAAATGCCAATGTTTTTGTGACCCACCCCCCTTGGCCTGCGCCCCTGGCGGTTGCCTGTCATGCCAACCCCTTGCTATGCCCATTTACATAAAGGGTCAATTATGGTTTACCTTATAATTTTGTTACATGATTAAATTTTAGCAGACAATATATTGTGAAATGCCATACCTGAGTAAAACTCTCCTCCAGGAAATCCTCATCCTGGCTTGGATCAACCGACACTGAGCCCTCTGCCGAAGTAGAAGGCAGTGTTGAGATGGATGGCCTCGATTCCAAGGTGTCGGACAGGAATCGCATGTTATCATAGTACCACAGCCGTGGTACATGTATCTTCTGTGCACCTGCTCCAGACCGGGTGGATTTTTCAATTTTTTTTACCTCCCGCCTGTAGGCACTGCGAATACTGTTTATTTTTCGCCTTACATAATCAAAATTTGCCCCAGGACAGACGGGCTTGTAAAAGGCCACCAAATGTTCCATGGCCTGTTGTTTTAGTTTTTTATTTTTATAATCCGCGGACTTCACTTGCCACAAACACGGCAGTTGCCTGTACTCATCAATGAAACTGATGAGAAAGTTGTGGGTGGTGTAATTGTCCACCATATTGCAGGACAGTATATGCCTGCAAGACACAACACAACACAAAACATATTAAAATAGCATGTATTTTGGCACATAATAAAGATATTCCTAATAAAAGCTGTATAGGGCCCAAAACACACACTTTCTATTAAAATAGTCGTACCTTTGTTTGTGGGGAAAAGTCGTGATTCGCCGCTCGATCGTGCTCCAACCCTCGATATGTCCTCTAGCGAATCGTCGGCCGAACGATCTGGCGTCCTTTAAATACAGCGCAGGCGTCAACTCCTCCTCCAGTGGCGGGCTTGTGCAGGGGTGTGTACGTGCCGAAGATCAGGCCTACATGCGACACACACACCTGAAGCAGTGGAACAATCGTTTTTTAATTACGAACCATGTCTCAACAATCTGGGAGCTCAATTAGTGTGGGCCGAAGTGATTGGGCCACCCGAAAATCAAGGGCTACACCCATGACAAAGCCAGAAATGGTGGAGATGGTCTCCATTTTAGAAAAAATGGACTATGATGGCAAGTTGGCTAATTACGACCGGCCCAATGCCAGGAAAGATGGCATCATGGATAAGGTGGTGGCCTGTTTGCAAAAAAAATTCGGTGTGGAGCGATCGAAAGATCAGATTCGTAAACGGTGGTCCGACCTGAAACACCGTGAGCAGGATCAGCTTTCCCAAATCCATCGGATTTTGAAAAAAAGTAAGTTTTATTTTTTATTTATTTTTTTAATCATGCAATATGGTTTTTATAATTTGGTGTATGTTGTATTAACATGTCTAGATTATAATGTCTATGTAAAAAGTTAGATTACTCATTTTAGTTATCATGTCGTGATTAGATCGATCTATTGTTGATGTTTTAGTATATGACATTAAAAGTCAGGAAGCCATAGTTAAAAATATATGTATTGTGTTGCAACGAACGTTCTTTCCTGCACGAATCTTCTCAGCAAACATTCCTATTAATCACAGATTATTATTCAAACCTTTAAATAGGAGAAAAACGTAAACTCCGTGCCAAACAATGGGAAAGGAGGTGGAGAGGTTTGGCAGCTCCATCTGCAGTTGCGGAAGAAGAGGAGGACATGGGCCCAGATGGTGGCACAGATTCGACTAAAGGTAATTGGTTCCTATGCACTGTCAAACATTAATGTACCATATTTTTCGTAGATAACCATGTACATGTCTTCATATTTGTTACTAAAAGAGCTATCAAGCAGGGCACCATGTCCTAACAAATGTACCTCTTGTGACTTTTATGATATGGCCAATGTTTTGTATTATGTAGATGAAGACATTATGCCTGAGGTTATTCTGGTGGAGACAACAAGTGACCAGACACCAGAACAACAAGAAGGTTGGTAGGCACAGATTTTTGTGTAGTGGGATCATAGAAATATGTGTATTTGCAATGATTGTTTAACCTTATATTCTTGTATTCCCTTACAAATTTACATTGCAGATGTTGCATCATGCCAGGATGTGGCATCCCCAGCCAGCTCAGAACCCAGATCTCCTGGCAACTTGCCAAGCAGCGTGGAAGCCACTTCCCAAAATGTTGAGGATCCCGGACCAAGTGTCAGAGAGCCAGTTGTGTGCCCACGTAGGTTTTTTCAGAATGATTTTTTTCAGTGTTATTTTTAGCCTCCAATTGACAACACTAGTTCCCTATGGGAGCCTCTTTATTTGAATGGAAGTCGCACCGTAAGTCGGATCAGGATGCTCTGACTTGCGGGGCCACTTGCGTTGTAAAGATTTTTGAGGGGGAACTACACCAAAAAATTGAATAACCCACCGTGGGTGTCCCCCCAAGTTCACAACCTGGCCTTTTGTGTGTGGTATTGAGTTTGAGGGTATGCCCACAACAAAAAGACAGCGTGGGTTACCCCCAAAACCCCTACCAGACCCTTATACAAGCATGCAGCTTGTCAGGCCAGGAAAGAGAACGAGCAAGCGGACCAAACACCCCCTGGACCACAGCAGGACACATGCCCTCAACATGGGGGGGTTTTGTTGCTTTGGGCCAGGGGGCCTCTGCACCGCACACCCAAAAGCACCTTGCTCCCATGTAGAGGAGGACAAGGGCCTCATCCCCACAACCCTGTCTGGTGGTTTTGGGGGGTCATGCGGCCAGGGGGTTCCTAGGACTTTGGAAGCAACCTTCAACAAAGGGTGGCCCCCAGATCCCGGACACCAATCACTGTGTGAATGGGTATGGGGTACATAGTACCCCTACACATTAACCACATAAATGGAAGTGTATGTGAATAACGACAGGAGACGTTTATGAAATGTTCTTACATATCTTCATCCGGTCTTCTCCACTCTGCTCTTTGGATCTGCTCCTCTCCACTCTTCTGCTGTCCAATCTTCTGCTCTTATGTTGTCTGCTCTTTTGCCCTAGGCTCTTCTTCTTCCTCCTGTCCTCCTCCAATGCTGTTGCCGTGCATTTTGCCCGTCTCTGTTCTCTGTAGCTTAATATATATACATTACGACCATGCCCTCACAATGACGTCATCATGCGTTCACACCCCTAATGAATATATAGTAAGCTCAGGAGACCGGCAGAATCATCAGCAACAGGATCAGAGGAGGACAAGAGGAAGAAGAAGAGCCTAGGGCAAAAGAGCATAAGAACAGGGTAGGTATTAACTCGAGAGTAATTAAAAATAACCTGGACACCAAATGTTTCTCTATTATGACCTCATGTAGGTGATTCACATTGACTCAGTTGTATATTTTTTTACAGATCATGATTTACCTACTTGCACTTTAGCAAAATTAACACGTGAGGCACTCCAATGTTGCTCAGACCTCGAGCAAATCAAGGAAACAGCAACGGCATTGCAATCAAAAATGCGCGATTTTGTCGACATGATTGCCAAATTTTAAAAAGTTTTAAATACATTTTTTATGTTTTTATTGGTTCCT
The DNA here is from genome assembly GCF_965119305.1 of Pelophylax lessonae. Classification (NCBI taxonomy): domain Eukaryota; kingdom Metazoa; phylum Chordata; class Amphibia; order Anura; family Ranidae; genus Pelophylax; species Pelophylax lessonae. Next base: position 181,506,393 of record NC_138780.1, on the reverse strand, counting down.
TTTATTACAAATGTTTTGTAATCTTTTATGATATCTTGATGGCACTCAGTTGTTAAGAGTGTACCCACGTTTGGGAAAAAAACTTGAAAACACCCTAACCCTAACCCTAACCCTGTGAATGTTTCTTAAAAAAAATTTTGTACATTCAACAATGTGTGTTCCATTCTTTATTTGACTTTCGTTGGGGGGTCGAGATCTAAAGCTGTGTAAAGAAGCATTACATGTATGATGGCTGTCCTATTCCCATATTTACATGTTAATGAAAGCATTTTGGACACTGCCATATGCGAGTTGCTGGAGGTGTCAATGAAATGTTAAAGATCCCAACCGTTTATACGCATATCACAGTGCGATCTGACATTTCATACAGGATCGGATCATACAAGTGGGAACGACTGTGCAATCCTATCCTGATGCAGCTGAATAAATGCATCATGTGCGACTTTTGTGCGAGTGCAGTGCGAATTGAGACATATACTTTGTATGTCTACATTCACACTGAACACGCACACAAGTCGCACATGACCCTTTATTTCTGATGTATCAGGATTGGATGGCACAGTTCTTCAGACTTGTGTAATACAATCCTGTGGAAAAAGTAAGTGGCGGGTCACCCTTATGCGATGCAGGAAGGATGCAAAGTCGCAGACTTCCCGCATCGCATAAGTGTGACTCAACACTCAAGGTACTAGCAGTCCTAGGATTCAATATGGCATTGATATTGGCAGTAGAAATCAGTGTAGGGAGATCAGTGTAATCTATAGTGTATTGCTTGTTCGTTGCTCTAGTTCACTTTCCATTACTTATATATATAACACTTTGATATGAACAATGATCAAGTTTCACATAACACTGACATATCCTAACATTGGTGGGCAGTGAGAAGGATGTCATAAATGAACACAACATAACAGGTGTAGGTACGTTGTTAATACCCTAATGTATTATATTAAATATATAGTATGGGCAACTTCTGGACAAGAACCACCAATGTAAGGTGACATTAGATGAACCTTGGGTGTGACCTAGTTCTCAATGTGACAGGGTTTGTGTAAATTTTGTGGGGTGCAGAAGGCCCTTGTATTTACACCACTGGCTCAAAAATAACACATGGCCATCATCACTTTGGATCAGCTGGTGAGAGACTACAGTAAAGAAACACACTGATGAATGTATTAACCCTTCCAAAGTCACACATATATAACACATGATTAACCCAAATAATTGTGTTTGGCATATGTGCCCAAATGATTAGAATCCACAATACAGAATCATTGCAATTTTGGTTTAATGTGTTGAAAAATAAGATATCTCTGACATTTATCTTGTGTGTCAAATCTTTGACAAGATTAATGGGTGTGTGACAGTGATTGCTGCCAGGACACAGCTCCTCTCCCCACGAAATAGTCCAGATATTCCTGGCGGATCTGACGGGCCCTGTGTGATGCCAATGCTGACCGTCCAACTTCCATTGACGTCATGGACTCCACTTGGTTAGAAGGTTGGGCCTCTCCACTTGTACCTGGCATAGCAGGGTCAATATCCAGTTGCTGCAATACATAATTTTGTGCATTCCTGCGTAGGAAGTTGTGCAAAATGCAGCAACACAAGACCACATTATCCACTTTGTACAGTGCCAGGTTTATGGACGTCAGGAATATCCGGAACCGGTTGGCCATTATCCCGAAGGCATTCTCCACAACTCTGCGAGCTCTGGACAACCGGTAGTTGTAAATCCTTTGGTCTGGGGTGAGGTTCCTCTGAGGGTAGGGCTTCATGAGATGCTCCCCAAGCGCAAAAGCCTCATCTGCGATAAACACAAAGCTCATACCCTCAACAGTTTGCTCCCTGGATGGCAGGTTCAGAGTGCCGTTCTTTAGACGACGAGCGAACTCCGTCTGATCAATAACTCCCCCATCCGAATTGCGGCCATTTTTGCCAATATCCAAAAAAAGAAACTCATAGTTTGCATTAACTATGGCTAGCATGACTATACTAAAAAAAACCTTTATAATTATAAAAAAATGTGCCGGAATTCGGAGGGGGGACAATGCGGACGTGCTTCCCATCAATAGCACCCCCACAATTGGGAAAATTCCACTTCTCCAGAAATTGATCAGAAATCTCCAGCCATTGCTCTGCGTTTGAAGGAAACTGTGGGGAAAAAATAAAAATAAAATAATTAGTGCTTGAGCACATCACATTATTAATTACACACACAGTTGTCTGTTAAATGCTTATGCAACTTGTTAAAAAAATAAACAACAGGAAGGCAAAGGTTTGGATTTGGGGATGTAACATCTACATACATTTATTTTCAACCTCCTATTGTTCTTATATTGTAAAGGGCCATACACACTATAAGATTCTCTGAAGACTTTTTCGTGCAGATTTACCTTTTCTATGTAGTGCAAGGGCCTACCAGATTGCATAGGATTTGAAAGTGTTTGTTGGACCTCATATTATTTGGTTTTGGTAAATCGGAAGGATAAATTGTTCTGACAATATTCTAGTGTGTATGGCCCATTATACTCACCAGCTAGAGCTGAGATTTACAAACTACGGCCCTCCAGCTGTTGCAGAACTACACATCCCATGAGGCCTTGTAATTCTCTGACATTCACAGACATGACTAGGCATGATGGAAATTGTAGTTCGTGAACAACTGGAGGGCCATAGTTTGAAGACCTCTGAGCTTGAGCTTTGGTATATGCTGACTTTAAGATTTAGCATGTGGGTGGGGGATGGGTAAGTAAAACTGGGCATTTATACATCAATAAGGGCTTGTGGTCAGTGAAGGTTTTAACATCATTACATAAACATAAACAATCATAGGTGGGAATGGATGGACTGATGTATTTTAGATAAACTAGGTAATAAAACATTGGCCAAGGAATAATTGTTTGAGGGAAAGCAATAAAATTTGAAAAATTCGACATACTGTTAACAGGCAATGCGTTTAGGGACACATAGGAGAGAATGGTGGGGTGGTTAGTGGGTAATTTTACAAATGGTTAAAGATAATCTACATCTTTACTACTATGTGCATGCGGACAGAGGGTAGTTTACAAATAATGGCCTGTATCAATTGCTGTACATCCAAAAACATCATAATTCGGGTGAAACGACTAATACATTTAATGTAATGTAAAAAATCAAACATACCTTGATATAATCCTTCTGCAAGACCTTGATGATGGCAGAGCAGGTCTCAGGGATGATGACTCCAAGTGCTTGGGGGGAGATGCCTGTGGTGAACTTCAGATCCTGCAGGCTTCTCCCTGTTGCAAGATACCTCAACGTCGCAATTAACCTTTGCTCAGGAGTAATTGCAAGCCGCATACAAGTATCCTGCTTCAGAATATAGGGGGACACCAGGGCAAGAAGACGGTGAAAGATGGGATCCGTCATCCTCAAATAATTCCTGAAGTCATCAGGATTATTTTCCTGGAGCTCCCTCAGCAAGGACATATGAGAAAATTGATCACGGTTAAGCAACCAATTTTTCGTCCAGGAGGTCCGCTTCTTCTTCCTATTGCTCGTACGTCGTCTCAGAGCCAAAACTCCAACACTAACGACAGCAACGGACGAATTCACGGTCGCCATAATAAATTCTCAAACGATGTCTCGGAAAATAGCGAAATGTCGTCAACCAAACAAATGCTACCGAAATCAGCGCGAGATGCCCAGAAGGGTCACGGCCAAACACTCACTTCCTCTTTTGTAGCGGCGAACGTGCGTGGAACGTAGTGACGTCATTTTCTGTCGGCAGACAAATGTCCTGGGCAAGTTTTGAGCACTTTTCAACAGACAAACAACAAACACGCCAGCCGCGAACATTTGTAGGACGTTCTGTCGGCGGACGATCCGTACGTGTGTACGGGGCTTAAAGCCCCGTACACACGTACCGATTGTCGGCCGAACGATCGGCCGTCTTTTGTCCAGTGCTGTCGTGTTGGTTGAAAAGTGCTCAAGACTGCACACAAATTTTGTCGGCCAACAACAACCAACTTCAGAAGTGATGTCATGTGATGGTTAACTTTCCGTGTGTTTTTTCTTCTCTGAGCATGCCCAGTCTTGCTCAACTGGCTTTTGTCGGCCGAAATCTGTACTGACTGAAGAACAATCGGCCGTTCTGGTGACGGCCAACAAAAATTTTATAGCATGCAGACCAGATTTTGTTCGGCCAAAAAGTCGCAGTCAGTTGTCGGAAGCATCATACTAACAAGCCGACAATCGGCCGATCGGACGTTGGCCGAAAATTTACGGCCGACAATCGGTACATGTGTACGGGGCTTTACTACCAAGAAAGTCTGCAGTAGCAAAACTATACTGAGTCATCTCTTTCCAGCAAAGGTGTAACAATAGGTCCAGCAAAGGTGTAACAATAGCGAAAATGGAGCACTCAGCTGCTATGGGCCTGGGTGGAAGAGGATCCTATTAGAGGAGTTGTTTAGGCGTTTTAAAATATTTTGCATGTGAAGACAACACATATTCATCACTGTATAATTAAGAAATCCTGTTGACCCTGACCCGTACCCCCTGTGAAATTTCCAAGAAGATGTGCTGATGCCAAATGTAGAATTATTGGCCTTTAGAGCCGGTTCACACTGCCGCGACCTCTAAGTCGCCTCATAAGGGGCGACTTGTTAGCGCGACTTTGCACGTATTCAGCGCGACTTGTATGATAGACGACTTTGTATTTGGCCAATCAGAATATGATGGTTCTGGGTCATGCTCAATCACACAAAAAAAAGTTCTTAAAAATTGTCATTTTTGATAGAGAGCCAATTATCGAAAAAATTATTGAAAAAAAAAATTTGATTTCTTTGGATTTAGTGTTTGGGGGGTCTAAAAAGTGTACCTGTGAAGTTTCAGTTCTGTAGCATGTCCAGAACCAGAAAAAAAAAGATAATTTTTTTTATTATTATTAATAGAGCAGGGTAGTGGTTTCTCTCCACCTGGGCGTTTTTTTTGCTGGCATTTATCGAGCAATTTTTGGGCGTCTTTGGAGGCAGGCATGCCTCCAAAGACGCCCAAAAACTCCCCGATAACTGCCAGCAAAAAAAACGCCCAGGTGGAGAGAAGCCACTACCCTGCTCTATTAATAATTATAAAAAAAATTATCTTTTTTTCTTGTTCAGGACCATTTTAATGGAAAGTCGGATCACAAGTCGCTTCAAATAAGATAAGGAGGCGACTCCCATTGAAGTCTATGGGACAAGTCAGATCACAAGTCGCCTCAAAGTAGTACAGGACCCTTTTCAGAAGTCGGAGCGACTTCAGTAGTGCCAATTAAGACGACACTCATTGATTAACATTGCTTTTGTTATGTCAAGCGGCTTGGGGCGACTTGAGGGCACACAAGTCGCCTCACAAGTCGCGGCAGTGTGAATGGACTCTTATAGCCTCTGGTCATCCCAGTCAGCACTGAAATTACCCTGTATTTCTAACACAGACTTCCTCAGACTATTAACACCTCCTAAACTGAAAATGGACAGTGGTTTGTAGTTCTGAAAAAAAAAAAAAATGTAATAGTTTAAAGATGTTTATATTAGGGTTATTGGGTAATTGTGTGCAGAAATAATAATAATTTTTCCATAATATAAAATACTGTTATGGTCATTATTATTGCTACCACAACTCTTTTGTTTCTTTTCACTAACTACCAAACCACTTGAAATAGATAAAATACACTCAGCACCAACAAGAGATATATATAAACAATACATAGTGCAAGAGATCTGGAAGAGGAAATCATCTTTCCTGACCTGCCAGGCTGCATGCTCGGATAAGGGTCTGGTATGGATTTTTGGGGGGACTCAGTAACATTTTTTTTTTTTTTTTTTTTTAATTTTGACGCGTGTGTCCCTTCCAAATCTTTACCAGAACCGCTGTTTTTTTTCCATGTTTCTTTTTTGTCCGGAAACTTTTTTTTTTTTTTACATTCAGCTGTCAGTGGGGTTTTCCGGCCCACTCCTTAGCAACCAGCTAACAGGGTTTAAAGCAGAAAAATAAAAACCGCAAAATGCAAAAAACACATAAAAAAGTCTTATCAAAATACTTACGTTTCTGGGGCAATTCCAATGAAGTCTATTACACGAAAAACGCAGGGAAAAAAATTCCCCGACCCTTTCCAAAAACGCACCGGCTGCAAAACGCATAGATGTGAACGTGTACCATAGGAAACCATTTTTTTTTTTTTTAATAGACTGTAGTGCGTTTCTGCAAACTGCAAAATGCACTAAAAAACGCATAGTGTGAACCTATGGGTAAATCTGTAGTTACACCCCAGTCGTGCAGGATTGTTACCCTTAGCCCCATTGCATCCTGTACCAGACAGAATCTGTTGGTTATGGAGATCTGACAACTTTCAGTGACAGCCAGTTAGGAATAAAGTTTAGCCATGCTGTAGGTGATTTTACAGCCAGACACACAGTCAAGTTCTGTCTGAAAATGAGTATAAACAGCTGCCATACCAATTCCACAAGGAATATAGCACAGGGACATAATATTCCTTTAGATTTCAAAATGAAATGGACTATTTTCAGCTCAACAAAAGAAAATGATGGAAGCAAATACTTCGGATGACATTACACAGCAGGGTAAGTCCCATTTTGTGGACAATCACTCCTGCAGGCTGAGGACTCCCAGATCTTGGTAAAAACTGCTTCTTCTCAGAGTAATTGTACAGGTCAGGGAACAGAAGGCAGAGATCTGCTCTATGTACCATGACAAACACTTCCGTACATAACAAGACATATTTATACTGCAAGTAAGTACTCAGGAGGAACTCTCCTCCACAGATGTGCATTACACTGATAATTGGAACAGACATGTTTAAATTCATAGGTGGCACCTGCAACCTTAGCGCTGCTTTGTCATCTCTCATTTTTTGTGATATCACAAAACAGCTGAATAACGAAGCACACACTTGACAGCTCCTCATAGTGGTATAAAAATGCAAGCCTCCAGCCTCCCGTAACTGTTTAAAAACAGTATGATAGTAAGAACTGAGAGAGCCACAAGCAAAGACAAAAAGCAGGAAGTTCTCCATTATGTTAATGTTTTTGTGTGCTTCCCGGGAACCTCTTCCTAAAAAGAGAAAAAAGGATGCACTAGAAGTCGGGAAACAAACAGCCTTGCATTTATTATTAGACCATTCAAATCAGACCAGCCTGTGATCAGGATATACCTTGAGGCCTGTAAAAATCTTTAGCACTTCCACAATATGATCCGGTACTAAAAAAAAGGCAGCCATCTTAAAGAGGACCTGTACTTTGAAGCTGTGCCTAAAAAAGGCAGGCAGATAAGGTAGGGAGATGACTTACCATGCCTTGTTCTGCACGGTGTCTCTGTCCAGAAGTACCTATCTGGATAGAGGAGCGGGGCTTTACCTCTCCACGTTAAAACTGCCCATGACTGATAAACAGAGTATTAATATAGGTGGATGAGTCACAGAACAAATAAAAAAGCAGGGTGATCCTTGCACTGTAAGTTCTCAGTTACAGTTTCTTTTCTAGCAGGGTGAACAGTGAGTGGCACAGTTCTGATATCACCAAATCCCACTCCAAATCTGAAACTAGAAATCAGAGGCAGCAGTGCCTTAGATTGCACACCATAGTTTTACAGCTTTTATGTACTTTGTCAGTGAGCCTGACATGCAGATAAAGGCCTTTCCAACAGCTCCAGGTTGGAGGCCACTTATAGTGAGACAGAGACCACAGCACAACGAGGAATTAGCGACTATGAGCAGTCCAGTAGTCTGCCATGGTAGTAGCCAATACTTCACTGGAATGGTGGCAGGAGACAGAGCAGTTGAAAGCAGGCAGATGAGACAGCAGGACAGGCTGGGAGCAGACAGGCTGGCATAGGACTTGGCTGGCGACAAAATGTGGATGCACAGAAGGAATCAGGAGTCAGAAGATGATGAGCTGGACTGAAGGAGCTGTAGCAGGCTGGAAGAGCTGGGTGCAAGATTAGACAAGCCAGGTCAGTAACGAGCGGGTATTTCAGGCATAAGGCCTTAGAGAAAATTGTGAGAAAACACTGGCCTATCTTACAAGCAGATGCAACACTTAGAGACATCCTCCCTGCAAAACCCACTTTCATATATAGAAAAGCACCAAACCTAAGGAACCGGCTGGTGCACAACGTTGTTGATCCTCCTAAGCAAATAAATCTTCCAACCAGCCTAAAGGGTTTCTTTAGATGTGGAAAATGCCTCCCATGCAAAACATCTAAGGAAAAGAAAAGGAAAACAACTTCTTTTATGGCACAAAGCACGGGAAAAATGTATGAGATAAAGGAAACCATCACTTGCACAAGCACTCACGTCACTTATGTGGTGGAGTGCCCCTGTAAATTACAGTATGTAGGCCGCACCACCAGACCCCTATTTGTCCGCATTAGGGAGCACGTAAAGAATATCAGAAAAGGGTTTGAGAAACATAGTCTGTCACGACACTTCAAGTTCCATCATTCCCAAGACCCCACCGTAATGGTTTTTTACACTATTGACAAAATAAAAAACAACTGGAGAGGAAGTAACAAGAAAATAGATGTGTCAAGGAACGAAACGAAGTGGATATATCAGATGCAGACCCTCCAACCTAAAGGCTTGAATATCGACATAGACTTGAACTGTTTTATTACTGATTTTTAACCTTTTAAGCCTGTGGCCTCCTTTTTTGGTTCCCCCCTTCCCCCTTTGTTGGATCCTTCCTTGACCTTTTATAGTCCTCCTTTTTAGTCCTTCTCTTTTTAATCCTTTTATCCCCCTTTTATCCTTGATTTTTGATATAAACCTCCCTATAGGCCCTCATTTTGCATGGGGGTTTTTTGGGGTTCTGAGGTTTTTTAAGGATTTTTTAAAGGGTTTTTAAGGATTTTTAAGGAATTGTTTAGGAATTAGTCCTCTTTTGTATGGAAATTCGCGAATCACAGCCTCTTGTCTTTTAAAGATACAGTTTTAAGGACATACTTTTGAGTATATATATATTTTTTCCCCTGTATACATTTTTTATACATATCTTTTTACCATTTTTTTACCTATCTTGGAATATTTTATATTTTATCGTACATGGTCCCCCATATAACATTCATTGGGTCCTCTGGAAAAACTTGGATCTATAATGGATTTTTACTACATATCTGTTCAGAATAACAAAGTTTACAAAGATATGGACTTACAGTACAGCGGATGGACTTACTGAGAAATTGCCTTTTAAAAAATTAATCTTGTTTCTAAAAAAACAAAAATATTTTTCAGCACGATTTCTATCTCACCGATTAGATTGGTATATGTATGGGCACCTTCTTTATAGTCTAGCACTATTTTGCGTAGACACGTGGGCCCACGAGCTTATATTATATTAAGTATAATTAATACACATCACTAGATCACAACGTCACCATAATAAAATTATTTTGAGTATTTTTTATTTGTATCACGGCACCACTGGTTATCGGCTCACTACCGATTAAACCAGACACATCACTCTTAGCACATTTCAATTTTAAAAAAATCTTTAATTCCATTTTAATTACCAATAGTCATTTATGTTTAGTCGTACTTGTCGTTTTAATAAAGATTATTGTTTTATAAGTACGGCAAACACAGCATGAAGGGAGTTCACATGATGAGTAAATATTATCTAGGCTACGGGATAGGTATACCAAGATGGCCGCCGTGTTCGGTCGCAAAGTAGGTACACCAAGATGGCGCCATCCCAGCCTATAAAAAGACCGGGAGTAGAGATGGACGGCACGCTCCAGATGACGTCGTATGATGAAACGCGTAGGGCGTGGTTCACGTACGTCAATACGTCACTTCCGGGAACGGTGGTTTGAGCCGGTGGAACGCGGAAGCGGTCCGGCGAACACCTCTCAAAGCTGATAGTGAACTCCCTAACTGTGAGTGGATGCTACGTTTGTTTGTCTGGACATAACATATGCTACGCAATGGAGGCTTATCCTTTATTTTAGTGACCGAAGAAGTGTCGAGGTATCGGCCAAAAGAGTGTGGTAAGCAGCGGTGTTTTCGGTGAATCACCTACCGACACCATACTTTGTTTGATTTCTTAATCACTACACAGGGTTTTGGCAATATCAGCACTCGGCACTTTATTTGTATAAGTATATGCATAACATATGATGTTTACAGTATGGTACACTAGGCACAGCCCATAAATAGCACGTAGCACTTTATATATCTTATTGCGTGCACCTTTAGCACTATATGCACTTTTCTATTTTGCACATGCACGTTTTATAAGTGGTAGCGCCGGTCCCAACATTTTTGCAATTCTTTCTATTTTACTACCTCAGAGGTAGGTTGGAGGCAGCTTACACCACCTTTTTAAACTTTTTAAGCCTGATTCAGTATACGGAAAACTCCATAGCGCTGGTATACATTCCTTTTTTCTATTTCAGGCATAGACGGCAGACAGCAGGGTAGTCAAGTCATAAGCAATGTCGGCAATGGAGAGTGGATCATACAAGAGCAGAAAGCATAGGCATGGTCTGGGGATAAGCCAAGGTAAGGGCAGTTAGCAGACAAGGATAGCCAGAAGCTAGCATGGTCAAGATCAGAGGTCAAAACACAGGAATCAGGGACATGCTCACAGAATGCTGTAGACCAAACAGCAATTAGTCAGTGCAGTAGCTCTATTTAAATAGACCGTTTGGAGGCAGTACTGGTGACAGGTATGTGCATCTGCACATGTCAAGCCAAGATGAGCTCCCACCCCCTTTTATCAAATGCCCTCTTGTCATCTTCCTGCGCTTTTGCCACAACCTCCTGCAACAGCTTATTGTTGCAAGTGAAGTCCAAGGTGCTGTGGAACAGCTGGAACCAGGCAGGAATGGAGACTGCTTGGTGGATGAATGACAGGAGTTGTTATAAGCTTATTCCGCCAGCGGCAGAAGACACCCAATCGCCTTGGATAAAAGAAGCAAAATACCGGATGTATTGCTCCAGGATCTGATTGGTCCTTTGCGTTTGGCCGTTAGACTGCATATGGTAAGCTGAAGAAAGAGATAGCTCAATTGTTAAGGTTCCACATAGTGACCTGCACAATCTAGACGTGAATTGGACATGATGTCTGTGGTAACTCCATGAAGCTTGACAATTTCTTTAACAAACACTCGAGCGGTCTCCATAGCAGATGGTGTACTTTTCAGGGGTAGCAATTTTTGATAGTCCACCGACTACAACAAAGATGGCTGTACAACCTTCCGGACGGCAGCTCCACTTTAAGGTCCATGGAGATAATTTTCCATGGCCTGTCAGGTACAGGCAAAGGTCTAAGCAAACTTTTGCTTTGGAACTCTTGCTTCGGATACAGGTAGCACATGCATTTACATGATCCTTACAATCTTTTTTTAGATCAGACCATCAGAATGTGTGCTGCACCAATTTCACCATCTTGCGGATTTCAAAGTGACCTGTCAAAGGGTGATCATGACAGGACCATAGGACAATTTCTACGAACACGTTCTGGGTCAAAGATTTGATTTCCTTTCCATAAATGTCCATCTTTCACCTGCAAAGTATTCCTGGGAGGACTGGAGGTATTTGTAGATGCCTGCTTCAGCTGTTATTTGAGATCAGTCTGTAACAGAAAGTTCCCTGCTGGCAGGATAGTATCTGATGCTGGCATGTCCTTAGGATCTTCAAACGTGCATGACAATGCATCAGGCTTGGCAGTCTTTGACCGAGGCTAGTAGGTAATGTGGAAAGGAGAACCTTGACAAGATCAGTGCATATCGGGCTTGGCGAGGTTTCAAATGTTTTGCAGTTCTCAGATACTCAAGGTTCTTGTGGTCTGTATAACTTTGTATCGGATGAGCTACCCCCTCTGACAGATATCTCAATTCCTCTAGGGCTGCTTTAATTGCAAGGGGCTCCTAATCTTCCACATCATAATTTATTTCTGCAGAGACAAGTTTCCACGATAAGAATGCCACCTGATGGATCAGGTCTTTGAAGCCTTGATGCTGTGACGACTGCCCCCACTGCACTTTGTGATGTGTCTAATTCCAGGATATAAAGGTAGCATAGGGTCTTGATGACAGGAGCGGAAGTAAATATTTTCTTTAGAGTCACAAAAGAAACTTGTGCCTCAGACGTGCAGCAGAAACAGATACCCTGCTAGGTGAGTAATACTGGGTGTGATAATAGCTGAAAAGTTCTTGATAAATCTGTAGTAGAAATTATCAAACCCCACAAACCGTTTAATCCCTTTCTTATCGGAGGGTGCTGGCAAGTCAAGGATCGCAGTAGGGCTGAAACGGTTAATCAATTAATCGACAACTAATCGATTATGAAAATAGTTTTCAACTCGATTGGTTGGTCAGCCAATTAGTTGGCCAGCAGACATAATGCATAATTTGTTTACATATCAGGAAATACAGTGAAGCACACATACAGCTAAGTACACCGCCCATACAGGCATAAGCATCCGCAGAACTTTTTTCAGGGGGGGGGGGGGGGGGGCGTAATTTTAAGATCACCCATGCTCCGTCCCTTTTTTTGACAATGTCATGAAGGGGAGGGGCTTAGTCATTATCACATAACGCGCAGGCATCCAAAGGTTTGAAAAACCTGATGCAAAAGCTTAATAGAAGAATCAAGCTGTCATAATCTGTTTTTATGTTCACACTACTGACACTATTAAATGTACGCTGAAAGTTTGCTGATCTCCCTTCCTTCCATCTGTTGGTACCAGCCACAGCCATGCCAGTCCCAGGTCTTCCAATTGGTGCATGGAGCCCAGGAAACATGGCTGAGGTGTGTGTGTGTGTGTGTGGGGGGGGGGGGGGTGTGCGGCACTAACAGGTGTGTGTGTGAAAGTGACCTGGTGGCTACACTGCTAATAGATTGTTTCCATATGACAGACAACACTTGGCTTGTCAGGTTTATACACAGTATGTGAGATGCTTTCTTTTAAGCCTTGTTTTCATTTATGTTTTCAGGGCAGTAAAAATGCATGGCTGAGCCACGTTTACCACCACCCAACCACTCCCCTTTATGCTGCAAAGACACTGCCACTGTCTTACATAGTACAACAGTGGTGCCAGGGGGTTTTACACACTCCCAGTGGATTAAGCCATTGGACATGTGTGTAAAACCCCCTGGCACCACTGTTGTACTATGTAAGACAGTGGCAGTGTAGGGGAGTGGTTGGGTGGTGGTAAACGTGGCTCAGTCATGCATTTTTACTGCCCTGAAAACGTAAATGAAAACAAGACCTAAAAGAAAGCATCTCACTTACTGTGTATAAACCTGACAAGCCAAGTGTCGTCTGTCATATGGAAACAATCCATTAGCAGTGTAGCCACCAGATCATTTTCACACACCCCCTGTTAATACCGGACACCCCCCCCCCCCACACACGCATTGGTCCTCAGCCATGTTTCCTGGGCTCCATGCACCCATTGGCACACCTGGGACTGGCATGGTAGGTGCCAACAGGTGGAGGGAAGGGAGATCAGCGAAAGCCAGTTTGCTGATCTCCCCTTACTGTTTGATAACAATTGCCAAAAGGAGTACAGAAACTACTTTTGGGAATTGGGGCAGCGCCACAAAGTCGGTGTCACACCGATTCGGCCGATTCCTTTGCTGGCAATTGGCTCCAAATTGACATGCAATTTGACATGTCAAATCAGACCAATGTGAATGTAGGCTGAGCCCGGGCTGGGGCAGCAAAGGTGCAGTGTTGAGAGCGGACAATCAAAGTCTCTCCTCCTGCCTCTGGTGCATAAGCACCAATATCCTTAGGATTATATGCTTCAAATCCAAATCCACGTCATGTGTGTGCCCCATCACTGCCCTCTGCCCCTGTACTCCAGTGCTGCTTCTGGCCTGGTGCAGCATGCATAACCCACTTTTAATAACATCCTTCCTTCTCTTCAATCCCTTCAAATCAACATCCTGCTCCACTGCCCCTGACTGTGTCTTATCATGCCTTTATGAGATAATATAAGGAGTAAGGCACCTTCCCTGATCTAAAGACAATGTGTTAAGTAGATCTGCCTTCAATTTAAGTGGTAATACTTAAATGTCAAACAAGGTAAGTAATGAGGCGCTGCTAATAGTATTTAACATATTGATACATAACACTGTAAAAAATTCACTTTATGCAATCTAAAGTAGGGGACTCCAAATTCCCATGCTACAGTGAATGAAACTTATTCACTTAAAAGATCAGAAATAAATGACAATACATATTAGAATGAGATATAAAGTGCTTGTGATAAACTGTGCTCATTTTCTCAAAACGTGCTAGATTCAAATATGTGCATAAATACATTTATTTATGCACATATTTGAATGTAGCACGTTTTGAGAAAATGAGCACAGTTTATCACAAGCACTTTATATCTCATTCTAATATTTGTCATTTATTTCTGATCACTTTTAAGTTAATACGTTTCATTCCTCCTAGCATGGGAATTTGGAGTCACCTATTTTAGATTGCATAAAGTGTATTTTTTACAGTGTTTGTATCTATATGTTAAATACTAGTAGCAGCGCCTCATTACTTACCTTGTTATCATGCCTTTAGCAATAGATCAATTAGTGCTTCTGACTCACTTTTCACTGGTGTATTCCGACTCTCTCCTCCATCAGGCTCCTCTCTCCTCTGCGGGCCGCAGCTCCGCCCCTCCTGACTGATGTCAAGAGGGAATCCTCGGTCCGACCTGCTCCCTTCAGCTGTCGGAAGGAGAGAAGGACAGGGAGAGCAGGGAGCCGTCGCGATCGGTGCACAGAGCAGAGCTTGACATTCCAGACGGGGCACTCGCCCCCCCCTTGCCCCCCCGTGCTGACGCCCGATCATACATGTCAGTAAGTGCCTGAGAACTTGTGAATGTGTGAGGAGCAATGCCTCATGGGACATATAGTCCGGGGCAGGAAGTGAGTGGTTCTAAAAGCAGAAGTTTTTTTTTTACCCTGCTATAGCGGCACACTATATTATGCTTGCTATTGGGGCACTCTGAGGGCAGGAGGAGCCAGAAGCGTCAGTGGAGGATCCCAGAAGAGGAGAATCAGGGCTGCTCTGTGAAAAACCATTACACAGAGCAGGAAAGTATAACATGTTTGTTGTTTAAAAAAAAATCACTTTAAAGACTCTGCAGGGAAGATCACCATCTGAACCCAGAGGAGGTGGAGGATGATAGGCTATATGTAATATAAGGCATTACAATTACATTTAAAGTCAACTTTTCCCAGTATTGTGCATATATTTAAAATGATCATACCCATGAAAAAAAGTCTCAGCTTTTAGTACTTCTTTATTATAAAAGATTTATATCTCCCTTCTAACCCTTCATATAGCGTCATATCTGACTCCTAGTTAAAATGCCCATATATCCTACTTCTGGGTGGGTATTTATTACTAATATATATATATATATATTTATTATTACGTTCACTGTACAGTAGAAATCAGCGCCTTACAGTAGCGATTATCTGCTCTTTTTGTACTATAAAGGGCTAATTTTAGTTTTTTTAACCCTTTTATGACAAGTGATACAAAAAAAGCAGACTGCTGCTACTTAACATCCTAGGCCTGCTTCCCACCTATGTTATTTTTGGTGCTTTTTGCAGAAACACTTCATTTTTGGTGCACTACAGTTCATTTAATATGGTTTCCTATGGGATGCGTTCACATCAATGCTTTTTTCAACCACTGCATATTTGAAAAGAGTCAAGGACTGTTTCAACGCAAAAAAGGTGCTTTTTTTTGCTTTTTGGGTTCAATAGACTTCAATGGAGAAGCTGCAGAGAAGCATGTAGTGCGTTTTTGCAGTGAGTTGCGTTTTTGAAACTGCCCAACAACAAATTGGCAAAAAAAAAAAAAAAAGGATATGCAAAACGCAAATCTTAGCAAAATTGTGTGTGCAAAGAAGCAAAAATGCAGAGCAAAAAGCATTGCAGAAATGGATCAAAAGCAAACTGAATAGGTGTGAATAAGACATATGCTGTCCATACACTTATCGATTTTTGGACGAGAATATTTATACGAAAAATCTTTGTACTTTCACTGAATGAAAGCATGTTGTTTGAAATTTTTACTTGCTTTTAACATTTCGTTTTAAAAGGAATGTAATTTATAAACCATATACAGTGTCTGAAAATTATTTTGACCTAGAAGTTTTCCATTCAGCTCTTTTGAATTGTCTGGTTACTGTGGTCGAAAACAAATGTCGATTTGACCCCACTTGTGGATTAGAAAATCAAACAAATGTTCTTAAAATGAAAATCTTTTTGAAGGAAGACATTGTTGATGTATGGCCTGCAGTAGCTTTTATCAAGCCACCTGCCTATTACAAGGGAGTCCGTCATACATAATATATTACAGTTCTGTCAAAAAAATCAGCAAAACAGTCTTTCATTTTTTTTTTTTTTTGTACATAAAAAAATTAGGAGTGCCCTAGGATTAGGAGTTACTGGAACAGGGTTTTTTCTTTGATACGAAAGTTAACAAGCCTTGAACTAGGAGCAATTACCCTATATCGCCCTACTAAACGACACTCTGGGCAATGTTCTACGACACACAAGACGCTTAGTCTATTTTATGTTGCTGGCTGCGAAGATCACCATTACTGGAGCTTGGAAGTCTCCCTCTGTATCTATTCGTTGTATGAAACATAAGAAACCGTGGATTATGCTGCATGAGTAAGTGGCTAGAGTTGTTAATGATAAACAAAAAATCTTTGGGCAAATTATGTCACAATACCCTTATCACCCGCACTTGGTTGAAAGTATAGCACTATCATCCACCATGAGCTCTAGGTCCTCTTTTCTTGATCATTTACAGCACTTTCTCTCCTTCTTACTTTCTTTCTTGACTTTTCTTTCTGCTATATAGAGTGGAACTATTCTTCCCCTATACGAGGCAACATTTTTTAGGCATACCAGACTAACGGTATAAAGCGGATCTAGCATAATAACATGAAAAGTATTTTATACCCTTTTTTGATCCCTTGGAGTTGCACAGCTATATGCCTTGTTGTTTCTGGTACTCTGGATATGCAAGTTTGTATTTCTGACGTTGTTCACGTTGACTTGTTTATCTTCGCATACTTCTTTTGTACCTCAAAGAAATAATAATCTTTGAAACGTAAAAATGTTGACACCTAGCTGTGGTTGACTGTGTTGTCACCCTTCTCAGGATACAGTTTTGCTCCCAAATGGGGTATCTGGGGATGGGGAATAGCATCCCAACTATAAGTCTAAAACTGATGTTACCTCTTAGTTCAAGAATACATAGGACTCTAATTTGGCATTGTATTCCAACAAATAATACTTTGTATATACTGTACTTATGCAGTGTGTAACACTCTTATTTGTCTGTATCCTTCTTTACGAAAACTCAAAAAAAAAAAAAAAATAGTATTAAAAATAAATAAAAAAAATTGATCTCGGAGTCTGATGATATTTACCAGATTAAACCACTAATAGTATATACAGAATATCTCTTCTTTCGGTTAATCTCAGAGTGGATTAGAGATTTTGCTCCCTAACCATATAGCTGGTTATTTATTTTTACCACTACATATAGATATTTAAGAAAAAATAGAATTTTTGTAACAACTTACCGTAAAATTATTTTCTCTGAGTCCTCTGACAGTCGCCACCCTTTCACACAGCCTTCAATAGTGGCTAATGGTGCCCTCTGCAGGAGGTCCTCAGTTTGTAGCAAGCAGTACCGGAAAGGCAACAACACCCGGATCCAAGAACCAGAGGGGCGGGGCGGCGACTGTCAGAGAAAATAATTTTACGGTAAGTTCTTACAAAAATTCTATTTTCTCTTACGTCCTCTGACATTCACCGCCCGTTTATATAGCCTTCACTAGTGGGACGTCCCAAAGCAGTTTAGGTGTGAGGGGTGGGAAGACGCAACCTACCAAAAAGGTAACGAAACAACCAAAAAACACCCCAGGAGGAGACAAAAAAAACCCCCAAAAAAACGCGTCTCTGAAAAACAACCGCCGCACTCAAAACCTTGCGGCCAAAGGAGGCATCCAAGGATGCCAGCACAGCAATTCCGCAGAATTTTGTGAAAGTGTGCACAGACGACCAGGTAGCCGCTTTGCACCCATGAGTCGCAGAAACATAATGGCGAAAACGCCCAAGAGGCACTCACGGCTCTAGTAGAATGTGCTTACACAGGGAAAGGAGGAACCTGACCCTAGATTGAATAAGCTTGAACAACCGTCTGTGTGATCCATTCAAAAAAACAGTTGCCGCGGACGCAGCCGAAAAAAACCTTCCGAGGCCCTTCAGGAAGGCTAAACGGGGATCAGAGGTCCAAAAAGACTCCGTGGCAGGCAGGTAAAACCGGACCGCCCGAACTACATCCAAGGAATGCAAGGCAAATTCCTTGGGATGCTTGGGCTTCGCACAAGGCGAAGGCAGAACAATATCCTCATTGAGGTGGAAACAGACACCACCTTGGGGAGAAAAAAGTGACTGGGTCGCAAGACCACTTCACCCCTACGAACAACCAAATAAAGTGAACGGCAAGATAGAGCCGCTAAGTCCGAAAACTCTGCGAGCAGAGGAAAGGCAACCTTCTGAGACAACACAGGCAGAAAACAGTAAAAATCCCCCACAGTGTCAGTGTGTTTTACCACACGCTGCTCAGTGAAAAGGAGGGGGGGAGTGACATCACACCCTAGAGACCACACATGGACTATCTGGCCACCACAGGGAACCCCAAAGAGAACCCCTGGACGTTATAGAGCCCCCCAGGTACAGAATAGTGCACTGCACAGCGCCTTCAGGAAGGGAGGGGAACTTACCACACTAGCCAGAAGGGGGATACCACAGAGACCACCAGCACTGCCATCCCCTAAGAGTGGGCCCACAGAACCCCTCCACAGGACCCAGTTCCAGGGACAAGGGGGCAGTAGTACTCACCACTCCAGAAGGAGCGGGCACCACTCTGATACGGGAGACCTCCCACCCTTAGTGGGGGTGCCGTCAGCCAGGGAGGGATGCTAGCAACACACGGGCGTTCCGAAGTTGAGACACCCTCGGGGAAGATGGACCTCTGCAGGCTCATCCCCATCCCGAGGGGCATGGTCGTTGCGAGGCAGGGCGCACAAGGCTGTGACTCCATAAGGATCTATATTATCCAGTGCGAGGCCCAGCTCTGCTGTCGCTTGTAGTCCTCCCGGAAAAAATCCCTGACTAACTAGCAATTGTGAGAGAAATAAAAAGCTATTTTCAAAAGAAAAAAAAACATTTTAGGAAAAAAACAAATTAACTGAGATGCTAGGTCCCAGCAAGGAAGAGCTAGCCTACTCCTGAGGACCAGTGGTAACTGGATCAGGATAATGGCTGGGGTCAGTCCCCTAGAGGTGTGTCTAAGTATAGAAATGTTTTTTATTAACATTTCTAACTGCCTAGCTTACTCCTGCAGAGGGCGTCATTACCCACTAGTGAAGGCTGTATTAACGGTTGGCGACTGTCAGAGGACGTAAGGGAAATTGCATTTTTATAAAAAAAACCTTTACATATTTACCTAAATTAAACAATAGGGGTGCTGAATATAATCGTAGCATTGATGCATCGCGATTCAGCCATTTGCAATTCTGCATCGACCCTACGACTGGCTAAATTGATTGCCAGGTGACATCACCCCGCACCGCGCCCTGCCTCTCCTCACAGCAAGAAGAGTGCTTTGAAAGAGGAGCTGTAGGCTTTTCCCGCCTCCTGCCTAGCTGCTGACATAATTCCCAGCCGCCCAACGTTGCCATGTTGCATACTGCTGCAGGAGACTCGAGAGAGCGTCCCCGGCTCCCAGAATACTGGACGCGCTTGTCCTCAGTCCTCCCCACACTCTCACAGACTGTTATTAGGTATTTGGTAGGTACTAAGGACATTAACCTCCCACGGGTCTCTTTCTATTTACAATGGCTATATAACTGTAATTTACCAAAGGATATGGTAGTAATGGCAAGTACAGTATCTCACAAAAGTGAGTACACCCCTCATAATTTTGTAAATATATTATATCTTTTCATGTGACCACTGAAGAAATTACACTATGCTACAATGTAAAGTAGTGAGTGTACAGCTTGTATAACAGTCTCGGAGCTGTTGGATGTTAGAGACCTTGCACTCCTCCACCTTCCATTTGAGGATGCCCCACAGATGCTCAATGGGGTTTAAGTCTGAAAACATGCTTGGCCAGTCCATCATCTTTACCCTCAGCTTCTTTAGCAAGGCAGTGGTCGTCTTGGAGGTGTGTTGGGGTCATTATGTTGGAATACTGCCCTGCGGCCCAGTCTCTGAAGGGAGGGGATCATGCTCTGCTCTGCCTCAGTATGTCACAGTACATGTTGACATTCATGGTTCCCTCAATGAACTGTAGCTCCCTAGTCCTGGCAGCACTCATGCAGCCCCACCACCATGCTTCACTGTAGGCAAGACACACTTGTCTTTGTACACCTCAACTGGTTGCCGCCACACATGCTTGACACCATCTGAACCAAATAAGTTTATCTTGGTCTCATCAGAGCACAAGACTTTGTTCCAGTAATCCATGTCCTTAGTCTGCTTGTCTTCAGCAAACCGTTTGCGGGCTTTCTTGTGCATCATCTTTAGAAGAGGTTTCCTTCTGGGAAGACAGCCATGCAGACCAATTTGATGCAGTGTGCAGCCTATGGTCTAAGCACTGACAAGCTGACCCTCCACCCCTTCAACCTCTGCAGAATTTCCCAAAGACAACCTCTGGATATGACGCTGAGCACATGCACTCAACTTCTTTGCTTGAGCATGGCGAGGACTATTCAGAGTGGAACCTGTCCTGTTAAACCGCTGCATTGTCTTGGCCACTGTGCTGCAGCCCAGTTTCAGGGTCTTGGCAATGTTCTTATAGCTTAGGTCATCTTTATGTAGAGCAACAATTCTTTTTTTTCAGATCCTCAGAGAGTTCTTTGCCATGAGATGCCACGTTGAACTTCCAGTGACCGCGATAACACCAAATTTAGCACACCTGCTCCCCATTCACACCCGAGACCTTGTAATACTAACGATTCACATGACACTGGGGAGGGAAAATGACTATTTGGGCCCATTGTGGACATTTTCACTTAGGGATGTACTCACTTTTGTTTCCAGCGGTTTAGACATTATTGGCTGTGTGTTAAATTATTTTGAGGGGACAGCAAATTTACACGGTTATACAAGCTGTACACTCACCACTTTACATTGCAACAAAGTGTCATTTCTTCAGTGTTGTCATATGAAAAGATATAATAAAATATTTACATTTACGCATGGAGAGCAGACTCAGCAGTAGTGATTTAAGAAGGAGGACATAGTGCTCAGCTGTGTGTTATTTTCCTCCAGAAGTTGATGAGCCCAGGTCTGAGGTTCACCTTGGAGTAAGGATATGATGAAACCCACCTTGGTAGATTCTGATGAAAAAGTCAGTGGTTGTAGAGTAAAGTAAAGTTGACATGCGTTGCAAAACACTCTAAATTTACTCTGGTCACCAGAAAACTTCTCAGGGGTTGGCACTCAAGGTCCAGGAGGTAACATCACTACCGCAGGACTGGCAGGAGTCTAGGTTTGAGCAGCCGCTGTTACGGAGGTGGAAGTAAAGACAGCAGGGGTTGCGGATGAGGCAAAGGGTTTCCCAAATTCTTCCAAATTAATGTATCTCTCCTGCAGGGTCTTGACTGCTTGCGTGAGAGCTGCAAGATGCTCAGATCTCATCCAACGGAGAGGGTCCTCTCACAGGCTCAGAAATGGCTGTTTGGTATGGTCACATACCTGGTCAGTGAGCCTGACATACAGAGGAAGGCTTCTCCTAAAGCTCCGGCTCTGATAGTGAGACAGTAATCGAAAGAGCACGGCAAGGTATGAGCATCTATGAGTAGTCTGCGTTGGTAGTAGCCGATACTTTACTGGAACCGCTCCAAAAGACGGAGCAGCTGCAAGCAGGCAGATGAGACAGCAGGACAGGCTGGAAGCAGGCAGGCAGGCTGGCACAGGGCTTGGCTGGTGACAGACTGTGGATGCGCAGCAGGAAGCAGGAGCCAGAAGATAATAAACTGGACTAAAGAAGCTGTAGCATGCTGGAAGCAGGGTCAGACAAGCCGGGTCGGTCAGGCAGATCAAGCATAGATAGCAGACAGAAGGGTAGTCAAGTCACAAGCAACTTGGGCAACCAAGAGTAGATCAAACAAGAGCAGAAGGTAGAGGAAGAATCCAGGGACAAGCCAAGGTCAGGGCAGGTAGCAGACAAGGATGGCCCGAAGCAAGTCGGGTCAAGAACACAGGTCAAACACAGGAATCTGGGAAACACTCACAGTAAGCTGTAGGGAAAACAGCAATTAGCCAGTGCAGTAGCTCAGTTTAAATAGGCTGTTTGGTGCCAGTATTGGTGACATGCGCGCACCTGTGATTTCCAGCCGTCACATGCGCATACGTGTGCGCTTCGAAACTCCATCTATACTATGGCAAAGCCATTCCTGACAAAAGCTAACAGAACAGGGGGCCTAGGCACAGGAAGCACTCTGCTATTTTTAAGGAAGTATTTAAAGGCAAAGGTTGATTTTTCAGGCTACTGCTTAGGTACAATTACCTTTTCTAGAGGTTCCATCTAACATCATCATCATGCAGCATATACAGGTGCATCTCATAAAATTAAAATATCTTCAAAAAGTTAATTTATTTTAGTAATTCAATTCAAAAAGTTAAACAAATTTATTTTATATAGATGTGTTACACACAGAGTGATATATTTCAAGTATGTATTTCTTTTAATTTTGAGGATTATGGCTTACAGCTAGTGAAAACCCAAAATTCAGTATCTCAGAAAATTAGATTACACGGAGACCAAAAAAAAAAGGATTTTAAACAGAAATGTTGGCTTACTGAAAGTATGCCCATGTACAGTATAGTATGCACTCAATACTTGGTTGGGACTCCTTTTGCATGAAGAATTACTGCAATAATGGGGCGTGTCATGGAGGCGATCAGCCTGGGACACTGCTGAGGTATTATGGAAGCCCGGGTTTCTTGGATAGTGGCCTTTAGCTCATCTGCATTGTTGGGTCTGGTATCTCTCATCTTCCTTTTTGCAATACCCCAAAGATTCTCTATGGAGTTTAGGTCAGGCGAGTTTTCTAGCCAGACAAGCAGTGATACCATGATCATTAAACCAGGTATTGGTACTTTTGGCAGTGTGGGGAGGTGCCAAGACGTGCTGGAAAAAGAAATCAGCATCTCCATAAAGCTGGGCAGCAGAGGGATGCAAGTGTCTAGAATTTCCTGGTAGAGGGCTGCGCTGACTTTGGACTTGATAAAACACAGTGGACCAAAACCAGCAGATGACATGGCTCCCCAAATCATCACTGACTGTGGAAACTTCACACTGGACCTCATGCAACTTGAATTTGGTGCCTCTCCACTCTTCCTCCAGACTCTGGGACCTTGATTTCCAAATGTAATGCAAGATTTTTCACAGTCTGTGATGATTTGGGGAGACATGTCATCTGCTGGTGTTGGTCCACTGTGTTTTATCAAGTCCAAAGTCTACCTTCTACCAGGCAATTCTAGAGCATTTCATGCTTCCCTCTGCTTACCAGCTTTATGGAGATGCGGATTTCATTTTCCAGCAGGACTTGGCACCTGCCCACACTGCCAAAAGTACCAATACCTGGTTTAATGATTATGGTATCATTGTGCTTGATTGGTCAGCAAACTCGCCTGACCTAAACCCCATAGAGAATCTGTGGGGTATTGGCAAGATGAAGATGAGACACCAGACCCAACAATGCAGACGAGCTGAAGCCACCATCAATGAAACCTGGGCTTCCATAACACCTCAGCAGTGCCACAGACTGATCGCTCCCATGCCACGCCGCATTGATGCAGTAACTAGTGCAAAAGGAGCCCCGACCAAGTATTGAGTGCATACTATACTGTACATGGACATACTTTTCAGTAAGCCAATATTTCTGTTTTTTTTTTTTTAATTTGTCTTTTATATTCTAATTTTCGGAGATACTAATGTTGGGTTTTCACTAGCTATAAGCTGTAAGCCATAGTCCTCAAAATTAAAAAAAATAAATGCTAAAATATATCACTCTGAGTATCGCATCTATATAAAATATGAGTTTCACTTTTTGATTTGAAATACTGAAATAAATTAACTTTTTGATGATATTCTAATTTTATGAGATGCACCTGTATATAGCATCAACATGTTGCGCAGCACTTTATAAAATGAAGTGAGACAGCACAGATCCACAATACAATTCAATATAAGAGAAATCAAAGGGCCCTGCCTGTTAAAGCATTTACAATCCTAATGGAAGTGTCAAGGGACGCAAAAGGTAATAACTGTGGGGGATGAGATGATGGAAAAATTAAAAACTGGATTTTTGTCTTATCGTAAAATCCTTTTCTCTGATGTTCATTGATGGGCACAGCTTCATATCTTTATTGACAGTTGGGTTATGATGCTCTTCATAGGAGTAGGACACTAGGCGGAAAAGAGTTAACAAAGCTCGGCTACGCCCCTAGAGAGTCCCATGGGGTATACTCCCACTTCCTGCTATAGGATCTCAGTTTTGTAACAAGTAGTGTCAGAAGAATGCATAACCCAAATCCACAGAGGGGTGGGCGATGTGTCCGTCAAAGAAAATCAGAGAAAAGTGTTTTAAGGTAAGACAAAAATCCAGTTTTCCCTTTGTTCATTGACTGATACAGCTTCATATCTTCATTGACAGTTGGAACGTCCCAAAGCAGTGTCATCATGAGGGGTGGGAAACACAGCAAAAAAGAACCAAAATCTCAAAAGGGCTAAACCTAGCCAATCAGGTAACCAAAGAGCCAAACCAGGAACAACAACTGGGGCTCACCTACCAGAAAAAAAAACACACCCTCAAGAGGCTGCAGCTTCTGCAACAGCGACCTGCAAGACTTTGTGGCCAAAAGCAGCATCTGCAGGTGCCAGGACATCCACCTTGTAAAACTTGGTGAATGTATGTACAGACGACCAGGTGGCTAACTGGCAAACCTGGATCATGTAACGTTCATGCGTTTTTGTTAGTGGATGGATTTACAGCTGCAGAATTATTACACTCAGTAGCCTTGTAGAGAATCTGTTGAACAAACATATCCAACTCTCAGGACTTCATCACCGTGTACAGCCTGTTATACACTATATATATATTAATAGATGTTTAATGGAGGGATAGAGTATATGAGGATATATAGATGAGAGACAGGCTATTGTATGGTGAGCACTAGAAGTAGTATTAGGAGAGTTGCAGGTGATGGTAAAGCAGATAGGTTCTGATGTCAAGTATAGTGCAGATGGTAAGAGGACACAGATGGAGTATACTTAGACAGAGTAACCTAGTGCAAGGATAGTTGAAGGTAGTCCCAAGAGCTAACAGTCTATGCAGATGATAGTGAATAGATAGATACAGATAGTCTTGGTAATTGCAGTAGATGACAGTAGGAGATTGGTTAGCAAGAATCCCCTGCGGGGTACTTATCACTTAGATAGGTTTAGGAATAACAGTGTCCAATGGAGAGGGGTGATCCCGTAGCGAGATACGGATCACCAGCGAGGTTTCCGGCTTCAGTTCAGCAAGGGAGAAATGTCAGCAGCTCCGACTTCTCAGGCGTAGGTGCGATGAACATGTGGGTTTGAACGAGCGATGAGTGAGAGCAAACCGGCGATTGAAATAGCCGCTCATAGCGGCGCTCGGCAATGATGTCATCCGGTCTTAAAGGTATATGCGTCCCTTGTTACACAAGATGGGACGCAATTAGGAGAGGAGAAATATGGAGACAAGGGTACCAGAGGTACCGGAACATTACAGATCACTGACGCCTGATGACGGTAGAATCCATTTTAACAGGGAAAGGAGGAACCTGACCGTTAATGGAATAGGCCTGCACCACCGTCTACCTGATCTATCTGGAAATGGTTGCAGCAGATGCGGCCTGCTCCTTACGAGAACCATTCGTAAGGACAAATAAAGAATCTAATTTGCGAATCGCCTCAGTTACCGCCAGGTCCCCTAATGGCTCGAACCACATCCAGGGAATGTAAAGCAATCTCTTTTGGATGTTTTGGCTTAGGACACAGCGAAGGCAACACAATGTCCTCATTCAAATGTAAGCCCGAGAGGACCTTAGGAAGGAATGACTGACAGGGTCGGAGAACCACCTTATCCCTGATAAGGCGACTGACAGGACAACGCAGCCAGTTCAGGAACCCTGCGAGCCGAAGTAAGAGCCACCAAGAAGGCCACCTTCTGTGATAGAGTCAGTAGGGGAATTTCACAAATATTTTCAATTGGCGGTTTTTGAAGAACCGACAGTACCAGATTAAGATCCCACAGAGGCACCGAAGACCTCACTGGAGGAGCCAAATTGCGAACTCCCTGCATGAAAGTGTGAATGAAAGAATTTGTGGCTAACGGGCATTGTAAAAATATTGCCAAGGCTGAAATCTGGCCCTTGATGGTGCCCAGAGCCAAAAGCTCATCTACACCACCTTGTAGAAACTCCAGCAGAAGGGATACCGAAAAGGAACGGGGGGAAACCCTCCAAGACTCACACCAAGTAATGTACGCCTTCCAAACCCGATGATAAATCTTCTGAGAAGTGGATTTTCTATATATAAACAAAAAGATCAGGCCAAGGTAATTTAGATTAACTAAAAGGGAACAAAAATGCTGCTAATCTGCTGCAGGTGTCCTACATGTGAATAGAGAGAAGAAGTAATCAGCGCAATTTTATGAGGATATCAGGTGACAAAACTAGTAGGGCGGGGCTAGGACGCCGAGAAACACTGCACGGATTGTACTCCACACGTGTGGCTCGGAGACACAGCCAGAGTGTGCGGGTCGGATGTTACAGATCCCAGTGTCAGGCAGACACTTAAATAAGTGAGTGTAATCTGATTATTTCTAAAAAAAAAATATTTAATTTTTTTATGGAATTACACTATTCTGGCATTCTTTCTCCTCCCATCCATCATCCACATCTTGCAACCGTCTTTGAGAATAACATGTTTATGAAGATGTAAGGCTGAAGTTTTACATATTAACCGTCATGCTTGGAAATATCTATTAAGTGCCGGGTCACACTTGTGCGATGCGGGAAAGCTGCGAATTCGCAGCCTGTTCCCGCATCGAAAAACGCACATCTGGCAGTTCACACTGCCATATGCGATACGCAGGGGGTGTCAATTAAATGTAAATGACACCCCCAGTTTGATCGCATATAGCAGTGCGATCTGACAGTTCGCACAGGATCAGATCGCACAAGCGTGAACCACTGTGCGATCCGATCCTGATGCGGGTGAAAAAAAGGGTCATGTGGGACTTTTGTGCGGGTGCAGTGCGAATTTAGCCATACAAAGTGTATGGCTGAATTTGCACATGCACATCCGATCGCATGTAAAGAAGGAGCAGTGTGCTCCGATATTACATGCGATCCCCGCACACGCTATAGTGTGAACCGGCACTTAGTGTGATTGCTGGTTTATAATTTGACCAGCTTCCTATCTGGTGAGTCCTAATTAGTGGAAACGGTGGAGCACATATTGGTGTGATTTCTTCACATGTGGTCACTGAGGATTATTTATTAATTGAACTTTTATCAGATCACATTTTGGCACTTTCTTTCACTTTGGGACTTTTTTGGATGGACTATTTATTTTTTAACTTATATGGATTAATTTATTTATTGCATTTTTTGATTAATTTTTGATCAGTTTGATGCAATATTTTACTACTGATTTAAGCACTTGCACCTTTTTTGGATATTGGTCTCTTATCATATTTCCAGTCATTTATTATTTTTAAGACACTTGTGCACTTTCCATTTCAGTTGCTTTATGCTAGATTTTACACAATATTTAATTATATATATCATATAAAATTTAGATTACATCAAACAATTTAGATTACATCAATTTAGATTGAATCAAACATTCACATAATCATTTAATTCATTCATTTATTAATTAATCATTTGCACACCAGCACTTCCACATTTAGCTACCTTGGAACTAAGTGGATTTTCTAGCTCTGAACAGAGTAGGAATCACCGAATTGGACAACCTTCTATCCTTCAGTACCTGGCTTTCAATAGCCAGGCCGTTAAAGCAAGCGACTGTAAAGCAGGATGGAAGATCGGTCCTTGAGACAAAAGATCTTCTGTGAGGGAGCCGCCAAGGAGCATTGGCAACCAGTCTTACCAACCCCGCGTACCAGAACCGACGGGGCCAATCTGGGGCCACCAGAATGACTGGAATCCCTTCTGCCTTGATTCTGCGCAGAAGTCTCGGTAGAAGCTGTAACGCAGGAAAGGCATATATTAGACGATACTTGCCCCAAGGGGCCACCAGACCATCTGCGGCGTCTGCCAAAGGATCTCGAGATCTTGCCACAAACCTCAACCTTCCGGTTGAGGCGAGAATCAAGTAGGTCCACATGAGGAGTCCCCACAACCCCACCAGAGACACAGTTGTTGAAACACCTCTGGGTAAAGAGACCATTCACAGGGACTCAGGGCCTGCCAGCTGAGGTAGCCTGCCTGCCAATTTTCCACCCCTGGAATGTGCACATATCCTTCTGTCAACCCTAGAATGCCAGACACTTCTTTGGCTGCAAGGGCACACTTTGTGCCCCCTTTATGGGTGACCTATGCCACAGCCGTGGCATTGTCCGATTTAATCCTTACCGGATACCCCTGTAGACGATCCGCCCCCTGGGACAGACAAAGTTTGATTGCCTGAATCTCCAGGATGTTGATCAGCAGATCGGACTCCTCCTGAGTCCAAACACCAAAGTAACACCAACCCAACTCAAAATAGAGGGGTGGGTACTATTTTGAGTTGGGTTGGTGTTACTTTTCTGACATTGCTTTGATACAAAACTGACATCCTATGCAAGAAGATAGAGGGTGTACCCACTGGGACTGCCCATGGGCATAGCCAGAACTTTTTTCTGCCTAGTGTTCTACGCCTGTAGGGGGCAGTATTACCCTACTGATATGGATCAGAGAGAACTGGGTCCGTCAATGAACTTAAGAGAAAAGGATTTTACGGTAAGTCAAAAATCCAGTTTTCTCTAGCGTTCATTGACTGACGCAGTTCTCTCTGATTCATATCAGTAGGGACGTCCCAAAGCAGTGCCATAAAATGAGGGGTGGGAACAGCAGAAAAGAACCCCAAGGCCAAACATAGCCGACCAGGCAACATAGGACTCATCAGAACAAAAGAGGAGGTCCACCTGAAACAAACAGTAAAACACCCTCAAGGAAGGTCAAAAGCTCTCCAAACAGCAGCCAGAAAAAAAAAACCTTGCGGCCGAAAAGAGGCATCTGCAGATGCCAGCACATTCACCTTATAAAACGTGGTAAAGTTAGCAGTCTAGCAACCTGGAGCACAGATGCCTACAAGGCCAAAAGCCCAGGAAGCACTAGGCACCCGAGTAGAATGTGCCATAACATGGAAAGGTAGGACCTGACCCTTAATTGAATAAACCTGCACCACTGTCTGTCCGATCTATACCGGAATAGACGCAGCAGACGCAAGCAGTCCCATTCACGGGCCATCCATAAGTACAGAGAGAGAGCCCGACTTAAGAAAAGACACAGTAGTCGCCAAGTACACCTTGAGGACCTTCGGAGGAAAGGACGGATCTGGACAAAGTACCACTTGGCCCCATGATCAACATATAGGGAGAACGACAGGACAATGTTGCCAGTGCTGACA
Source organism: Pelophylax lessonae (assembly GCF_965119305.1). Classification (NCBI taxonomy): domain Eukaryota; kingdom Metazoa; phylum Chordata; class Amphibia; order Anura; family Ranidae; genus Pelophylax; species Pelophylax lessonae. The sequence goes on along the minus strand of NC_138780.1, from coordinate 181,476,616 downwards.
CCTGCGCGCAGAGTGACCGCAACCAAGAAGGCCACTTCTTAAATAAGGTAGGCAGGGGATACCCACCCTCGAATACTCGCAAACAGAGGGTCTAAAGCAGTGATGGTGAACCTTGGCACCCCAGATGTTTTGGAACTACATTTCCCATGATGCTCATGCACTCTGCAGTGTATTTGTGCATCATGGGAAATGTAGTTCCAAAACATCTGGGGTGCCAAGGTTCGCCATCACTGGTCTAAAGGAACTGACTGCACCAAATTAAGGTCCCCAGTGGGTGACGGAGGTCACATCGGAAGTACCAAGTGTCAAACCCCCTGGAAGAAGTCACGCACAAGGGCACAGGCGGCCAACAGCCTTTGGAAGAAATTTGCCAAAGCCTAAACCTAACCCTGGACGGTACTCAAGGCCAACTTGTGATCAACTTCCCGTTGAAGGAAGCCAAGATCCGGGCCACCGAGTAAGAGCAAGGGGGAGCCCACGCAATATACGACTGTCTCGTATGATGAACAAAAATCACCCTAGAAGTCGCTTGCCACACTTCAAGCAGGGTGGGAATCACTAAAGCAGCCACACCCCCGACCTTCAGCACCTGGCATTTAACAGCCAAGTCGGCAAAGTCAGCGACCGTAAAGTCGGACGGGAGATGGGCCCTGGAGACAATAACTCCTCCCTGAGAGGAATTCTCCAAGGAGCATCTGCGGCTTGCCTGACCAGGCCGGCGTACCAAGCTCGGCGAGGCTCAACCGGGGTCACGAGAAAGACCGGAATCCCTTTCGCCTCGATCCTGCGAAAAATTCTCGGCAGCAACTTGGGAGAAGGAAAGGCAGACCGCAGCTGATACTGACCTTGGCCCATCCGTGAGCACGCACACACACGACCATGCCAGCAGCAGCCGTGCACAGGTGACCATGCTCAACTCCACTGCATCGTTCAAGTTGAACTTAGCGAATGTTCTTGCCCATGACAGAACCCATGGTGCCACCCTTGCACCCGCCAGAGGGTCCCGGGAGCGGGCCACAAACCGCAGCACTATCCTGTAGATGCAACGCCAACAGGTTCATGTGTGGAGTGCCCCCAACGAAGGCACACCTGCTGAAACACCTCCGGATGAAGGGACCATTCACTTGCATCCAAGGCCTGTCGAGTGAGGCAATCCGCCCACCAAGGTTTCAACACATGGAAAGGGAACAGCGGAAGAGCTGGAACAAGTCGCACTGCCCAACGAAGAATTGACACTTCCAAGGCCGCCCTCGGTGCCCCCTTGGTCGTGGCATAGTCGATTGAATGTGCACTGGGCAGCTGCAGGTGCCCGATCCAGTTAACCAGGCAAAGCCGGATCGCTCTCAGCCCCAGGACATTGATCGGTACCTGAATCCTCCGGGGACCATACTCCCTAAGCAGAGAACCTGCCGAAGACTCCTCCCCACCCGAACAGGCTTGCATCCGCGGTGATAATGGTTCAGGAAAAAGGAAGGATTCCAGTTCAAGACTCCTTGGTCAGCTGTATCCAAAAGTCCAAAAAGTTTGGATTCTAGTCCCATTTGAGAAGGATCGCCTCCTGGGGGATCCCCGAGAGGGACTGATCGAAAGGAACTGTCTCGAAAGATGGCACCATTAGTCCCAGAACTCGCATACAGGTCCAAAGGGACGACCATGTGCGGGACGGTAACAGTTGAACCGCAGTCTGAAGTTACAAGAATTTTTTCCCCTGGAGGTAGAAAACACCCTGACTGAAGACGAGTCCAAAGTCAGGCCCAGATAGTCCAGTCTCATGGAAGGGACCAGGGATGACTTCTGAAGGTTCCGAACCCATCTGAACTCCTCCAGAGTTCTCGTGATAAATTCCAAATTTGTGTGTCAGCACAGTAGGGGACTCCACACGGAGAGCCAGATCGGCCAGGTACCCCAGGGCAATACGCCCTGCTGCCGCAACAGCGCCAGGACCGGTGCCAACACCTTTGCAAAGACTCTAGTAGCATAAGCGAGACCAAAGGGCAATGCCACAAAACAGTTAGAGATCCTTCCCTACGGCAAAAAAAAATAGAGAACCCGTAGGTGTCCTGAACATAACAGGATGTGAAGGTAGGCAGCTTGATGTCTATGGAGGTCAGGAATCCCCCTGATGCAGGGAAGCCACCACTGTGCAAACCGATACCAACTTGAATGTTTGATCTGCACGGAACCATCAAAGGACCAGTTGGTTTGTTGAACCAGAGCCTGAACTGCCCCAACCTGCACCTGAAAGCGATCCGGGGACAGCCGTACATTGGAAGGGAAAAACGTTACCGGAAATAAATGGATCAAAACACGATCTTGCAACTGGACCGCATGACCTCCTGAACCCAGCCAGCCTGGAATCTGGGCCAGCCGCAGGACCTCCCCCCACCCCCTAGACAGGTGAGGAAGCACCTTCAGGCCATATGGGCCTTGTCCCAGGTCTGGAAAAAAACGATCTCATGTTCTCCAGACCAGGGTCGTTTGGAAGGACTTCGCCACATCGACCGTCCCCGAGGGACGAAGAAACTGTTTGCGAGCCGAAAGGGAAGAACCCCGACTGCGACTAAGGCCTTGTTAGCCTGTGAGACCCTTATATAATGTCATCCAGGGCAGTGCCAAACAGGCGATCCCCCGAAAAGGAAGATCCATTAAGACTGTCTTAGAAGTTTGATCCGCAGACCAACACTCCGATCAAGTAGACGCTGGACAACCACCCCCGAAAACGACAAGGTGACCAATACAAGGGAGCCTCGACCAGCGCGGCATCACAAACAAATTGCAGCCACTGTGCCAGCTGGTCCAACAGCTTCCCCAGGGCAAGAGGGACATGCCCCACACCAAGTCACGGCGGTGGAACTCCACCCATCAGGCGGAGTCTGCATGGCAAGGGCAAACAAACATTGTTCCCGATGCAGACTACGCCAGGGAGTACAGATCACAGGCCACAGCCCACGCCATCATATCCCCCAAGTCCTTAAAGGACGGGGATTCCTCCACCAGAACAACAGTAGACCTATTCAGCTAGAGACCGTACGTCCACCAAAAGCGGAACAGCCCTCTGCACCAGAGACTCCCCAAAAGGGCAACGTCTTACGGCAGCTTAGACACCCCAGGGGAACGTCTCAGATGGTCCCCTCCTACATGAGCAGCCAGGAGCAGCCGCCACTGCGACCCCCAAATTACAGGAAACCGCCAGCGCATGTCGCGGCAGGGGAGTTAGAAATATCATCCTCATCATCCGAGGAGACAGGGTGCGAGGTAACAGACCCGGCAGGGAGGCCCCATGTGCGGTGGCTGAACCAAACTCCGACTCCGAGACATCAGATGAGGCAGGGGTAGGCAGAGAAACGTTTCAGCGCACCTACCACCTTTACCCGGGCCCAAATGCTTCCCGAACTGCCGAAAAGGCGTCTGTGGAGATCCGGAAGGCCCTGCGGCCTTCGTGAGGGGGTCAGGTGGGAACAAATGGCCTGCAGGGTCCCTAGTGAACCTGAGAAACCCGCCAGCAAATTAAAAAAAATAAAATGACATTTTTTTAAAAAAAATACCGGCCCCACAGCGCTACAGTGCCCCCCGAAAGGTCAAGCGCACGCTAACAGCCCCCCCACAGAGAGGGAGAGACCACCCTCATGACTCACTGTCCTCCAGGCACTCCCACCGGCCTCCACAGCAAAAAATCCACCGCAAAATGGCCAACAATGGATGTACCAAGATGGCCATCGCCATTGAAGCAGACAGAGGCTAAAACAAAATGGACGACCGGGAATCGGGACCCACAGGGGGAACCCCCAAATGCCCATCCACTGCAGAAAACCCCACCAAGGCCACCCCCTGCATGATCGGTCGAGCGCCGCAGACGGCACACTCCCCTGGCCCCCCATGCGGCCTGCACACTAGGCCCCCAGCCTCAGGTAGACCCAAACCATTCCCCATGCAGAAGGGGGTAGGGAGAGGGGGTGGTGGAGAGGAGGGGGGGTCACAACAGGACAGAGGGAAACCCAGGAGTGTGAGGGTCCGACCACCCAGGGAGAGGGCCCGCGTCCACCCCAAAATCCGTCAGGGAGGGGGGCATTTACTCACCATACCGGGAACACAGGCGGGCGCCATCTCTTGACAGAACCCCACGCCACCGGAGTAGGGGGGCTGTCGGCCAAATAGGAATGCTGCGACATAAGCCTAGATCCTGTCGGGTGCGTCCTGGCAAGACATTTTTACTCCCAGGGCCAGTCCCCATCCAGTTGGACTATGTAGCGGCCGACCCAGCGCAGAGCTACGGTCAGACTGGGGTAAGCACTGGATATGGGGGTCCAGTCTGTCGCCCAGTCCAGCACAATTGCTTGAAGATCTCACAGGAAAAAAAGTTCTGGAGAAAAAAAGGCTAGCTAAACAAAATCTACATAAAAAAATACTTTATATGCCAGGACCAGAGATCCCAGCAAGGAACTAGGTCCTTACTCCCGACTAGGCAGATTAAAACTGACATCCTATGCAGGAAGAGAGAGGGTGTGTAATGGTATCGTGCTCTGGGACACCATTTTGTCAGGCAACAATTTCGTTTAAAGCTGTTGCAAGCAACCATTTTGTCAAGCCACCAAATTGTGTGAGAGAGTTCTGCCATGACAGCTACGAAGCAATCTCTCTCACACAGCCTGTCACCCAACCCCCTTGTATTAATTAACTCCCTGGTTTACTGAACATTAGTATGCGAGCTACAAAATAAAGCCTTATCTCAAGCACATCCTGGCCGGGTCATAACGAGCAGACCTTATCTCAAACGCAGACAGAGGTCTGAGCAGATGGCCAGTGAGGCTGCCTTGTAAATTCCACAAGCCAAACTGTTAATTAGAAATGTAACCAATATATCTAACAAATCCATACCCAATTTATAAATGCAGATAGGAACATAACATATTAACAAAAAGTATATACAGTATTTGAATGCCAAATAAAATACTGAACGAAACAAGACCACAAATTGTCATCCTGTCACACATGGGATAGAAGAGAGCGATGAGATATTTATTCCTTGTGTGATAAAAATATTCATGTTTGATATCGTTTGAAAGCAAATCACATGCGGAGGGAGGAATTTGAAGTTTAAAGAATGTAACCCTTACATATTACAAGATATGAATTATGTTGTAAATCTGTCTAAGCGGGAGGTCCCTTAGCAGTTTATGAGCCTCAGGGACGCCCATGGCCCCTGTGTTTATTGGTCAAAGATCTCTGGTGACGCCCCCTGCGGGTCAGAGAAAAAGAGAGAAGCTGATGGAGTTCTCAGTTCTCATTTTTAACATCAAGCAGTAACATCGCTCAAGGGACGAACCGATCACACAGGCTCAGCTCTGAACCTCTGATAATACAAGGTCTTTTGAATGCAAGTATTTCCATTTCTAATTCTTTATCTATTCTTCTAAATTGCCGAATTGTGTCTCTATTTCTTTGTAACCCATTTTTCTGTAAATATTTTTATTTGCACCAATTTTAACCTTTTTTATAATTAAACCTTATTTGAAAACTGTTCATTTTGTCTCTAAGCTCTTAACGCAAGCTAACCAAAGAACCTGCCTCTTGGAAGAGCGCTACTGTATAGAATAAACCCTCTAAACATTCCTGTCTGAGGTGACAGTGTGTGTGACAGATGATTATTCTAAAGTCATAATTGGTATTTCTAAAATTACGAGCGTCCGCTGGGCTCATCCTAACGTAGCGGTGGTGGCAGAGAAAGGGTTAATTGCTTAATTAGCCCGGTGACAATCGCTCTCAGCCTGCTGGCATCTAGATTGTGGTCCTGCAAGCTGGACAATCTGTGCGCCGGGTGCAGCTGAGAGTGGCATTGTTACGCAAGTGACGGCAGGGTGTGAGATTGCCTGGTATTTGGTCACGAGTTGGATGAGAAGGCCAGGGGTCTGATACCCACCACCATCACAGGGTGTACCCTCTGGGACTGCCCATAGGCGTAGCCAGAACTTTTTTCTGCCTAGTGTTCTGCTCCTGTAGGGGGCAGAATTACCCTACTGATCTGGATCATAAAGAACTGCGTCCGTCAATGGACGATAGAGAAATATATATTTAAAAAAAAAAAAAGCTGAAAAATTGCACTACCGCTGTACTGATGGTACTACGGGTCCCAGCACACTGCTTTAGAAGGAGGAGGAAATCTCATAAGACCCCAGGGACTCACCACCACTTGCAGGGAGAGAGAGAAGCGCCCAGCTGCTTGCTCCACACCGGAAAGGAAGAGGAAACGGCTGTATCCCCGCAACGTAGAAGGAAAAAAAACAAAAGGAAAAAGATTCAGTTTAAAAAGGAAAAAATGCTAGGACCAAAGATCTCAGCAAGGAGCTAGGTCCTTACTCCTGACTAGGCAGAAAAAAACTGAGATCCTATTGCAGGAAGTGGGAGTATACCCCCTGGGACTCTCTAGGGGCGTAGCCGAGCTTGATTAACTCTTTTCTGCCTAGTGTCCTACTCCTATGAAGAGCAGCATAACCCGACTGTCAACGAAGATATGAAGCTGCATCCATCAATGAACGACAGAGTACAGTTTTTTAGATGGAGGCGAGATAGGCCTCTCTGAAGAGATGTGTTTTTACAGGTCGCCTAAAGGTGGATAGAGTAAGAGATAATTAGGACAGATTGGAATAAGGAGTTTGAAGAGGATGTTAGAGGCTTGGGAGAAGTCCTGGAGGCCAACATGGGAGGAGGTAACAAGGAAGCTAAAGAGCAGGAGGTCTTGGAAGGTGCAAAGAGAACAGCTTGGTTAGTATTTTGAGACAAAGTTGGTGATGTGGCTGGGGGCAGAGTTGTGGATGACATTGAAGGTTGTTTTTAGTATTCAGAATTGTATTTGTTGGGTGAGCGGAAGCCAATGGAGAGATTGGCGTAAAGGGGGAGCAGACACCAAATGACAGGTAAGGTGGGGGAAGTCTGGAAACATTATTCATGATGGACTGAAGGGGAGGATAGTCTATGTAGACATAGGCCAATGAGGAGGGGGTTGCAATAGTCCAGGTGAGAGATAACCAAGGAGTTAATTAGTAGCTTTGTAGGGTGGTAGGTTAAGAATATTATTTTGGAGTCGTTCATAATCCAGGATTATGCCTTGCACCCTGGCATTAATAAATTAGTGATAGGTAAAAACTGGAGTTTTGACTTACCGTAAAATCCTTTTCTCTTAAGTTCATTGACGGACGCAGTGCTCTGATCCATATCAGTAGGTTATATTGCCCCTACAGGAGTAGGACACTAGGCAGAAAAAAGTTGTGGCTACGCCTATGGGCAGTCCCAGAGGGTACACCTCTCTTCCTGCATAGGATGTCAGTTTTGTATCAGAAAAGCGACACCAACTCAACTCAAAAAAGAGGAGCGGGTACTGCATCCGTCAATGAACTTAAAGCGGAGTTCCGGCCACAAAATCGACATAATCGATTTTGTGGCCATCCGCTTGCTTTTATTTACCTGAAAAGGAAATGGATAGTTAGGATTTTTTTTTTTTTACTTACCTTGTTATTGTAAAAAGAAATACTCCCCTTTCTTTCACTTCCTCCCTCGGCGGTCGCGGCCCGCACCGTCACTTCCAGTTTGCAATGATTCCTGGGAGCTGAACGTCATCGCTCCCAGGAATCAATGCGATGGCACCGGCCCCGCTCGTCACTTCCGGTGCGACGCCGCATTCCCTGCTAAACAGCTTCTGGGCATGCCCAGAAGCTGTGGAGGAATGCGGCGCCGCACCCGAAGTGACGAGAGGGACCGGTGCAGGTGCATTCTGGGAGAAGAAGACACAGAAGAGGATGCAGAAGAGGATCGCGCTGGCTTCAGCTGCCCACAACAGAGATGGCAACGTTGGAGAAGAAATTTTAAAAGGGAGTATTTCTTCTTGCAGGTAAGTGCGAACCGGGACAGATCAGAGGCTAGCCATTGTGGAATGTACTAGCCCTGACTGTCCCGGGGGTATGTTCATTGAATTTTTTTTTTGTGTGGCCGGAACTCCGCTTTAAGAGAAAAGGATTTTACGGTAAGTCAAAAATCCAGTTTTCTCTAGCGTTCATTGACGGACGCAGTCCTCTGATCCATATCAGTAGGGAGGTCCCAAGCAGTGCCATAAAATGAGGGGTGGGAACAGCAGAAAAGAACAAGTCCCTAAGGCTAAACATAGCCAACAAGGCAACATAGGATTCATCAGAACAACAAGATGAGACCCAGCTGAAACAACAGTAAACACCCTCAAGAAAGGCCAAAAGTCCTCCAGACAGCAGCCAGCAAAACTTTTGCGGCCAAAAGAGGCATCTGCAGATGCCAGCACATCCACCTTATAACATTTGGTAAAGGTGAGAACAGACGACCAGGTAGCCATCTTGTAACCTGAAGCACAGACGCCTGTATGGCGAAAAGTCCAGGAAGCACTAGGCGCCCGAGTAGAAGGCACCAAAACAGGGAAAGGTACAAAAAATTGGGGGATTCCCCTGGATTGGGACTTTTTAGGCACAAAGACTAGGGTATATAGAAAAAATTATATTTTATTGAACAATTATACAAAAGATGATAAGGTTAAAAACTATAGCAAGCAACAGTCAATATCATAGTTTACAACCATGTACTAGTACCGATCATAAACCCCAAATGAATGTCCTCTTAAATGTCCACGGTATTATCCAAAAAAATCAGACACAGTCCAAAGTGGAAAATCCCCAAATCAGAGAATAGGCCACCAATGATGTAGTCTCCTTACCGGATGAAAGAAAGGAATTCGCCTAAAAATCAAGATATATAATAGGTCCACCAACCTCAGATCAGCGAGCCCATAATCGTCTCAATGATGAATGGCAGTCATGTAAAGGAAATAAAGGCTTCCATAGCGTAATACAGAGGCAAAGGATAGAAAGGACACACAAAAGCCACCAAAATCGGATGATCACTCCCAACACCACTGCCTCTTACCAAATCTTAAAAGGGTATGAGCCAAAGGTCCCATGGATGATCCTCAGGACAAACAGTAGGTGGAACGATCACTCCGAATCACAACACAGTAGTATGTAAAGACAAAAGAGCTTGATAGTGTAAAACCAACAAACTTTAATCGTGAACAAAGGAAAATAACTTACAAACATGTGAAGCAGCAAAGCGTAGATATACAGGGATTGAGATAAGCCGCACGAAACGTGCGTCGGTCGCGGCGTGCTGACGTCACCAGCTTGTGCTAAGGACGGGCGGAGAAGCCGACCGGCCGGCGGCTTATCTCAATCCCTGTATATCTACACTTTGATGCTTCACATGTTTGTAAGTTATTTTCCTTTGTCTGCGATTAAAGTTTGTTGGCTTTACACTATCAAGCTCCTTTGTCTTTACATACTACTGTGTTGTGATTCGGAGTGATCGTTCCACCTACTGTTTGTCCTGAGGATCATCCATGGGATCTTTGGCTCATACCCTTTTAAGATTTGGTAAGAGGCAGTGGTGTTGGGAGTGATCATCCGATTTTGGTGGCTTTTGTTTGTCCTTTCTATCCTTTGCCTCTGTATTACGCTATGGAAGCCTTTATTTCCTTTACGTGACTGCCATTCATCATTGAGACGATTATGGGCTCGCTGATCTGAGGCTGGTGGACCTATTGTATATCTTGATTTTTGGGCGAATTCCTTTCTTTCATCCGGTAAGGAGACTACATCATTGGTGGCCTATTCTCTGACTTGGGGACTTTCCACTTTGGACTGTGTCTGATTTTTTGGATAATACCGTGGACATTTAAGAGGACATTCATTTGGGGTTTAACATCATTTACTGTGTCATAAATTGACATTCATTGCCATTTATAGCACATTTAGCGCAACTTAGTTTATTTATACGTTTTCTGATTGTTTGTCACAATTTAAGTTGCTGCTGGATTGCATTAGTTAGCGCAGTTATTTTCCCTATTTACTAGTACCGATCAGGCAGGGACAAAAACTCAATCCAGCAATCTTAAAAAGAAATCTGACCAATATCCCGCGATCCAGAATGCAAACATTAATGCTTTTCTAAAAATTGTGTCCAATAAAATTGAGAAACTAAATATCCGTTCCATTCCCCAGTCTAATGTCACTACACAACAAAGAGAGGCAATTAATAAACTCTCGGCCAATAACTCCATAGTTATTAAACAGGCAGACAAGGGCGGCAACATTGTCGTTATGGACAATGTTCAATACGTCCAAATGTGTACCATTATTTTAAAAAACCAAAATTGGTATAGGCGAATTACACTAGACATTGTACTCAAATACCATCAAGAGTTTTACCAACTAGTAGACCTGGCCTATTTAAACAACATAATTCCCAAACATACCTGGGAGTACATCCGCACCAAATTTCCTGTTACACCCACTTTTTATGGACTCCCTAAGGTGCATAAAAATCCCATGAATCCACCTGGGGGACCCATCATTCCGGGTCGTGGGTCAATTTCAGAAAATGCAAGTAGATTGGTGGACGCATTCCTCCAGCCATTTGTGATCAGTTTACCATCTTTCACCAAGCATACTATTCACTTTTTGAAAAAAATTGAAAATGTTAACATTTCATCTGAGGCTTTTCTAGTCACCATAGATGTGGAAGCTTTGTACAGCTCAATACCTCATCATAGAGGTATTGCAGCTGTACGACATACCATCTCACGTAGTGGGCAACAAGATGCCTACAGTGAATTCATGCTCACCCTTCTACAGTACATCTTAACTCATAACATCTTTACCTTTAATGGCTCCCACTACCTCCAGGTACAGGGAGTAGCGATGGGGACATGTTGTGCCCCATCCTACGCTAACCTGTACCTGGGGGAGTGGCAGAAATCCTTTCTCATGGATGAAACATTATCTATGTACACCGACCATATACATCTATGGACTCGGTACATAGATGATGTTTTCTTGATTTGGGAGGGCCCTCCCAAACTTCTACATACTTGCCTCGAGAGGATGAATAAGAATGATTTTAATCTCTCCTTTACGATGAATATGGATTTCATGCTAATGCAGAAAAATCCAATTCTAACGAACGGTCAAAGATTCAAAGCAAAACACTTTGCCAATTGTCGCACATTTGGCGTAATCTACTTGTTGCTCTGTGATTGTAATTGTTTTTACATAGGCAAAACTAAGTTGGAATTCTGGAGACGTGCCTACCGCCATATAAACAGCATGTGAAAATCTGATCCAGATCTACCCCTTAGACGGCATGTTGGTATGGTACACCTTGGCAAATTTCCAAAAGTCAAGTTTTTGATTTTGGACCGTATCCACCCCAGCTCCAGGGGGGGAGACTGGAACAAAGGTCTCCTCCAGCTGGAGCTGAGGTGGATACATTTCCTTAAAGCAACTGAGCCTCCAGGCCTTAATGGTATTTTATCCTTCAAACCATTTTGGAGGGTTTTAGCTCTGGTGGAATGGAGACCTAGTCCTCATCCTGCCTGTTTGCAATTTCTTTTCAGACATAATATTCATATTGATATCGGTTATGTACTTTACACCATATTTGGCATTGAAAGGATGTGCCTCTTTTTATAATGTCTATGCGAATATAAACAGTTTTCCATACTTTACTATTGTCTTGCAAGCATCATGCCAGTTTTTGTTTTGTATGTATCTGTTAGTTCAACAGGTATACCACGTTCTCCGGCACTGTCCTAATAAGTTGTATAAAAAATATAATATATAGCGATAATGGAGATGATAGTCTTCATTTTGTACCCTTATTTCATGATTTTGTACATTTAACTTTGTATCTCTTTTTGGATGTCTTCTGCCCTTGCAGTGTCCCCAATGTGGTCATCCCGGCACGGGTAGAGACGCCGTGTCACAGCAGCGTGCCCTATTGGTCAATTTGGTCCATCTATGCGATACTTCCGTTGCAGGAAGTCGCCTTGACCAATGGGATCCGCTTGCGGCATACGCTTCCGTTTTTCCCTCCCGTGCCGGTGGAACGCAGACGCCGGCTCCACCCACATTGTGTCATGCCGTTCTGACGTGCGCAGCAAGTTGGGGGCGGACCTGGCCATCCAGGAAGCCCTTAGTAAACGCCAGCTGACAACTCTTATCCTCAATTTAACGTAATATATAAACCGACCCCTGGCGTTCCGCAGCACACTTCTCGCTTGTTGGAAGCCATGAGGGTGTCGGTTACCAAAACTGTGTATCTATAAGGTAAGACTGCTTCTTCTAAACCGGCTGTACAATATTGTCTAAATGGATATTTCTTAGAAGGCAATAATTTAAAGCATGTTTATTGCTCCCATTGATTCAAAAATGAATATAAAATTATAGAAGATTGTTATAGTCCCTAAAACCATGTGTTAAACCTGTTCCTCTAAATAAGGAAACATTAAGTTGAACCCAAACTATCCAGATAAAACAATGTAATTTATTGTCGCAACACAGCCGCTGTGAAGCACTCTACCTTATATATCCTTTTTCCTTATATATTTTTCCTTGCAGTATCTTTGTAGCTACTGTACAGTTTTGGCGTCCACTAGATTGGACTTCGGTTGCTCACATTGGGAGACCTCTGTTTGGCTCCATCCGTTACTTTTCCATCCAGTATATCTGACGGACGATTCTTATCCTCCCAACAAGTGGGACACTGCCAAGTAGACCACGGTTTACCTTGTTGATTTTAAAATTCTCTGCAAGCACCATGAATTCTATACATAGTCAACCCTGTAAGTGCTCCAACATTTATATTCTTGTAAAAATGTTTTTTGTATAAACAATGCAATATGTGTATATCATCATATGTACGATTTTGTGACTACTTTTCTGTGTTGACAGAGCATTATTCAGAACCACCCCTGAGAAAGAAGAATTCCAATCTTCGAAACATGTTGGGATTTGGTTTCTGGAATACATGGTTGTAAACTATGGTATGGACTGTTGCTTGCTATAGTTTTTAACCTTATCATCTTTTGTATAATTGTTCAATAAAATATTATTTTTTCTATATACCCTAGTCTTTGTGCCTAAAAAGTCCCAATCCAGGGGAATCCCCCAATTTTTTGTACTTCAAAAGGGATGTGGCACCATATATAAGAATACTGGTCATGAGCAAACTCTTGAAACAGGGAAAGGTAGGACCTGACCCTTAATTGAATAAGCCTGCACCACCGTCTGTTCGATCCATCTGGAAACAGTCGCAGCAGATGCAGGCAGCCCTGTTCTAGGGCAATCCGTGAGTACAGAGAGCGAACCTGACTCACGAAAAGACTCAGCAGTCGCCAAGTACACCTTGAGTGCCCGAACTATATCCAGAGTATTCAATGCACAGTCCACAGGATGTTTGGGCTTAGGACACAAAGACGGTAATACAATGTCCTCATTCAAGTGAACACTAGAAACCACCTTCGGAGGGCAGGACGGATCCGGACAAAGTACCACTTGTCTCCATGAACCAACATATAGGGAGAACGACAGGACAATGTTGCCAGTGCCGACACCCTGCGTGCAGAGTGACAGCAACCAAGGAGGCCACCTTCTGTACTAAGGTAGGCAGGGGATACCCCTGAATACTTGCAAAAGGAGGTTCTTGAAGAACCAACTGCACCAAATCAAGGTCCCCAGTTGGAGATGGAGGTCGCACCAGAAGTACCAAAGTGACAAGCACCTCCTGGAAGAAGTTACGCACCAGAGGATGGGCGGCCAACGGCCTTTGGAAGAAAATTGCCAAAGCCGAAAACTTGACCCTTGATCGTACTCAAGGCCAACTTTTGATCAACTCCCCGTTGGATGGAAAGCCAAGATCCGGGCCACCGAGTAAGAGCGAGGGGGAGCCCAAAGAGACTCACATCAGGCAATATACTACTTTCTTGTACAATGAAAAATCATCCTAGAAGTCGATTCCCATGCTTTAAGTAAAGTGGGAATCACTGAAGCAGACAATCCCCTGCCATTCAGCACCTGGCTTTCAACAGCCCAGCCGACAAAGCCAGCGACCGCAAAGCAGGATGGAAGATCGGTCCCGGAGACAATTAAATCCTCCCTGAGAGGATGTCTCCAAGGAGCGCCTGCGGCTAGCCTGACCAGGTCGGCGTACCAAACTCGGCGAGGCCAGTCTGGAGCCATAATAATGACCAGAATCCCTTCCGCCTCAAGCCTGCGAAGAATTCTTGGCACCAACTTGAGAGGAGGAAAGGCAGACAGCAGCTGATACTGACCTTGGCCCATCTGTGATCACTCACACACAACAATGCCGGCATCAACCTTGCGTAGGTGACCATGCTAATCTTTTCAGCATCGTTCATGTTGAACTTAGCATAAGTTCTTGCCTACAACAGAACCCATTGTGCCACCAGTGCACTTGCCAGAGGGTCCCGGGAGCGGGCCACAACCTTAGCATTATCCTGTAGATGCAACGCCAACAGATCCACGTCTGAACGAAGGCACAACTGCCGGAACACCCCCCGAGGAAGGGACCATTCCCCTGCATCCAAGGCCCGTTGATTGAGGCAATCTGCCTGCCGATTTTCCACACCTGGCAGGGAACAGCAGAGAAAACGAAGAATGCCTGTCACCTCCAAGACTGCAAGGACACCCTTGGTGCCCTCTTGGTAAATGACATAAGCCATGGTCGTGGCATAGTCTGACTGAATGCGCACTGGACAGCTGTAGGTGCCTGGTCCAGTGAACTAGGCAAAGGCAGATTTCTCTCAGCTCCAGGACACTGATCAGTAACCTGGATCCCCAAGGGACCATACACCCTAAGCAGAGAACCTGCAGGGGACTCCTCCCCACCCGGACAGGCTTGCATCCACAGTGACAATCGTCCAATAAAAAGGGGAGGAAGGATTCCAGGTTCAGGACTCCCTGGCCACCCGGCACCGAATGTCCAGAGGGTTTGGATTCCAGTCCCATTTTAGAAGGATTTCCTTCTGGGGGATCCTTGAGCATAAGGGACGGTCTCGAAAGACGACACCATCAGTCCCAGCACTTGCATGCAGGTCCGAAGGGATGACCATAGTTGGCCGCAGTCTGAAGTTCCACAAGTTTTTTCCCCAGAGGGAGAAGCACCCTGACTGAGGACGAGTCCAAAGTCAGGCCTAGATAGTCCAGTCCCATGGAAGGGACCAGGAATGACTTCTGAAGGTTCGGAACCCATCCAAACTCCTCCAGAGTTCACATGGTGACTTCTAAATTCGTCGTCAGCACCGTAGGGGACTCCACACGGAGAAGCAGATCGGCCAGGAACCCAGGACCGATACACCCTGCTGCCGCAACAGCGCGAGAACCAGAGCCAACACCGCTGTGAAGACCCGAGAAGCAGAAGCGAGACCAAGGGGTAATGCTACAAACCGATAGAGATCCTTCCCTATGGCAAAAACTGAGAACCCGTTGGTGTCCTGCACATACCGGGATGTGAAGGTAGACATCTTTAATGTCTATGGAGACCAGGAATCCCCCTGATGTAGGGAAACCACCATTGTACGAACTGATACCATCTTGACTTTTTGATCGGCACGGAACCATCAAGGACCAGTAGGTCCAGCCTTGTTGAAACAGAGCCTGAACTGCCCCAAAGAGCGCATGGAAGCGATCCGGGGATAGCCGTACATTGGAAGGGAAAACCTTACCGGAAAAAGCGGATCAAAACTCAATCTTGCAACTGGACCACATGACCTCCTGAACCAAGCTGCCTGGGATCCAGGCCACCTGCTGGTCCGAGAACCGTTAAAGACGGCCCCCTACCCCATATATCGGTGAGGACACACCTGCAGGCCGAGTAAGCCTTGTACGCAGGTCTGGAAAAAAACGATCTCGTGTTCACCAGACCCGGGTCGCTTGGAACCACCCGAGGAAGTCACGAAGGACTTCACCACATCGACTGTCCCAGAGGGACGAAGAAACTGTTTGTGATCCGAAAGGGAGAAACCCCATCTGCGACGAAGACCCTTACCCTTGTAATCCTGTGGAAGAAAAGCACTCTTCCCCCCGTGAGACCCTTACATAATGTCATCCAGGGCAGCACCAAACAGGTGATCCCCCTGAAAAGGGAGATCCTTTAAGGCCGTCGTAGAAGTTTGATCCGCAGACCAACACTTCAGCAAAGTATATGCCAGATAACCACTGCCGAAAACCGACAGGTGACCCAATAAAGGAGCCGTGTCAAGCGCGGCATTGCAAACTAATTGCAGCCCCTGCACCAGCTGGTCCAACAGCTCCCCCAGGGCAGGAAGGACTTGCTCCCCACCAAGTCATGGCATTGGAACTCCAATTGCAAGGGCAATCAAACACTGTTCCCAGTGCAGACCATGCCAGGGAGTACAGATCGCGGGCCACAGCCCGCGCCATCCTATCCCCCAGGTCCTTAAGGACAGGGATTCCTCCACCGGAACAATGATAGTCCTATGCAGTCTAGAGATTGGTAGGTCCACATTAGGCGGTACATTCACTTTAACAGAGACTCCTCAAAAGGGCAATGTTCAGCAGCCGCGTAGACAACCCAGGGGAATGTCGCAGACGGTCCCATCCTTCATGAGCATGCTAGCAAATTAAGCTGCTCTGGATGGCATGTGAATGCCAGATGCAACCTGCGCCCCAGGCGCAGCCGCTGCTGCATCCTCCAAATTGCAGGGTGTCACGCACCGAAACAACTAGTGCAACCACCAGCTCCTGTATCATGCGCGGCAGGGGAGGTAGAAATGTGATCCTCATTATCTGAGGAGACATGGTGCGAGGTAACAGACCCGGCAGTGAGGCCCACGTCTGCGGCGGCTGAGTCAGACTCAGAATCTGAGACATGGGGGGGTCAGGTGGGGAAACATGGTCTGCAGGGTCGATACTGAACCAGAAGAACCCGCCAGCAAAATTTGCAAAAAATGGCAAATTATTATTTTTTTTGAAAAAAAAAAAAAAACAGTTCCAACAAGCTACAGCGCCCCCCAAAGGTCAGGCAAGCCCTGAAGACCCCCAACAGAGAGAGAGACTCCAGAACCCACTGTCCCAATATGCATTCCCAGGGCTGCACGTGTAACAAGCAAGCTCTCCCATAAGGGAGTGAGCAAAGGAGACTGCCCAGGGTGGAGGGAGGGTCTCCACCCCCCTGAAAACGCCTCCAGACACTTCCACCTAGCTTCTCTAGCAGAGAATTCACCGCAAAATGGCCGAAAATGGGTGTGCCAAGATGGCCACCGTCATAATAGCAGACGAGGCTACAAGAAAATGTCGGTCCCGTGTGGCAACAAGGCCCACAGGGAGACCCCCCGATCCCAGCCCCAGGTAGGCCCAAACAGTCTCCCACATGGGAAGGGGTTGTACAACAGGACAGAGGGAAATTTAAGAGTGTGAAGTTCCAACCATCCCAGGGAGGGGCCCGCGTCCACCCCAAAATCCATACCGGGAACACAGGCAGGTGCCATCTCCTGACAGGACCCCTCTCCACCAAAGTGGGGGGGCTGTCGACCAAATAGGAATGCTGCGACATAGGCCTAGACCCTGTCATGTTCGACCTTGCGAGACGTTTAACTCATGGGACCAGTCTTCGTCCAGTGGGACTATGTCGCGGCCGACCCAGAACGGAGCTAAGGTCGGCACCCGCTCGATGGCCAGCTGGGGTGACCACTGGATCTAGATTATCCAGCCCATCGCTCAGTTATGGCATAGTTGCTTGTAGATCTCACAGGAAAAAAATATGGAGAAAAGGCTATCTAATAAAAAAAAACATCTACATACAGTGCCTTGCGAAAGTATTCGGCCCCCTTGAACTTTTCGACCTTTTACCAAATTTCAGGCTTCAAACATAAAGATATAAAACTGTAATTTTTGTGAAGAATCAACAACAAGTGGGACACAATCATGAAGTGGAACGAAATTTTTTGGATATTTCAAACTTTGTTAAATAAAAAACTGAAAAATTGGGCGTGCAAAATTATTCAGCCCCTTTACTTTCAGTGCAGCAAACTCTCTCCAGAAGTTCAGTGAGGATCTCTGAATGATCCAATGTTGACCTAAATGACTAATGATAAATAGAATCCACCTGTGTGTAATCAACTCTCCGTATAATTGCACCTGCACTGTGATAGTCTCAGAGGTCCGTTTAAAGAGCAGAGAGCATCATGAAGAACAAGAAACACACCAGGCAGGTCCGAGATACTGTTGTGGAGAAGTTTAAAGCCGGATTTGGATACAAAAAGATTTCCCAAGCTTTAAACATGCCAAGGAGCACTGTGCAAGCGATAATATTGAAATGGAAGTAGTATCAGACCACTGCAAATCTACGAAGACCTGGCCGTCCCTCTAAACTTTCAGCTCATACAAGGAGAAGACTGATCAGAGATGCAGCCAAGAGGCCCATGATCACTCTGGATGAACTGCAGAGATCTACAGCTGAGGTGGAAGACTCTGTCCATAGGACAACAATCAGTCGTATACTGCACAAATCTGGCCTTTATGGAAGAGTTCAAGAAGAAAGCCATTTCTTAAAGATATCCATAAAAAGTGTAGTTTAAAGTTTGCCACAAGCCACCTGGGAGACACACCAAACATGTGGAAGAAGGTGCTCTGGTCAGATGAAACCAAAAACTTTTTGGCAACAATGCAAAACATTATGTTTGGTGTAAAAGCAATACAGCTCATCACCCTGAACACACCATCCCCACTGTCAAACATGGTGGTGGCAGCATCATGGTTTGGGCCTACTTTTCTTGAGCAGGGACAGGGAATATGGTTAAAATTGATGGGAAGATGGATGGAGCCAAATACAGGACCATTCTGGAAGAAAACCTGATGGAGTCTGCAAAAGACCTGAGACTGGGACGGAGATTTGTCTTCCAACAAGACAATGATCCAAAACATAAAGCAAAATCTACAATGGAATGGTTCACAAATAAACATATCCAGGTGTTAGAATGGCCAAGTCAAAGTCTAGACCTGAATCCAATCGAGAATCTGTGGAAAGAACTGAAAACTGCTGTTCACAAACGCTCTCCATCCAACCTCACTGAGCTCAAGCTGTTTTGCAAGGAGGAATGGGCAAAAATTTCAGTCTCTCGATGTGCAAAACTGATAGAGACATACCCCAAGCGACTTACAGCTGTAATCGCAGCAAAGGGTGGCGCTACAAAGTATTAACTTAAGGGGGCTGAATAATTTTGCATGCCCAATTTTTCAGTTTTTTATTTGTTAAAAAAGTTTGAAATATCCAATAAATTTCGTTCCACATCATGATTGTGTCCCACTTGTTGTTGATTCTTCACAAAAAATTACAGTTTTATATCTTTATGTTTGAAGCCTGAAATGTGGCAAAAGGACGAAAAGTTCAAGGGGGCCGAATACTTTCGCAAGGCACTGTAAAAAAAACACTTTTCTTTATGCCAGGACCAAAGATCCCAGCAAGGAACTAGGTCCTTACTCCTGACTAGGCAGATTAAAACTGACATCCTGACATAAAACCGAGACTGCACATAGGGATAGCCAGAAGTTTTTTCTGGCTAGTGTCCTACTCCTGTAAGGAGCAGTATAACCTACTGATATGGATCAGAGGACCGTCCGTCAATGAACGATAGAGAAAGATAGATCTGTGTGTCGTCAGTACAGAAATGGTATTGGGGGCTATCAACTGACCCAGGGAGGAGGAGTAAATATAGAATAGAAGAGGTGGAGTGTTCTGGGCAAAATCCAGACTGAAAGGGGTCAAAAAAGGTTGTTAGTAAAGAATAGACTAGGCATTCTAGAAGTTTGGAGGTAAATTGGAGCTACGTTTTGGAAGAATTTAGCACAAAGGCTTGATTTTTCAGGGTACTGCTTAGACACAATTAACATTTCTTGAGGTTCCCAATACCTTAGCAAATCTTCACTTTTTTAGTTTAAGTCAATTTTAAGAGATCTCCTGACCAACATGGAAGCTGAAAAGTGGCAACTCTTTCCAGTACATCATAATGAGGTGTCTTTAAAGAGTGAAGTATGATCAAAGCTTTTTTGGTCATACTTCTCTCCTAGGTCACAGGACTACTTCTACTTTTGTTTATCTGTGACCATGAGTAAGCAGATAGCGAGCTATTGAATGCTATCAGCTGACAGGGCAAAGCCACTCCAGACTCTGAAAGGATTCCAACAATGTTGTCGAGATTCACTTCACTGCCTGGCTGACAGCTGACTCAACCTCTCAATGCACGACTGAGAGCCAGATGCTCCCACCCCCTCACCAACCCGGCTGTCCGGTGGAAGCATTAGGAGCAGAGCAGAGCAGACAGCAGAGACTGACAGTCACTGCTCTCTGCTCAAAGCCGACCAAGAACAGAGTGACTAGACAAATTTATGGCCAGCTTAACTGTGAACTGTTCTATCTGCCCAACATAGTGCAATGCTACTCAGCAGGGCCACTGATGGGGGGGGGGGCACCGGTCCTTCTGTAGGGGGCCCAGGCACACAGCAGGGGGGCCCAGACAGAAGGTGGATCGGTGGAGCAGAGAAAGAACAATGCCCTCTTGTGTCACCCAGCAACTAAAAGCCGGTTTCTCTCCCTCCCGTTGGCTTTCAGTTGCTTGGTGATAGAAAAACATGACCGGATTTAGGGGGTACTGGGGTGGGTTGTGCCCACCCAGGTTCTGGCCCCCCTGGCCATCCAGCGCTGAGCTCCTTACCCTGCCCCCACTCCCGCCCTCATTTACAGCTAGGACAAGGAGACGGCAGCCTGGAGTCGAGAGAGAAGAGGCAGAGAGGAAAGAGCTGGGAGGTGCGCTGTGTTGTGCTCTCCTCTCCTATCAGAAGAACGTTCCTCTACACAGCACATGAGACAGGATCGCTTTTACTGGAGATCGCACTGTACTCACACTCCCCCTATCCACATTTCCTGCTGCTGGGAGGGGAGCACCCTTTGGAGATAGGGGGCAGTGTGCCTGAGAGCAATGCGATCTACAGTAAGAGTGATCCAGATCTCATGTGCTGTATAGACCAGCACTCTTCTGGCAGGAGGGAGAGCACAACACAACAAACTTCCTCCTGCCTTTAAGTGGCTCCCCCCTGTAAGTTGGGGGAGGGGGCTGGGCAGCTGTGTTGGGAAATGTAATGGGGATTAGGGGAGGGAATATGTGCTAGGAGGAGGTTTTGGGGGAGGGGGCCAGGGTTGAACCAGGAGAGGGGAGGTTTGTGCCAGGAGGTGGTGGGGAAATTTAGTGCCAATAGGAGGGACTGGGGGGGTTTTATGCTGGCAGGGAGGATTTGGTGGATAAGATTTGCACTAGGATAGAAAGTTTGCGAAAGAAAATATATGTGCTAGGCGGGTGTTTTTTTTTTTTTTTTGGGTGAAAGAGATTTGTGCTAGGAGGTTGGATTCAGGTTGGATTTGAGCTGGGGGAGCAGGATTGGGGGTGAGAGAAAAGATTTGTTCTAGGAGTGGGATTCGAACAGGATTTGAGTTGGGGGTGGGAGTTGGTGGAATATGTGAATTATTGTTTGTCTTGAAGATGGAATTTATTTTATTTATGTAGGACGTAAAGTGTGTGTCCACTCATTGATTTTCATGCATTTTTTCTGAAAATATTGTTTTGACATTTTTACGGGGGGCGCTTAGCGCTGTAAATGTCCACAATGAATATCACATTAAAATTTAAATGCAATCAAGTAAAATGTGTGCACATGAATGTATGAATGGGACAGCGCAGCTCACAGATAATCAAGTCAGCTGCTGTATTAACAGATAACACAGGAGATTTCCACATAGTACGCTCTGCTTAGGCTTTTGCTCATTGAGAAGCCTATTTTTTGGGCCCCTGAATCATCAGAAATTGGACACATCCTATCAGTTGTGATAATTTTGGAGGTTGTGAACAATGATGGGAGCCGATGACTTTCTTGTTCTGTGTGCACCCCTGTCAAAGATGGCTCACAATCTTTGATGAATTACATTCTAATCTGAACGCTCAATAAATGGCATGATCCCAGTTCTGTTTTGATAAATCCTTCTAACAGAAGGTTGAGCACTGGGGTTCTGATTTCACAGAGTTCAGTTTTTTTTTTCACGCTGAGAATTCTAGTTTATCCAAAACCGTAGCTAGTATAGGTTATCTCCTCTCTTTACAAAGTAAAGGAGATATTGTGGGTACGCTTAGATGGTGTCTGCACATTTGTGGATGATGAAAATGAGATTGTTAGTTGTGGTGAAGGAACTCCAGTGCGACTTTGATTTCTCAGGCCCTTTGGCATATAATCAAAAAAATTTTTATCAGATGACGGAATACAACAGCCAGCAGACATTTATGGTATTTAAACAATCCCCCGTCATCGGGGCTGTGTGCAGACGGTCATTAGCCTTTCTGTTGGCTCTTCTCTTTACTTCACCAGCCACAACCCACCACACACAGCTCTAGCCACCACCACCCTAGGCAGGTGGGCTGCATTCATCCTGCTTCTCAGGCCAGGGCCCCTCACAGCCACCACATTTAGGAACCAAGGCTGTAGAAACTCTTCTCCATACTGCCCTTGGAGAAGGGTGTTTTTGATCCCAAAATGTGTCAGATATTGTATTCAAACAACTAGAAAACAAACAAAAAAAAAAGATTTTTCACTCATTTTGGTCTGGCAGGCTTTATACAACTTCTTAGTTTTTGGATATTCACTGTAAGGGCCCCAACTTAGGGATCCTGTTTGGCAAAATCAGCCTCATCAGGGCCATTACAAAATATAATTGGATTGATTGGTGGCAATTCTGTATCACTAATCACCATTGCTCCAAGTGTGTCTCAGAGATTTCTTTGGACTTTGTCTCATGATGACTACCTAATAACCCCAGGCCAGCGAAAACACACATTGTCTCATTAATTATGCATCCCTTGTCTGCACTCCTTTCTTCCTGCTTGACATATCACGTCTTACCTGACCTGAAATAAGATGTTTAATTCAATGAATGTCTGTTGTTTTCCTGAATGATTCATTTGTCTTTATCAAGAGTGCAGAATGCTTTACACACTGTCAAAGCTTTAGGTAATTTACTCGAAAGACAGGTTAGCCAAATGCTTAAAAAAAAAAAAAAAAAAAAAGAAAGAAAGAAATGAGCATTGTGGGAATAAACAGCTGATTTGGTAGCACAGCAGATATTTCTCACCAGAATGGACAAAGCTTCATGTATACTTATCACAAATCTATTTCAGTGTTCATGGACACATCCAAATATTAAAGTGGAACTTAACTCTCCCAATCAACATTGATTATTTTTAATCCTCATGCTGCATGTATTAGTAAATAGTCAGGAAAGTATATTATATTTACTTTATATGTTAACTTTTTTTTTTGCATTTCTTCAGTTACTTCCTGGTTTCCTCCCTTGGAAAATTATGTCATACATCCCAAGAGTCTTCAGGAAGGGAGAAGAGGAGGAGGGGTTTTCTCAGATAAGCACAATCTCCTGCATGCATACTGAGCTAAGGGCAGGAAGTAAATGCTGCATGAATCAGTTGCCATTACTCAAGATAACCACGGCGTGGTCACGCGGTCGCGAGGCAGACCGGCGTCCGATGCTGTACCCGAGGCTCGCCATCGCTTGGTACCAGCGGCGAACTGCTACTACGGGGACCGGCCTCTGCACGCAGGTTATGCCTCATCTTTTATGACAAGCTTGCTTTGTTCTGTTATTCTGTAAGTGCATCAGCTACTGGGGGTATTCTTTTGGATAATAAAGCGGTGTTTTTAGCCATGCAATATTGCCCTATGTGAGTTATTATTTCCACATGTACCACCCCTGTTTGATTGGAACCTCCTGTGGGTATACCACAAGAATTGATCCGATCGAGACGGTTCAAGTGCAGGCGCTCCTGGTAATTCCTGAGGAGATCGTTTCTAAGCCTGTGATAGGCTGATGTTACAGGCGCTTGTTGACCAGATTTCTGGTGAGTGTTTCTGATTTGGGGGAGCACACTGGTGCGGTGGAGGGTCTGGTGTATTCACCAACATACTCACGACCTTGGATTGTCAGGAGAGAATATCCTGGGCACATTGCATGATCATATGAGCACATGGACTTTATCCCAGTGGACTGCATTTATACTTTTTTATGTTCTTAGCGCTGCTAGTGCGTTGTAGTATATCTTGTTTGTGATACTATTATATATGCACCTCTATTGTAGGAAAGTATATTATATTTACTTTATATGTTAACTTTTTTTTTTTGCATTTCTTCAGTTACTTCCTGGTTTCCTCCCTTGGAAAATTATGTCATACATCCCAAGAGTCTTCAGGAAGGGAGAAGAGGAGGAGGGGTTTTCTCAGCTAAGCACAATCTCCTGCATGCATACTGAGCTAAGGGCAGGAAGTAAATGCTGCATGAATCAGTTGCCATTACTCAAGATAACCACGGCCAGAAATGCTAGGGGGTGTTTTTCAAAGTGGTTTCTCACCAAAATAAAGCATGGAGACATGGATGGAAGGGAGAGTTTGCTTTAAATATTAAAAATGAATGATCGTGTTTTTGGTTTGTAGTGCTCAAATGCATTGAAGATCCACGTTAAATCTCTCTCACACCATTTACTACAGGGATATCTCCCCCATTGTGATATTTGCAGAAACAAACTATTGTGACAATCTCACCATTGTAGGGGGAGCAGGTACACTAACTGCTGCAGGAAATGTCACCAAGTACTGGGGGGAAATCTCAACATAGTGGGAAGCGCAAAGACAAACTACTGCAGGGAAATCTCACAACTGTATGAGGGGGGAAACACAAGCATTAAAAATATGTATTTTTCCAACAACTTACCTGTAAAAAAAATTTCTTGGAGTACATCACAGGACACAGAGCAGTCATATTCATTACTATCTGGGTTATACAAGACATAGGTGAATGGACACTGGCAACCTATTAAGACAGGAAGTCCCCCTCTATATAACCCCTCCCATACAGAAAGTACCTCAGTTCTGTAGCAAGCAATACACATCCCAGACAAGAGGGGAGGGACCTCTGTGTCCCGTTATGTACTCCAAGAAATTGATTTTATAGGTAAGTTGAAGGAAAAATCAATATTTCTTTATACATCAAGGGACCCAGAGCAGCCATATTCATTACTATCTGGGATGTCCCAAAGCAATGCACTTGAGGGGAGGGGGGAACTATAAAAACACCACCATCAGACTGCAAAAGATCTACATAGTTGCCTACAGAACACTGCGGCCAAATGCAGACTCCTCCTGGGTCCTAACATCCACTTGATAGTCTACTGAACATATGCACCGAAGACCAAGTAGCAGCCTTGCAAATCTGAGCCATAGAAGCTTGATGATAAACTGCCCAAGCACCTATTCTTTTAGTAGAATGTGCCTTTACCGGAAAAGGTGGAACCTACCCTTTTAAACCATACGCCTGGATAATAACCTGGCAAATCCATTGAGAAATTGTAGAGTTAGATGCTGCCTGCCCTTTCCTAGGCCCTTCTGGCAGCATGAACAAAAAGTCGGTCTCACGAATCTGATACAAGAAAAGGAATTGGCAGCACTCCAGGTTGAGTCAAAATCCAGATTTATTGACTGGACATCCAACTATGACAATCATGACAAGGTAGACGCGTTTCACACACTGACTGTGTGCTTAATCATTACTCATAGTCTATCTTGTCCCGTAGCATTTTTTCTTTTTTTCCTTAGATGATCTCCTTTTCAAAACGATTCAATTTCTCATTTAAACGTGCATCAAGCTCGGCAAAAGTTGTCACATCTTGTGATGGTTTCAATGCTTCCTGCAAATCAGTTATCTCCTCTTGTAATACCGACATTTCCTTTTTCTTGGAAGCAATGATGATTTCCATCAGAGCAAACGAACAAGCTGATAGTGTGTCAGTCCATGATTGCTTCAATGTTGCATCATGCAATTCAAAAGTTGGGAACTTTTTTATTCTCAATCCCCGAGGTATCTGTTTGTTAGTCAAATACTCAGAGAGAGAACTAATCTCCCAATATGCTCGAATTTCTTTTGTCATGGACTTCTCAAGCTTGTGGAATAGCGTTCCCACCGATCCTTTGTCTCCATTAGTGGTATCATTCAGGGTATTACTGGTATTAGTTCTCAGTGGATTATCTTTCAGTAGACGAAATGTCCTACTATTACCCTGTGATGTATCCAATGTAGCCATCATAGGTTGGTTCAAACAAAGTAAGGCGATCGATGATCGGTGGATGGGATGGGCTCACCACCGAGCTAGTGTGCTGCGAGGTATTGCAATTGAACAGACAAGGAGTCACTGCTCAAGGTGGTGTAATTGCCTGATGACTCACACAGGTGCATGCCCCGGCTCGCCTCCGTGAAAACTTGATAAAAGAAAAGGAATTGGCAGCACTCCAGGTTGAGTCAAAATCCAGATTTATTGACTGGACATCCAACTATGACAATCGTGACAAGGTAGACGCGTTTCACACACTGACTGTGTGCTTAATCATTAGTTTAATGATTAAGCACACAGTCAGTGTGTGAAACGCGTCTACCTTGTCACGATTGTCATAGTTGGATGTCCAGTCAATAAATCTGGATTTTGACTCAACCTGGAGTGCTGCCAATTCCTTTTCTTTTATCAAGTTTTCACGGAGGCGAGCCGGGGCATGCACCTGTGTGAGTCATCAGGCAATTACACCACCTTGAGCAGTGACTCCTTGTCTGTTCAATTGCAATACCTCACGAATCTGAGCTGACTTCTTCAAATAAATCTTGAATGCACATACTACATCGAGAGAATGTAACAACCTTTCCTCTGTCGTTTGAGGATTTGGAAAGAAGGAAGGAAGGCAGTATAAGGCCCTGATTTAAATGAAAAGTGGACACTACCATGGGCAAAAATCCTGGGTGTGAAATGGCTCTTTACAAGAATGAGCCGCCAATTCTGATACCCTTCTGGCTGAAGTTACTGCAACCAAAAAGACTAACTTTCTGGTCAAAAGAACCAGAGGAATATGCTGCATGGGCTCAAAAGGCTGTTTCTTTAAAACTGTCAGCACCAAATTTAGATCCCAAGGACACAATGGTGGCCTCACTGGCGGAAGCATATGTAGCACCCCTTGAATGAAGGTTCGAAATAAGGAATGCAAAGCGATTGGTCTCTGGAAAAAAACGACAAGGCTGAAATTTGACCTTTAAGAGTGCCTAAGGCAAACTTCATTTCTACCCCTACTTGCAAGAAGGCTTGAATTCTCCTGATAATATATTTACAGGGATGCCATTTCCTGACCTAACACCAGGAAATGTAAGACTTCCAGACTCTGTAATAAATGCCAGATACCAGAATAAATGCCAGATACCGTTAAATTTAGAAATTGTAAAGCAGGGTGGAATATCTGACCCAGAGAGCAGGTCCGGACACTTTGGAAGAGCCCAAGGTCTTGCTACTGGCAACTTTAGAATTTGTGTGTACCAAAACCTCCTGGGCCACGCCGGAGCCACCAGGATTACAGATTTCCCCTCTACCTGGATCCTGCGTAGAAGACGCGACAGCAGCTGAACCAGAGAAAATCATAGATCAGGGAAAACTCCTCCCAAGAAGTCACCAAGGCATCCACTCTGGCTGCGAGTGGATCTCTGGTCCTGAACTTGTTGTTGAACCTGGATACCAACAGATCTACATGCCGAACCCCCCAGCATTGGCAGATCAATGCAAAGGACCATTCCCCCGGGAACATTTGCTGACGACTCAAAGTCTGCCTGCCAGTTTTCTATTCCCTGAATGAAAACCGCTGGCAGGCATGGTACAAATTTTTCCGCCCAGGATAGTATGAGATCCACCTCCTTCTGGGCTGACTGAACCTTGGTGCCTCCCTGATGTATTTATATAAGCCACAGCCGTGGCATTGTCAGATTGTACCCTGACCGGGTAACCCAAGTCTGGGCGTCCAGTACTTTAATGCCCAACAAACTGCTCAGATTTCCAGGATATTGTTGGGAAGCATTCTTTCTACCCAAGACCATTTTCTTTGGACAGTGGCTTCCTCCAGAACCGCTCCCCAGCAGGAGAGACTGGCATCTGTAGTCACCACCTTCCAGACAACTGGAAGAAAGGATTCCCCTCTTTCCAAATTCCTGGCTATCAACCACCAACTCTGATGTACCCTCGGTACTAGAGACATGCACCCATCTAAGGCCTGGATCTTTCTGCTCCAGGTTGACAGAATCTTGTTCTGTAAAGGTCTGGCATAGGGAACTGCTTCGAAAGAGGACACCATCTTCCCTAATATCCTCATGCAAAGACGTACAGAAGGATACTTTTTTCTTCTTACGAACTGAACCGTTAGTTCAGGTCTACGGCAAGAATTCCTTTGCCTGTACTGTGTCCACAAGGAAACCCAAATATTCCAGATGCTAGACTGGCTGCAATGCTGACTTTGCCAAGTTCAGAATCCAAGCCAGACATTCTAGGAACTGAACTGTCCGGAAACGCATTCTGGCCTAGAGCCGAAGCCGATCGGTCTATAAGTAACAGATTGTCTAGATTTGCCACTGCTATCCCTTGAGACTTTAGAGCAGCCAATACAGGGGCTAGGATCTTTGTGATTACTCGTGTATCTGTGGGCAGCCCGAAAGGCAGAGCCACAAACTGAAAATGACGGTTTTCTACTGCAAAGCGTAAAAACTTTTGATGGGCCTGAAAGATAGGCACGTGAAGGTATGCATCCTTGACGTCTATGGATGCTAGAAATTCTCCTCCCTGCAGAGAGGCCATGACTGAGCGAACTGACTCCATTCGGAAAGTGCGAATGTTTAGAAACTGATTCAGAGCTTTGAGATCCAGAATAGGTCTCATGTTTCTGTTTGGCTTGAGGACTATGAAAAGGTTTGAGAAAAAACCCTTGAATCTTTTGTTGTCTGGAATTTCTGTAATCACTCTTTGAGACCTAAATGGTCCAGAGCAAGAAAAAGAGATATTTTTGGAGGATCTGTAGGTATGTTTGACTTTACAAACCGAGGATGAGGAAACACCCGAAATTCTAGTTTGTACCCCTGCGAGATAGTTGAAATAACCCAGTTGTCCTGAATTATTACCACCCAGATCTTCAAGAACCATAGCAGCCATCAACCCCACCTGTCACCAAATAGGCGCACCCCATTAAAGGGAAAGCCAGACAGCAATTTTTTACACGGTAATTTAGCAGACCAGCTTTTTAGCCACAGAATTCTGCGCATATGTCCTGACAAAAGAGCACAACGTGATATTTGTTGAATGGAGTCTTTAAGACCACCTACTGCAAAACAGAGTTCGAGGTAGATCTGCCAAATCCTCCACAGACTCTCCTTGACAATGAACAGTCCTGGAAACTCATTTAATATGGTCTTTTTAAGACTGACAAACTTCTATAGCTGCCACTGCTGGTTGTATTGCAGCCCCCAGCAATAGCAAAGGAAGGTTCTAGTAAGGATTCCAACTTCTTATCAGCTGGATCCTTAATAACCTGGGCATTATCCACAGGACAAGGTAAGCTTTTGTTAATAGAAGAAATGGCAGCATCCACAGTAGGTACACTCCAATTTCTTGTGAACTTTTCCTCCATAGGACACAACAAAGAAAATCTTTTGAAAGGAACAAAAATCCTA
This sequence comes from Pelophylax lessonae, assembly GCF_965119305.1. Taxonomy (NCBI): domain Eukaryota; kingdom Metazoa; phylum Chordata; class Amphibia; order Anura; family Ranidae; genus Pelophylax; species Pelophylax lessonae. The sequence continues at coordinate 181,447,108 of NC_138780.1, read as the reverse complement.
TCAGGATGAACCCAATCAGTATAAACTATCTGCTCGAAGAGCGAATGCAAGGGAAAAGCCTGAGGACTTAACAAGCCTAAAGAGGAAAAAGACTTCAGACATCTCTAAGGGAGGTCATTTAAATCCAGACTGGACTATTTCAGTGAGAGACTGACTAAACAATCTCTGGGATTGAGAGGCCAAGAATGACTCCTCAGATCCTGACTCCCCAGAATTGGAAACCTCAGCTTGACCTTTTCCTGGGTCATTTACAGCTACTTCTTCCACAACCTCTGCCCAATCCTGAACTAAAACAGAGGGGGCTCAGGTGAGAGGGATCTAGCATGTTTCTTCCATCTTTGCGATGCTGTAATCATGCCAAAAAATGTACCCTCAAGGCCGGCTAACGCAGATGCCAAATCGTCCTTAGTGACGTAGGCTGAGACAGAAGCACTGGATGTGGCTACTATGCCTGACAACTGTAATGGCTCAGATTGGCTAGTCGCCTATGGCCTTTAAGGGGAGGTAAACACAGAGGAAGCAGGGCTAGGATCTTCTAATCCTGATGGTTGCACCATAGTGCCCCCCCCCCACTCCTCTTTGGGGAGGACATTGCTCCAGGCAAGAAAACTTGGGGTACTAACTTTAGTGTACTTAAGGATGGTGCCAAGCTTTAAGCTTATCACACACAGCACTGCTTATCCCAAAGTAACAGAACCTGCCCAAGCCTGTAAACATGCACCCACAGTCACTCACACACCCAGCTGCTGCTGCTCTGCATCCCCTCTAGCGTCTGACAGAAGCTCACGCATTGGGAACACTTCCTTAAAAACCTGTGCCATTTCCACTTGTTACGGCGCATGTGTGGCGTGCTACATGCACATCCGCATCAACGTGCACATCTAATGTGTCAAGACATGCTGCCTCCCGGCTCCACATGCACGCTTGTACCTGTAAATAGCAAAAAAACTTGTGCGCGCGTACTATCCTTTCCCACAGGGATGCCACCGAAGGCGCTCCCTGACCTGGAGCCACAGAGAGGATGAATGCGCCTAGGCGAACACCTGCACACCAAGCATCAGGGAGTAAGAGCAGAATGTAAGCAAACAAGGTATGCTTTTTCACAGCTGATACAACTACTGTCTCAGGTGGAGACCTAAACATGGCACTCGGTATCTGTAACTCAAAAGGGACAGTACATAAAAATATTTAAAAAAATATATATTTTTAAAGTGAACTTACCATTCCCGCCATAGGATTCTGCTTATAACAAGAATCCAATCACGGCGGGTTTCGGTCACTTGTCGACCTTCAAGTACTGGGTCCCACCCTTGGACCTGAAGAGCACCCTGCCGGAACACCTTTGGGGTTCGTTTTACCAAGGGTCCAGATCCCGGGGTCCAGCGCCTAAGGTGGTCACATTACAGGCAAAACCTGGTTTCTCCTTGACCGAGGCTCAGGTATTATCCTTTTAGTCTTCTACTCTTGGATGGATCTGATTGCTAATTCCCTTAGATCAGAAAACTCGATTGGGGTTTGTAGCATAATATTCTTATCTTCTTCGAGGAAAAAAACAAAAACAAAAAAAAAAACAACAAAACACAAAAACACAGGGAGAGCTTCTTCAGCTGTGACCATCACCTTTAAGACGCTGGCGAAAAAACTGAGGTACTTCCTGTATAGGAGGGGTCATATAGAGGGGGACTCCCTGTCTTAATTGATTGCCAGTGTCCATTCACCTATAGGTGGGGTATAGCCCAGATAATAAATATGGCTGCTCTGTGTCCCGTGATGTACAATAAAGAAATATCACCATTGTGGGAGTTGTGGAGACCCAAACTAATAAAAAGGAGAAAGATGCAAGTGTCTACTAAGTGTAGCAGTGTGGTTACTTTAATGGAGGGAAAATAATAATACTTACAATGAAAGTATAAACTCAAGCATGTGGCGCTATGAACAGGAGTCCTTGGCAACACAAGTCACAGTCAAAATCCCTTTGGAGATGGAGGGCTGGGTCCCAGCTGCCAGGAGCACCAGTTGCTCCCAGTGCTTCCTGGGTTTATGGAACGCAAAACCAGGCAGGTCCTTACATCACATCCACATTTTTGTGTTCCACAGACCCAGGAAGCACTGAGAGCCACAGGTGCTCTTGACACCTTGGACCCAAGCCCTCCATCTACAGATGGATTTTGACCCTGACTCGTGCCATGTTCATAGCACTACATGCTAGAATTTATACGCTCATTGTGAGTAATATTCTTTTAATTCCATTAAAGTAACCACACTGCTAAACTTAGTAGGCGCTTGTGTCTTTCTCCTTGTACCCCTATAGAGCTGCTTCTTGCTTCCAGACTGAGCTTCCACGACAGTGAGCTTTTCTCCATATGGACATTTCACCTATGGACTTTTCTAATCTATAGGCATTTTGCCATTTGTGAACCTAAGCCCCATTTCTATCCCCCATATTTGCCAATTATCTGTTTTTGTTGTTTTGTTTTAAACTACTGCAGGGAAATCCCACAGTGGCGTAGAGGCAGACACAAACTACTGGGTGGGAATCTCGCCCTTACAGAAGGAGCAGACACAAACTACTGCAGAAAAATCTTAACATTGTGAAAGGGGAAAAAACACAAAATTCTGTGGAAAAATCCCGTCATTGTGGGAGGAGCACGAACATAAACTAATGTTAAACTAGAAAATTGTTATATCTCTTTGATACTCAACATTCTGTACAGTAGAAAAAAAAATAGAAAGAATTTTTTTTCTGGCTGCCATCTTTGTTCTACTTCTAATAGCTGTTCAAGTGCGAGAAATACCAGTTGATTCTGCCAAAAATCAAAATCTGCCCTTTGCACTCTGTAGTCTTATCTCAAACAAAGCTAAGATGTGTGTTGTCTAAAGAAATGGAATTAGGAGTTTGCAGTGCGTCACTTGAGCATTTTGATGATGAGGCAAGTACCCTAAAAAATGTAAATTTGGAAGTTGACTTTTACTCCCAGGGTATAACTTCAATCCCCATTCTAGTGGTCATTTTGAAAAGAAATGTAGTATTTTCTTCCATAAACGCTCTCAGTATTCAAATTCTCCTCACTGAATTGTTTTCCTTCTGACAGCGGTATACAGAGAGTGAACCCAGGAACCATTATTGTGACTCACAAAAGATGAAGGTGCCCCTAAGATCTCTGCCTCTATTCAAGCTAGTAGGTGTGCACTCCTCTGGGGTCCACTGCTCCGACACACAATTAGGCAAATCTCTGGAGTCGTTCACCATTTCCAAAAGGTAAAACCAACTTTATTGTTCAGCACAAGCACCAAAAATTCACCCTCCCAGGATTCACCCTCTAACATGTTTTGCCTCCTACTGTGACTTATTTATAGAGTCCTAAAGCTCTATGATTAAGCCCCAGTAAAGGGGTGAAACATTTTAATGGAAGGATTCTGGGTGGAGTGCCTGTGGTTGGGATGAACAACAAAGTTGATATGACTCTCTGGAAGTGGCGTGCAGGCCAAAAGCTTTGCTGTACTGTTAATGTGATCTGAGATTTCTAGGAAGTGACTGTCTTCCTGGTTTTATGCCCTGATCATGTCACTTTTTGAGTACAATTTTTCTATTTTATTAAAATGTTTCACCTGCACTTAGTGCGCTCTGTTTTGTTTTGCCATCACGTATGGTTTGTGTAGGAACCATCACAGCAATTCCATTATTTGTTTAATGTGCAGTGAAGAGCAGGTTACAGGTACTCAGTGACAAGGGCGATGCGTGCTTTGCCCTGGGGCCATTCTGTACTTAACCCCTCTGAAGAGAGACAAGAGAGCTGAAAAGTGGCAGATAAATATAAGTCCTTACTATCATTATAACCTCAGGACAATGTTCTCCGGCTTCCTCCACAAAAAATGAGTCACTTCCAAAGTAAACACACAGCACAAATTACTAAACAACTATAAAAAAGTACCAGAACCCTTCCAATACTCAGCTCCATGTGATGCTTGGAGGAGCCGGCCAAGATGAGAGCCATGAGCTGCTATTCCTGGTCAGGGGGTGAATCATGCTGGGAGAGAAATTAATAACAAGGACGGGGCTCCTTCCATCAGAGGATCGTCCGCTCCAACGTGGACAAAGAACAGAAAGTCACAACACTGAGCTGATTTACACATCACCCTGTTTATTTTATGTTCGGGATCCATGCCAATAACAAATGTTGTAAAAAGAAACACCAGTACAGAAACTCTTTCACCTAATAGTATTTCATATCCCCAGAGGCGAGGCTAGCCTACACAACACGGCAATAAGTCAAATAAAGATGACACCCCCTTCCCCCAAAGAAAATCACTAAAATGTTATGATAAGCAATAATAGCGCTTTTAATAACAGAGGCACACTGCAATAAAGCAAAATTTTGAAAGGAACCTTTCCTTCACTAATGTTTTCTTTCAAATGCCATTCTTTTTCAATAATTTTTATTGAAAGTTTTATGCATAAACATCAGAACAATGACAAAGAATCAAATGCCATTCAAATAGGTTATAGTTTAGCTACTTTACTAAAAAGCAATTGTTATAGTATCTTAAATTTTGTCCCAATTAATTCAGGCACTGGGAGTTGCTGCCCTGTAGTGTGGGAGTGTCCTCCTTGTAAAATGTAGGAGTGGCTCCCTTGTAAGCACTGGGGGTGGCTGACCCGTAAGGTGGACGAGTAGCTTACCTGTAATTTGTAAGTGTATCTGCCCTATAGGGCGTGAGAGTAGCTGACGAAGTAGCTGACCTGTAGGGTGACAGAGTGGCTGACCTGTAGGGTGACAGAGTGGCTGACACGTAGGGTGACAGAGTGGCTGACACGTAGGGTGACAGATTGGCTGACACATAGGGTGACAGAGTGGCTGACACGTAGGGTGCGAGAGTGGCTGATACATAGGGTGTGAGAGTGGCTATAACGTAGGGTGCGAGAGTGACACACCTGTAGGGGATGTGAGCAGTTCCCTTGTAAAGGATATGAGTGGCTGCCCTGTAGGGGACGAGAATGGTTGCCCCATAGGATGTGAGAGACTGCCCTAAAGGGCATAAGAGGTAGTTATGCTTGCCCTGTGCGCACTGAGAGTGGACACCCAGCAGGCATTTGCAGTGTCTACCTTGTAAGTGAATAGATAGGGGGTGGGGGTGTACTGAGAGTAGCTGACCAATAGGGAGTGAGAGTAGCTGACCTGTAGGGAGTTAGAGTAGCTGACCAGTAGGGTGAGAGAGTGGCTGCCCTGTAGGGTGAGAGAGTGGCTGCCCTGTAGGGTGAGAGAGTGGCTGCCCTGTAGGGTGAGGGAGTGGCTGTCCTGTAGGGTGTGAAAGTGGTGGCCCTGTTGGGTCAGAGAGTAACTGACTTGTAGGGAGTGAAAGTGGGCGACCTGTAGGGTGTGAGAGTGACAGCCCTGTAGGGGATGTGGCAGTTCCCTTGTAAAGGATGCCAGTGGCTGCCCTGTAGGGGATGTGAATGGATTCCCTATAGGATGTGAGAGACTGTCCTGCAGGGCGTAAGAGGTAGTCGTGCTTGCCCTGTGCACAAAGTGGACACCCAGCAGGCATTTGCAGTGTCTACCTTGTAAGCTAATAGATAGGGGGTGGGGTGTACTTGAGTGAGCTTGCAAGAGAGAGAAAGTAAAGGGTAGGCTGCACCAGTGCTTTCCTATCACTTGTATCCAGTAACAGCATAATAATAGCAGGTAATAGGTGTGGCATTGACAGAGCCAATGAAAAGTGGAGTTATACTCCTTATGCTATGCAGCTGTAAAGCACTGCAGAGGTGGGGAGACCACACAAATTGGTTATTACTTTACATTTTTTGGACCAATCACATTTTTTCTTCAGTACAGCCTGACATACTTGGTAAAACAGTACAAAGAGCAATCAATGATAATGTGTGAACTGCACTGAACCACAGCAACCAATCACATTAATTTTACAGTAGTCAGGTGAGTGAATTGGAATTTTGACTGGTTACTGGTTTTATATTTCTTTGCTTATTGAAAAGGGATTTTCCACTTTAAACACAAGTGTATCCAACCCCCTACCGAAGGTTCTAGATAAAAGGATGCAAAATCCTCCAGTATTCAGGTTTCATGCCATTACTCACTCACACAGAATAATCTTCCTTTAATGTTTCTTGCCCATACTGGTAAGAGACCACCTTGAGCCTGGCAGTTCATGGATTAAATGCTGTTTGCTGACTGCTTGTCCGTGCTACCCAACAGCTTATAAGTATGCTTTTCAGCAAAAATGCATAACTGGTCTGTAGGATCTCACAGACCAATAATTAAGGGGAGGGACAGTTATAACAGTTCTAACTCTAACACTACTTGAGTTCCTGAGGTGTCGCTCATCTATTATTTCCTCACACCTTTAACAACCTACATTTCACAAGGCAGTAGGTGAGTCAGATTTGTACTGTTTGAAAACAACATACTATAAACCAAAATTTCTCTTCAACAAGCCCTGAGTCAGTTTGTTTCCTCCTCATAATAAAACCAGTTCAACAATAGAAACACAAGAATCTTCCTCCCAAGACTAGGAGCAGATCCTGATCAGGCCTGAGGTATTCTCTGTTCTGACAACTCCTGTACTCAATCAGTGTCCACCATCAAGTGGATATAGGAGGAGTCCCCTGTAGTGCATTGGCACAGCTTTCCCAGCAAGGAGTATTATCTCCAAGGGTTAGAAAGGCTGGATTCATCTCTTTTTCATGGATAGTGTAGGACCCACTGATAATGGGGTACTTTGACGCAGTAGTGGGCTTGAGCACGATATGGCCATATGGTGGGACCAAACCCCCATTTTTATTTATGGATTGTCTTCAGATTTGGTAGTAATTTCTTTTAAATTTGCGCGCTATTCTTTTTTAATATACATGTCTTTTGGTTCATAGCTGCAGCAGCTTTAGAAATACATGGGTATGCTCCCCCAAAAAAAATGTTTTGCCTGTTTATCCTGTATACGTAAAACAACCTAGCTGGAATGAAGGAACAAAGAACATGTAGACAACCATTAAAGTATTATAGGTTAAAATGTAAACTGGTGTGACAAGGAATTGGATGCCGGATGTTAGTAATTATTCAGGAAGTGCCCAAGGAGCTGAAGTCTGATCCCTCAGTATTTCAGATGGATTACAGCATGGGGGCTCAACCTGTGGCCCTCCAGCTGTTGCAAAACTACAAGTCCCATCATGCTTCTGCCTTTGAGAGTCATGTCTGCACCTGTCAGCTTTGTAATGCATCATGGACATAGGACTTGTAGATCTGCAACAGGGCCACGGGATGAGCACCCATAGATTAAAGGGACAAGCACAATTTAAAGCTGTGTAACCAGAAGATGACAAAACTTAATGTCATCTCATAAGTGAAATGTGAAGGAAATATAAATGGGCATGTAACGGGCATGTAACAGCCATGTGCCACAAGGGGCAATTTAGAGCCAATGGGAAAATGTAACAGGTTGTCAGACACAAGGGAAGGTGTGAATACTACCAGAATCAAACCGCTTCAGTTCTTTCCTTACAGCAACGCAGAAGCAATGATAATGGGCAATGTAATGTGCAGTAACCTACAGTACAGAGCAAAGCCTAGGAGTCAAGTGCCCAATGCGTGAAAACCACTGAACCCATCTCTCAAAATTATTTAGCCTTTTCTGAACAATGAAAGTGTATGATGAGATGGAGCTGATTTACTGAAGAAGCAGGGCATATTCACTTTGCAAAGCGAACATGGTCTACTCGTTTAGAAAATTAAACCCTATGTGTCTTTCAGGGTCTAAAGAGTAAGCAAATGATGTGAAAATAAAGCAGACTTTAGTGTCCTTGCAAGCAGGGGGCCATCCATGGAAACCTTTAACCACTTGCCGACCAGTCGCATTGACTGTACTGCGGCAAAGTGGCTCGTTCCCGTCCAGCGACGTAGATATACGTCGCTGGACTCCTCCCCTTGTGGGCGGCGCACGCGCGCCGCCGGAGGCTCACTCCCGCTGTTTTCAGTCACAGTGGGAGTCGGGCCAGGGGAGGAGCGGCGGTGATCACCGCCGCTCTTCCCCAATCGTCGGGGAATCGAGTGTGGAGATCCGCCCGCTTGTGTAAACAAAGCGGGCGGATCTCCTAGTGACAGGCAGGGTCAGATTGCAGGGTTCAGCTTAGCTGAACCTGCGATCTTTCCCTGTGTCACTCAGTCACCTCCCCCCACACACGTCAGTAAGCACCAGGCATACATTAACCCCTCCCTCTCCAATAAAATTAACCCCTTCCCTGCCAGTGTCATTTTTACAGTAACAGTGCATATGTATAGCACTGATTACTGTAGTAATGTCACAGGTACCCCCAAAAGTGTCAAAAATGTCAGTCAAGTGTCCGATCTGTCCACGGCAATGTTGCAGTCCCGCAAAAAAAAAATCGCAGATCGCCGCCATTACGCGTTAAATAAAAAACACCAAAAATTACAGAAATCTTTCCCTTAGTTAGTAAACACAATAACTTTTGCGCAAACCAATCAAAATACGCTTATTGTGATTTTTTTTACCAAACATGGGTAGCAGAAAACAAATTGGCCAAAAATTTAAAAAAAATTTGATTTTTACATTTTTTTGGGGGGAATTTCATATAAAAAAATGTGAAAAATATTGTTATTTTTTCAAAATTTACGCTCTTTTTTTGTTTATAGCGCAAAAAGTAAAAATCGCACAGGTGATCAAATACCACCAAAAGGAAGCTCTGTTTGTGGGGAAAAAAATGGACGTACATTTTGTTTGGGTACGGCGTTGCTTGACTGCGCAATTGTCAGTTAAAGTCGCACAGTGCCGAATCGCAAAAAGTGGCCTGGACGTAAGACAGCAAAATCCTCCAGGGGTAAAGTGGTTAAGATGGGCAAGAAGTTAGAGCATCAATGATTCATGTACATGTCTTAAAACAGAGTTCCAGCCTGTATTAAAAAAAAAATGAAATGTCAGCAGCTACAAATACTGTAACTGGTGACTTAATATAAGGACACTTACCTGTCAAGTAAGCCCGCAATGTCGCCACCCGAAGCCGACCCGTCCCATCAGGCTCCGGTTGCAGGCATCTATACTAAGGGAAACAGGAAGTGAAGCCTTGTGGCTTCACACCGTTTCCTACTGCTCATGCGCAAGTCGTGCTGCACTTTCTGAATGGTCCCGCTGTCTTCTGGGACCTGTGTGTGTCTCCCAGAAGGCAATGGAGGGAAGGAGGAGAAGCCGCGAATGAAGGAGGTCACCGCAGGGCCCTTACACAGAAGTGGGAGTGGGTACCAGTTCTAGACAGGTATCCGCTCCACCCTCCCCCCCTAAAGGTGCAAAATGTGGCAAGGGGGGGGGATAAGCAGAGCTTCCACTTTTGGGTGAAACTCCGCTTTAAATTGGTTGTTTTGTGAGCAGAGAATCTAAAAGACAAATGATGTTACTTAAGTGTTTTCCACTAAGCTTAGCAAAAAGAATCAACTCCACATCTACGTTGCAGGAATATTGCTTGGCGGGATCAATGAGCACTAAAAGCAGTAGGCAGAAGAGTCAGGATGGTTTCTTACTTGTTTTACACAAAGGGCAGCTAAAAAGCAAGCAGGGCTCAGGTGGGCCTGAGAATCCCTGCCTCTTTTACATGGTTATGTACTCAAGTCTTACCAAATCAAAGTCCTTATAAGTTAGGCCAAGGAACCACCCTTATTTTGGAGGTTCTTAAGCCCCGTACACACGCACAGATTGTTGGCCAACTGATCGGCCAACTTTTGTCCAGTGTTGTTTGTTGGTTGAAATGTGCTCTAGACTTGCACTGGACTTTTGTTGGCCGACAAATCCAACTTCAGAAGTGATGTCATGTGATGGTTGACTGTGTTTTTCTTCTCTGAGCATGCCCAGTCTTGCTAATCTGATTTTTGCCTGCCGAAATCTGTACTGAGGAACAAATCGGCCGTTCTTTGTTGGCCAACAAAAATTTTATAGCCTGCACACCAGATTTTTTTCGACCGAAAATTTGCAGTTGGTTGTCGGAAGCATCATACTAACAAGCCTACAATCGGCAGATCGGACGTTGGCCAACAATTTAAGGCCAACAATCTGTGCGTGTGTACGGGGCTTTAATCAAGCAATTGTCATAAGATTTGCAGACAAGTTGGGAAAAATAATTCCACTGGCATTGACCAAATTTGCCCCTAGTGCTTTTTCCCAGAGGAGCATCCTACACCTGATTTGGCACCACTCGATTCAAAGAAGCACCAGCCGAGTCTTGAACACATAACGGGTTGAGGGGAAGCTGCTATAACATATGTATAACACTAAGCAGTCACTGACAATGCTGGAAATTTCCATCTGCAGAAATGAGGAGAAAATTTGACCTTATGAACTCATTGGTTTTGGGCAGAAGATTTTTGCTGAGGTTCTATTCTGCACAGAAGCTTCCAACAGAAAGAAATGAACAAAGATATCATTATCACCCAATTACAAGATGGTCACTGGGGGGACGGAGATGGTGAGATTTGTCCAAGATCACACAGCGCGATGCAAAAAGCCACAACTTTGTTACTTTAGATTATCATTAGTGTAACTGGGCCAGCTCGGTAACCTATACCTTAGCGCAGTAAAATATTTTTTTTTCTTGTCCTTTTAACCGCAGGCTGAGTTTACTCTTTTTATAACCTAATCTTAAAGAGTCTGCCAAGGATCGTGTTTGAGAACAAAAACAGACGTCCGTGCATCTCAGGAAAGTTAAAAGGCAGAACATCTGCCACACTAAATCTTTCAGGATGTGGAACTAGCCAGAGAGGAAAAAAATCATTTAGTTTATTCAAAAATGGAGCTAGGAGAGGATTTAAGATGCTGTGCCGAGAGGTGAGGAACTATGGGAGTTTCAGATCATAACCTACACAGGTGCACAAATACCAGCACAACAACTGACGCAACATATAAACACAATAATATCACCTGTCTTAAAAAAGAATTCATAATTAAGAAATAGTATATTATAGATCAACTTTCGCCTTCTTCTAAAAACGCATTGCCTGCTTATGATGGCAACTCTCAACTTTAGTACAGCAGGCAACTTACAGTATACAGCAGCGGTCCCCAACCTTTTTGGCACTGGTTTAGTGAAAGAAAATGTTGCCAAAAACAGGCAGAAGGAGGTCAGAGAGTCTATCTCTGCGGCTGATTTTCCACAGCAATGGCTGGTGTTAGCGCTTTAGTCATCACGACACCATGGTTAATATGGTGTCAGGACGATTGAAGCGCATTATTTCTATTTTTACATTGTAATGTAAAATTAAATAGTCCCGCTCATCATAATTCAGAATCAGTGGGAGCCCTGAGTGTGTCACTTGCCCCGTCACTGGAAGCAAGAGAGGAAAGATCCCTGGTGCTGCACATCCATGGAGTCCTATGGTGGTATAAAGGAGACAGAGAGAGAGAGAGAGAGACACAGACAGACAACCTCAGCCTGGGCTTCCGCCAGGCCACGTCCCACGCGTTTCACTTGTCACATTGCCTGCCACCAGATGCAGCTTGTTACTTGCCTGGTCGTCTGCCATCAGATGCAGCTTGGCATTTGCCACGTTGCCTGCCACATTGATTACCACCAGATGCAGCTCATCACTTGCCACCAGATGCAGCGTGTCACTTGCCACCAGATCAGCGGGTCACTTGCCACCAGATGTGAGTGAGTCACTTGCCAACAAATGCAGCGTGTCACTTGCTACCAGTGCGTGTAAACCAGCACATGTGCAGTTTCGCAGTTAGAACAGGGAGGGAGAGATGATTTAATCTCTCTGCTCACTTGCCACAACTCTAATGGACCATCCTTCACATCCCAACTGTGAAGGCAGATCAGCAGTGATGCAGAGAGAGCGGGGAGAGATTATGTCATCTCTCTGCACAACTGCTGCACCTTTTACAGTGCAGCCTTTGCAGGTTAGCTTGAAAGAGGCCACAGACCGGCATCAGTCCGCGGCCTGGGGTTGGGGTTGGGGTCCCCGGTATACAGAGAACTTGTGACATTTTTGAGAACACTAGTATTGACCATTCACTTTGTTCTTTTGGTAAATGTATGGTTTTCTTTTATCAGCAGAGCTTGAGAAAATGCCACAGTCTTGCTCCTTAAAGTGTTACTAAACCCACAACAGAACAATCAGTCTGTATATCATATCCAGTAAAGTGTGCCTGTTATATTCACTGTGGAACTTAAGGGGTTAATCCTCTGCATTGTGTAAAAAGGCTGTTTGAACTGGTTTTCTCTGATTATTCCCTACTCCCACAGTCTACCTCCTAAAAGTACAGAGTTTTGGGGGCCCTCCGCACATGTTCAGTTTAGTGTGTATTGCTCAAGTTTTTTCTCTTCTTGGGAGGGTACATGTGATCGGCACAGGGCCAATCAGCACTGTCCAGACAGAGGGTCAGGAGTCCTGCAGACTCCTAAGACAGAGTATAATGAAAACTCCTCCTACAAGCTTTAACCAGATACCGATAGTCACAAGACTGCTAGAAACTGCTGATGAGAAAAGGCATTTAGCAGTTTAGATTTACTAAAATAATTGTATTTCCATGTTGTACTGTGGGGGGCCAGATAAAGTGAATGCAGGATCCTGAGTTTAGTAACACTTCAATTCTGCATTTACGTGCACCATAACATTAGCAGCTTTAAAGCATATTTCCACTTTTGCAGTCAAATTTGAGAAAACCCCACTATGATTGTTGTGTTCCCATTCACACAGCATGCCTAAAACTTTTTTTTAATAAAGAATATTTCCTACTATTTAGATTTTTCTCATGAGGAGGTGCCATTCAATGTTAGAGTGAGCCTGTTTCAAGTCTGTTCTAATTACCATAAAATGTGGGAAGCCTAGCCTATACACCTTTAGTGCTCATTTACACTTGCTTGACTTTAACACACCTTAAAGCGCCTACCGCTTCAACATCCTTTTTTTGGGGTGTTTTTTTATGCTTCTGTGATGCTTTTTTGAAGCTTTAATAAAGCTTAGCAAATGCCATACGTGTGTTGATTTTCTTTTTGTTTTAAAGGGACACAGTAGAACACCAGCTAAGTAGTACCCCAACTCAGCAGACACCCAGCTCAATAGTACCCCTATTCAGCAAGCCCCCAGCTTATAAGTACCCTTGTTCAGCAGATCTTTTGCTCAGTAGTAGCCCCAGCTCTGCTTAACCTCTGGTTTGCTGTTCCTCCTCTCTCTTCAATTCCCATTCACCTTCCACTATATTGCTGCTCACCATGTGTAACATTTGCTAGTTTCTTCTGTTCTGGTCCCCCAGCTCTGCTGATCAGTCCTCCCTCTACAATCCCTGCTCATCTTCTGCTATAGCGGTCCCATGTTGCACATCACATGTGCCGTCTGCTAGTTGCTCCACTGCAGTCTGGAACCTGCTCACCTTTCTGTCGCTCCACACTGCACATCAAATGTGATGTCTACACCAAACACTTCCAGAATATATTCACTTGAACCAGAAGTGATAGCGAATGACGTCTTACCCATTTGCTTGTTGGTTTCCAAGTGCATCCTGAAAAAACCCATACTTGCAATACCTCCAAAACAGAAAGCGAACGCTGAATAAGAGACCCTCAAAAGCTTCAGGTGCTGTAAGCAAGTATTGTCAGACTTCAACAAAGGTTTTGAAGATGCTTTAAAGCACCAAGAAAGTGACATGGGGTATCATTTTTAAAGTAAAGCAAAGCATACACAAGGCTGTGAACAGGAATGTAAAGTACCAATTTTATTTAATGATTGGCATTTAGAGTGCTTTACAAAAGTGTGTCCAATGCCACATTTTGAAGCAAGTGTAAACAGCCCCTAATCCTTTGTTAAGACAGTGGGTGTTCAAATCTAATTACAATTAATTTCTTCTAAAAGTTTGGAATTCCTAATGCAAACTTTTTTGCCAGTTAACCACTTTACCACTGGAGGATTTTGCTGTCTTACATCCAGGCCACTTTCTGTGATTCGGCACTGTGCGAATTGAACTGACAATTGCGCAGTCGTGCGAAGCCGTACCCAAACGAAATTTACGTCCTTTTTTTCCCACAAACAGAGCTTTCTTTTGGTGGTATTTGATCACCTGTGCGATTTTTACTTTTTGCGCTATAAACAAAAAAAGAGCGTAAATTTTGAAAAAATAACAATATTTTTCACATTTTTTTATATGAAATCCCCCCCCCCTCCCAAAAATGTAAAAATCAAATTTTTTTTAAAATTTCTGGCCAATTTGTTTTCTGCTACCTATGTTTGGTAAAAATAATCACAATAAGCCTATTTTGATTGGTTTGCGCAAAAGTTATTGCGTTTACTAAATAAGGGAAAGATTTCTGTCATTTTTGGTGTTTTTTTTTAACGAGTAATGGCGGCGATCTGTGATTTTTTTTGCGGGACTGCGACATTGCACCGGACAGATCGGACCCTTGACTGACATTTTTGGGGGTACCAGTGACATTACTACAGTAATCAGTGCTATAAATATGCACTGTTACTGTAAAAATTACACTGGCAGGGAAGGGGTTAATTTTATTGGAGAGGGAGGGGTTAATGTATGCCTGGTGCTTACTAACGTGTGTGGGGGGAGGTGACTGAGTGACACAGGGACAGATTGCATGTTCAGCTATGCTGAACCCTGCAATCTGTCACAGTTTGTCACTTAGGAGATCCGCCCGCTTTGTTTACACAAGCGGGCGGATCTCCAAACTCAATTCCCCGACGACCGGGGAAGAGCGGCGGTGATCACCGCCACTCCTCCCTTGGCCCGACTCCCGCTGTGACTGAAAACAGCGGGAACGAGTCTCCAGCGGCGCGCGAGCGCCACCCACAAGGGAAAGAGTCCAGCGATGTAGGTCTACGTCGCTGGACGGAATCGAGCCACTTTGCCACAGTACAGTCCCAGTGACTGGTCGGCAAGTGGTTAAAGAAGTCCAATGTAGCAGTTGTGACCTACCTCAATAGCACAGCCCAGTCCCTCTGCTACACTGTGGCAGGCCCCTGAAAATCCTAAGCACCTGAGTTGAGTATGGAGTGTTTCTCTGCAGACCACCCTGCCTCCTACAATGCAAAATGTTCAGCTCCCGAGAGGTCTATTGCCAACCATGAGCACTGACAACTGCAGGCAAAGGAGGTCATGTCGACCTATGCAAATTCAAACTTTCAGAGATTCCCAAGGAATACAGCAGTGCATTGGTGAAGCTGGCACGCTCTAAAGTCTATGCTGAGCCGTACAACAAAACTGATTGGAAAATACAGAAAGGATGGATGAACATGGGTATGGTCCAATTTAATGGGTGACTAAACATCAATTCCTTATTGTTTTGTAAGATTGCTCATTATTCTATGGGGTACGCAATTTAATCCAAAGCAAAATGTGTTGTATACGATATTAAGATGAGTGTTCCTTTCACCGACATGCATAAATCTCATACAAAAGCTTTCATACAAACCGCCATCAATAATGACAACAAAAAAAATGCTTATATGAAAACCATCCTCCCAGAATGCGGTTTACTGTACCTGTTACTGTGCCAAGGAGAGATTCACTGTGATGCTGTACAATGCTTAGCATGTTTTCAAATCTATGAACAGAGCCCACCTTCAAATACGTTTTATGTAATTCATAGGCATAGAATCAATACTTATTAAGTATGCACACCAACATCACTAGTGTATAAATAGGATGTGCAAATGGTAAAAACACAGAACCACCATCTGGGGATCTTAAAGGTATGACTAGATCACAGACCACAGTAGGCCTTGTGCATGGTGGAAAGCATGAAAAGTATTACACTGCGAGTCCATTATGCACCATGAGATGTACTTGTTACATCTAAAGACATGGCGTCATTGATACCAGAATTTTGAATTTGTGGTTTATTGATTGCAAGATAATGAGCGGTAATGCATTACCCTAATGCAGACCTGCTGTCCTGTATTGTGATGAAGCACTACATCTGTGTTGTAGTGTCAAATTTTGGAAATACTCTCCTTTCCTAAATCCGGTCCTTTGATTAAGCAGCATGCAATATCAGTGCCAACCAATGACATGTGTCATGGTGTCAAAGGAGTGCACTGTACCTCAATACAGCAAAAACAGCCATCAATATAATGGTCAGTCAACTTCCAAAAGTTAAATTTGGTGTTAATCCGTAAACGAAGAACAGAAATCAATTGCTACAACTGTAGATCCCAGAGTTACGAACGGTTATGGACCATTATTTGTTATCAGAGGCAGTCATAGGAAGGTAGCCATACTGGCAGGACAGTTCCTAATGGGTTTTGCTTTTCTCTGCAGCACTGTTCTGCATTTCATTGCCAACATGGATACCATCTGCGTATCTTTACCCTTGGTTTGTGTGGCTTTGCCCTAATGTTTTGATACTTCTTTGTTGTTCAGTCATTTAGTTGTGTCTGACTCTTCGTGACCTCATGGACCATAGCACGCCAAGCGTTTGTCCTCCACTACCTCCCGAAAGCTGGCTTAACTTCATGCTCATTGCCATCTATCCATCTTGTTTTCTGTCATCCTCTTCTCCTTTTTCCTTCTATGTTTCCCAGCATCAGAACTTTTCTAACGAGTCCTTTCTTCACATTAGGTGGCCAAAATATTTGAATATGAATATCAATACTTACTACACCATTCAAAATCATACTGGGAGGTTCATGGTCTCTTAACCAGTTCTGAACCGGAAGGATTCGCCCCCTTAATGACCAGGCCCTATTTTGTGATTCGGCACTGCGTTATTTTAACAGACAATTGTGCGGTCGTGCGACGCTGTACCCAAATAAAATTTTACGTCCTTTTTTTTAGAGCTTTCTTTTGGTGGTATTTGATCACATGTGAGATTTTAATTTTTTGCATTATAAACAAAAAAAGGGCGACAATTTTGAAAGAAAAAAAAAGCGATATTTTTCACTTTCTGCTATACAACATTCTCCCCCCCATCCAAAGAAATTAAAAAATCTAAATTTAACATTTCAAGCCAATTTGTTTTCTGCTACATATTTTTGGTAAAAAAAAAAAAAAAAAGGTGAGTTTAAAGCTCTGGTGCACGAGGAGAACTAGGATTTAATTGGTATTGCTGAATCTTGGCTTCATTCTTCACATGACTGGGCTATTAATATTCCTGGCTATGCTCTCTTTCGGAAAAATAGGGTAAAATGGAGGGGTGGTGGTGTCTGTCTCTATGTGGGAAGTGATCTCAAAGTGAGTGTGAAATAGGACCTAGTTGATGGAGAGTGTGATGATTCTTAAGCAGTATGGGTGGAAATGTACATGTACAATACAAAGCTTATAATTGGAGTTTGTTATAGACCTCCCAGTATTAATGAGGAGGTGGAGACTCTGGGACGGCTGGGTCAGTGATAATAATGGGGGATTTTACCTACCAAGACATTGACTGGAGTAATGGCACTGCTGGAACAGTTAAAAGGGCAAACATTTTTAAACCTGTTACAAGACAATTTTATGGTACAGTTTATTGAGACCCCCACTAGAAATGATGCTCTGTTGGACCTGGTAATCTCAAACAATGCAGAGCTTATTAATTATGTTCATATACAAGAATATCTGTGTAGCAGTGACCACATAATCTCATTTCATTTAATGTTAGCTGTAAGCAAAAAGCGCATACAGGAAATATAAAAACACTTATCAAGAGCAAATTTTCCTAGGATGAGGGCTGCTCTCCAGGATTTAAACTGGGAGGAACATTGGCATCGATGAGCACAGAACAGAAATGGAAAATTTTCAAAAAGACTGTATGCAAACTTACTGCAAAGTATATTCCCATGGGAAATAGGTTTAAAAGGCTAAAAATAAAACCTATGTGACTCACGGCCAAAGTTAAAAAAGCTATTAATAATAAGAAAAGAGTCTTTAAAAATATAAAAATGAAGGAACACTATCATTGTTTAACTGTTACAAAGAATAGAACAGAATATGTAAAAAAGAAATCAAGGACGCAAAAATTCAAAATGACTGACAGATTGCAAAAGATAGTAGGACAAACCCCCAAAAATTCTTCAAATATATGAATAGTAAAAATGTTAGGTCTGAGCATGTATCTGAGAATGTAGGCCCTTTACAAAATAATCAGGAGTGGGTGACTGGGGACAAAGAGAAGGCAAATTGATTAAATACCTTCTTAGGCTCTGTGTATACAAAGGAGCATGGGGGAGCTCATGTTCATAATGAGAATGATATTGACACAGCCCCAAATGATCCACAATGGCTCAAAAGTGATATGGTCCAGAAATATTTAGACAGAATAAAGGTGGATAAAGCTCCTGGACCAGATGGCATCCACTCACGCATCCTAAAAGAATAGAGCACTGAAATTTCAAAGCCTTTGTTTCTAAATTTTATGGACTCGTTAAGAACTGGAATAGTACCACTGGATTGGCGTAGGGCCAATGTGGTGCCTATATTTAAAAAGGGATTAAAGTCTTTGCCAAGCAACTATAGACCTGTTAGTTTAACTTCTATAGTTGGGAAGATACTGGAGAGTTTAACAAAAGACCACATAGACGAGTTCTTCCTGGAAAAAAATTATTTAAGCAACAGACAATATGGATTCATAAAAGACAGAAGTTGTAAAACAAACCTGATTTCTTTTTATGAGGTAAGTAAAACTTTGGACAGAGGGGTGTCTGTGGACGTAGTATACTTGGATTTTGCAAAAGCGTTTGACACTGTTCCCCATACACGGCTAATGTGTAAGGTAAAGTCTACAGGCTTGCAAAGATCAGTTTACAAATGGATAGAAAATTGGCTAAAAGATAGAATTCAGAGAGTAGTGGTTAATGACTCTTACTCTGAAAGATCTAAGGTTATCAGTGGTGTACCCCAAGGTTCAGTGTTGGGGCCCTTACTTTTAAATATCTTTATAAATGATATAGGGTCTGGGATTAAATGTACAATATCAGTCTTTGCAGATGACACCAAGCTTTGCAGTGGAATAACTTCCTTACAGAATGTCTCCAACTTACAAGCTGACCTCAATGCACCGTTTCATTGGTCAACTATGTGGCAAACAAGGTTTAATGTTGATAAATGTAAAGTTATGCACTTGGGGACTAATAATATGCATGCATCATACATACTAGGGGGAGTAGACCTGGGAGAATCCATAGCAGAGAAGGATCTGGGTGTTCTAGTAGATTCTAAGCTTAATAATAGCATGCAATGCCAAGCTGCGGTTTCCAAAGCAATCAAAGTCCTTTCTTTTATTAACAGAGGCATGGACTCCAGACAGAGATATAATTTTGCCCCTGGACAAATCATTAGTAAGACCTCATCTGGAATATGCACTTCAGTTTTGGGCACCAGTTCTTAAAAAGGATAAGGAGAAGGGCATCCAAACTGATAAGAGGCATGGAGGAGCTCAGCTATGAGAAAAGATTAGAGGAACTGAATTTATTCTCTCTTGAGAAGAGGAGATTAAGGGGGGAATTGATCAACATGTATAAATACATAAGGGGTCCATATGGTAAACTTGGTGTTAAGTTATTCACTTTAAGGTCAACACAGAGGATAAGGGGGCACTCTTTACGCTTAGAGGAAAACAGATTTAGTCTCCAAATACAGAAAGGTTTCTTCACCGTAAGAGCTGTGAAAATGTGGAATAGACTCCCTCTAGAGGTGGCTCTGGCTAGCTCACTAGATTGCTTTAAAAAAGGCCTGGATTCTGTCCTGGGTATACATAATATAAGTGGGTACTAATATTTATAGGTAAAGTTGATCCAGGGAATATCCGATTGCCTCTCGGGGGATCAGGAAGGAATTGTTTTCCCCTGCTGTAGCAGATTGGATCATGCTTTGCTGGGTTTTTTTCTCCTTCCTCTGGATCAAATGCGGGTAAAGAATTGTGTATATGAGATTATATGGTTGAGTTTTCTTTACTTTTTTTTTTTGTTTGTTTTTTATTGGTTGAGCCAGATGGACTTGTGTCTTTTTTCAACCTAACTATGCAACTATGTAACCCTGCAGGCAGAGGTGATCTCCACTAAAAAGGCCACCTTCTGGGACAGTGTAAGCAGGGGAATCTCCCAAATATTTCAAAAAGGAGGCTTCTGTAGAGCTAAAAGCACCAAATTAAGATACCAAGGAGGCAACAGAGCCCGCACTGGAGGAACCAAATGTCAGACACCCTGAAGAAAGGTATGCATCAGGGAGTGTGTGGCCAAAGGTCATTAAAAGAAGACCGCCAAGTTTGTTAAAAGTCAACAACAAAAATGATAACAGAGACAGTAGCAAACCTTGTGCAAAAACTCCAATGCTACGATGTGCAACACACAGAGGCAGAAATAACTCACACCATGGTTATCAGCAGGTTAACTGGTAAGGATGTGGGACCAACCAAGACGGTGCAGAGGTATAGGTGACCATGTTGTCCCTCAGACGGTGGAAATGGTGATTCAAAGGTGTCCCAATGCATCCCGGAGAAGGGCAGCCAGGTTCCTGTGGTGTCACTGGAAAGGCAGGGAAGGAGTAGAACAATGATGGTGTCCCCGTGGCCAGCAGTGAAAAGCCGAAGGGGCCCTTCCTGCCAGGCGCACAGCAGCGAAAAGGAAAGACGGACATGACAAAAGTGCTGCCTGGAGTCGCAGTCCAAATGGAGGCTGGAACAGCTGAGAGGAAGTGAAACCACCAGGGGAGTGAAAATAGACTAGACGGGAAGCTGAAGAAGGTTGCAACTTCTGTCTGTTGTCCTGACAATGCGTTTCGGGAGGGAGCCTTCTTCAGATCATGTAATGGACAACAGAGGGGGTTTAACCAATTCTGGACCGGAAGAATTTGTCCTGTTAATGACCAGGCCATTTTTGTGATTCGGCACTGCATTATTTTAACAGAAAATTGCGTGGTCGTGTGACACTGTACCGAAATAAAATTGATGTCTTTTTTTTCCCACAAACAGAGCTTTCTTTTGGTGGTATTTGATCACCTGTGCGATTTTTATTTTTTGCGCTATAAACAAAAAAACAGAGTGACAATTCTGAAAGAAAAAAAAAGAAAACACACACACATACATACATATATATATATATATATATATATATATATATATATATATATACCGTGTTTCCCCGAAAATAAGACAAAGTCTTATATTAATTTTAGTCACAAAAAACACACTAGGGCTTATTTTCAGGGTAGGGCTTATTTATTTACGGTATGTTTTTTAGATATTTCTGGTACTGTATGAGGTTCAGTGCAGTTTTATACTGGTATACGGGTAAAAGTACCTGTTTAACAGCTTTTATTCTTCTCTGAGATCTCTGAGGTGATGATTAGAGAGAAGAGTTTGGCTGTGGTGACGTCAGCACGCTCCGTGCACTAAAAAGGGAGGGGGGCGCAGACGTCAGCGGGAGGAGAGGAGGGAAAAGAAGAGTCGAGATTGCAGCTGACGTCAGTGCGCTGAAGACGACATCTGGATGGAGGAGGGGAGGAAAGAAAATAGTCGTGATCCTCGGCTGACGTGCGCAGAAGAGGAAGCAGCAGCAGACATCAGCCGGGAGGAGAGAAGAGGACCTCCGGCGGGGCAGCGGTGGGTGTAAACCTGTTTGTTTTAAATATAGCAGCAAATGCAGACACTAGCCAACATTTAAAAAGTGTTTTTAAGGAGATTTACTAGGTCTTATTTTCGGCGTAGGGCTTATCTTGCAGCCTGCCCCGATAATCGAGATAGGGCTTATTTTCGTGGTAGGGCTTACTTTCGGGGAATCACGGTATATATACAGCTGCAAGAAAAAGTATGTGAACCCTTTTGAATGATATGGATTTCTGCACAAATTGATCATAAAATGTGATCTGATCATCATCTAAGTCACAACAATAGACAATCACAGTCTGCTTAAACTAATAACACACAAACCAACATCAAAACCTCAGAATGGCTTAAACAGAAGAAAATACGCCTTCTGAAGCGGCCCAGTCAGAGTCCTGACCTCAACCCGATTGAGATGCTGTGGCATGACCTCAAGAAAGCGATTCACACCAGATATCCCAAGAATATTGCTGAACTGAAACAGTTCTGTAAAGAGGAATGGTCAAGAATTACTCCTGACCATTGTGTACGTCCGATCTGCAACTACAGGAAACATTTGGTTGAAGTTATTGCTGCCAATGGAGGTTCAACCAGTTATTAAATCCAAGGGTTCACATACTTTTTCCACCTGCACTGTGAATGTTTACATGGTGTGTTCAATAAAAACATGGCAACATTTCAATCTTTGTGTGTTATTAGTTTAAGCAGACTGTGATTGTCTATTGTTGTGACTTAAGCCTCGTACACACGCAACGAATTTCCGCAGACCGGTCGACCGTCTTTTGTCCAGAGTGGTGTCTGTTGGTTGGAATGTGCTCTAGACTGCACACAAATTTTCCCGCACGACAGAATTCTACTTCAGAAGTGATGTCATGTGTTGGATTGCTTTCTTTGTGTTCTTTCATCTCTGAGCATGCCTAGTTTTGCTCATAAGATTTTTTCCCCATCGAAATCTGTACTAATGAGACGAAAATCGGACGTGTTTTGACGGTCGACAAAAATTATATAGCCTGCACACCAGGATTTTTTCGGCCGAAAAGTCGGAGTCAGTTGTCGGAAGCACCATACTAAAAGACCGAAAATCGGCAGATTGGTCGTCGGACGGAATTTCCCAGCCGAATTTCTACTCGTGTGTACGGGGCTTTAGATGATGATCAGATCACATTTTATGACCAATTTGTGCAGAAATCCATATCATTCCAAAGGGTTCACATACTTTTTCTTGCAGCTGTATATAAAAATATAAAGGGGCCAGAGCCTATAACATACTGTGCACCTCCAACACCTCATTAAGCCCGTTAGGGGCTAAAGACACCAATTTATAAGTCCAAAAGGACTCCGTCTGCACAGTATGGAGAACCTCTTGTTGAGTGTACGGGAGCCTACAGGTATAAATGATATGGTTGTTACCATAGGGCTCTTAATGTTCTTAGCATGATGGCTTAAAAAATGAAGAGGAACACTACATTTTGGACTACCACTTTTCTTTGAGGCGCCGATGTTCTCCCACGGGTTTTTATATATTTTTATATATAAAAGGTTGCAAGGACATTTTAGTAGATAGAGAACATATTCAGAGGAGCAGGTTATGAATTGCTTGATATTATAAATATTCCCTTTTCTATCTGAGAAAAAGGACTGACCATGTTGCATTAACTGGCATGTTAAAAACCCTCTTTTTCTACATTGAAACATGCCAGTTCTATTATCAAAATAAAAACGGATATCCATGCACCTCTCTACCCTGGAGATTTTATGTTTACTGGGAGCGATGATGTTTTTAACTGTGCGTGTTCTCTTGAAAGTCACTTGGGGGGTTGAGGCAAGAGTAGGCCCTAATTTTGGATCCATTTTTAGGATGTGCCATTTTTTCTTCATTACTTTAAAGTGGTTGTAAACCCACTCTTAGAACTTTTACCTATAGGTAAGCCTCTAATAAGGCTTACCTATAGGTACTGTAAATATCTCCTAAACTTGCAGCGTTTAGGAGATATTTACATTTCATGCAGCCGATGTCGTCATCGGAACATGCGCTGTGAAGAAACTACAGCCCAAGCCATTTCTTCAGAGCCCTGTGCTGTGACTGGCGGCTCCCGTGCGCATGCGCGGGAGTGACCTCACGCGGCTCCCGGCCAGTAGCATAGCCGGTGTCCGCAGACCAGGAAGGAAGATGGCAGAAGATGGATGCATGCATGTATGGATGCATACTAGCACATTATGCATTTACTTTGCAGGGAATAAAAAAAAATAAAAAGGGGGAGTTTACTTCCTCTTGAATAATGGATTTGTATTTGCAATTGAATTCCGTTAGAAATCTAAATCCATTAACATTGAATCTGTCACCCCTCTTAGAAGATGGAGGACCCTGCAAGAATTTTTCATACGCCCTCTGATCAAGTTACGGTGGATACCCTTTCTGTGTGAACTTGTTTATTAACAACAAATTTTGTTTGTCATATTCCTCCTGTTTTGTGCTATTTCTACGAAGTCGCTGAAACTGACCCCTGAGAATGTTTTTTATCCAGGAGGGATGATGACAATTGGTATAGTGTAAGTTTGTGTTTCCCCCTGTTGGCTTACAATAATTCTTGGTATAAATAGACCCATTTTCATTGAAAAGCTTTAAATCCAAAAAGACCAAGCTATTTTGATCCAGCACGAGTAAATTGCAACCCAAGATAAGGGAAGGTGAGGTGAATGGCGCGGCCACAGATAAATAATATTTCTTAAATAAATAACTGATGGGTAATAGATAGTGGTGACAAAATGCAGTATAGAGAGGCGCAACAAATGTGACAAAAAATGTGCAAAAAATACTAATGAGCACTAAATAATATAAAGCAGATCAGAATCAAAGCACTAAATAATATAAAGCAGATCAGAATCAATAGATAAAAATGAATAAACAATAGTAAAATGCACAAAAAATGGCACAACAATAGATATGATCACAAATATGTGCAAAAGTGCAAAGGAATAGATGCAAAGTGCACGCTAAAATAATATTTTAGCAGATAAGGGTCAGTGAATAAAGTGACTGACATAAATGAAAGGAGAATAAATTAGTGCATAATGAATTTATATATTAATACACAAAAAAAAAATTGACCATAAAGGTACAACTAATAAAGTGCAAAGTGAACACCAATTAACCACTTTACCGCTGCTCACTGAGCCTCTACTGCGGCAAAGTGGCTCGATAACGTCTGACGACGTAGACCTACGTCGCTAGACACTCCCCTCTCTCGGCGGCGAGCAGTCACAGTGCGAGTTGGGCCAGGGGAGGAGCGGCGGTGATCACCGCCACTCTTCCCCGATCGTCGGGGAATCGAGTGTGGAGATCCGCCCGCTTGTGTAAACAAATCGGGCAGATCTCCTAAGTGACAGGCAGGGTCAGATTGCAGGGTTCAGCATAGCTGAACCTGCGATCTGTCCCTGTGTCACTCAGTCACCTCCCCCCACACACGTTAGTAAGCACCAGGCATACATTAACCCCTTGATCACCAATAAAAATTAACCCCTTCCCTGCCAGTGTCAATTTTACAGTAACAGTGCATATTTATAGCACTGATTACTGTAGTAATGTCACTGGTACCCCCAAAAGGGTCAAAAATGTCAGTCAAGGGTCTGATCTGTCCGCCGCAATGTCGCAGTCCCGCAAAAAAAAAAAAAAAAAAAAAAATCGCAGATCGCCGCCATTACTCGTTAAAAAAAACACCAAAAATTACAGAAATCTTTCCCTTAGTTAGTAAACGCAATAACTTTTGCGCAAACCAATCAAAATACGCTTATTGCGATTTTTTTTTACCAAAAATATGTAGCAGAAAACAAATTGGCCTAGAATGATAAAAAAATTTGATTTTTACATTTTTTTGGGGGGGAATTTCATATAAAAAAATGTGAAAAATATAATTTTTTCTAAATTGTCGCTCTTTTTTTGTTTATAGCGCAAAAAGTAAAAATCGCATTGGTGATCAAATACTACCAAAAGAAAGCTCTGTTTGTGGGAAAAAAGGGCGTAAATTTTGTTTGGGTACGGCGTTGCATGACCGCGCAATTGTCAGTTAAAGTCGCACAGTGCCGAATCGCAAAAAGTGGCCCAGACGTAAGACAGCAAAATCCTCCGGTGGTAAAGTGGTTAAATTGGTTGGCTAGATGATGCCAGTAAGTGGATAAATATAATAAATAGGGACACTATAAAATAGTGGCTGTGATAATAGTATATAAAAAACAATGTTGAATATAAATTAACAGGTGATCAATACAATAAGTAGACCCATGTGATCGACTATAAGCAACGTGGGTATAAATAAGGTGAACAAAAGCATTTAAAATTATTAATTAATGGTGACTAGGTGATAGGTGAAAAGTCCATTCAATGTTGTGGATGGAATTCTCCAACAACTGAAAAGATCTTAGGTGGTCCGTTTCTGGGGGTGCATGTGAGGAATACGATTTTCTCCCCTCACAATCTAGCCCGCACAGTGAGGGGAGCATATTTAAGAAATATTATTTATCTGTGGCAGCGCCATTCACCTCACCTTCCCTTATCTTATTTCAGTATATCTTTTTTAGTTACTGTATATTTTTGGTGGGCTGCAGCCTTTACAATATTTTATCCTAAGCGCAATTTTTCTCCCCTTGTTTTAAATTGCAACCCAAGGCTATTATGGTTGCAGAAGGATATGAATCCCTCAAAAGTCAACATTACAGATAACCAAAATGTCATTGATGTAGCGCCCAAAAAACACAATACGTCTGGCAAACGGATTGTGATGCCAGATGAATTGTTCCTCCCAGAAACCCATAACAATGTTGGCGTATGAAGGGGCAAAAAATGGAACATACATTGAGTGATGCCCACATATAGTGTTCCTCCCAACTATATTTACGAAGGCTACATCAATGACATTTTGGTCATCTGGAGTGGGGACTCAGACTATAGAGGGGTTTGTATCCCTCTGCAACAATAATAGCCTTGGGTTGCAATAAGAGAGGAGCATGGATATCCATTCTTATTTTGATAATAAAACTGGCATGTTTCAATGTAGAAAAACTGAATTTTTGTAAAATCTTACCGTAAAATTGCTTTCTCTGAGTCCTCCGACAGTCGCCGCCCACTCACACAGTCTTCACTTATGGGGTATTGACTTCATCTCCACAGGAGTTTCTAGGCATAAGACTTGTAAAAGAACAATAAATCTACATAGTCACACCCATGGGGGCTGTCCTTCCAGTCCAATACCCCCTGCAATAGCCATCCCAATTCAGTTTGGTCGCAAGCAGTGAAAGTGTATAAAAAAGACCCCAATAAGAGGGACGGGGGCGGCGACTGTCGGAGGACTCAGAGAAAGGAATTTTACGGTAAGATTTTACAAAAATTCAGTTTTCTCTTACGTCCTCCGACAGTGACCGCCCACTCACACAGTCTTCACTTATGGGGATGGCCCAAAGCAGTGTAGACATGAGGGGTGGGCAACGCAACCGCCAGAAAAGCAATGCAGTACCCACATCAGAGAAAGGAACCTTACATGTACAAGAAGGTAACCTTCTGGGTAACAAAAAAAGGGCTCAACATGAGCAACAACCCAGGAAAACAAATAACCAATGGGAAAAACAACCCCAACAGCTAGGGACCCGTACAAAACCAGGGTACCCTATGGAACTGCCGCACAGAGAACTTTGCTGCCAAAGGACGCATCAGCTGATGCCAGAACATCAAGTTTGTAGAACTTTCTGAGAAAGTGTGCACCGACGACCAAGTCGCAGCCTTGCACACCTGGGCCACCAAAGCCTGATGCCGATAGGCCCAGGACGTACTCACCGACCTGGTAGAGTGCGCCTTGACAGGGAAGGGAGGAACCCGTTCCCTCAACGAATAGGCCTGTACAATGGTCTGTCTGATCCATTTGGCAATGGTTGCTGCAGACGCAGCCATACCCTTCGGAGGTCCCTCAGGAAGGACAAATAGAGAATCCGATTTTCGAAAGGATTCAGTCGACGACAGGTAAACCCTAATCGCCCGGACAACATCCAAGGAGTGTAAGGCAACCTCCTTAGGATGCTTAGGATTTGCACAAAGCGAAGGCAAAACAATGTCCTCATTCAGGTGGAATTCCGAAACCACCTTTGGCAAAAAGGACGGATTAGGTCGCAAGATCACCTTATCCCTATGAACCACCAGGTAAGGGGGGTAAGACAACGCCGCCAACTCCGACACTCTACGAGCAGAAGTGATCGCTACCAGGAACGCAACCTTCTTAGATAGCATGGGTAACGAAAGTTCCCTGATGTTTTCAAAAGGGAAACGCTGCAACACGGACAGAACCAAGTTCAAGTCCAACGGAGGTAAGGGCTCCCTTCTAGGAGGAGCCAGGTGACGCACACCTTGAATAAAGGTGCGAATCAAGGAATTAGACGCCACAGGGCGCTAGAAAAGAATAGCCAGTGCAGAGACCTGGCCCTTAATCGTGGCCAACGCAAGACGCTGGTCCACACCAGCCTGAAGGAAAGCTAACACTCTCGCCACCGAGTAGGAACGAGGAGAGAAACCCCTGGACTCACACCAGGCAAAATAAGCTTTCCATGTACAGTAATAAATCTTACCAGAAGAGGCTTTTCTAGCCTTGATCAAAGTAGGAATGACCTCTGAGGAGAGACTCCTGTCTCTCAGGATCTGGCTCTCAACAGCCAGGCCGTTAAAGCCAGCGACTGTAAAGCAGGATGGAAAATCGGTCCTTAGGACAGCAGATCTTCTCGCATTGGCAGCCGCCACGGAGGCTCCACGGCCAGGTGAACGATGTCCGCGTACCAGGACCAGCGAGGCCAGTCCGGCACCACCAGAATCACCAGCGATGGTTCCGAGGCCAACCTGCGAAGGAACCTGGACAACAATTGAATCGGAGGAAAGGCATAGATCAGTCGATACTGCCGCGAAGGCACCACCAGCGCATCCGAGGCGTCTGCCAGAGGATCGCGCGTTCTTGCCACGAACCTTTCCACCTTGTGGTTTAGCCGAGACGCGAACAGATCCACATCCGGGGATCCCCACTTCGCACACAGCATTTGAAACACCTCAGGGTGCAGGGACCATTCCCCCTGGTCCAGGGTCTGGCGGCTCAGATAATCGGCCTGCCAATTCTCCACAACCGGAATATGAACTGCCGATATTGCCGGGACATGAGTCTCAGGGCGCTCCTTCAGGCAGAGGCGGACTGAGCCGCCGCACCGGCCTGGCCGGATTTTTGTTTGCCAAACCAGGGCTTTTTCTGACTACCTTGGCCCTTGAAGGGCTTGCCCTTGTTCTGCGCCTTGAAGGCACAAAAAGGAACCTTGAGTAGGTTTAAAGGACGGCCCCGCCTACCGCAGAAAAACTTGCCCTTAGATTCTGGGGGAGCAGAGTGCTCTTACCCCCCATGACTCCTTTGACCAATTCGTCCAAGGATTCCCCAAAAAGGCGAGACCCCGCATAGGGAATGTCAGCCACCGTCTTCCTGGATTTTTGGTCAGCCGACCAGCATTTCAACCAGATTAAGCGACAGTTAACCACAGCGACACTGGACAGGCTTATCGCCAAGGGAGCCTCATCCAGGCCGCATCGCACAAATACATGACCCCACAATGAATCTGATCCACCATCTCCACCATAGTGGGAGGGGCAGAGTCGGCCACGAGGGTGCCTTTGAGCACCTTGGTCCAATCCGCCACAGCCTGAGCCACCATCACAGAGGCAAAAATAGGCTTGAGCATGGAGCCCGCCACCATGTAGGAATGACAGGCAAGAGACTCCAGTCTTCTATCAGTAGGATCCCTAAACACCGGGGAGTCCTCAGTGGGGAGCAGGGTAGCCTTGTTCAACCTGGCCACCGTGTGATCCACTTGAGGAGGCACACACCAGCACGCAGCCGTAGTAGCCGCAAAAGGATAGAGAAGTTGAAACTTCTTAGGCACCACGAAGGTGTGTTTAAAATTACGCCATAGCTCATTCACCTTATGGTGAAACTCTGCGGGGCAAGGGAAAACCTGCGCCATCTTGCGGGTCCTGTGTGTACCAAGAGAGGACACAACGCCCAGAATGGGCTCATCCTCCAAATGTAGTGTTTCCTTTACTGCTAGGATCAACTCATCCATAGCTGCGCGTTCCTCTGGTGACCCACGTGGGGAATCATCCCCCCTGCAACCTCCAGCTCCACCTCGGACTCTTGCGGGTCCTGAGAAGAGCGAGACCCCGAAAGGGCCACGCTACCTACAGCAACCATGTCACATTCAGAATCAGAAGAAAAGGAAAGTCTAGGCCTTTTCCTAGCAGCACGTTCAGACATCAGCACCTCCATTTTTGACACCAAAGTTGCCACAACAGCAGCCAAATTAGTGACGGCTCAGGATTCAGAGGACCCTGAATCCCCCACCAAGGCTGGCGGGAATTTGCTGTCTTGGGATTCCATAACAGAAAGGAAAACATTTTTTTATTTTTATTTTTTTTTTTTTAAACTGGCCCTTTAAGTGTGCCGCGGACCCCACAGCACACCGCTATAAGACTGACACACAGACCCCCGCAGGGGCAAAACTGACCAGGAAGATTGCACAAGGCAGGACAGAAAAAAGAACAGCAGGACAGAACCCCACAAAGTGTTACCAGCTCCTTCGGTCGTTCCTGTGAGAAAGGAGGAAGTGATGTCACCGCTGGAAGCTGAACTAGGCTGCAGGCCAAGGGAAAATGGATGCCCATGTAAACTAATGGGAGGCTTCGGCAAGATGGCCGCTGACATGTGCTCGGAACGATCGTTTGCCACACACAGGATGGCACCGCAAGGCGCGAAAATACACTACATAGCATGCTGTATGATCGCCCACATTGAAGCCAGACATACTGCCCACACATAAAATGGCGGACCAGCAGTTTTTAACACCGCAGCGGTCGCCACACGTGTCTGCATCCCCAAGCACCCGAAAGTGACATTAGGAGAGGGACCCCCAAAACCCCACACAGCGCTGCTGTGAGAGAATAAAAACCCCCCGCAGGGACTGGGACCAGGGAGCCCAAAACGCACAGACACAGGGGACACCACAGACACACATTGACTGCCGACCCCAGACAGAGGCCCCACACAGAATGTACTTACCTGTACCCGATGGTGTGGGGTGCCTCATATCAAGCGGGAAACCGCCCACCCTCAGATGGCAGGGGAGTGCCGCCAGCCAAAACGCAGGACACTAGAAGTGCACGGACGAACCTATGCTGTGTCCAGTGAGGTAGCCACCTCACATGGCTGCATCCCAGATGGACAGGGATGGGTCGTTTGTGAGGCCAGGGCGAACACATAGCCTGCAAAACGCTCGATGGCGGGCAGGGATTCCATCTGACCTTCTGTCCTGGAGAACCAGGACTGTCAGTCTGATTCCCGGCTCTGCAGACGCCGTCTTCATCCGAAGATCCACTAACTAGCGCTGATAAAATTAACAGCTTGCGATGTAAAGAAAAAATGGCAGCTTGAAAGGAAATCATAAAAGAAAAAGAAGAAAGGCTGAGACTGTAGCCTCAGCACAGGGAAAGCCTATACACTCCTGAAGCTAGGCAGAAGACAAACTGAATTGGGATGGCTATTGCAGGGGGGTATTGGACTGGAAGGACAGCCCCCATGGGTGTGACTATGTAGATTTATTGTTCTTTTACAAGTCTTATGCCTAGAAACTCCTGTGGAGATGAAGTCAATACCCCATAAGTGAAGACTGTGTGAGTGGGCGGCGACTGTCGGAGGACGTAAGAGAAAAGAGGATGTTTAACATACCAGTTCATTCAACATGGTCATTCCTTTTTCTCAGATAGAGAAGGGAAGAATTCTAAAATCAAGAAATTCCTAACCTGCTCCTCTGAATAGGTTATCCATCTACTAAAATGTCCTTGCAACCTTTTATATGTAGGGAGCACCATGCGTACGTTGAGAAAATGTGTGGGAGAACATTGGCGCCTCAAAGAAAAGGGTTGTCCTAAAACATAGTGTTCCTTGCCATTTTTGAATCCATCATGCTAAGGACATTCAGAGCCTTAGGCAACAGGATTTTTAAAAAAATTTGCATCTTTAGCCCCTAACAGGGTTAATGAGGAGTTGAAGGTGCATAGTATGTTATAAGCTCTGACCCCTTTATATTTTTATATATGTATGCTTTATGTTCTTGTACGATACAATGTACAATAGCCTTTGGATATACGTTGATTCTTCCGGTAGCGGTATCACAAGGTTTTGTTCTCCTTTCCCTCCCCTCCCTCCCTCATTCTACCTATTTTTCCTTTATCATGCCTCTTCTTTCTTTTTTTTTCCCTCTCACAATGTGAATTGTTAATGAAAGACATCTTTAACATGTATTCATTTTTCTTTGTTTTTAATCACTCATTGGAGGTTTTCTTTTAGAAACCATTGTTATTACCATTATATATTTGCATACATTTTTGACTTGATAATATTTTTATACCATCATATAGTGTTATTTTTTATAATTGGCATGTAGTAGACCAACCAGAACTGTGCAGCGGTGCCACACAGATATATATATATATATATATATATATATATATATATATATATAATAATTATAACTATTATTTTTCACTTTGTTTTTACACAACAGAGCTGCGGCTCCTTTAACCACTTAAGCCCCCGGAAGATTTTACCCCCTTCCTGACCAGGCCCTATTTTGCGATTCGGCACTGCGTGACTTTAACGGACAATTGCGCGGTCGTGCGACGCTGTACCTAAACAAATTTGACGTCCTTTTTTTTCTCACAAATAGAGCTTTCTTTTGGTGGTATTTGATCACCTGTGTGATTTTTTGATCATGCGCTATAAACAAAAAAAGCGCGTCAATTTTGCAAAAATAATATTTTTCACATTTTTTTATATGAAATTCCCCCCAAAAAAATGTAAAAATCACAAAAAGCGTATTTTGATTGGTTTGCGCAAAAGTTATTGCGTTTACTAAGGGAAAGATTTTTGTCATTTTTGTTGTTTTTTTTTTAACGAGTAATGGCGGCGATCTGCGATTTTTTTTTTTGCAGAACTGCGACATTGCGGCGGACAGATCGGACCCTTGACTGACATTTTTGACACTTTTGGGGGTACCAGTGACATTACTACAGTAATTAGTGCTATACATATGCACTGTTACTGTAAAAATGACACTGGCAGGAAAGGGGTTAACTTTATTGGGGAAGGAGGGGTTAAGTGTGTCCCTAGGGGCGTGCTTCTAACTGTGCAGGGATAAGGCTTTACATGTAACAGCATAGCAGGACCGTTAGATCACTGCTGTTACACAGGGAAGAATGACAGGCGGCTTTGTTTACATTAGCCGCCTGCCTTTCTCCCTTCACGGCGGACGATCGCGAGTGACCGGTGGACATCCGGTCCGCCAGTCACATGCGTGGACTTGTTAGGGAACGAGCCGGGGCGGGAGCGTGCCTCTGGGGGCGTGCGCACGCCCGCCTGCTATTGGCTCACAGACTAGTGACGTACCCATACGTCACTTTGCCTGGCCGGGGCTGACCGCCACAGTATATGTACTTGTGGCGGTCGGCAAGTGGTTAAGAAAATGGCTCTATTTTTTTCTATTTCCACGACAGCCCCTATTTAAACCTTCTCTGCATCCCCATCACATGAGCTGAAGAAGGGCCCTGACCGAAACACGTTGTCAGGAAAACAGGCGGAAGTTGCAACCTTCTTCTGCTTCCCCTCCTGTCTATTTGCACTCCACCAGTGGTTTCACTCACTTCCAGCAATTCCAGCCTCGGTTTGGACTGAGACTCGGGGCAGCACTGACGTCAC
Organism: Pelophylax lessonae; assembly: GCF_965119305.1. Taxonomy (NCBI): domain Eukaryota; kingdom Metazoa; phylum Chordata; class Amphibia; order Anura; family Ranidae; genus Pelophylax; species Pelophylax lessonae. Next base: position 181,413,760 of record NC_138780.1, on the reverse strand, counting down.
GTCTGGCTTTCCTTTCGCTGTGTGCCCGGCAGAAAGGGCCCCTCCGGCTTGTCACGGCTGGCCACAATCATTGTTCTACTGCTTTCCAGTGGCATCACAGGAACCTGGCTGCAGTCCTCCAGGAGGCATTGGGACACCACCTCTTTATCACCATCTCCAGGGTCTGAGGAACAACATGGCAACCTGTACCTCTGCACAGTCTTGGTTGGTCCCACATGCTTACCAGTGAGCCTGCTGATACCCATGCTGTGAGTCATTTCTGCCCCTGTGTGTAGCATTGGGGTTTTTGCACAAGGTTTGCTACGGTCTCATTATCATTTTTGGCACTGACTTTTAATAAATGTTATAACTCATTTACATATAGGGTGTTGCATCGTTTACAATAACTGTTGCTGTCATCACCCATCACCGAGACAAAAACAGATCCACCTTGGAGGTGCCCCACCAGGGACACAGCTGACGAAACACCTCCAAATGAAGTGACCATTCCCCGTGGTCCAACGCTTGCCAACTGAGGTAATCCGCCTGCCAATTTTCCACCTCTGGAATGTGTACAGCGGAGGGGGCTGGAATGTTTTGCCCACCTTAGAATGTAGTCTACTTATATTGCCGCCAGAACACTTCTTGTGCCCCCTTGGTGATTGACATAAGCCTCGGCAGTGGAATTGTCCGATTAAATGTGCACCGGACAACCCTGAAGATGATCCGTCCAATGATCAAGACACAGTCTGATTGCTCGGAGTTCCAAGACATTGATCAGGAGTCTGGGCTCTTTCAGCATCCAGATCCCCTGAGCAGAATGCTTGCCCGAAGACGCCTCCCCAGCCGGACAGGCTGGCATCCGTGGTGACCACTGACCAATACAAAGGAAGGAAGGTCGTCATGTATAGAAACAAACAGGATACAACTAAATGGCAGCTCCGCACGGCACCATGAGGCTTACAGGAACCCAGGAGGGAGGACATGCCTCAAGGCCAGATTCAAGTAGGACGAGGGGCCCTGGAAGGAGCCCCCACCAGGTACAAACCCCCCCTCCTCACAATCGTTTGTCTGGTTGCTGGCGGCACACCCCCCTGGCCCCAATCGCCAGTTAACGCCCTGCCCCCATCCCAGGAATGTGGCCAGACCACCCAAATAGCCCCAGCGTGGAGGGGGAGGGGCAGGATATGGGACTTGGCAAGGGGGTTCTTGCTGAAAGGAGGGGAACCGAGGGGTCCGACCATCACAAGGAGGGGCCCACGTTCACCCCAAAACCCTTCAGGGGGAGAGCGGGGACAGCTACTCACCACACCAGGAACCAGGCGGGAACCACTCAGGACAGAACCCCTCTGGGGGTCTGTCGACCCGGAGGAACGTTGCGACTCGGGCCGAGACCCGGTCATATGCGACCTCGCGAGGCATTTACTCACAGGCCAGCTCCCCGTCCCGTGGGGCTATGTCGCGGCCGACCTAGCGCTCGCTGGCCAGACTGGGATGACCACTGGATCTAGATTAACCAGCCTGTCACGCAGTCCGGCAGTTGATAGTAGATCTCACAGGAAAAAATCCAGGAGAAAAAAAATTTCTATCTAAAAATTTTGCCAGGATCAAAGATTCCAGCAAAAGGAAATCGGTTCTTACTCCAGACTAGGCAGAAAATAAACTGAGTAGCTTTAGCAGAGAGAGGGAGTATACCCCCTGGGACTGCCCATGGGTTGTAGCCAGAATTCTTTTCTACCTAGTGTCCTATTCCTTTAGGGGGCAGTATAATCTAATGGTTATGAATATCAGGAGCTGTGTCCGTCAATAAACGAAAGAAAAAATGTTTTGCCTTTGGTTATACTTTAACCATGACTGTCCCCAGAAGCAAGTTGTGAGGCTATGTACCCCCTTGTGATGGGCTAGCACTGTCCCATGGGAGAGTCACATGCAGCTTTTTTTTATTTTTTTTTATTTAGCGGTACACACCAGATAAAGATACATTGACTGCATACAATTGTGTAATGCACATTACAGATCATTGAAAGGCAATAAACTATAGTATCTGACAATTTCACAGAAGAGGTATCAGTGTGCAAAGAAAAAATTGCATCAATCCATCGTATATTTTACACTAGGCACCATAAAACTATGTAAGCTGACATATCAATTTGGGAAAGGCCTCTAGCAGGGTTGGAGGGGAAAGGTCACCACTGGTGGAGCAAGCCGTTACATCGCCAGTAGCACAATATGGAATTGGGACAGGGCAGGTCATATTGAGGGTATTCATCCGAAAAACAAAAAAGGTTCCAGTAGAACCATCTGGTCTTATGTTCCTCAATCTGGTCCAAAAGGGCCGAGGTCAGCTCCTCCATTTGTTTAATATCATTCACTCTTGCAATCATTTTGGCGATTGTCAAGGAAGCCTGTTTCCACACAGGAATACAAGCGTGAGCCGCATTGAACAAGTGTTTAAGTAGTGACTTATGGTAGGCGCTTCCTAGATAGAGGAGCAAGATTAAACAAAGCGTTTAACTCACAGGCCAGCCCCAATTCCAGTGGGGCTATGTCGCGGCCAACCTAGCATGGAGCTGAGGTCTGTGCGTGCTCGCTGGCCAGACTGGGGTGACCACTGGATCTAGATTATCCAGCCCATCGCCCAGTCCAGCAGTTTATTGTAGATCTCACAGGAAAAATCCCGGAGAAAAAAAGTTCTATCTAAAAAAAATTGCCAAGACCAAAGATCCCAGTAAGTAACTAGGTCCTTAATCCTGACTAGGCAGAAAAAAAAAATCAGTGCCTATAGCAGAGAGAGGAAGTATACCCCCCTGGGACTTCCCATGGGCATAACCAGACTTTTTTTCTGCCCAGTGTCCTACTCCTGTGTCCATCAATGAACGAAAGAGAAAAAGCATCTCATGTCCAGTTTATACAGCATGTACAATAACCTCATATAAAAAATAAAATAAATAAGATACAAATAGCACAATAAAAGTGGTCTGGGAAACGCATGGTGGAATGGCATCTTTTTGCTTACAAAGGGTGTTTAAATCATTACCCCGTTCCAGGCCATCTTATGGCACAAATTGTGGGTGCTTTATTTCAGAAGATCAGCCTCTAAAATCAGGTAAAAGTATGTATGCATCCAAGGATGAAATGTAAAGGCGGAACACATCAGTGAGCTGAAATGTGTCTGCTTTCTATAATGCTGAGACCTTGGCCGTTCACAAAGCAGGATATACAAAGTGTACAGTATATTGGGAATATCTTTGGGAGGCTGGATTTTTGTCTTTGTGAAGATTATTGAACAATTTCTCATGTTTCTACCTCTTCCTGAAAAGGTCACATTGAATCCCCTGGAAACCGTCTACGTTGGTGGTCCTGCATAGAATACTGTTGAGTCGAAAAGGCTGCATGTCACTGCAAACTACAATGTCAGTGTTCAGCGTTCACTATCTACTGACACTGGAAACTATGGCACAGCCCAGAGGCCCTGCTGGCACTTCTTCATCTGAAACCTTTACAGCAAAGCAACCCCAAGTTTTAGGCCATTTGGTGATATCAGGATACACTGCAAATATGCTTAAGTTAAAAAAAAAAAAAAAGCCACATAGCCATTTTTAGAAGGCCTTTTTGTGAAGCTTCTGGGTAGCACTGTATCTTGTCACATTATTCTGTGCGGTGCAACCTCCATTTCATATTTTAATGTGTATGTGTTGGGTCAAGGAGATCAAGGAGAGGGCAGAGCTTTAGATCTGATCTTTAATCATTTAATGATTTAATCAGATCTGATCAAAAAAGCAGGATGCTAAAATATTAAAACGGTCTTTGCAGTGTTTTCCCTAGGGCTGTTTTTACAACAGGCAATTGCTTGGCTGACTTTGGCAGGCACCTAGATCCCCTGAACAACCTGCTTCCCACTCGTGCTCTTCAGGCTTATCTGGCTCCTCTTTGAGCTTGGAGTTACAGGGAAATTCACAATTGGTCATTGTCGAGCCCCCATTCTTAGTAAACCCAGAAAGATTTGAAGATTTCCAGTTTCAGGATGTCAGAATCTCCACGGCAGGTGCCAGGTAACACGCATATCGGGGACTCTTTGTCTGTATGGACAAGAGACCGGGGAGGCATCAGGCATCTAACAGATCCCGAAGGTCTTCAAAAAGAACACTAATCACCTAGGGGACTTATTTGATATAAAATTATAGGATATTTCTTCCAATGCAGAAAATGCTGGATACTTAGCGCAAACACCAACACCATTTGTTAAATACCGCATAAAATGGCATTAAAGTCAGTTCAGAAAAGAAAAGAAATGCACGCGGTAGTTAAGTACTGGTCAAAGCTCGTGATAACTATGCATTAACTATGGCCATGGTCAGACCCCCCCCCCCCCAGTGATTGGTTTAAAAACTAGGCGGGAAAGTGCAAGCTAGAGTAGCTGTTAGCTATATTTTAGTAAGAAGTTGTTTTTGGAGGCTGGCAGAAGGCATAGCAAAGAGTATGGAGCCCTCTGAATCAAGTCTTCTGAAATTTAAAGCAATGCAGAAGAGGGGGAGCAGGAGATCTCAAGTGGTCCTTTAAAAGGAAAGAACCTTTAAGGAGTGCACACTGCTTGATCAATTCTATAATGCTGATACCCTGCAGAAGTTCAGGTTATCCAAGCCACTTATCATGGAGCTCTATATCCAACTCAGTTTTTTTGTGAATTTTTTTTTTGGAATGTTGTACTTAATTTTACTCGGATGCATTAACATATCACTTAGTGAATTGTGCCCAATCTCTCCTCTGCAAAAAAAAGGCTTTGTGTGTGTACACTGAGATGCACATTCACAGAATTGAAAACAGCCTGGGCCAGCCAATAAAGATGGCCAAGGATACGGAACCAAGAAGAAGCCAGTTAGAGGATGATGGCCCCAGCAATGGAGCTCACAGAAAGTCTCGTTACAGGAGCTGTGGTAAGCTTTAAAACAGAGAGCCCCAGGGGGGGCCCTGAACATCACCAAAGAGTCACAAATATGTACAGTATGTAATACTACAGAAAATAGAGATTTGATATACAAGCCCGATTCCAAAAAAGTTGAGAAACTGTACAAATTGTGAATAAAAACAATGCAATGATGTGGAAGTTTAAATTTCAATATTTTATTCAGAATACAACATAGATGACATATCAAATGTTTAAACTGAGAAAATGTATAATTTTAAGGGAAAAATACGTTGATTTTAAAATTTCATGGCATCAACACATCTCAAAAAAGTTGGGACAAGGCCATGTTTACCACTGTGTGGCACCCCCTCTTCTTTTAATAACAGTCTGCAAACGTCGGGGGACTGAGGAGACAAGTTGCTCAAGTTTAGGAATAGGAATGTTGTCCCATTCTTGTCTAATACAGGCTTCTAGTTGCTCAACTGTCTTAGGTCTTCTTTGTCACATCTTCCTCTTTATGATGCGCCAAATGTTTTCTATGGGTGAAAGATCTGGACTTCAGGCTGGCCATTTCAGTAACCGGATCCTTCTTCTACGAAGCCATGATGTTGTAATTGATGCAGTATGTGATCTGGCATTGTCATGTTGGAAAACTCAAGGTCTTCCCTGAAAGAGACGACGTCTGGATGGAAGCATATGTTCTAGAACATGGATATACCTTTCAGCATTGATGGTGCCTTTCCAGATGTGTAAGCTGCCCATGCCACACGCACTCATGCAACCCCATTCATCAGAGATGCAGGCTTCTGAACTGAGCGCTGATAACAACTTGGGTTGTCCTTGTCCTTAGTCCAGATGACATGGCGTCCCAGTTTTCCAAAAAGAACTTCAAATTTTGATTCGTCTGACCACAGAACAGTTTTCCACTTTGCCACAGTCCATTTTAAATGAGCCTTGGCCCAGAGAAAAACGCCTGCGCTTCTGGATCATGTTTAGAAATGGCATCTTTTTTGGCCTATAGAGCTTTAGCCGGCAACGGCGAATAGCACGGTGGATTGTGTTCACCGACAATGTTTTCTGGAAGTATTCCTGAGCCCATGTTGTGATTTCCATTACAGTAGCATTCCAGTATGTGATGTCGTGCCGGCCTAAGGGCCCGAAGATCACGGGCATCCACTATGGTTTTCCGCCCTTGACCCTTACGCACAGAGATTGTTCCAGATTCTCTGAATCTTTGGATGAAATGATGCAATGTAGATGATGATAACTTCAAACTCTTTGCAATTTTTCTCTGAGAAACTCCTTTCTGATATTGCTCCACTGTTTTTTCGCCGCAGCGTTGGGGGAATTGGTGATCCTCTGCACATCTTGACTTCTGAGAGACACTCAGAAGTAGAGTGGAGAAAAGTCCCCATGTGACTGCTGAGGAACTGAGAAAAGATTTGTCAGATGTGGGTACTGAAGTTTCTGCTCAGACAATATGGTGCACACTGCGTAATGAAGGCCTCCATGCCAGAACTCCCAGGCGCACCCCCTTGCTGTCTCCAAAGAATAAGAAGAGTCGACTGCAGTATGCCAAAAGTCATGTAGACAAACCACAGAAGTTTTGGGATAGTGTTCTGTGGACTGATGAAACAAAATTAGAACTGTTTGGACCCATGGATCAACGCTATGTTTGGAGGAGGAAGAACAAGGCCTATGAAGAAAAGAACACCTTGCCTACTGTGAAGCATGGCGGGGGGGTCAATCATGCTTTGGGGCTGTTTTGCTTCTGCAGGTACAGGGAAGCTTCAGCGTGTGCAAGGTACCATGAATTATCTTCAGTACCAGGAGATATTGGATGACAATGTGATGGAGTCCGTCACAAACCTGAGGCTTGGGAGACGTTGCACCTTTCAACAGGACAATGATCCCAAGCATACCTCCAAGTCCACTAGAGCATGGTTGCAGATTAAAGGCTGGAACATTTTGGAGTGGCCATCACAGTCATCAGACTTAAATCCGATTGAGAACCTCTGGTGGGACTTAAAGAAAGCAGTTGCAGTGCACAAGCCTAAGAATGTGACTGAACTGGAGGCTTTTGCCCATGACGAATGGTCGAAGATACCCGTAGATCGCTGCAAGACACTTGTGTCAAGCTATGCTTCACGCTTAAAAGCTGTTATAACTGTAAAAGGATGTTGTACTAAGTACTAAGATTGAATGTCACTTGGGGGTTGAATAAAACTGATAATGATGTGAGCACAGAAAAGACATTTGTGGTTATTTCATTATAAATGTTATGTTATATTTGTCTGACCTACATGTGCCTCTTTGATTTAATTGTAAGCAGGATGACTGAATGATCAAAATCAATGTCAAACTGGCCAAAACAATCAATTTCAGTGGGGGTTGAGTAATTTTGAACACAACTGTACATTTAACTTTTCCGGCCTCTTGCTACCTGTCCCAACTTTTTTGCAATGTGTAGCTCTCATGAAATCCAAAATGAGCCCATATTTGGCATGACATTTCAAAACGTCTCACTTTTAACATTTTGATATTTTATCTATATTATATCGTTAATAAAATATAAGTTTATGAGATTTGTAAATTAGTCCATTCCTTTTATACTCACAATTTGTACAGTGTCCCAACTTTTTTGGAAATGGGTTGTACTACAGTAGGTGGCCAGAGATTACACACTATGCTACAGGTCTGATTGGAGACTACAGACATAGTTTAAAAAAATGTCAGAGACTGGGAACACTAAAAGAAACTACTAGAAATCACAGCATTTACAAAGGGGCATTCCAAGCAGCTGCTTTAAAAAATAGCACCATATACGATATTATTCTCAGCGAGAAACAAAAATTTACAAAAAGAGAAAAAAGAATGGGCAACACAGAAAAAGTGAGTGTGAAAGAATGAAACCGTTAATCTGCTAATAGGATGCAATTGAATGCGTAATTTGTCCCCGAGTAAGCACCCAGGCAAGTCAGACAGTAAGTGCCAAAGGGTCGCAGGCGCTGATACACAGGAGGCTGTGTGGTGCCAAGGGGGCCAAGCAACTAAGACTTCTGTGGACCTGGTACAGGCAAAATAAAGACTCACTCCTTCTGCATCTCTGCCTTTTACTACCCAGTCAGTCATTTAAGGGATTGTAAAGGCAGAAGGTTTTTTTATCGTAATGCATTCTACGCGTTAGGATAAAAAAAGTAAGCCCCCCTCAATTACCTGAGCCCATCTTTACCCAGCGATGTTACAGGAGTGTCTCAGCTGCCTGGGACTCCCCTCCCCATTGGCTGAGACATGGTCAGCTAGCCAATCAGGAGAGAGAGGGGGTGCCCCTTCCTGAACCACAACTAGCTCTACACCCTTTCTCTACCTGTAAGTCTTCGTTAACCCCTTTCTTCTTGTAGCTGCCCACATTACCTTATGGCATCTTTATGGTGCGATCAAATAATGTGTAGTCCACACAAATGGGGCTGAACAAAAGTATTACCTGTATACTGAAAAGTCTCTTTTCCACAACAATCACCCAATTCGTTGAACTTTACCATTAAGGCCCCTTTCGCAAGGAGCGGACTCTTGCTTGCTCAGCGGGGGATCTGTCCGCTGATTCCCCACTAAGTAGAGCGGAGTGGATTGATGACAGGTCTGTGCCCACTCTGCTTATATAGAGCAGACACAGCTCACTCTGCTCTAGGGGTGGCTGTCCATTTACACCCAACTTCCCTCCAATCCGATCTGCCCAGACGGAGGGGAACAGATCCCCTTCCGTTTGTTTTTGGCGGTTCAGATTGGAGGTAGGTGGATGTAAATGGACAAGTCGGTTTACATCCAACGTTCCATAGAGGAGAATGGAGGGCCTGATGGGGTCTGCCTGAAATATGGAAAGCGAACAGGTTCGGACCACACCTGTGAAAAGGGCCTTAGGTTAAAAGTGGATGTAAACCCACACATATACCCAGTCAAGTGAACTGCCTCAAATGATACACAGAGATTAAACAAATCCTCCTACATAGGTTCTATTTGTATATCTGCTGTGTTCAGCTTTCTACACTGTTTTGAAGGTGAACATTGTGTTTGAATTTTTTCTTCCTGTTCCAGCACTGGGTGTGGGGTCTAGGCAGTAGCAGCACATCCATTAGGGGCACTGCACCCCCATTCAGGCGTCTGGCCCCCTAATCTACATGCGGGGCGCCGGATGCATGGATTCCAATGGGGGATTTTTTTTTTTTTTTTTGACGCACGTGATTAGAGCCGGAGGCTCTAATAGGCTTAAAGAAAGGGTGGGCTCAGGGCGCAGAGCACTGCACCCTGAACCCACCCATTCGCATGACAATGAATATGCGCTATTGTCACAATGCTTTTCCTCCCAGCCAATCAGGAAGTGGGTCATGAGACCCGTTCCCGATTGGCCCAAAGGAGAAGCAACCCCCCAGCCACCACTGTCTCTAGGGATGTCCCACCCGCAGCAGCTCAGCCATCCAGCACTCCCTGGCTCAGATAGGGGAGGGAAGGGGAGATCTAAATCATCTTGGGCAGGACATCTGCTTTGAAAGGTAAGGGGCCGCCCACCTCCCACGGGGGTGTCTTGTGGTTTACCCCCCCCCCCCGGAATGAAGGAAGAAACATGCAGAGCTGTGCTGTGAATAGACCAGCTCGCTGCCAATCTATCTCTTTGCACCCACCCCGACACAAATTTCCAGCTGCTTTTATCTCCTGTGTCTGAGAACTTTTCAGAAGTTATCATGCTGATAACAGAGGAATGGAGCAGCAGAAAGACATGGGACTTAGGACTTTGAAAAGAGATAGATGAACAGTAGATATATATGCCCTGGTCGAATTTCATGAATGGGGTTTACATCAACTTTAACACTTGTTTCATAACCAGTGGCACCGACAGGGACACTACCTCTTTAGATCATAAACTTTTCCTCTTTCCCTTCTTTAAGTACAGGAAGCACTAGAAAATATTATATAATATACTATAATATACTATAATATATTTAGTATAGTAAGAAGGGGTTAGTGCATCTGATAATGGTTTTATTGCTGTTTGTGCCCTCCTAGCTCAGTAACAAGTGCCCTCCCTATTTTTTGCATGATATCATAGGTACGGGAAATGAGGAACAATCCAGCCCTGCCTTTCCAGGGCCTACATTTTTACATTTAAGAAAGAATCATTGTATTCATATGATGAAGGTTAAATCTGACTGCACAGGAGATTATCAATGCTCTCTGTGTGATCATATTGATACATCACCACGTATCGTAAAAAATGCTTGCCAAGTTATGCTAAACAGAACAGCTTACCGACAGCAGTTTCTGCAAAGCTGGCAAGTCCCGCATCAGTTTTTGTAAGATGACAACAATCCACTAAACAATAATTGTTGAAATCCGTGAAACAAAACAACTGTCTGACCAAAACAACTGTCTGCAACCAATCAATGCCGCAGATGTCTTGTCATAACGCTCTGGAAATCCAGCTGGAGAATCTTTATCTACATCATCATTTCAGATGAACGTTAACAACTGACTGCGGGCAGCTCAGAAATTGTGATAAATGGGGAACCGTTTTGGTACTCCGTACAGCGCAGGTCCATGCAATCTAAAGCACATGTGGAATGGAGTAATCAAACTAATTGATTACCTATAGCGCTTGCTGAACCCAATATGGTGAAAAAGTATAAATGCAAAAATATAATATATTGTGAAAATAAATGGGTGATGGTATATATAAACAATCAATCAGAATACAAGAGTATATTAAATCATATAAAAAAACATATAAAAAAAGTTCATAAAGTGATGGCTTCCAAAAAAATTGTGATTTCCAAGTAATAAACAGTCCAAAAAATTGTGTTGTGAAAAATTATATATATATATATATATATATATATATATATATATATATATATATATATATATATATATATATATATATATATATATATATATATATAGATAGATAAAGTGCCAGTGCTCCTTTTCTTCCTCCCAAGTGGCCCTTCACCGTGAAGAATAAATAAATTGCAAACTTACCAGAAAACGTGGGTCCTATATGCCTTACGGCATTAAGACCAACCGTGCCTTGGAGACAATCTCCAGATATGGGTGCGTCCCTCCTGGCGAAAAAGGATATCCCTCTGTAATACCACTTCCACTACCAGCCCTCTCCGAGGTGGTACGGTCCCAAAGGGTTCAGATAGTATTGTGGTCCTCCTGATTCGGGTCACCTCCAGCCATAGGGTATAAAAGGAATAAAAACCTGGATAGTGCAGTACTGTATAAGTAGTAGATTTATTGCACACCCCCGGTCACTCCAAGTACATGCAGTCCCAAATAATTCAATAAAAAGTTATTGTAAAGTCAACTGTAAACAGGGAACATCACAGCGTGATAAAAAAGTCCAAAAATAGTGCTAAAACGTAACTAAAATCCATCAAACATGCACAAAAACGCCGTCATACACGAGGGCTCCGAGTGGAGAGCGGTACTTCCGGCTTGCGTTCCACTAAGCCCGTATGACGTCACGACGTGCGTTCCACCTAACGCGTTTCATCATTGGCTAGACGTCTTCAGAGGTGGAGCCAGCACGTCCATCCAGGTCTATTTATATTGGAGCTACCGCTCTTCACTCCGCCCTTATTTTCTAACCGGAAATAGCCCCGATATCAGTGTCCCCATCCTGGCGATTGATACAGTGGAGCTAGAACCTTTTTAAATTTATTTCCTTAACACAATGGAAGGAACATTTACTTCACATTATGCGTGCAGTTTCCGCTTCCAACAGAAATATATCGTATATCGGCTCCTTCCGCAATGTGTCTCATCAAATACCCATAATATTGACTCTATTACATATTCTACGTGCATTAATGCCCATATATAATATCGGATTACAGTCATCATAAATTTCATACATTGGAGATCATATTATCATTATCAAATTACTGTAAAGCATAAATAACTTTTAATATAAAGTATTACATTTGATTTGCATTTTATAATTAAAAGTAAAAATTTAAAATTAAAACCCTTTATTAATCATGATTAAAACCTTATTAAATAATATTCATTATCTAGTAATTGTGCAGTGGACATACATACTGTTTCAGAGAAATATTGGTGTTGATAAATATATTATTAAAAAATAGTATAAATATTATAATTATTATTATTTTATAAATACCATTGATATATTGTTATGAATACATTGTTAATTCTATTATAAATATGTGATCTTTTAAAATTTAAATAAATACAGTAGTAAGGTATTATATAAAAAAATTATTAATGTGGATCGGGGATATTATTTTAAGGATTGGAGATAAAACAGTTAATGTCCATGTCAATGTTCATGCCCTTGGGCTGAAGGGTGGACAGTTCAAAAATCCATCTCGTCTCGTTTTGAGATACTGCGATCCGCATATTATTCCCTCTCCAGTTTTTTTCTATTCTATCTATACCTTGGAAAGATAGCAGGGTGGGATCTCTGTTATGTGCTGGTCTAAAATGCATGGAGACACTATGTTTCTTGAATCCATTTCTGATGTTGGTAATGTGTTCTCCAATGCGAACTCTTAGCTCTCTGGTAGTACGGCCTACGTACTGTAGCCCGCAAGGACAGGTCAAAAGGTAAGTGACATGCGTGCTATTGCATGTAATTAACTTTTTTATCTTATATCTCTTTTTGGTCACGTTAGATTGGAATTCCAGTGTCTGACGTTTTCTGGTCTTGACCGTTCTGCAGGGTTTATACCTTCCGCATGAGTAAAAACCATTGTAATCTAAAAAAGTTAAAAGGCGTTTAGGGGGTCTGGTACATTTTTTACAAGTTTGTCCCTTAGATTTGGCCCCCTTCGATAAATGAACTTGGGGTGATTTGGGATAAGTTTCTCATCCCTCAGTAGAAGGTGCCAGTGCTTTTTTATAATGTCCTCAACTTCCTTATATCTTACATTATATTGGGTAATGAAATTTAGCAAGTAATCCTTATTTTCCTTTGGTTTGTCCATTAAAAGCATATTTCTATCCATATTTTTGACGTCTTCTTTAAGTTTAAAAAGTGCGTTTTCTTTGTAGCCTTTTTCATGGAATCTCTTGATAATCATGTCTGCCTGGGAATCAAAGTCCTGTTCATTGGTGCAGTTCCTTCTTAACCGCATCATTTGTCCTTTGGGTATTCCCCTAATCCAGTTAGGATGGTGCCCACTATGGGTGGGGATGTACCCATTTCTGTCTGTGGGCTTAAAGTGCGTTTTAGTGCATAGTCCATTCTCACCCCTAAATACCGTGAGATCAAGATAATGTATCATTTCTGTCCCATGTGCCACTGAATTTTATCTTATAAATATTGTTATTCATGTCTTCTATGTATTCTTTTAAGGATTCCTCCGAGCCTCTCCACACGATAAACACGTCATCTATATACCTTCGATACATCACCAATTCGTTCCGTTTTTTTCCAAAAATTTCCTCGTTCTCCCATTTGCTCAGGAATATATTAGCCACACTGGGGGCATACCGTGCCCCCATTGTGACTCCTTTATGTTGGCGATAATATTCCCCCTGGTGCCAAAAATAGTTGCTTCTCATCGCCATTTTTAAAAGTTTTAAAATAAATTCCTTTTGCTCCAATTCTAAATCCAATTGGTCCTCCAGGGCCCATTTAATGGCTGATAAGGCATCTTTCTGTTCAATATTGGTGTATAAAGATTCCACGTCCACCGTTGCTAAAATAATATCTTCATCCCAAGTGTGTTCTTTGATCAAGTTGATGAGGTGCTTACTATCTCGTAGGTGAGATGGATACTGCGTGACCAGAGGTTTTAAGTAGACGTCCAAGTATTCTCCAATACGTGAATACAGAGAGTCTATCCCGCTAATTATAGGTCTACCCGGAGGTTTTTCGGGATTCTTGTGGACCTTTGGTAATTGGTAAATAACGGGTAGTCTGGGGGCTTCGGGGAGTAGATAGCGGTATTCCTTGTTCCACTAAACAATAATTGTTGAAATCCGTGAAACAAAACAACTGTCTGACCAAAACAACTGTCTGCAACCAATCAATGCCACAGATGTCTTGTCATAACGCTCTGGAAATCCAGCTGGAGAATCTTTATCTACATCATCATTTCAGATGAACGTTAACAACTGACTGCGGGCAGCTCAGAAATTGTGATAAATGGGGAACCGTTTTGGTACTCCGTACAGCGCAGGTCCATGCAATCTAAAGCACATACCAGAATGGTATGCACTAAAGAAAATTGTGTTGACACAAATATAGGCGTGTACTTTTGTAATGTAAAGTGTAGGCAAGTCCACCCACTGCAGGACTTCTCCCCACTGCACTTTAACAGAAGAATTGGTTTGAACAGATCCTATGGAAAACAATGAACATGGTCTACACATTGCAGGTAACTGTATGGCACACTGTCCACAATAAATAAACAAGCACTAAAACATGAAAGGTAAACCCTAACGTTTATTCCCTTTGGTCTGATAAAAAATACCACTGAAAGCATTTTTGTTAAATCTGTTAAAGCAGAACTGCAGGATATGCAAATAGTGTCTAAATAAAAGAATCAGGTTTGTTTGAATCTTGGTGTGCTTTCCGTATTTCTCCCAGATCTGTGCAGTAATCCAGGGTGAGACATTTTCTTTATGCAGCAGCTTCCTGTAATAAAGACTGCTTACTGCTGCTCGCTCTCCTTGTGCAGAGTGGTTGGTCTTGCCTCCTCCCTCTCTTGTAGCATTCTGGATGCAGCATGTAGTGGTTGGGTCCTGCTGGATTCTTCCCACAGCTCTGTTCTAAGAGTCCTATGTACAAAGTGATGATGTCACTGTTACTTTTACATGGTAATATCTGGGTTTGCAAAGCCATTTAATGCGCACAAAGTGTATTTAAATCTTTTGAGGATATCACAGTGGTTGTAATCCTCTGAAACAAAAAAATAAACAAAGCATACCCTTCTATAGAGTGTACTTGCCTAAAACCAAAGCTCTTTGAATGATACCACTCTGCTGTCTCCTTCCTCTGCTATTTACATGTGTCACTTCTGACAGTTAATCTGGATACCAGGTAGCCCCAGGAAATGCAGACACACAGGAGACTGACAGTCTCGGCTATGCATGTTTCCCTATGAGACTGTGTAGAGGGGAGTGTCCATTCTATCTATTCATGTCTCCGAGATTACACTCAATCGCTCTGTGCTGTGTGCAGATCCGAGCTCCTTGACTGCTGGAGGCTCAGAATAAAGCCAGCCTGTTCTATCGATCTTCCTGGGTACAAACAGCCTGACGGATTTTTTACATTTGACTTCTGCTAGGGGCTATAGCTACTAGCAGTACTTATTGTGTTCTGCCGACGGGGAAGGATCCCCATCAGTCGAACACAACAGAGCTACGGGAGGCATTGAACGATTTTCTTTTCTTCAACCTGTGGTGAAAGAAAGGAAAATCAAGTCATCTATGGGCTGTTTTAGCCTTGGATGTGTTAACTTTGAACAGCTTTGGAGAAGAAAGTGCTGCAGATAAACAGATATACCTTATGTAGGAAGATTTGTTTAATCTCGGTTTATCGTTTACAGCTAGTCACTTCAGTGCGTATAAGTAAGGGTTTACAACCACTTCAAAACAAAGAAAATAAAAAAAGTTCCACTTTACAAAAAAGAAAAAAAAAAATGCACATATTTTTGCAGGTATATTATTTTTTTTTTTTAAGGAGCCTGTAAAGCATTGCACCAAAGATCAGCAGATCATGGGTTAAATGCCACACTCCTGCAGACTGTCTGTGTAGTGGTCCTCCCGTACCTCCGATACAGACAGGCAGTTACTAAATGAGAGGAATGAACTACCTAGAGCACTCATCAGCGCCCTGGTTATATGTTTATATGCCCGTTGCATTAATAAACACAAATGAAACAACAATCAGCGCCCTGGTAGTGAATTGAGAAGTACAAGCCGGCAGCTATAAAGGCTGACGGTACATGGTAATTGATTCACAGGGATCTGTTAAACAGTTAAGTGGCTGTATTGCTGTGCTCTCTTTGAACTGTGACAGCGAGTGCAGGGAGAAGATCCCTCGCTCGCTGTCACAAGGAGGGGGGGGATCGAGGGGTCAGATGTTGAACATGTTACACCCTAAATATAGGTGTAACACGTAGCATGTTCAGAAAGGTGAACTTATCCTTTAAATTAAATCATTTTTTCTTTGAGTAAAGATTTAAATGCAAAAAACAGCTGTTGGTACTTCCAACAATCCAGTGCAGCCCTGTGCACTATGCATCTTTTTCTCAGTTCTCTCTCTGAGGACAACGGTGCCCTTTCCTCCTATGTTCTTGAGATGCATTCCTATCTCAGTCACTGTCTGAGGGGGACAATGCTGTTTCTTCAAAGATACTATACAGGGAGTGAGTGTTGAAGAAATGCATCTCTCTGTGCCACACATCAAAACAATCCCACTGATAGTTGGTGAATGGCAACCTCAGCCTGGGCTCCAACCAGGCCATGTACTTTTCTTGGGGGAGTAGCTTGGTTGGAGCCCAGGCTGAGGTTGACATACACCAACTACCAGTGGGATTGTTTTGATGTGTGGCACAGAGACTACCAGGGGGATAGTTTCGATGAGCGGCACAGGGAGATCAATTTCTACACATAGGGACGTCTGGAGCCAGGACGAGGTCCCTCCCAAACTGGCACTCAGTGGACTGAGGACTTGCACCCCTCCTAAAAAGCCTGAGCGTTTCACATACAAGTTTCTTTTGGGTCACAGGGAGTGAGTGTTATCACCCTAAAAAGGAAATTTGTTACTGCCAGGATCATTAGGTGGAAATAAAGAAGTTTAAAAGCCTGAAAAAAAAAATACAACTACCACATCTAAGAACATTTTCGTTCTCAGCTTTTGTACGCTTTAAATATTTTTCAGTTCTTTAAAGCACAGTTTCAAATAAGCTCACCCATAATCTATGAGAAAACCAGATTAGCGTACTTAAAGTTTCTTAAACCTTTACAAATGTAACATTTTGCAGTTTGCAAATCCATAAAAGTGGTTTTATGCATTAAGGTAAAAACCTTCTACAAACAGCTTCACCCCAAGTTCCCCCTAAATACTTAACTGAGCCCTATCTCAATGCAGCAATGTGTATGAAGGCAGCGTTACTCTCTCTCCTAATTGCCTCAAACACAGCAGAGGGAGCCATTGGATCCTGCTGCTGTTGATCACAGCCAGTGACAAGGGAGCAGGGCAGGGCTGAGTTTTGCTGTGTGTCTTAGGGGCACACAGGGCCAGCTTGGGAGCGAGCACACGTGAGTGCCCACATTTCAAGCAGGCTGCTATGGGGGCACTGAGCGCAGGGTGAGGGGGGTGGGGTTGGAGCAAAGAGCACTGGATGGCTACTCAAGAAGAGGAGGATCAGGGCTGCTCTGTGCAAACACATTACACAAAACAGATAGGTATAACAGGTTTGTTTTTATTTTACCTTTAGAATCACTTTAAACATAGTGGCTGCATTAGGTTTTTTAGGCTTCATTTCTGTTTATTTTCACATGGTGATCCAGCCAGTAACACGCTTTCTGTCTTAGAGTGTCCCGAAGGTTTTACATAAATGAATAAAAGCTGACCATTGTACACAATCCTGTCAGTCTTAACATTTTTTTCCTCAACCCTCTCAGAATTGGTAAGCTGCAACATTTTTGCTTTTGGGTTTAATACATTTTAACTGACCCAAAGCAAGTGGAAGTTTTTGCAAAGCCCAGTAGTAATGAGTAGGAGCAGCTCAGCTCCAACCAGTGTCCTGCATGAGCTGCAGGCAGATTGCCTGAGGTTCACACCTAGTGGCAGGGCACACAGGTGATCCCCCCTCCTGCAGCCAACCTCTTTCCCTCGTCAGGTACAGCGTGCCAGCTGCCTGCAAGTTGTTCAGGACTGCGAGATGCATGGAGGGAGGAGTCGGTTTTATCCTCTCCTTTAATAAGAAAGTCCCGCCTTGCAAGTTTTTTGAGCAGCTCTTTCCCTATTCAGAGCATCCCCAGCCAAACTAATGCCCTCTCCTACCCTGACGTCAAACAGCAGATCACAGGCAAGATTAGGGTTTTTCATTTCTCTTATTGCAGCAATTAGCCTGGGACTGTATAAAAGGGCTACAGAGAGGGGAGGGAGGCAGAGGGGAGATCTAGGGACAAAAAGAGATAGCGGAGAGAGGCAGAGACAGGAAGGCAGAGGTAGAGTGAGGGGGGACAGTGCAGGTCACACAGTCCACCTTGGTCTCTGCAGCTTCTCAGAAACTTTTTTTTTCTTTTTTTGCAAACTTTTTGAGTGATGAAAGACCAGCTGAAGTTTTTACTAGAAGCAGAGCAGCGTGCAGACACCTGTCCTAGCAGCTTCCCACTATTATACTGCAAGACATTCATTCCCCTTGAATGAAGGAAGAGGGGGGCAGGTAGAGAGAGGCAGCACCGAGGGCACAGAAGGGGAGGGAGGTGCTGCCACGCTGCCAACATGGGTCTGCTTAGCGTGGACCTGTTGATCACTCTGCAGATCCTGCCCGGCTTCTTTTCAAACTGCCTCTTCCTCGCTCTCTATGACTCTGTCGTGTTGGTGAAGCACGTGCTCCTACAGCTGAACCGGTCCAAATCCAGCCAGGGTCAGTGGCGCCGGATGCTCACCCCTGAAGGACTGCGCTGTGTTTGGAACAGCTTCCTATTGGACGCCTACAAACAGGTAAGCGGGGAATGAAAAAAAAGGGCGCCACTTTTAAAGGGAAAGTTGCAGAACACCTGTGTGAGAAGGCTGTGACGGAAGGAGCCATTCCCCATACTAGTCCCACAGCAGCCAAAATAAACCAGAGGATATCCAGACAGTAGTGGGCAGTACAGAAGAAGGGGAAAAGCTGCTTCTGTCAGAGCTTTCTCACACAGGTGCCTCATTTTACAAGCAACATTCCTGTTTTTTTCCATTGCAAGCTTTCACTTATGATCAACAGACATAAATAAATGCAAAGATTGAAATATTGGGGTGGATTTACTAAAGGCAAATAGACCGTGTACTTTGCAAGTGCAGTTTCTCCAGAGGTTAGATTACCCAATCACATGCAAGGCAAGAAAAAAAAAATGCATTTTTGCTTGCACATGATTGGATGATGGAAGTCAGCAGAGCTACCCCTCATTTACGCAGATCTGGGGCACCTGCACTTGCAAAAGTTCACAGTCTATTTGCCTTTAGTAAATTAACTCAATAGTTTTAACAAACATTGTACTGTGTCAGTGTAAAAAGGAAGACATTATATGGTAACTGATAATCGTTATGATATAGAGATAGACTGAACATATAGTGCAGTGGACAGTAGTTCAGTACAGTGTTTTATGGATGACGGAGCTGTGCTGATGGCTACCAGGTGAAAAGTGAAATCTTTTACGAGCTGGCTGAATACATTTATGGGGCAGTTGTTGTGCACACTTGGCATCCATGGTGTGGTCACATAGCTTAGGTGGTAAAAGCAAAAGAGAAGATAGACAGTTGTGATAAAATGGTTGTTACTGCAGAGATTTACCAGCATTCAGGAAAATCTCTGCACAGCAGCATTACTTCCCCTCCAACAGAGAGAAGGGTAAGAATATTTCAATGCTCATGAGCTGCATTTATGGGACAGGACAGAGGCACTGCGGCTGTCAAGTGATCACTCACCACCACCAGATCTCACCATGTATGACCTTGCTCTATACTCACACCTAAGCAGTGACCATCAAACAACAAAAAAATCATAGAAGAGTGCGGAGTTCCGGTTATATACACGTGAGCCCAGGTGCTCCTGATGGGCTCTTTCCCTCTGTAGCAGCAGCTACACAAAAGATGAGAATGCACGTTAAAGCCACAGTGACACATAAAACTCTCGACATTATAATAATAATAATAATCAGCATTCCCTCCGCTGAGCAGAGATTGTACATTCCTTGGGCTATTAGGCATAAAAGGCAGCTCATTGCCCGGAGGAATGTGTAGTTTATGTAATAAGTAGTTTGTGATGAGTGCCGTGACTCCAGCTCTGCTTTTTTTAATTGCGTTTTTTTTTGTTTTCCCCGCTGCTTTGATAACTACTCGTGCAGATTGTTAAGACAAGACTGTCATGTGGAGCTAAGCGGATGTTTTACCCCTTGCACCATGTGTGTCCCGCGTGCTCTAAACAGACAACGAGCACCTCCGAAATGCTGGAAAGGATTAGTGGGTGCCTGGGAAAGGCGAGGAGAGAGCAGCTGGGGTGATATTTATTGGGGGGAGGGGACGGTGCAGGAATGGGGACATTCACATCATTAGTCAGTTCATCTCATTAAAGCTGCACGGAACCTAATACAGTAAGCCCCATACAGGGACAAGATTGCTTAATAGACCAGTGTCATACACCTACCAACCTAGTTTTGCATTACTGCAGCCAGAGCGGTTAGGTGATGATTGGTTGCTACAAGTGGCACTAGGTAACATTTTTTAAAGAGGACCTCGGGGCAGAAATAAAAATTTATGATGCATTTTGTCAGTTTGTTTTTCCAAGTCCTCCCTGTAACATAGGTTTACTACCTGTCGATCCTGCCAGTAGATCTGTTCATTTGACACTTCCTGTAACTCAGCGACAATGCTGTTCGTCCTACAATGAAATCACACAGCAGCGTTGACTACCGGTGGACGAGGGAATCTTAGATTATGCAATTTTCGTTCCTTTCACCACAGTTGGAAGGAAAGAAAATGAGTGGAATCCCCATCAACATTGGCAATCCCTCCTGCAGCGCTATGATGTTCTGCCAGCAAGGAGACTTCCCTGCTGGCAGTAAACAATGACCAGTGTTGCCGGCTATAGCCAATGGCAAAGATTGTTAGGGAAAAACCCAACAGGCTAGTTAGTTGTACACAAAAGTCGATGGATTGACTTGTGAAGAACCAGGGTGCCCATACATGGATTGAAATTTGATTGGTCCCTGCCGACCTGGCTGAATTTCAATCCAAGTATGAAGCCTACTGTCAGCTGATGTCACAGAGCCAGTCCAGGCTCGGGAAAAATAGCGACCATATTGTCAGGATCTGCCCACATTCCTGGACTGGCACCTGGCTCAGCCTCTCCCCCTACCCGCCCGCTCCCGCCCCCTCCACAGCCCAGCGATCCATTGAGTGTGGGTGGGCAGAGTAGAGAGCCAGTGGCTGACTCAGGGAGCTCTGAGAACCAAGCGATTAGCTGTGTTTGATCGTTTGGTTCTCAGCCTTAGAGCCGGTGGGGCACAGATGCATCATCATACTGATGCTGCATCCAGTAGGATTAAAAAAAAATTCCCATACTTCTCTTTTTAAGCTGGCCGTACCCACTTACCAATCACTTAATTGCCACATCCCCACTAAACAGTGTGAATGGCTGAATCTCTTCTGTTGGCTATTGACAGCCGTGTCTGGAGCTTTCAGAGAGCCTGAACAGTGACTGAAGCCATTTAGCTGCAGTCACTGTGTGGTCGACAATTTTCTACCAAGCTCCTAAGATTTTTTTAAATAAGTTTGAGATGGGTGCTGCAAGCACGGTCACTAATGGTTAGAATTTTGACTAATTCCTGTGAAATTTTAGTCCTAAAATTCTAACTGTCAGTGGCCCTGCTGGAAGCTTAAAGCTGCCTACATGCAGCGCAAATTCTGTCTAGTTCACCAGGAATTTAAGCTGTGGGTGGCTCCATTGGCACCACTCCACCCGACATCCTTTGCTCTGAAATTAAAGAAGCTAGGAAGAAAACTGTCGACCAAACAGTGACTGCAGCCGCTGTTTGGGTATTCTGACAGCCACCAGCTGTCAGACTTCAACAGCCTTCAGCCAGAGGTTTGTCCAGCCACTCTTGTTTAGTGAGGATGGGGAAATCAACACTTGTTAAGAAATCTAAGAGTGTATGGCCAGCCCTAGGTGGATGTGTGGGTTTGAAATGGATTCTAAGTACTAAACAAAAACAATTAAAGCTCAACTATAGCTAATACTTTTAAAATTAAATATAACAGTTTTATTTGGTTTGGGAAAAAAAAACAACTAAAATTCTACAGAACAGAAGCAGACTTTTATGAACCCCCCCTTAGCAGTGTTCTATGGTTCGTCCCAATCCCTGTAACTGTCACTTTTGCTGGACAGCTTGGCTTGTTACAGGAAGATGGAAAAAACATCTACTGGCAGGAATCAAGAGGCAATATAACTATGTCGCAGGGAGAACTCAGGACAAAAAAAAAAAAAAAAAAAAGCCCTAGTGACAAACTGCATCTTGTGTGCCGTTCTTGCCCAGAGTTTCAACGTATTGGATAAATCTTCTTCACAAAGTGCGGTAACCCAGTTTCATCTTTATGATTGGACTTCTGAATTGAAATGTGACTTTGCACTTCGTCTGACCTCTTTGTTGACTAAACTGGCATATAAAGACTTGTTTTGTGTTAATACACCACGTTTATCATATTTCATGAAGGTCGGAAGCTGTGGAAATGCCCCAGGCTTGTCCACCCCCAACCAATGGTATGGCCCTTTAAACCTACGCAGAGTTTTTCTCTGCAGGTTAGAGGAGGAGATCTGTAACTCTGTGTTGATAGAAACAATCCTGGGCACAAGTCATTGAAGCACCTGTAGCTTGGCACAGGGGCAAAGTACCTCAATGATGCCCTCTGCTGGCAGCTTCTCACAGCTCAGGAAACTGTTGACATATGAACAGAGTGCGGATTGATTCCAAATATAACCATTTAGCAGATCAGGATGGGTAGTCAAATATCATGAGAAATGTAAACGAACCGAACAATACAACAGAGTATTTTTTATGAAGATAATTTGTTAATGTGATGGCAAGGCAGATGTGCAGAAATTCTATACCCCCAGCACACAATTCCATATGTTCAGGATGTGCTTACAACATGGGGAGGGCTTGAGTCGTAGATAGACATCAAATGTCAAAAAAGTACATACATGTGCATTCTCATACCAAAATCAGAGTGTTTGTTGTACAGATAATAAGTACACGTGAATTCAGATACTAAAAAACTTTGTCAAAAAGTAACACTTATATAAAAAGAACCAAACTATATCCCCGGCACCCATGTACAAATTTTGTATGACAGAGAATGCTGAGCTGTCAGCAAACCATACAGGACATGCAGTACGCGTATGCTGTGTTTGTATGATGAGCGTTTATAAGAACAGTCACCAGGAGGTAGGGCGGTTGGGACCATGCGTGTCTGGCCAGGCCTGTCCAATGTTTATTGGCACCTGATATGAACTGTGTTAAGTGCTCCTTCCTGGGAAATCATCAGAAAGCTTCTCATATGGAGAGCACCAAACTGTGGACCCCTGTACACATCTTGTAGAAAGCTGGCTGCCAGGAAAGTACACAGGGCATGTAGTATGTGTATACCTTGTATCAGAGCCACACAAGGGGAGGATGCCACCTGTGAAGGCCATTTGTTTCACCCTCCATCATTAGTTGCCAAGTTACTGGTGGTCAATACTGTGCAACAACACTGGTTGCAAGGGCGTAGATGGCCAGGCTGCATTGCATTGCTGTTATGGTTCAGACGGCCAAAAATGCTGCTTTTGACACTCCAACTTCAGCACCATCCCTCACAATGCTTCAATGAGTGCTGCATAACTGGCCTCATGAGCAGTGCGACCCTGCCTTGCATGAGCATTTGTAAAATAATACTGAGGGTCGGACTATGTGTGACAAGGGCATAATTCTAACCTTCAGGACCCCAGTGCAAGAAACCATGAAGGGCCGCCTGATCGCCGGGCACCTTTCCCGGAGACCCAGGGCTCTTTCCTCTGGTCCAGGGGCCCTTCCCTTCAAGCCCAGGGCCCTTGCCACTGTTCTCAGGGGCCATTTACTCCCATGGCGGGGTCCTTAACAAAATCCGGTTCACACGGTGACACAAAGTCGCATGACAGGTCAAAACACATTCAATGGAACTCAAGTTAAATCGACAAAAAAAACAAAAAGGTTCCTACACTACTTTTCTGCCAATTTGGTGTGATTTTAGTGCCATAGACTGCATTGTTTAAGTGTTACTAAACCCAGGAGCCTGCATTCACTATATCTGGTCTCCCACAGTACACAAATGATGGAAATGCAATTACTTTAGTAAATATAAACTGTTAAATACCTATTCTCATCAGTAGTATATAGCAGTCTTGTGACTTCTATCAGTGTCTGGTTAAAGCTTGTAGGAGGAGTTTTCATTCTACTCTCACTGTCCTATGAGGCTGCAGGTACCCTGTCCCTGACCCTCTGTCTGGACAGTGCTTATTGGCCCTGTGCTGATCACATGCACTCTCCCAAGAAAAAGAAAAAAAAATTCTCTAGCAATACACACCAAACTGACTCCAAAGGCTCTGTCTTATAAGGAGATGGCTTGGGGACAGTGGAAGATGGGGAGGATTAAAACACAATCAAACAGTCTTTTTACACAATGCAGAGGATTAATCCTAAGGTTCCACACTGAGTATACAAGCATGCTTTACTGCATATACAGACTGATTTTACTTTTGTGGGTTTAGGAACACTTTAAATCACTAAAGTTGCAAGCAAGTCACAAGGAAGTCTCAAGAAAATTGCAAACAAGTCACAGGACATTGGGGACAAAGTAGTGTGAACCGAGCCTTATGGTCCCACAGCGCCCCTCACAGTGATTGTACGCCAGGGCCCAGTCAAAAGTATGACCCTGATAGTTCCACCACTGATGTGTGACCAGGCGCTGTCCATTGTCTATTGGCACCTTAACCCAAACTGTGTCATGTGCTCCTACCTTGGAAATCACCAGAAAGTGTTTGTAAGAACAATTAACAGGCACTGCCCGGTGTTTACTGGCACCTCCTGTCTTCTCAGGGCAGTGTAATCTTCAATTTTATAGACATGTGTATTACCTCTTTTGTAACAGGTCTATAAATTAGGCTTCTAAATTATCCATTGGGTCCAATGAGCAATGATCACACTTCGGCCACTGCAGTAAAAAATGCAACTCTTGGTGGTAGAATACAATAATTTATTGAAAATGTGAGAATGTACAAATCGAGCCAACGCGTTTTGTGGAAACTGCCTTCCTCTTCTTCAGCACTGTTGGTATGTGCTAACGGAGATGCAAAATGCCTTTGTCTTTGCATTTCACTACCCGGGATTTGCCATCCCAAAGAATCTGGTACTACCGCAGAGTCCCTCCATCCCCATTAGCACATACCAACAGCCCTAAAAAAGGGGGTGGCAGTGCCCCCGAAACATGTTGGCTCGATCTGAAAATTCTCACACTTTCAATAAACAATTGTATTCTCCCACTAGGTGTTGCATTATTTTTGACACCAGGCGCTCATTCCTTTTCATTCAAGCATTGGTTCTACTGAAGCGACGGCTCCGTCGTATCAGTAAGGTACCAGCCCGAACATCCTAAGGGAGATCAGCACCACCACTTACCGGTGAAACCACCCTTTAACTATTAGCAACCATTTTAACCCTTCCAGTGCGATCTCTAGCTCTAATTAGTTACTTTTCAACTGTCTGTAAGGGAGGCAATCTGTAAAGGGAGCATTCTTTTGAAGTGGCCACCAATATAAGGAGAATTCTTCCAGTTGACCACCAATGTAAGGGGCATTTTTCTCCCCCAATAATAGTCAATGAACTGGAAAATTATTTTCTTACACTGCCTTACAGTAGCAAATGTGCCTGGATGTAAAAGGTTCACTTACTTATTCAACAACGCAGGGAGCAACGTACAAAGTAGATGAGCCACATGCTCAAATTACAAGTAAAATAAATTGGGGCTGAAAATCTGCTCGGTGTGTCACTAAATTGGCATACACAACCTATCCCAGTTTGGGCAGGGTGTCTAGATGCATGTGTCTGGCAAGCTTCATTAATGGAAACATTTGTGTGTGCTGAACTAGAAGTACGAGACATGAAGGGGGACAGACCGAAACCATAACACGGCACTTGGACAAACAATCAGCACATCTACTGGGTTCTGCTGAGTTCATTGAAGCTCCACACAGATCTGCAAACTGAAGCACAGAATGTTTCGGCATCCCTGTAAGGTTCGTGAAGTTCCCATGTAATTGGGAGAGTTCCGGATCTCTGGCTCTGAGCGTCCCGTCACACAGCTGAACTTCACAAAACGCTGCCAAACCAGCTTCATTAGACTGCGGAGCACCGAGTGGCAGGCAAGAAAGTTCATTCATCCTCAGCCGGTGTGTGTGTGCGTGCAAACCGCACAATGGACAAGACAGATTCATACTGCATGCCAATATCATGTGGTCCCAGCCCGTACCGACACGCCACAAACGCTGCGCTGGTTCTTGGTGTTTTGGTATCACTGGAGCATAATTTTACTATAGTGGAAAAGAAATGGAGAGACTGAATTGTTAACTTCCCCAAACTGGCGGCATTGGAGGGTAAAGAGATAACACGTCTGCTTGGCACGATTATGGCTTCCTACCTTGGACTTTGAGATACTGTGTGTTTATTACATTATTGCTGAATAAGGTCAAAATGAAAAAAATAAAAAAATAAAAAGAAACTGGCTCATAAAGTGCTGGAGCATGGGTGGAGCGGTGACTCTGTTTTCGAGTAATATCTTGGCATTTGTTAATGGGTGAGATCCAGGGTGTCTCCAGGGAACACATAAACCGTGCTGAACCTGCCAGCTGTGCAAGAGCTCCCCTTGGGCAGAGCCGTCTGCGTTACATTATAGGAAAAAAAAAAAAAAAAAAACAGCGCGGGCTCGTTTGCAGGAAAATCTCAGCCTGGGCCTACGGAGGGGACAAGCGGCAATGCGACCAGAACAATCCGTTACCACAAAGCCGCAGACAGTTTAGCCTTCATTTCCACACAAAAGGTACTCGCTGCAATGTAACATTTTCCCAAGAATAACACGCTTTATTTTATGCCGTATTCCCAATACAGATTTGTAGCTTATACAGGTGTGTCTCCATAGCGGAGGGAACATTTCCAGCTCATTATGCGGTCGCCAGGCAAAGACGTTTTGCAAGGCTGTGCTTTCTCGCTGGTTTGCACTGCGCAGTGCGCCTGGACCTGTATGCTGCTAGGAGTATAGACTGCTACTATCCTGCTCAACAAATGTAAAAAAAAAGACATACACTAAAATCTGATATAACTACAATAAGCTAATGTGATTTCAAAAGCCATTTTTATTAATAAACCGGCAGCTTTCAATAAAATAATCCCTGTTGATCTTGCCATGAGGTTCCCGGTTTAGGCACTTCCAGTTAAAGGGTGACAACACTCTTACTCTGTCTCCCTATTGTGCTTCTGCATTATCACCCTTTCACACTGGCTTGTAATGGAGACTACAAGTCTCATGTCTTGCAAGCAAGACCTACTGGTGTCACCATTTGAAAACTCATCCAAAAAAAAGCCATCCAGCCATTGCTTCAAACAGGGGGGGGGGGGGGGGTTTAAACAGGAAGAGGATGCAAAGAGGCTACAGGATCGACATGTAGATGTAGCATTGGAACAAAAAAAAGACATGAAAATTGATTATGATGTACTGTGCGCGAAGGTGCACTTGGCGTTAACTAAATGTCACCCAGTATATGGCTACATCTACTTTAAAGCCAAAAAAAGAAAAACTACCTTTAGTCCCTCCTCCCCTTCTTACTGCAGAGCATGCAATAAATGCTTATTACCTCTAGGGGATGAGGAATAAGGCCCAGTTTATAGTGGTGCGACATGCGCTCCAACTTTGAAAGCGCATGTCGCACCCCATTAGGTGCAATAGAACAGTTTTTATAGGAGAGTCTTGAGTCGCTCTGACTTAGAAAAAGGTTCCTGCATTACTTTTGGTCCGACTTTGGCACGACTTGAATTGACTTCTGTTAACAACTTCAGCTCCGGAAGATTTACTCCAGGCCATTTTTTGCGATATGGCACTGCATTACTTAAACTGAAAATTGTGCGGTCATGCGACGCTCTACCTAAATAAAATATTTGTCCTTTTTTTGAAACAAATAGAGCTTTCTTTTGGTGGTATTTGATCCCCTCTGCTTTTTTTTTTATGAGCTATAAACAAAAAACAACCAACAATTTTTTTTTGGGGGGGGGGGGGGGCAATTTTTACTTTCTGCTATAAAACACATCCAATAAAAAAATGTAGAGAATGAAATTTCTTCGTAAATTTAGGCCAACATACAGTATATTGTGCTACAGATTTTTGGTAAAAAAATATACCAATAAGCATATATTGGTTGGTTTGCGCAAAAGTTATAGCATCTACAAACTATGGGATATATTTATGGAATTTTTATTTTAGTTTTTTACTAGTAATGGCGGCGATCGGCTACTTATAGCGGGACTGCGATATTGCAGTAGACAGTCGGGATACTAACACTTTTTTGGGGACCAGTGACACTAATACAGTGATTAGTGCTAAACATGCACTGTCACTGTACTAATCACACTGGCAGGGAAGGGGGTTAACATCAGGGGCAATAAAAGGGTTAACTGTGTGCCTAGCCAGTGTTTTAGTGTAGAGTGGGAGGTGCTTTTACCAAAGGAAGGCATGGATCGATCCCCCTGCTTTGCAGAGACACAGGATCCATGCCTTCTGTACTGACAGAACGGCAATCTGCCTTGTTTACACAGACAGACTGACATTCTGCCTGTGTACCAAACGATCAGCAGGTCCGCGGGACCTGCTGATTGGCTCCCGCTGCGCAAAATCACAGCGGGAGCGAGCCACTGGTGGTGCACACTCATGCTCAATACCCGCAAGTCCGGGATCACACAAGTCATGCCGAAAGTTGCAGCAGTGTGAACCGGACCTTAGTAGTAATTCTTGCCTTACTCCAGCGATCTCTTCTGGATTGTGGGTGGACCCTCCCCATCCTCCAATTACGTACAATGCAGGGGACATGGTTCTGCATTATACTTGATGAAGTCTTCATGTGAATGTAGCCCAGAGCACCTTGTATATGAGGGAGCCTGCCAGGAAGGAACAATGTAAGCATTACACCTGATCACTAGTGTTAATGTGGTTGTAAAGTCAGAAGGTTTTTCAACTTAATACATTATATACATTAGGATAAAAAAACGGGGAAAGGGGTGCAGATATTAAAGCCGATCCCCCTGCAGTGCAGCCAGAGGAAGAAAAGAAAAAGTAAAAGCTGGAAGCACTGCACAAGACTCACAAGTGTCAGCAATAAGGCAGTACTCCTGGCACTCGCAGGTGCCCATGCCCCCCTTTTTAACTGATGAGGCCTGGGCCCAGTACAGGACTGGCTGTGCTGCCTTATCAGCGGCCTTGCACAGGGGTAAGTACAGCGGTGACCAGGGTGTGGGGAAGTGAATTGTGTTAATTAGTAAGTGAACTTACCCCTTAAAGAGAATTTAACCCTAGCAGTGCAAGAGAGACGGGGGGTAATCCACTGCAAGGGTCATTTTTTTTTTTGTAATTCCTGGCGTTCGGCTTTAGAGTCCTATTAAATTGGTGCACCTAAAAAATGTGTTTCAGGTGAGTTTTCTGGTTTCCTGACTCCCAGCATGCATCTAAAAAAAAACGAAATAAAAAACAAAGATGCAGTGCATTTTTCATGCGTTTTTGATACATTCTCAATGGACTTATGAAAAACTGCACAAAAGATGCTGCATGTAGGATTTTTCAAAACACAGTGCACCCACAGTGCAGTAATGTGAACAGTTAAATATGATTTAAAGAGAAAAGTTTTCATAGGCTTTTGTTGTATTGGAAAAGTGCGTTTTAGCACAGCAAAAGCACACCAGTGCTGAAGGGGTCTTAATGAGCACAGGTGCACCATGCTGGTTAATCCAAGACCTCATAATAGACACTCTACGATGTAAAGACGTGCCCTATACCAGAAACAGTGGAAACGGGTGAAGTGCATTGCGCTGTACCATAGTGTGATGGCAATATAAAAACTGCTGATGGGAAGAATCGCAGACACGCTGGCAGCATCAGCGCGGTTACTGTACGGAGCTGTGAAACTTGGACGGCAGTTATGGAGAGAGGGAGAATTTGGCTTGGCTTTACGCTTCTAGCATAGTTCATTTCAATTGTCTTTCTCAAGTGAAAAGACAGCAGTTTTGGTTTTGGGCACAACCAACCGCTAACCTCATGGAAAAAAATGCAGCCAGCCAAATCACTCTTATAAAGCAACATGCAGTCATCTCTCAGTGGAACGTCTGTTTCTATAAAAAGCCAGCCCTGTATATTAAACCCTTGCCCAATGGGAAACAGTTCAGATAGATAAGATCCATTACACAATGATAAGAGCAAAAACAACCAGTATAACCTTTCAGTCCAGAGTGCAGTCGGCATGCACAGCATTGTACAAAAAGGGCAAATAGATTCCTTATCAATAGTGACTGTGCCGTTCTACCTTCTTCTGCCAATCTAGAATATAAGTTAGTGATTTTTTTTTATTAATCATATAATTTTTTATTTTATTTACTAAAATGTTAAAATTGAATTAAGCAGCAGTTTTATATTAAATGGAACATTATAGGAGATAGATACTAAGCTACATTGTGAATTTTCACAATCTCAAAATATTTAATCTGACCTCCGTCCTTCTATTCAGTCTTGCACAGTTGTACCGGCTCCTCTCCTGGACTGAAATGGCTTACTCTGATTTCACTGCACACTGTGAGCTTCTCACCATGTGCATTAGAAGTTGCAGCAAGTCAGATAGAGCCCTGCCTCATTTCTGGCTGGGAGGATGTCAAGGATATGGCCCGTTTCATTCAACGGATTTGAGTTTTTTTTTTTTATTAACCCCTTTGCGCCTAAGGGTAAAACAAATCTAAATGCCTAAGCACAATTTTGAAGCTTTGACATGTGTTTGTAAAACCGTACATATCGTACCACTACTTTGTGCATCCATGTGGATTATGGCACATTTTTTTCAGGACAAATTGGGCTTCTACTTGGTGGTAAATAGTAATGAAAATCTTCAGATTTTTTTTTTTTTATTTGGTTTTATCAAAAGGAAAACTGGCCCAAAATAGTAAAAAAAAAAAAAAAAATATTTTTTTTTTTTTTTTTTTTTTTAATTTAGTTGTATATTTCTTCCTACTACCATAACCTTCCACCAAAGAACAACCCAAATTAGATTCTCCTGCTCCTGACAATCGTAACGATACATTGTTTGTACTCGTACAGCCCAAAAACAATAGTGCCCATTTTGCTTTTTTTTATCCTACCTAAAACACACGCAACTCTGCATGGAAACAAATCAGCTTCCAGATTTTATTGCCAAAGCTTAATTGAACAAGCTGAAGTTAGAAGCTGATTGGCTACCATGCACAGCTACACCAAATTCTGAGTGCACCAGTTTTAGTAAATCTCCCTCTAACTGACACTCACACTAAAAACAAAAAAATAATTAAAAAAAAATAAATAAAAATATTGGCCCGATTCTTGACCCTGACCTTGACCCAAAAACTAACCCTGGCACTGACCTAGATCAAACCTTGATCTAGGTATTTTTTTTATTATTTATTTTTTTTACACACTTTTTTTTTTGCATCTCTCTCCTCCATTTACAGATAAAGAAAACACAGGGGCGGGCTTCACAGTGACTGATCACTGTGATATCCAATGAGAAACTATCACAGCAATCAGGTGACCCAGAATCTGGAGATCTGGGTCCCGATCGTTAATGTGGGGCCCGGGGGCTTTCTGTGAGACCCCAGTCTCTATGCTGGGAATGCGCCGTGTGGTGCGCTCCTATCACAAATATAGATACGCAAACATGCTGCCCCACGGAAAAAAGGCCCAGTCTAGTGAGACTGCTTATTTGCGTATGGTCGGCGTGAAGGTGATAATGGAGGCTCAGCATCACATGTGGGTGTTATCTAGAATGGTCTGCATGCAAATACAGCCTGCCTAGGAATGTCTGCTCCTCGATGACCAGTGAAGGACATGGAGGCAGTAAAGTCAGTGGTACCCTGAGTTGTGCCCACCCCGCTCAAATTGGATGATTTCTGAGCTGTTGAGCTCTTATCGTTTGGAGATTATTAACGTTTGGCTTTTTACAGAGACACAAGTACCACCATGGAGCCAATCTATCTCCAGTAATACGGACCAATAGCCCTGAATAAGGGCCTCCGGAGGCAGTGCCCCAAAACGCGTTAGCGCGATTTGTTTACTCCTGATTCTCAAAAAAAAAAAAAATGTATATCCTTACATCAAGTATGTCATCGCACCAGACACAGAGTGCACTTCTTTTCTCATTGATATATCCCTCCTACTCAAGTGACATCATGGTCAAACCAGTTTAGGTAGCTACCTATACTTCCAAAAGGGAGTCATAGACCTCCATTTATCCACGGTAATCCCCAAAGTGGTCGTAAAAGCTAAAGGTTTTTTATCTTCATGCATTCTATACTCACCTGAGACCCCTCAATCCAGCGATATGCATGAGAGCTTCGGCTTCTAGGGACTCCCACTCCTCATTGGCTGAGACAGCAGTGATAGAATAGCTATTGGGTCCTACTGTTGTCCATCACAGCAAGTGAGCCAGAGTCGGGGCGGACAGAGCAGCGGTTTTAAGTATCTTATAGAGCAAGCACGCACCAGTGACCCCATAGCAAGTGGCTTGCTATTGGGAGCACTGGTCAAGGGGAGGAAGCCACAAGCGCCGGCGGGGGACCCGAGAAAAAGAGAAACGAGGCTGGTCTGTACAAAAATGGGATTTTTGACTTACAGCAATATCCATTTCTCTGATGTTCATTGACGGACACCGCTTCTGATCTCCATAACTGTTGGGTTATATTGCTCCCTACAGGAGTAGGACAATATAGGCAGAAAACATAAACAAAGCAGTTCAACGCCTTGAGGTCCAGAATTGGATGCACCTTCCCTTCCTTCCTGGGAACTGTAAACAGGTTTGAGTAAAACCCCTGAAAACATTACGAAGTCGGAACCGGGGCAATCACCCCTTGGTGCAACAGGTCTTGTACCGCCCCAAACAGACCCTGTAAGCGGTCTGGGGACAGGCGCGAGTTGGAAGGAAAGAACCTTGCCGGGGGACAAGAGCAAAACTCGATCTTCTAGCCGGACCGAATGAATTTGTGGACCCATTCGTCTTCCACCAAGGAAGTCCATGGGTCCGGAAACCAGCAAAGCATTCCCCCCACCCGATACAGGTGAGGGCACACCTTCATGCTGAAGGAGCCTTGTCTGCGGGTCTGGAGAAGCCCTCTCTCAGTTAGCCAGACCAGGTTCTTTTGGATCCTCCAGAGGAGGCCCTGAAAGGCTTAGAGCCCTTGTCAGTCGACCCCGAGGGATGAAAAAACTTCTTATGAGCCAAGAAGAAAGGCCTGCGTCTACGATGAGGTCCCTTGCCCTTAGTAGTCTGCGGAAGAAAGGTACTCTTCCCCCCGTGAGACCGGTGGAACAGTCCACTTCTTAATAAGGGACTCCTCACAGGAGTAACGCCTAGTAAAGTGCTTAGAGACCCCAAGGGGACGCTTTGGGCGCCCCCACTCTTTAGTATCAATTCTGTCAAAATAGTCTGTCACAGCTGCAGTCTCCATCTTCAAGGTCTCACGCACAGATACAAATCAGTGCTTCCACCATCGCCTATTCGTGTGCAGTTGCAGACATGGAGGAATCATCCTCGCTATCCGAATTCCAGGCGCATGGTCGCAGACCCAGCAGGGTGACCCACGTCCGCAGTGGCCGAATCAGATTCAGGATCTGATAAGGCGGAGGCACTTTTTGCTAGCTCGACGCCCGAAAGCAACCTCCACTCGGGACACAAAGGACTCCAGGACCGCCATCAGTGTATCGATGAATGGTTGGGACCCGGAGGGTCCCGCAGTCTCATAGACGGGATCAGGTGGGGAGAGTGCTCCAAACACTCCATGAGTCACCAGGGGGACCCCACAAAAAGTGTAAAACACTGCAAGGGACAACCACCACCGTGCTGAAAGTACCACCCAGTCGCCAGACACAAGCACCAAGTGATCTTTAGCCGAGAGGGAGAGAACCCCACCAGACTCATCACCCAGCAGAAACAGGCACCTGCAGCCACCAGGATAATCTGCACGTGGCGATCACACGTGGCGATAAGGAAGTGAAAGGATGCAGCAGTCAGCACCAGTAGATGAAGAGGGGCTCCCAACGCCGAAATCGCCGCCCACAGGGCTCCACTGTCATGGCTGCCGCTATTTTTAATGGCAAACTACTGTAAAATGACTGCCGGACTACACAAACATGGCTGCCGTGCATAGAAACACACAGGCTACAACACAATGGCGGCACCACGAGGCTTACAGGGACCCAGGAGGGAACCCAAGCCTCAAGGACAGACCTAGGCAGGACGGGGGGCCCTGGCAGGAGCCCCCACCAGGTACAACCCCCCCCAAACACACACAGAGTCAATCGTCCGGTCGCTGGCAGCGCCCCCTGGCCCCCATCGCCAGCATGGCGCCCTGCCCCCACCCCAGGAGGTGCATCAGACCACCCAAACTGCCCCAACATATGTGGAGGGGGGGGTTGAATGGGGGACAGATAAAAAAAGGGGGATGCCTGACGGGAAGGAAGGGGAACCCGGGGGTCTGACCATCCCTAGGAGGGGCCCACTCCAGACAGAACCCCTCTGCATCGAAATGGGGGGCTGTTGGCCAGGAGGAATAATGCATGCAGCGTTTAGGAGATATTTACACTACATATAGGTATAGGTAAAAAACAGGAAAGGAAGTTTACTTCCTTTTTAATACCACTTTAATACAGACTAAAATAACAAAATTTGTCTAGAGCGGTCCTTAGCTCAAACCAACCACTCCCCCAAACTGACACCCACCCATCAAAGCATTTTATTATCTGCATATTTCCTCCCAAGATCAAGCCCACTGCTTGCACCAGGGCTCTTTCAAGAAGCTAGCTACAGCACCTTGTTGGCCCCTCGCATTGGCCAGGATCTGCCTGCATTACATAGAGAAGCACAGAGACCAAGGTATGATGTCACTGGGTCTAAAATAATGTAGTGAAAGGAGGAAACAGGGAAAGCAAAATGAGCAAAATAAACTTTAAATTTGTTTTTAGCTTTTAGCTTTTTAAAGCCTTGTTTTATTTTAACAAACGTGTTATATTTACCTGCTCTGTGTAATGTGTTGCACAGAGCAGCCCAGATCCTCCTTTCTCGGGTCCCACGTCGGCACTCCTGGCTCCTCCCTCCTACCGAGTGCCCCCACAGCAAGCAGCTTGCTGTGGGGGCATCCAAGCAGGCACACAACCGACCCATTGTTCTGTGTCCATTCACACATGGAGCCACAGCTTGGCCCTGTCCCCTCCTGATTGGCTCAAT
This sequence comes from Pelophylax lessonae, assembly GCF_965119305.1. Taxonomy (NCBI): domain Eukaryota; kingdom Metazoa; phylum Chordata; class Amphibia; order Anura; family Ranidae; genus Pelophylax; species Pelophylax lessonae. Next base: position 181,378,570 of record NC_138780.1, on the reverse strand, counting down.
GGTTGTGACTGACAATGGCTCCCGCTGCTGCCAAAAGCCAATCAGGAGTGTGAGTCCCCAAAGAGGCAAGGCTCTCGTGGACATTGCTGGATCAAGAGGGGGCTCAGGTAAGTATTAGGGAGGTCTGGAGGGCTGCTGCACACAGAAGGCTTTTTACCTTCATGCATAGAATGTATAAGGGTAAAAAAACCTTGTGCCTTTACAACTACTTTAAAGCTTTAAAATTAGATGTAATCCCAATCACTAAAATCTCATAGAAGTGTAAACATGTAAGAGTTATTTTGAATCTGCAGCTTTCATTAAAATAATCCCTGGCAATCCTGCCAAAAAGGCCCTTGTTCGGGCACTTTCTGTTATACAATGCACTATCCCTGTCCCCCAATTGTGTCCATATAGTGTCACCCTGTCACATGGGCTTCCCATTGAGACTACCCACCCAATGAAACATTATACATCTATTTGCTGAAGTGTATGTAGACAGAAAGCGGCTGCAGGATATCAGCAGGAACATGTGCAACAAAGGATAATAAAACAGTAGAAAACATGCATTTTATTCTTAAAATAAACATTGTTTATGATATGCAGTGCGCTGAGCCAACTAAATGTCCTCCGCTTTTATGTGTACTTTAAACTCCTTTGCACTTTTGGTCACATTTTGTGACCATACTCCAAAGTGAGAAGATCCACTGGTATGGAAGTGACTGAGCAGTCAGGGACACGTTCAGCATTTTCACATAACTCCAGACCCTCAAATGGCAGCCCATCAACACTCTTTGCATCCACAAGACCAGATGTGTAGTGATCAAAGAAATGGCCAATATATAGAAAAAAGGGCAGAATGAGCAGCTCCAAAATACTTACCGTATTTCTGATTGGTTGCTGTGTTCCTGCACACCACTGTGCCTAGTATTATTGTAATTTACTCTAGCAGAGTCCTATACATTAGGAAAACCTGTACCAAAGTTTCACCTGTTCGCTAAAGAGACTGTCATCAGACGACCATTCATTCTATCAACAATCTACCTGTAAGATTAAAGGAGTATTTACCATGCTATGCATATTATTTTCCCTTAAAAGCCTTTCTTATGTGGAGACATTCAAAAGCCCAGAGACTGCTGCTGGGCACCACCACCTTGGATGAGATATCGGCAGCCCTAGCAGACTTAAGTGGGTTGTAAAGGCAGAAGGTTTTTTTTATCTTTATGCATTAAGATTAAAAAAAAAAAAACGTGTGCAGCAGCCCCCCTAATACTTAACTGAACCCCATCTCTATCCAGCAATGTTTGTTCATGAGTGCCTCAGCCATATGGGATTCTCGATCCTGATTGGCTGAGATACAGCAGCCGTGCAATTGGCTCCCACTGCTGTCAATCAAAATGTTAGCCGATCAGGAGAGAGAGGGGGTCAGGCCGAACGGCAGCTCCATATCAAATTTGATACACAGAGCTTCTGCTCGGCTCGTTTGCCCCCTAGCATGCTGCTTGCTGTGGGGGCACTCAACAGGAGGGAGAAGCCAGGAGCACCAAAGAAAGACCTAAGAGGAGGACCTGGACTGCTCTGTGCAAAACCACTTCACAGGGCAGGTAAGTATAACATGTTTGTTATTGTAACAAAGAAAAACAAGATTGTACAATCACTTTAAGAGCCGGTTCACACTACCGCGACCAGAAAGTCGCCCCATGAAGGAGCGACTTTTTAGCGTGACTTTGAAGAGACTTGTTTAGAGACTTGTAAGAGACTTGGAAGAGACTTGTGCACTACTTTGAAGTGACTTAAATGATAGGCGACTTTGTCTGTGGGGAATGCCTGGCTAATCTTTTTCTTCTTCCTGGAAAGTCTGATCACAGTCGCTTGAAATAAGATAAGGATCCGACTTAGAGGCAACTTCCATTGAAGTCTATGTGCACAAGTCGGATAGAGGTCGCCTTGAAGTAGTACAGGAACCTTTTCTGAAGTCGGAGCGACTTCATTAGTGCATATTAAGACGGCTCTCATTCATTTACATTGAATTTGTGATGACAAGAGACTTGGGGCGACTTGAGGGCACACAAGTCGTGTCCCAAGTCGGAGTAGTGTGAACCGGCTCTTAAGCTGCCATTCTGTAGCATTCCCCTTTGCTCTACCCAACAGCTACATAAAAGGTTATTTAGGGATGGGCAGAGGAGTTAGGCAAGCGCAAACACGGTAATTAAAAACTCCCAGAAGAGGAGGAGACTATGACATACAAGATGGGAAGAAGCTGTGCTATAGAACTGACTCCTTCTGAAGTCGTTTTTCTAGAAAGATCAGAGGCACATTGCAAGTAAATAAAAAAATAATTTGTGGAAAGGAAAAACAAAACGCTGCAAGTAAGCATTTACTCTCCATGCATACTAGGTGAAAAAAAAAATGCTCCTGGCAGCAGCTTTTGACCATTTATTTTCTGCTTCTAGAAGCAAATAGTGTTGTCCTATGGTCCATGCACACTATTTTAGCCTAGAAGCATTTTTTTTTTTTTAAGCTTCAGCTTCTAGGAGCAGTTTTTTGGGAGCGATTTGCCTGCAGAAAAAAAAAGCTGAAAGCTCATAACTGCTGCTCAATGGCTGCAAAAAAATATTATAAATGTTTTTCTGGCATTGTTTTTTTAAGTTTAGAATGTGCATGGAGCCTTTAAATAAATACTTTTTCTGTGCATTTGCCTGCAGTTTTCTTTTTTCTGCAGTTTTCTTTTTCCTGAGTCCACAATGCGCAAAAAACAAAACAACATAACTGAACCAAATAAGTGAGCTTAGGATGTGTCTAATACTCCGGTCCAGTAGAGGACTCTTCACTGAACCCCCAAGGGTGCAAAACACCTGAAAGAAGCATGGCACACTCGGGTACACCTAGCCAAAGGTTTGGCAGACTCCGCTTCTCATGATCAGTTAACACCAACCAATGAGTGCTCTGTGGGAGGGGGGCTCTCCTTGAGAGAACCCTTAAAGCAGGGGAGGAAGGAACCACACAATCTCCCCCTAGACTTGAAGGACAGGCCCAAAGACCCTACCATCCCGAGAAAAAACACACACATAAGTGCAAAGTAATGCACACAGTCAGCAAAATAAATATGGTTTTGGTTGGTGACCGGGTCTCTTTAGAAAATGTTGTGTCTGTGCCTTACAGCTTACACAGAGCAAAACAGGACAGATCACTGTGTCATAGGACAAACATTTTTTTTTTTTGGTTCACAACTGCTCTCCCCTATGTGCTGGACCCCAAGAGGCACAGGTACATAGTAAACTTTAGAAAGTGGTTACAAAACCATTATGCGGCCAGATAGGAAGCCTCTGTGCCTGGTAAAAATATGACAATAGACAAGGTCTATACTCCCTGTCCTAAAAAAAAATTGAAGAAAGTGCAAAAGAAAAAAAAAAAATTGAAGAAAGTGCACAAGAAAAAAAAAAAAATTGAAGAAAGTGCACAAGAAAAAAAAAAAAACTGTGGGGTAAAAAACATTAGCTAATATTCCTAAATATCCTGAGCTTCCTCCTGCAGCGCCTAGGTGAGGGTAATGCAATTCTCCTTCCATCCATATCTCAGAAAATGTGGAGTAGCCCAAATCTCACAAGAAGATGATCCTGCAGCATCCTCTGGCGTGATTTGATTTACTCAGCATTCCCAGGGAACTTATCAAGGAGGATTAAGTCAGTCCATACACTACAGAGATCTGGAACAATAAGTGCAACTATTTTTCCCTCCACTGGTCCGTTTTAAGACTGTTATGCAGCTTTTAAGAAAGGAGGATGAGGTCCACGTTAAATAAGAGGTCAACTGTAAGCCATCATGTCAACTGTGGACCATTTTGTAAGCGTGGTAGCCGTAGGGTTAAGCCTAGCCCAATAACGATACAGGAAAACATTGCCTAAGGAGGAAAATATGAACAAGAAATGGTGCGTGCCAACAGCTTTGGTGTTCACGATGCCGTAAACTTTTAAGTACTTTTCTCACAAAAGTTTTCCAAAGCCCATGTGGAGCGTGAGAACAGAGCGTCACTCGCTAGCCAAAAAGGGAGAGTCAGATGGAAATGGTTTGGCCACGGTGCGGGGTCAGGATGCGAGCAGCTGATGACTGAGTCACACTGGACAGCACTACTCATCCACTCACCCAGGACCCAACGTTCGGGGAGCCTTATGTCAGTCAAGTCAGCACAGGATTGGGGTGGGGGGGAAGGTGGGGGGAGACTAAATACGATCTAAGCTGCCAAAAATGAAAATAACAAATGCATAGACTTTTAATGCAGAAATTTTTGTGGCTTGTAAAATTCACAAAATACAACATTAGGTAAACAAATTTTTGCTGGGTCTGCAAAACCAGCCGTTACATGATTCACCTGGCCTCGATAATCTGTCTGTATTGTTCCCAAGCCTGTGGAAATTATAGTTAAGAGAATTGAGGTCATGTACAAGCTGTACAATGCAGACAGTATTAGATGACCCATAGTCATGGGGCATAAAGAAATACTGACCAATCAACTTTCCTCTGTGATGAAAACAGCTGGAATAAGCCTCCGCTTACCACTAACAGATGTTCATATTTAGAATGGATAATCTGATGTATGGAAAAATAACCAGTGCAGTGATAGAAATAAAAGAGGATTTCTGGTTTGTTGTTGTGGGTTAACGTATTTCAAATATCCTTTTAGGTCCCATTCACACTTGTGTGTTGTGGCTACATGTGAAAACATGAGCGTTAACCAGGGTGGATAAAAATCAATGAATTTAAAAAACAAAAAAAAAAAAAAAAATCAGATTTTTTAATTTTTTTTTTCATTTAACCACTTCTGGACCGGAAGATTTCCCACCTTAATGACCAGGCCATTTTTTGCGATTCAGCACTGCGTTACTTTAACGGACAATCGAGCAACGCTATACCTAAATAAAATTGATGTTTTTTTTTCCCCACAAATAGACCTTTATTTTGGTGGTATTTGATCACCTCTGCGATTTTTAATCTTTTCCGCTATAAACAAAAATAGAGCGACAATTCTGAAAAGAAAAAAAAAAAACAATATTTTTCACATTCTGCTATATAACATTCCCAAAAAAAAAAAAAAAAGTTTTAAATTTTTAGGCAAATTTGTTGTCTGCTACATATTTTTGTTAAAAAAAATTCCAATATGCGTATTTTGATTGCTTTGCGCAAAAGTTATCACGTCTACTAAGTACTCGGTCCAGTGGACTAGGCAAAGCTGGATCACTCTCAGCTCCAGAACATTGATTGGTAACCTGGATTCCTCCAGGGACCAGACTTCCTGAGCAGATGACCTTTCAGAGAACTCCACCCCCCCCACCCGGACAGACTTGCATCCGTGGTGACAATTGTCCAATATATAGGGAGGGAGGATTTTTCTTGCTTGAGCTTCGGGGACCGAAGCCACCAGACCAGGGACTCCTAGGTCACCCGGCTCAGCCGGACATGAATGTCCAGGGAATTTGGATTCTAGTTCCATTTGAGAAGGATTTCCTTTTGGAGGATCCTCATGTGGAATTGAGCGAGCTGGACCGCCTCAAAGGATGACACCATCGGTCCCAGAACTCTCATACAGGTCCGAAGGGACGACCATTGCTGGACAGCAACAGCTGAACCGCAGTTTGGAGTTTTTGGAATTTTTCCAGAGGCAGAAACATCCTGGCTGAGGATGAGTCCAAAGTCAGGCCCGGGTAGTCCAGTCTCATGGAAGGGACCAAGGACGACTTCTGAAGGTTCAGAATCCACCCAAACTCCTCCAGAGTTCTCATAGTGTTTTCCAAATTTGTTTCCAGCACCATAGGATACTCCGCAACGGAGAAACAGATCATCCAGGAAACCCAGGACCGATATCACCCCGCTGCCGGAACAGTGCCAGGGTCAGAGCCAACACCTTTGTGAAGACCCGAGGAGCAGAGGCGAGATCAAAGAGCAATGCCACAAACTGCTAGTGATCCTCTCCCACAGCAAAACGGAGAAACCGTTGGTGTCCTGCACAGGATGGGACGTGAAGGTAGGTATCTTTGATGTCTATGGAGGCCAGGAAACCCCCCTGATGTAGGGAGGCTTCCACAGTGTGAACCGATTCCATCTTGGATTTTTGAACTCGCATGAAGAAATTTAGTGCTTTCAGGTCCAGAATTGGACGCACCTTGCCTTCCTTCCTGGGAACCGTGAACAAGTTTGAATAAAAGCCCTGAAAACGTTCTGCACACAGGACCAGAACTATTACCCCCAGTTGAACCAGGTCCTGAACTGTCCCAGAGAGCGCCAGCAAGCGATCCGGGGACAGTCGCACATTAGAAGGGGAAAACCTTACTGGAGGGACGGATCGAAACTCGATCTTGTAACCGGACCGTATGACCTCTTGAACCCATTTGTCTGGTATCCTGGATAGCCACAGGTCCGGGAATCGGCAAAGACGCCCCCCCACCCCAGATACGGGTGAGGGCGCACCTTCAGGCCCACGGAGGTCTTGTCCGCAGGTCTGCAGAAAGCAGGCTTTTGTTTGCCAGACCAGGGTCGCTTGGAACCGCCCGAGGGAGTCTTGAAGGGCTTTGCCTTACCGACTGACCCTGAGAGAATGAAAACACTTTGTGTGTGCTGAAAGCGACGAGGGTCCTTACCCTTGTTAGCCTGTGGAAGAAAAGGTACTCTTTCCCCTGTGAGACTCTTAATGATGTCATCCAGGGTAGCTCCAAACAAGCGATGTCCTTTAAAAGGAAGATCAGTCAAGGCATTCTTTGAAGTCTGATCCACAGACCAGCACTTCAGCCAAAGTATACGCCGGAGGACCACTGCCGAAACCAACAGTCAGCCCAATATGGGAGCAGTGTCCAGCATGACATTGCAAACAATTTGCAGCCCCTGCACCAGCTGGTCCAACAGCTCCTCAAAAGGCAGAGGGAACTTGTTTCCCCTCCAGGTCACGGCGTAGTAACTTAGCCCATTCAGTCAACGCTTGCGTGACAAGGGCAACCGTAAACACCAGTCTCCCAGTGAAGATCCCGCCAGGGAATACATCTTGCGGGCCACAGCCTCCGCCTTCCTATCCTCCGGATCCTTAAAGGACAGGGAATCCTCCACTGAGATAACGGTAGCCTTAATCAGTCTCGAGACCCGAGGGTGGCACCATCCACTTCTTTATCAGGACTCCTCAAAAGGGTAGCGTCTAGCAATCTGCTTAGGCATCCCAGGGGAATGCTTTGGACGGTCCCATTCATTTTTGAGCATGTTGTCAAAATACACGGGAAAAGGGAAAAACCTTTGCCGCTCTGGATGGCTTGTGAGTGCCAAATGTAACCAGCCGCATCCTCCAATTTCAGGGTCTCACGCACAGAACCAGTGCGTCCACCAGCGCTTTATCCTGCGCGGCAGTGGAGGTAGAAAAATGTCATCCTCACTGTCAGAGAAGACAGGGCGTGAGGTAGCGGACCCAGCAGGGAGACCAACGTCTGCGGTGTCAGACTCAGAATCTGAGACATCAGATGAGGCATGGGGTAGGCGGAGGTAATTTCTCAGCACCTCGCTCTTTCAAGGCCACCTCCAACCGGGACACAAACAATTCCAGGACCGCTGAAATGGCATCTGTAGACAGCTGAGATTTAGAAGGCCCTGAGTACTCCTTGAGGGGGTCAGATGGGGACACATGTCCATGTTGCACCAGGGGAACCCGTCAGCCAAAGTTGAAAAAAGTGACACAAAAATTATTATTATTTTTTTTATTTAAGCGTCCCACCCTACCACAGCGGCCCCTGGAGGTCAGGCAAAGCACACTGGAGACCCCCAGCAGAGATAGAGAGAGACCCCTTACTGTACCAAAGATGCACCAGGAGGCCCAGAATGGCTGCACAGCACATGTCAAATACAATCTCGATCCAAAAGGGGAGGATCTGCAGAGCAGCCCAGGGTAGTGGGAGGGGTTTTGCCCACAAAAACCGCCTCCAGGAACTCCCATCCTGATTCTTATTAGAAAAAGCCACCGCAAGATGGTTGTGCCGGGTGTACCAAGATGGCCGCCGATCTCTCTCAGCACATGAGGCTACAAGAAAATGGCAGCCCTGCGCGGCCTGCAGAGCACTGAGGACCCTCCTGGGGAACCCCCAGACTCCAGAACGGGATCGATTGGAATGTGGGCCCTAAAGTGACAGGTAGAGACTCCCCTCCGCAAGAACGTTCGTCTGTCGCCAGCGGCGCCCCCAAACCAACCCCACATGCGGCCTGCCGCATGGTCCTAGCCCCCGGGAGTAGGCCCAATAGCCCCCAGCAGTGAAAAGGGGGGGCCCTTCTCCCAGATCCGGCATAGTTGCTTGTACATCTCACAAGAAAAAATCCAGAGAAAAGCTAACTAAAAAAAAAAAAAAAAAGTTATCTAGAAAAAAAAAAAACTTTGCCAGGACCAGGTGCATCAAAACAAAAAGGTATGCAAAGACTTACACATGCTATTTTTTAAAACCATGCCCTGAAGTCATAAGTTGGGGGGGAGAGAGAGAGGCAGATTATCGGTACTTTCACTTTTAAAGTGGTACTCAAGGTTTTTTACATTCATGCATTCTAGTGCATTCTAGTCCAGAACTTACCTGACACCTATGGTGATCCAGCGATGTGCACCAGAGCCTTGGCTCTCCGGGGACTCTCCCTTTTCATTGGCTGAGGCAGCAGCAGTGAGCCAATGAGGAAAGAGATGGGCAGGGCCGAGCCATGGCTGTGTATGAATGGACGAGCAGAGCAGGGTCTTGGGAGTGAGCCTGCTCGGGTGCCCCCAATGCAAGCGGCTTCCTCTGGGGGCAGGAGGGAGGGGCAATCTGGGGACCCGAAAAGAGGAGGATCGGGGCTGCTATGTGCAAAACCACTGCACAGAGCAGGTAAGTATACCATGTTTGTTATTTTATTTTTATTTTCTTTTAATGATTGGCTTTAATACCACTTTATGTTAAGGTCTGTTTTAACACAACATGCTACACATTGACATGCATACCACAACACACCACAAAATGTGTGAAGGGGCCCAAAAGGAATTATGGTCTCCAGTCTGGAATACCATGAATGCTTTAGAAAAGAGAAATCTGAATGAAGTAAAATTTTAAGAGCCATCACAAATATCTTAACAACAAAGAGCCATTGTTCTGAATTGTGCCTTGTAGATAAGACTCCCAAGTACACATTCTCTCATATGCACTATGGACACTTAGTAAAGACCACTTTAAATATACCCTTCAGCAGATCAACCCTCACACAATACCCCAAGTGAGAGATCCTTGATCGCGTTTTCATGTTCTTAGACTTTGTATGGCAAATCTGGACTGTGGCCAAACACCCTGTGATTTTCACAAGTGATGTGACAGATTCAAGTGTTACTTATAATAACTGTACAGAATAAGAGTTACAAGTGTCTTCCACTTCCATAGGAAAGTTGTAAAGAGCTCCATTCTCGTGCCAGGGGGAACCCCCAGGGATTTTGCCGCCTACGACTGTTTGCCTTGTACGAAAAAGCAGCAAAAAAGACTACTACTACTACAGGGCCAGTGCTGTTGGGTCTGCTTCACAGAGGAATCTCTTTTAGTGGAAATTGTCCACTGACCTTCACTGTTACTTTATGACAGGCTAAAAACAGATTTCTTAAATGGAACAAAAAGAACTGACCAACCTAGTAACCAAAATCGCATTCCAATATGATCAGTTAAGATGCAAAGTTGTTCCAGCAAGAAGCAGGACTTGCTCTCTTGGCATCCAAAGCAGCAATAGCACTTCTCAAATCTTTCATGGATAAATGATGCATCTGTCAGGAATATGGCAAATAACTTCAAGTCAGTAATGGCAGCACCATTACCATCTGCACTGCACACACAGGTCTTTATAGCATGTTTAACGGTAGAAGAAATGGGTCTTTTACTGGATGTAAAAAATTAATCAAACAATAAAGAAATCTTACTTAAAAGACAGAGCTTCCAGCCAACGAATACTGCTCTAGGCAAAATAAAATACATTTTCTATCATCACACTAAACTAGAGATAAAGAAATAGATGAAACAAATCTGTGATAAGTGAACATGATGGAAGAATGCTGCTACTTTATCAGTTTGCATTTCCAAGTCATGCACTGTCTTGCAGCAAAAATTTCCAACCAGTAAAACACATTGCAATAAAATAAGCAAAAAAAATAAGTTATTTTTTTCTGTGAAACATACCACAAAATTCTATATTGCAGACACTCTATTATGAATATAAACAAGTACATAAGTGCATAACAAATTATACAATCTGCACCTTTCAGAACAAGGCCAGAAAGCAGCAAGCAGGGCGCCCTACATATTCCCACACAAAAGGACGAGCATGAAAGAAATCAGACTGGTGCTATGATGAGATTAATGATATACAAACATATATACTGTACAGTGTATACATTGATAGTATCATAATACAACCACATGTATTAACATCACAAACCCCACAATGACTGTATAATGCCAACGCTTAAAAAAAAAATATTGTCTGAATAGTTTACTGAACGCGCAGTAGTCTGTTTTTCTTTTTGCTTTGATAAGGGTGGTTCGTTTTTAGAAGGGTGGTTAGAGTTAGCTAGCAAGTGTAAGCCCCCATTCACACCGGTGCAGTTCCAAATCACACCCTATTGTCGGCAATGGAACCGTTGAAAATCGGTGCGACTCTGACTCTGCGGTGCAGCACCAATTTGCGATTTTAGGTGCGACTTGCAAGACCTGGTATTGCACTTACCTGTGGCTTTGAAATCATGTTTCTTCAAGTGAAGTAGCACGATTTCAAAGTTCAATTCAGAGTGAACTAGTGTTAAAGCCCAAAACTGCACCCAAAAGTTAGGATGCAACAGTATAGCAGCTTTTTAATGTTTCAATTCCTAAAAGTGTAATAATGTTCCAGTACCACTAATACAGCTATTCCTCTGCTGAATGTTGAGTTATTAGAATTCTAATTGGCTTTGAATTTAATTTGACCATCGTCTCTCTAGAATACAGTGAAGGGATTAACCGGTCAACAGTTAAACATGAATTCCAGGCATGGATATTTTATGCATAGTTCAGTTTGGATGCATATACCATACTTTTCTGATGCCCATCAGAAGTCACTGAAGGAGACACCAGTACTTCAGTGATTATCAATTGCTTCAGCCGCTCGGCATGGGCGCCATTCACAAAATGCTTTGGTGGAGGAGAGCATGAAGTTACCACCTCCCTCTCCTCCTCATCCAAACAGAGAATACTCTGCATTCAATCAGAAAATGCCTAGCATTTTCTTAATTGTGCGGGACCTGGAAGCAAGAGTGGAGACCACTGGAGTAGTGGAGTGTACCTCGGTGATCTCCTTATTCTAAGGATAATCAGCTAGGTATGGTATATTTACCAATGGTATAGTATGTAACGACCCCCCAAGGAGATGCTTTTTAGATTGGGTTTTTGTTCTTCTGGCTTGACTCTGGGAATAACCTCAGCCCCACTTACACACCAGGTTAAGCAAATGGTTGCTGCACTGCTACTGAGAGTACACAACTAAGTTAAACATCAAAAAAGTAAACAGACTGGTAAGTGGTAAATTAACCCAATATATTGTCACTGGTTGCAGTAAATTGCAGTATGCACATACTGTACATAAGTAAAGGAGTAGATCAATCACAGTTCACTATATACATTCAGTAGGCTATAGTGGCATAGGATAAGTTGTATGCAGCTAAATTAGAGTAAACCTTGTAGTCGACGAAATCAGCAATAAGCAATGGCATTAGAAAAACAGTAACAGTAATGATAATCAATACTGCAAAAATTCCTCTGTAAACAGTAGGCTATATCCACTCTATATGAATTTTCTTGAGAAGCAGCTGAGTGAGCATTTTTTGCTCCTAGTTCTTCGGCAAGCTAGCGTTGGGGCCCGGTCTTTACAGTGATGAAAATGCTTTTAGTCCCAGTAAAGTCTGCATGCAGTAAATAATGTTGCTAGTTAGATTAGGCCCATCCCTATGTGTTCAATCTCTGCTAGCAGCAACAGGTTAATGGAAGCAGTGTCCTCTCACCAGTCCCAGCCATATGGCAAAAGGGGTCCCACTGTTCAGGTGTCCACTCACTTCTGGATCTAGCTGGAGCGGCCCCCAACCCACGATCGCAGGCTTGTAGTAGGTTGATGTGCACACAAGAGCAGTGATTTGCACACCTCAATCTCCTTGCAACAAAAGAAGGAAATCCCTCAGTTTTCAGCCTTGAAAAATACAGCTCTCTCTCGCTCCTTATACCGGGCTCACATTGGGAATTGTAGTCAAAAAGTCGATTACCTGCTATAGTAACGTTTCTTTCCGGAATTTAATCTCCCATGAATCAATGCCAACCATCAAGTTTCTTGAGCTCCTTTTGCTTTTCAGTTCCCGCAGGTTGATGGAGGCGAGGTAGTGTAAACCCATTCAGCTAAAGTCCAGTGGAGACACAGAAATCACTACAGCAGTGTCCTAAATCACTCTCTGTCTCGAGCCAAGCCCCTTGCTACAGGTCCATTGACTGGACCAATGTAACTATGTAAAAAAATATTCATACCTAGAATTCATGTTTAAGGAACATTCTGGCTCACATTCAGCTATATATGCCCTGGAAGCATGCACCAACTTCTTCTCTGTTTATTCAACTCCCTGCTCTCATTGTGACAGTTTTGACATTCTGGCATTCACCTTTCTCCTCTTAGTTCTGTGAGTTACCAGTTCTCTCTTTAGCAATCATTCTCCTCTTTAGTCAGTCATTCTCCTCCACTCGTCTGTCTGCTCTCCTCTATAGTCAATCTCCTTCTCCTCCCTCCATGTCAACTCTTCGCTCTGGTCCTTTACCTCTTATACCCTCTGTGTCCACTATCCTGTCCAGTTATGCTCCTCCTTTTTCCTCAATGGCCACATTCCACTGTTTACTTTCATCCATGTCTGTTCTTCTCTCGTCAATTTCCTTTTCTTCCATCCATGCCTGCTCTCGTTTCTAGACAATTTACTCCACTTTCTCCAATGTCCACTCTCTTCTCTAGTCATTCTCCTCCTAGCCTGAGGATCTGTGAGCACAGCGAGATTGCTGTGCAAGCGGACCAGACGGGCTTTAAAGTTTGTACATATATGTAGGGCTTTCTCTGTCCTCCTGAATGGATTATTCGGAGGTGAGAATGGGCACGTTTAACTAACATGCTCCCCTAACATTATCTCCTTTTAGAACTCTTATGTGTCGTTGATTATTGGACTGGCTGGAATGACTTGCTACATGGGACATTCCTATCCACACTAGCAATCCCATTACCCTATGATAGTTTGAACTGGGACCTTCCAGTGACATTGCTGTCCTCAGAAGGATTGGGGTTCTGCTCTTTTCTGTGGATCAATTCATTTTGACCTAACTAACCCCGGCCATCTCTCTATATTTCCCCTTGCTATTTTGGGCAGCCATGGATTTAAACTTACTATAATTCTGGTGACATACATTAAGTCCTTCTGAGATATTTGGACTCCATCTGTGGATGATTCAATCTACAATCGTTTTTGGACGCCCCATTGGCCCTTGTATCTATGTGACAACACTTTGAGTTGATTTTACTAACAGCCCCATGAACCTCAACGAGTCTCTGGCACCTATTTTGCCCTGAAGAAGCCATTTGAGGCGAAATGCATTGGTAACCCGTACCCTGCACCACTATAGGCTAGCTTTATCTATATGTGGAGTTGGGTGTGAGTAAGGTGACCTATAGAGGCCCACACTTATGGTCTGGTTGATATGTGTTGGGGATTGTATTTATGTTTATATGTTAATTGTCATTTTAATGTTTGTAATTTGAAATAAAGCGACTTTTTATAATAATATTGTCTTGCTATCCTTTGTCTCCAGGGACGGGAGTATACAGCACCGCTATAGCCCCAATTACTAGTTTATTAACTAATTTTTTGCACATTCTCCTCCTTTTCTATTCATGCCCACTTTCCTCCAGTCATTCTCCACCTCTTCCATCTACAGTTAGATCCATATATATTTAAACACAGGCACAATTCATGGAGGTGAACATAAATATAAGTACACATTTTAAGAACTGAAACCAATTTTTTACTGAGTTCTCCCCTTTTTAGGGGCTCTAATGTAATTGGACAAATAACTATAATCATAAATAAAGTTTTAATTTTTAATATTTTGTTGAGAATCCTTTACTGGCAAGGACTGCCTGAAGTCTGGAACCCATGAACATTACCAAAGACTGGGTTTCCTCCTTTCTGATGCTTTGCCAGGCTCTAACTGCAGCTGTCTTTAGTTGTTCTTTTTTTGTGCCTAACCTAAAACTAAATGTCTTTCTGCCTTTAGTTTTGCCTTCAGCAATTGAAATGTATGCTCAATTGGGTTGAGATCAGGTGATTGACTCAGCCTTGCAGAATTTTCCACTTTTTTTCCTTCAAAAGCTCCAGGGTTGCTTTTGCAGTGTGTTTTGGATCATTGTCCATCTGTAGTGTGAAGTGCCGTCCAACCATCTTTACTGCATTTGGCTTAATCTGGGCTGACAGTATATCGCTAAACACTGCAGAATTCATCCCGCTGCTTCGGTCACATCAATAAACCCCAATGACCCAATGCCACTGGAAGCCATGCATACCCATGCGATTACACTGCCTCCATGTTTTACAGATGATGTTGTGTGCATTGGATCATGAGCCATTTCATCAAGCCTTCTCCACACTTTTTTTCTTCCCGTCATTCTGGTACAGATTAATCATAGTTTCCATCCATCCAAATAATTATTTTCCAGAACTAGTCTGGCTTTTTTAGATATTTTTTTTTTTTAAATCAAAGTCTAATCGGGCTTTTCTATTCTTTAGGCTTATGAATGGTTTGTGCCTTGTGGTGAATCCTCTGTATTTACTCTTGTGAAGTCTTCTCTTAATTGTAAACATTGACAATGATACGCCTACCTTCTGGAGAGTGTCCTTCACTTGTCTGGATGTTGTGAGTGGATTTTTGCTTACCATAGAGGAGGATCTTGCGATCATCCACCAACGTTGTCTTGCGTAGGAGTACAGGCCTTTTTCTGTTGCTGAGTTTACCATTGCATTCTTCTTTCCTCAGAAAATATCAACCTGTTGATTTGGCCACTCCTAATGCTGCTTTACAATGGCCTGCCTTTCAATGGTCTGTTTCACTTGCACGGACAGCTCCTTTGAACGCATGATGTAGGTTCACAGCAGTAGATTCCAAATGCAAATACCACACTTATGCCCCGTACACACGTACCGATTGTCGGCTGTAAATATTCGGCCGACGACTGATCGGCCGATTGTAGGCTTGTTAGTATGATGCTTCCGACAGCGCACTTTTGGCCGAAAAGAATCTATCGTGCAGGCATTAAAATTTTTGTTGGCCAACACCAGAACGGCTGATTGTTCGCCAGTCAGTACAGATTTTGGCCGACAGAGAGCAGATTAGCAAGACTGGGCATGCTCAGAAAAGAAAAAAGACAAGGAAAGTTAACCATCACATGACATCACTTCTGCAGTTGGCTGTTGTTGGCCGACAAATTCGTGTGCAGTCTTTTGCAGTTTTCAACAGACACAACAGCCCTGGACAAAAGACGGCCGATCGTTCGGCCGACGATCGGTACTTGTGTACGGGGCATTAGAATCAACTCCAGACCTTTTACCTGCTTAATTGATGAAGAAATAATGAAGTAGCCCACACCTGGCCATGAAACAGCTTTTGATTCAATTGTGGCTATTCTTAAGAGCTATAATACCTAAACCCTTCCTGCAATTTGGTGTACATACCCTCAAATTAAACCTGAGAGTGTGCACTTTCAGCCCATATCCATTAAAGAACTATAGCTTGAATATGTTTGGGTAACTACCTGGAAAAAAAAAAAAACTAAAAAATTGTGCCTGTGTCCAAATGTATATGGACCTAACTGTATGTCCACTCTCCTCTACAGTCAGTCACTTGTCCCCACTCTTATCTATGCCTGCTCTCCTCTCTAGCTGATTTTTCATATTCATTAATGCCTGCTCTGCTGTCTAATCATTCTCCTAATTATATAACACAAACCTATACAAAACACATTATTTCTTACACTAAAAACATTAAATACTATAAAATAGCTACAAAGTCGAAATGGCCAAATGTTGCTTACGGTTTCCAAATTTATATTTGGTTGCACAGGCAGATCAGAGTTTTCATGACAGGTA
The DNA here is from genome assembly GCF_965119305.1 of Pelophylax lessonae. NCBI lineage: Eukaryota > Metazoa > Chordata > Amphibia > Anura > Ranidae > Pelophylax > Pelophylax lessonae. Next base: position 181,362,387 of record NC_138780.1, on the reverse strand, counting down.
AAGGAGAGGGGAGTTGGGCCTGTGCACACTACTCTATAATTTTACCTTGGGCTAGAATAGAGGCTGCTTGGGACAATCCAGGTGCAGAGGCAGATTTAGGGGGGCTGTCGTTCTCACTAATGATGTGAATTTACTAGCTGAAATTTCTGGCTTGATTTCAGTAATAAATATTAACCTATTGTGTGACAGAAGCTTTGACACTCTAAGCCCCTCCACCTATGCTCAGGGATCCTATGTTACCAGCACGATCAGCTCCTCAAACTAATGAAGAGAACATGGGCAGGATTCATACTGCATTCATTTAGCAGGATTTATTACAAGCAGCAATTAAATGTGTTCTGATGCTACACACAGCACTCCGGACTCTCTAGAAGTAGCTAAAACACTGGGGATCCTTTCTTTTTTTGCAAGACTCAAGACTTTTTCCCATTTCTTTGGACGATAGCTAGCAGGTGGGGAATGTGATCAGTATTTTTGTAAGGCATTTGCCTTTCGAAGCTTCGGGAACCTATTCACCTTTTCTGTGGCAGAAAGGATCCCAACCCTGGCCATGCTGTGGATGTCCAAAGAAACAAAGCACAATTTAAACCAGACCCACAATTCCCCAATTCCAAAGGAAGAATGAAAAAAGAGCTCCGATCTCAAACTAATAATGGTCTACACATTTTCATGACCTTTCAGTTTAGGCACTATATACAGTGTAAGGGCATTGGAAGGCCATTTCTCGTGTGAACAGAGTTCCCCACTGCCAGAACTACAAACCCGATTCCAAAAAGTTGGGACACTGTACAAATTGTGAATAAAAACAGAATGCAATGATGTGGAAGTTTCAAATTTCAATATTTTATTCAGAATACAACATAGATGACATATCAAATGTTTAAACTGAGAAAATGTATAATTTTAAGGGAAAAATAAGTTGATTTTAAATTTCATGGCATCAACACATCTCAAAAAAGTTGGGACAAGGCCATGTTTACCACTGTGTGGCATCCCCTCTTCTTTTTATAACAGTCTGCAAACGTCTGGGGACTGAGGAGACAAGTTGTTCAAGTTTAGGAATAGGAATGTTGTCCCATTCTTGTCTAATACAGGCTTCTAGTTGCTCAACTGTCTTAGGTCTTCTTAGTCGCATCTTCCTCTATATGATGCGCCAAATGTTTTCTATGGGTGAAAGATCTGGACTGCAGGCTGGCCATTTCAGTACCCGGATCCTTCTTCAACGCAGCCATGATGTTGTAATTGATGCAGTATGTGGTCTGGCATTGTCATGTTGGAAAATGCAAGGTCTTCCCTGCAAGAGACGAGGTCTGGATGGGAGCATATGTTGTCCTATAACTTGGATATACCTTTCAGCATTGATGGTGTCTTCCAGATGTGTAAGCTGCCCATGCCACACGCACTCATGCAACGCAATACCATCAGAGATGCAGGCTTCTGAACTGAGCGCTGATAACAACTTGGGCTGTCCTTGTCCTCTTTAGTCCAGATGACATGGTGTCCCAGTTTTCCAAAAAGAACTTCAAATTTTGATTCGTCTGACCACAGAACAGTTTTCCACTATGCCACAGTCCATTTTAAATGAGCTTTGGCCCAGAGAAAACACCCGCGCTTCTGGATCATGTTTAGATATGGCTTCTTTTTTGGCCTATAGAGTTTTAGCCGGCAACAGTGAATGGCACGGTGGATTGTGTTCACCGACAATGTTTTCTGGAAGTATTCCTGAGCCCATGTTGTGATTTCCATTACAGTAGCATTCCTGTATGTGATGCAGTGCCGTCTAAGGGCCAGAAGATCACTGCCATCCAGTATGGTTTTCCGGCCTTGACCCTTACGCACAGAGATTGTTCCAGATTCTCTGAATCTTTGGATGATATTATGCACTGTAGATCTTGAGAACTTCAAACTCTTTGCAATTTTTCTCTGAGAAACTCCTTTCTGATATTGCTCCACTATTTTTCGCCGCAGCATTGGGGGAATTGGTGATCCTCTGCCCATCTTGACTTCTGAGAGACACTGCCACTCTGAGAGGCTCTTTTTATACCCAATCATGTTGCCAATTGACCTAATAAGTTGCAAATTGGTCCTCCAGCTGTTCCTTATATGTACATTTAACTTTTCCGGCCTCTTATTGCTACCTGTCCCAACTTTTTTGGAATGTGTAGCTCTCATGAAATCCAAAATGAGCCAATATTTGGCATGACATTTCAAAATGTCTCACTTTCAACATTTGAAATGTTATCTATATTATATTGTGAATAAAATAAGATTATGAGATTTGTAAATTAGTCCATTCCTTTTTTACTCACAATTTGTACAGTGTCCCAACTTTTTTGGATTTGGGTTTGTAGATGGAGCGTATGTTCAGCCAGATGGACCAATCCACACAAGAACTGGTCAAATGCATTGAGGGGAACTAACATAGCTCCCTGCGCCTTTATAATGATGTGGGAAACTGATGCAAGTGGAGTAGACCACATTAAAGAAAAGCAGATAAACATGTTTCAGGTATTTCTGGACCAGCTGCACTTGTCTGTATTTCAGATTAAAATGGAAACTGCAATGGGTTCTGTGCCTAATTAACAGAGGGGATCACTGCAGATAGATTGGGCCTGGCGTTTGAGATGTGAATTGTCTGCCAGGAACATAGCAGAAAGCACACATGCCTCTCGCTGCTCATGCAATGAACACATACACGGGCAGAGCCTGCATATAGCAGGGACAACTTCTTTACCAGACTTTATGCATGGCCATTAACTCCAGTAAATAGGGGTAACCGCCTTCCTCTTGCTCTTAGCTGATTCGGAAGGCTGGGGTGGGCAAAGGAAGACATCTCCAGCTGTCCTGCTGCATATACCAAGTTTGGGACAAACACAACACAGAAATCGGTACAGATTGCTCTAAACCAGGGGTCTCCAAAGTGTAGCCCTTTGCTAGCCTTTATCTGGCCCTTAGGGCACAATTCTTCCCAATGATATGAGGCACTGTTCCTTCCACTGTCACCTACTATGGGGCACTATTTCTTCCACAGATACCAATTATGGTGTACTAGTCCTCCCACTAATACCAATGATGGGGAACTACTCCTCCTCCTACTGACCACCAATCCTGCGGCCATGTTTCTTCCCACAGATGCTGGGTGTGGGACATTTTCTATCTTTACTGGCCACAATCCGGGCCCCTAATGTCTGAAGGACAGTAAACTAGCCCTTTGTTTGAAAAGTTTGGAGACCACTGAAGTAACACTTTTTCCCCCCTTTTGTTTAAAATAAAGCAGGAACTAATCTTCTTTTTCAGTTTTGATAAATGGTGCAAGCTTTATGCGTGTACCATTCTTTGGCAATTTCCTCCTATTGTGTTGCTTTAAAATAGAGGTTTCCATATTTGAAACCAATAATTTTATTCCTGCTCTCCTTTGCCCTCTGTGTTCTGAAGCCACACACTGGATACACTTTTACATACATCATCAATAGTATGTATATCTGAGGTTTTGAAGAGCTATGCAGTTTCGTTAAAGCCAGGTGTTCAGAATAATCCTAATTTGACCTACACTTGGTCAAAGCATGAAAAAAAATAAGCCTAACAGTTGAACTCTGCCTACTTAGCTGTAAGTCTTTGCAAACTCCAAGATTTTAGGACAAATGATTTTAGGAACTCCTCCGCTGTCAGAATACACTGATTAGCGCTGCAGCCACTGATTGAAGAAAAGTTTTCTAATAGTCCCGCTCAACAGAAGTTGATCGTTCGATCGGTTCTGTGGAGCAGGAATGGCCATAGATAGAACGAAATTCAGCCAGCCCCTTAATCCATCTATGGCCAGCTTAAACCCATTGATTTAACTGTGTTTTCTAAACAGTTACATTCAAGGCATGTTATGAATAACTGTCACAGACGCTTGTGATAGGACACCAGCTTGGATAGCTTGACTGTTCGAACTGATCAAATGTGCAGCATCATGGCAACTGCAGATCAAAGAGACGCTTAGATGGCAGATTTCTTTCTGTAAAGTATAGAAATGCTCAGTTCTGTTGTAACTATAACCACAAAAAAAAAAATATTTGACAAGAAATAAAAATAAGAGCACAGGAAGGGTCCCCCCCCCCCCTATTTCAATCAGTTTGCCCTTAAAACTTTCACTCTGCACTTGATCTTTATAAAAAGAGATAATCAAACTGGCTGTCTAATACACAACTTATAGAATTTCAATCAGGAGGTCTATGGATACTAAATACACACATCTAGCTATGCACACTAAAGAAATACCCAACACAACTCAGCGCTGGAAGTCACCTGTGAAAACAAGCCAGGCCTCAAGAGATGTTCATTTGAATGTCTTTACATGAGCCAACTGTACATTCAGGCTAATATTTTATTCTGTTCAGTACTAAACAAAGAGTAACTGAAGTCAAGCAATAACCAAAGTCCCGAAGCATACTTTTAGTCATTCCTTTTTTTGACACTGGGATAGGAAGTGAGGGGAAAATCCCTAATGTGAACACAGATAGTGATAAAAACTTGACAAGATGTAACAATTCCCTCTCTATCCAAAAAAATAAAGCTGTTGGGAGCTGGACTTCAAGCTACAGATAACATACAAATATTTTATCTGAAAGATCTTTCCATCTTGGTTCACCCAACTGTGTACGTGTATACCAAAGGCAAAAAAAGGGACGGGGGGGGGGGGGGGGGGTTGTATAATTTCTCAATTTATTTGGAGAGGAAACTTCACAAAAATCTGTTGGATTCTTCCACTTATAAAAACAGGTGACCATAGGGTGACACCAGCTGGATGAGCTAATAATCTAAAGCAAGGGTATCCATCCTGCGGCACAAAAGAGCTATGAATGCAGTCCAACACAAAATATGAAATGTACTTAAAAATGCTGTTTTTTTAAATGGGATTTATGACCTACCGTAAAATCTATTTCTCTGATGTTCATTGACAGACACAGCTCCTGATCTTCTTAACCATTGGGTTATATTGCCCCCTACCAAGAGTAGGACACTAGGCAGCAAAAAAGTCTGGCTACGCCTATGGGCAGTCCCAGGGCGTATACTCCCTCTCTCTGCTATAGGTACTCAGTTTTGTTACAAGCAGTGTCAGAAGAATTACAACTCCACAGAGGGATGGGTGCTGTGTCAGTCAATGAACATCAGAGTACATCGTTCATTGACAGACACAGCTCTTGATCTTCTTAACCATTGGGATGTCCCAAAGCAGTGGGAAAAGCAAAAAAGAAATTCCCAAGGCTAAACTATAGCCGACCAGGTAAACCGGAGCTCAACCAAAACAACTGGAGCCCACCTGAAAAGAACAATACACCCTCAAAGAGGGCCAGGTCCTCTAAACAGCAGCCAGCAAAACCTTGTGGCTGAAGAAAGCATCCGCAGATGCCAACACATCCACTTTATAAAACTTTGTGAAAGTGTGCACTGACGACCAGGTGGCCGCCTTGCAAACCTGCATCACTGACGCCTGATGACGGAAAGGCCAAGGAGGCACTAAGCGCCCGGGTAGAATGCGCCTTGGCAGGGAAAGGAGGGAACCTGACACTTGATAGAATAGGCCTGAATCATCGTCTGTCTTATCCAGCTGGAAATGGTCACCAAGGAAGCGGACAACCTTTTCCAAGGCCCATCCGTGAGCACAAATGGTGAGTCTGATTTCCAAAAAGACTCTGTAGCTACCAGGTACACCCAAATCGCCCGGACCACATCCAAGGCATGCAAAGCAATTTCCTTTGGATGCTTTGGCCTGGAACACAGGGAAGGCAACCACCTTATCTCTGTGAACCACCAAGTAAGGTGAATGACAGGATACTGCCGCTAGTTCGGAAACCCTGCGCACAGAGGTGAAAGCCACTAAAAAAGGCCACCTTCAGGGACAGTGTAAGCAGGGGAATCTTCTGAAAATTCTCAAAGGGATGCTTCTGGAGGACAGAGCACTAAATTGAGGTTCCAAGGCAGTAACAGAGGAGCAAAGTGCCGAACTCCCTGAAGAAAAGTACGCTCCAGGGAGTGTGTGGCCAAGGGCCATTGAAAGAAGACCACTTAGGCCGTCACCTGGCCCTTGATAGTACTCAAGGCCAGTTTCTGCTCAAGCCACCGTTGAAGGAAGGTTAAGATCCGAGCCACCGGAAAAGAACCAGGATGAACCCCAAGAGACTTACACCACACAATGTACGTCTTCCGCGTACAATGGTAGATCTTCCTAGAAGTAGATTTCCTAGCTTTTAACAGCGTTGGAATCACAGACTCCGATAAACTTCTATCCATCAGCACCTAGCATTCAACAGCCAAGCCGTCAAATCTAGCAACTGCAAAGCAGGATGGAAGATTGGTCCTTGGGACAACAGATCCTCTCTGAGAGGAAGCTTCCAAGGAATGTCGGTGACCAGCCGCACAAGATCGGCATACCGAGCCCAACAAGGCCAGTCCTGGGCCACTAAGATGACCGGAATCCCTTCTGCCTCGATCCTGCATAGAAGTCTTGGCAGAAGCTTGAGAGGAAGAAAGGCGTAAATTAGAAGATACTAACCCTTCGAGGCCACCAGCGTGTCCGTGGTGTCGGCCAGAGGATCCCGTGGCCGAGCCACAAACCTCTGCACCTTTCTGTTGAGCGGGGACGCCAACAGATTCACCTCGCGAATGCCCCACCGAAGACACAACTGATGAAACACCTTCGGATGAAGGGACCGCTCCCCTTGGTCCAACGCCTGCTGACTATTCTGTTCTGAACCGTTTTGCCCACCTTAAAAGGCAGGCTACCTCCAGAGCTGCCAGGATACTTCTTGTGCCCCCCCCCCCCGGTGATTGACATAAGCCACGGCCGTGGCACTGTCCAATTGAATGTGCAGCGGACATCCCTGAAGATGATCTGTCCAATGTTCCAGGCACAATCTGATCACTCGGAGTTCTAAGACATTGATCGGTAGTCTGGACTCCAAACCCCCTAAGCAGAATTCTTCCCGAAGATGCCTCCCCAGCTGGACAGACTGGCATCCATTGTGACCACTGTCCAGTACAAGGGAAGGAAGGATTTGCACAGCCGAAGCACAGGAAAACAAAGCCGCCATATCAGGGACTCTTTCCTTCCCTGGCTCAGCCAGATCTGATTTGGCCAGAATCTCCCTTTGCAGGGACATCATATGGAACTGTGCAATTGGACCCACCTTGAAGGTAGACAACATCAGGCCCAGCACCCACATGCAAGTCCGGAGTGATAACCATCTGCTGGAAAGCAGGAGACGAATCGCAGCCTGCAGTTTCTGGAGTTTGTACAGAGGAAGGAGCACTCTGGCTAAGGCAGATTTCAGAGTCTAACCCAGATAGTCCAGCTGAGAGTGCCAAAGGGAACCAACACCTCCGTTGCAGCTTCAGCTGTGTCCTCCATTTTTAAGGTCCAACGCACAGATACAATCAGTGCATCCACCAGTGACTTTCTGTGCGTGGTTGCAGAAGTGGACGAATCATCCTCACTATCTGAGGACTCAGGGTGTGTGGTTGCAGACCCAGCAGAGTGACCCACGTCCAAGGCGGCCAAATCAGATTCAGGATCTGAGGAGACAGATGAGGCAGGAGAAGGTAGGGGGTGCTTTTTGCTAGCCCGTCGCCTAAAACAAAAAAAAGGACTCCAGGACCACCGTCAGTGCATCAATGGTTGGTTGGAACCCGGTGGGCCCTGCAGCCTGAGAGGGGAATCAGGTGGGGGGATTTGCTCCAAAGACTCCATGAGTCTATAGGTGGATCCCACAAGAAAAGGTGTAAAAACACTGCAAAGGGACACCCCCACTGCTTCGGCAGCACCACTTGGTCGCCTGTAACAGAGCACCTAATCGTTCGTCAGCAGAGAGGGAGAAAACCCCACCAGACTCACCACCCAGCAGAAACAGGCATCTGCAGTCACCAGGATAATCTGCACACCACGTGTGGCAATCAGAAAGTGAAAAGATTCAGGAGTCAGCACCAGGGGATGAGGAGGGGCTCCCATATGCCATAATCTGTCGTGGCCGCCGCTATTTTCAAGGCAAACCACTGCAAAATGGCCGGACTACACAAACAGGCTATAGCAAAATGGCAGCACCACGAGGCTTCCAGTAACCCATGAGGAACCCCTAGGCCTCAGAAAATGGACCATGTAGGAAGGGGGGCCCCTGGCAGGAGCCCCCACCAGGTACAGCCCCCCCCCAGCCAATCACCGGCGCCCCGCCCCCATTTCAAGTGGTGGACCAGGCCGCCCCACAGCCCATGCAAAGGAGGGTGGGGCGATATGGCCCACAGGGACCACCAGACCCATGAGGGTGGTGCTTAACTGGAAGGAGGGGAACCCAGGGGTCAGACCATCCCATGGAAGGGCCCACATCCCCCCCAAAACCGTCTAGGGGGAGAGGGGTGGGGGGGGGTACCAGGAATCAAACGGGCACTGCTCCAGACAGATCATCCTATCCATTGAAATGGGGGGGGCTGTTGGCCAGGAGGAACGCTGTGACCTCGCAAGGCGTTTAACTCGCATGCTAGCCCCCGTCCGGTGGGGCTATGTCACAGTCGACCTAGCGGGGAGCTGAGGTCTGCTCACGCTCGATGGCCAGACTGGAGAGACCACTGGATCTAGATTTTTCAGTCCGTTAGTTGATTGTAGATGTCACAGGGAAAAAAAGGCAGAAGGAAAAAATTCTATCTAAAAAAAAAAAAAAAAAATGCCAGGAACAGAGATCCCTGCAAGGAATCCTAACTAGGCAGAAAAAAAGTACCTATAGCAGAGACGGGGAGTGTACCCCCTGGGACTGCCTGTAGGAGTAGCCACACTTTTTTTCTGCCTAGTGTCCTACTCCTGTAGGGGCAGTATAACCCAATGGTTAAGAAGGCCAGGAGCTGTGTCTGTCAATGAACGAAAGAGAAAATGCATTTACACTTAGCGAACACATGAAGACGAAGAAGAAAAATTTGATCGTGTCTTTTTAACTGGACTTTTAGAAGTTTTATGTTCCCAAAGAAAAATAATATTGCACTCTTCACAATCACGCCTTATTCATGTCATCCGTTTTCGGCAGCACCTATATTTGTGAACTATTTTCAAGGATTAAGCACATAAGGGCAAAATAAAAACAAAAACATCTGATGGGCACCTTGAGAAATTGCTACTATACCTATCCAACTATAAAATAATAATATATACACATATATCTCTCTGTACCCAGGTACAGAGGAAAACCTGGGTACAGAGAGATATATGTGTATATATTATTATTTTATTTTCCCTCCTAGTTTTGTGGCATGTAAGTCATGTTTCAATATATCTATCGTTGAGGACTTTTCAATAGTTTTAATATTTTTAGTGTATATTGTTTGTCTAAAGCTGTTGTACATGAATAAGCCCCAGTACGAAATCCATTGTATTATTCATAAAGTATTGTGCGTACTCTCCAGAAGTGCTGGCGGTGTAGCTGGTCCTGCAGAGTATTGCGCCGCCCCTTGTATTGATTTCCATGTTAATTGATTGTAGACTGCTGTATTTAAACCTGGCACCAGGTGGCAGTCACTTACGCTTGAGGAAGGAGCCGAGTGCGCATGCTCCGAAACGCGTTGCGTCATTTCCGGGAGCCTGCGTTCCACTTGCGGCTTCCGGTGTAACCAAGTTCTTTGACCAGCTTCCTGTGACGTCACCTCCGGGCCGGTGGACGGCCGGATCGTGCGCTGGAGACGCTGCCATACGGACTGGAGCTTACCTATGTGTAAGTTATTATGTATATTGTGCAATAAACCTTTCTGGCTAACTACATTGGCGCCTGTCCTTTTTCTTCACTTCTGCCAGCGGATTCTTCGGAGTTTTCCTGTCAGTGCTGCCTTGTATCCAGCCATTTGGGACAGTCCCGAAATAAGAATCTGGAGCATCCCCCGCGCCCCTCCTACAGTGGTGGACTCCTTTCTTTCTTGCCTGGTAAGAAGCGCCCAACAAACTTTTTTTCTGTAGTAATGTCACTGGTAACCCCAAAAGTGTCAAAAATGTCAGTTAAGGGTCCGATCTGTCTGCCGCAATGTCGCAGTCCCTCAAAAAAAAAAAAAAAAAAAAATCGCAGATCGCCGCCGTTAAAAAAAAAAAAAAGACAAAAATCTTTCCCGTAGTTAGTAAACACAATAACTTTTGCGCAAACCAATTAAAATATGCTTTTTGCAATTTTTTTTTACCAAACATATGTAGCAGAAAACAAATTGGCCTAAAATGTTAAAAAATTTTGATTTTTACTTTTTTTTTTGGGGAATTTCATATAAAAAAATTTGAAAAATATTGTTATTTTTGCAAAATTTACGCTTTTTTTTGTTTATAGCGCATGATCCAAAAAATCGCACAGGTGATCAAATACCGCGAAAAGAAAGCTCCGTTTGTGGGAAAAAAAGGACATTTAGGTTTAGGTACAACGTCGCACGACCGCGCAATTGTCCGTTAAAGTCACGCAGTGCCGAATTGCAAAATAGGCCCTGGTCAGGAAGGTGGTAAAATCTTCCGGGGCTTAAGTGGTTACTGAGGAAGTAAACCCTCCTCTGCAACTTTTACCTATAGGTAAGCATATGATAAGGCTTACCTATAGGTACTGTAAATATCTCCTAAACATGTACCGTTTAGGACAGGGCTCGACAAACCCGGGCGCCAGGTCGCATTTGCGACTAGAATTAGCGACCTGGCGCCTGGGGTGCCCTGCATAGGGTGTCCTGTCCCTTTTGAGCCCCCCACCTTCTCCTCGAGTGCACGGACTTCCGCGCTGTCCAAAAATTGAGGCCCCGGCTTTTCGGCCTTCTTCTGTGAGATGAGAAAGGCTAGGGGAACTGGCGCCCTCTTGTGGTGGCCGGGAGTAATGCATGTTCTTAATGCCTTTCCATCTCCTTCCAAAGAGGAAATGAGAGGAAAGTTTTTTTAAGGCTTCATCTCTCTGTCCAGCTACCTTTGCTTAAAGGTAAGTGGACAGGGAGTATGGTTATTATTATTAATTTATTTTTTAAATGTAAAAAAAATTAAATAATTTTTTCTTTTTAAATTATTAAAAAAAAATACGTTTTTTTTTTCCAATTCTTATTTAAAAAAGAAAAAAAAAAAATTGATATATATATATATATATATATATATATATATATATATATATATTATATCAATCTTTTTTTTTTTTTTTTTTCCTCATCGCCATACCACAGCCTAAGGCCCCTTTCACACGGGCTGTCTGATCAGGTCCGCCTGTCAGTTTTTCAGGCAGACCTGATCGGACCCTTCAGTCTCCTCTATGGAGCAGTAATCTGCCGCCATCTGATCCTGTCCGCCAAAAACAGACGGATGGAGGTTCTATTTTCTATCCATCCCGTTGCGAATTCGCAGCATGTTCCCGCATCGCAAGCGCGCCCCTGGCAGTTCACACTGCCATATGCGATACGCTGGGGGTGTCAATGTAATCTTAATGACACCCCCAGTTTGATCGCATATCGCAGTGCGATCTTGCAGTTCGCACAGGATCGGATCGCACAAATGTGAACCGCTGTGCAATCCGATCCTGATGCGGCTGCAAAAAAGGGTCCTGAGCGTCTTTGCTGCGGGTGCGGTGCGAATTTAGCCATACAAAGTGTATGGCTAAACTCGCACCGCACAGCCGATCGCATGTAATGAAGGAGCAGTGCGCTCCGATATTACATGCAATCGCCGCAGCCGCATGAGTGTGAACCAGCACTTAGTTTAAAAAAAAAAAAACTGGCTCCTAACTTTTTTAGCTGGCTCCTAGATTTCAGGCAAATTTGTCAAGCCCTGGTTTAGGAGATATTTACCTTACATGCAGCCAGTGACATCACTGGCGCATGCGCTCTGAAGGAACGGCCGCTGGTGCCGTTCCTTTAGAGCCCCGTGCCGTGACCGTCGGCTCCCGCGCGCGTGCGCGGGAGTGACGTCACCGCAACTCCGGCCAATCAGATGGCCGGATGTCGCGATCCCGAAAGACGGGCGACTGAACATGTCGCCCGTCATACAGGTAAGCGGGGGGGCACGACGGGGGCTCGTTCTAAGGTAAGTATTTCATAATGTGCTCGTATGCGATGCATATTAGCTCATTATGTGTTTCTCTTTCAGGTTGAAAAAAAAATAAAATTTAATGGGTTTACAACCTCTTTAAAGGTAACCATCCTCACCTGTGATCTGTTTGCTTGTAATTAGTGTGTGTATAAAAGGTTAACTTCAGGTGGAATACAGGACTCTCTGAAAACATGTGGTGTTGCGGTTTCAAGATGCACAATAAGGAGGCACTTAAAGAAAGATGGGCTGCATGGTCGAGTCGCCAGAAGAAAGCCATTACTACGCAAATGCCACAAAGTATCCCGCTTACAATACGCCAAACAGCACAGAGACAAGCCTCAAACCTTATGCCACTAAGTCATTTGGAGTGATGAGACCAAAATTTAGCTTTTTTGGCCACAAACATAAACACTACATTTGGAGAGGAGTCAACAAGGCCTATGATGAAAGGTATACTATTCCTACTGTGATACACGGAGGTGGATTGCTGATGTTTTGGAGATGTGTGAGCTACATAGGCACAGGAAATTTGGTCAAAATTGATGGCAAGATGAATGCAGTATGTTACCAAAAAAATGCTGGAGGAAAATTTGCATTCATCAGCCCGGAAGCTGTGCATGAGACGTACTTGGACATTCCAACATGACAATGATCCTAAACACAAGGCCAAGTCGACCTGTCATTGGCTACAGCAGAATGTAAGATAGCCCGAAAATTTACAGGAACTGGAGGCTATTTGCCAGGAAGAATAGGCAGCTTTACCATCTGAGAAGATAAAGAGCCTCATCCACAAATACCACAATGACTTCAAGCTGTCATTAATTTTAAAGGGGGCGATACACGGTATTAAGAACTGGGGTATGTAAACTTTTGATCAGGGTCAATTGGGTAGTTTCTGTTGTCATTATGATTTAAAAAGAGTAAACACAGTTGAATGATAATAAATGGCTTCAGCCAAACACTAACCATGAGTGAAAGAAAAGTTTTTGTGTTATCATTCATATTCCCTAAAAAATGGCCAAGAAATCATAAATTCTGCCAGGGTATGTAAACTTATGAGCACAACTGTATACTCACTGTAGAACCTAAGGGGTTATTTCTCCGCATTGTGTAAAAAGGCTGTTTGATCCTGTATTTTCTGTTCCTCAGAGGGTAGGGGATAAGCTGCACATGCTCAGTTTGGTGTGTGCTGCTAGAGAGTTTTTTTTTTCTTGGGAGAGTGCATGTGATCAGCACAGGGCCAATCAGCACTGTCCAAACAGAGCGTCAGGGGTCCTGCAGCCTTAAAGGACAGTCAGAGCAGAAAGAAAACTCCTCCTACAAGCTTTAACAAGACACTGATAGAAGTCACAAGGCTGTTATATACTGGAAAAAAAGGTATTTAGCAGTTTGTATTTACCAAAACTATTGTGTTTCCATGTTCTGTGTACTATGGGAGACCAGATATAGTGAATGCAGGGTCCTGGGTTTTGTAACACTTTAAAAGGAGAAGTATGGCCAAAGCTTTTTTGGCCAAACTTCTCCTATAGATCACAGTTTGTTCTGCACTCCAGTGGCCCATTCTCAGCCGTCAGTCCAGGCTGGGGAAAAACCCTGAATATACAGTCGGGACCCACCTGGCAAGACTGAGCCAGCCGATCCCACCCCCTGCATAGCCCAACGCTCCAGTTACTGACAGTCACGGCTCTCTGCTCAGAGCGGAGGGGAGAACTTTGCGATCCGCAGTGTTTAATCACCAAGTCCTCACTGCAGAGGTGGCAGGGGACAGATGCAGCATTGGATCAATACTGCATCCTTCTAGGTGAGTATAATGTTTTTTTTTTTTTTTAGAAGACCCATACTTCTCTTTAAAAAACGAACAGCCCTTTAAAACATAAAATAAAGAAACCAACCTTTTCTGCAATATTTCACCTTCAATCCAGATTTTTTTCCCCCCACAGTACTTTTTTCTGCCACTAAGTGTCCTCAGTTTGATGGCCAGCATAATTCAACCCACTTTCTCTGGAACCAGATCATCCTAGATCCACCTTATCCCGTGATTGGACAGTGAAAGGAGAAATAGTGCAGAGATTAGCTCATCCCTCTTGTCACTCTGCATTCTCCTCTTTTCAGCATGCTTGTCAGTACATGAACTGATTTGCTTTTAGTACTGTTTTTTTTTCCTCTCACACTGCAGCCCTGCTGTACAGAGACTGAATGAGGCTGAAGCTAGGTCAGATTCAGACACTTACATCGTTCAATGTACTGTATTTTGGTGTATTAGGGAATTCAGAGCTGCATTGATTTTGTCTTTTATATTTACCTACAGGTCAGCCCTAAATGCAATACAATTTATATAAACCAGTGAATGCACACTTATTCAACCTTGCCAATTAAAAAAGATTTACCATAAACAGCAATAGTCATTTTTGCAGGGTACATTTTGTAAAATGTAAGTAAAAACATTTTTTTTTATATTTCTCTTTAGGTGAAGCTAGGAGGCGATGCTCCAAATTCGAATGTTATTCACGTTACTGACAAAAACAGCTCTTCAGGAAAGCCTGGCACGCCATGTCACCTTCTAGACTTTGCCAGCTCAGAGCGCCCTCTTGTTGTCAACTTTGGATCAGCCACCTGACCTCCCTTCATAAGCCAGTTGCCAGCCTTCAGCAAGATGGTGGAAGAGTTCTCTGGTGTAGCCGACTTCCTGTTGGTCTATATCGATGAGGCTCATCCCTCAGACGGCTGGGCGGCTCCTGGCATCTCCTCTTATGAAGTAAAGAAGCACAGGAACCAAGAAGATCGTTGTGCTGCTGCCAACAAGCTTCTTGAGCAATATTCCCTCCCCCCACAGTGCCAGGTGGTTGCAGACTCAATGGACAACAACACCAACGTGGCCTATGGGGTCTCCTTTGAAAGAGTTTGCATTGTACAGAGGCAGAAAATTGTGTACCTTGGAGGTAAAGGGCCATTCTTCTACAACCTCCAGGAAGTAAGGCAATGGTTGGAACTCACATTTGGAACGAAAGCAGGAAGTGGAGACAAACTGGCACAGAGAAATGACTGATGAGGAAGGAATAAGACAGAAAACCAGTCTATTTTTGTTTATAGTACATACACGGGACTATAGAAGAACTTAAAGTTATGGATGTTCAGAAGGAAACTTTAAAAAGGACCAAAAGGCAGGAAAATAACCACAATACGTTTACTGCAAGAAGCCACAACCCAGATGTGTGAAATTATCCTCACTGTGACCCTTGTTTCTGGCAGACCTCAAACCGCTGTGTTTTCACTCTTTTAAAAACAATACACAGCAGAATCTAGGCTGAATTTTGGAAGATGAGGGTGTGGTAAAAGCTGCACGGCGATGAGCCACACACACAAAAAAATACATACAAATAAGAAGGGAAAAGTCACAATCGTTTCAAAAATCTTAACAAAGCAACAGAGCTCACATCTGACAGCTGTTGGAATTCCTGCTGTTCCTGGGAAACGTTTGTAGGGAGATGACATCAAGTTTGAAGAGGAACGTGCAGTCCACATACCCCCTCTGTTGCATATTTATTCCAGTTTTTTCAGTGATCAGGTGTAGCGCATGTTATTTATTGTGTTATGATTCTGCAGGATGTCTGTTGCTGTAGATCCAGGAATGACACAGTTACCTCAACAAGGATGTCCTCTGCTATTCCAGCAGAAAAAAAAAAGGTCTGCAGGTTCTAATTATGTTAGCTGCAGTAGAGTTCACTCATGACCTGTAAATGTTTTCATGTGTGAACCCAGAGGAACATAAATGCTATCATAAATATGCCTCTCAAGGTTACCTAGGCCAGTGCGGTGACAACTGTGGCACCAATTAGATACATGCTCTAGGCAAGATTCTGACAAAAAAACGCTAACACTCCATTAGAGGTCTAATGCGGTCTACAGGGCACACCCCAAAACAAAAGCCTTCCCAGCACTGTACAATCTGGATGGTCTGGCACAGTCCTTGTTTATAGATGAAGGACCAGTCTACAGCCATAAGGTCACCTACAACAACTCTGTCCATCTAGAATTACACACAAACTCCTTCACAGAATCTAATCAGGATGACTTACAATGAAACGTAAAAAGCCCCCAAACTAGCCTCTAGATTAGTATTATATTCTGCATAAAAAATATGAAAGATTATTGGGCACATATAGGAACTGGGTTTGTTATTTCCAGTCAAAAGGAAATTACAATAAATATAGATAGATTTATTAGCAGGGCAGCTCTTGGCACCCACTGAACTAATCCCATGAAAATGGATATAGCTAACCAAGATTGGGCTTCATGGCCCCACTAGTCTAAAAATTAAAAAATATATATAATGGAGAAATTTGTGTGCTCAGAATCAGAGAATAGTTAAGGCAGAATGGGCCCTAGGCAAGGTATCAATTTTGAACCCCACCCCCAATCCCCCTTTTCTTGTTTTACCCCATCTGCCTTGTCTGTAATAGCACAGCCTCATCAGACCACCAAATGCATACATGAAGATTTTCCTTGTGAGGTGACAGACTGACCAGCTGTGCTCCCCTAATGATGAATGAATTGTCGGTTAAGAAGCTGTATTCCCAGTCCAACAGCAGAGTACATGTAAATATAGAACGGCCTCAGACAGCTCTTCTTCGCAATCCATGCCTTCTGATGCATTACTCCTTACCCTTCCGAGGCTTAGTCATAGAGACCTCTATGGGCAGGACGAAACGCATCAGTAGGGTGCGGCCTGCGAAGGAGAGCTGTCCGAGGCCGTTTCATATCCACATCTACATTGTGATTGAGTTGGGAGTGCAGCTTCTTAACAGACAATGCATTCAACAGTGAAGCATAAGTAAAACACACATGCCGACACACCTACCTCTGAGGACTCAGTCAGCTCATCGCTTAGCTTTTGAGCGGTGCTCTATGTGCTATTACAGGTTAACTGTGCTCCCTTAGTTTACTACAGAAGAGGGGAGGTTGTAATTTGGCACTGCCCCCCACCTCACCAGTATCCACTTGGCCCTAGGTTTCTGCTTCAGTTGCCCTGTGGATGATCTTGTTCTGTTCTGGAGTTCTGCTACATTACAACAGCCAAGGATGGAGCACCTTTGCAGAAGAAATGCCATAGATAGAGGGTCCTACAACATTTTATGCATATCAAATCCGCCCAGACACAATGAAATCAACCCTCCTTTCCCAATTCGCCACTGGTTCTCCATTATAAAATAATACAATAAACTGACAGTCAAAAGAAAAAAAAAGGATGAAGTCAATGTAGCCATGCAGACTTCTGAAGGTAAAGTTAATAGTAAATTGTTGGCTTGGTGACTTTAATCAGCGATAGCTTCAAACTGCATCGATATGATCACCGGTTTGACAGAAAAAGTGCTGGTAGAGTGCTGGACTCCAGAGTAAGCAAAAATCAAACTTGGAATCCAAGTTTTAGAGGCAGCTATTTGTTACTCGGGTATCCCTGAGGTTACCTGTCTAGAGCAAAAAGGGTGAGAGCGCCATAAAACAAACAAATCCAGTATACGTTTTTTTTCTTTATAACAGAGATCAGAGGATAGAGCCAACACATTCCAGGGGCTCCAAACTCCACCAAGGCTTGAATGTTGGCAGAGAGTCAAAATAATACCAGGCAACAGTTGCACAATTGATGGATAGGAAGATATTAATTCAGACTGGGTGTAAGACTTGCTACCTTAATCATTATCTCCCTATCCTTATATTGTGCAACGTTTGTCAAGTATTAATTTGAATCACTGCCAGCATTTGTGATAAAGAGGGGAGTTCTGAGCCTCCAAAATGTGTTGGCTTTGCCCTCTGACCCTTTGCTATAAAAAATTAAATTTGACTGGACACATTCAAGTATTGTAACACTCTCATCCTTTAACTATTCTCCAATGTAAAACACCAGAAAAGTTGCAAGGAAGTTTAGGAAACACTGATGTTATCAAAGGAGGCAAAATCAAATCATCAAACACAGTAGACCTTAAAGTGCCACAGAGAATATTTATGAAAGTGTTTTTGTTTAATAGTAAGGTTTAGAAATTACGTTAAAAGGAAAAGAATGTGTTCTACGTGCAGGAAGTTTCAGTTAGAAGGACCATGTATACAGTTGCAAAGCCCAGGTAGCACTGGCAAAGGTCTTAAAACAAAGGCTGAAGGAATTCTGTAGGCAAATTGCAAAAACAAACTCTCAGGAGATTGATAATATGTTTGTCTCACTGATCTGCTCCTGTATTCACACTGTTCTCACAGCTCTCCACACATGTCATACACTGAGCTCACAGACTTTTCAATGGCACAATGTAACAAGATTACAGAAAGTCAGGGACAGGAGTGGGACCCTGTGGTTTGCAGAGAGAAAGTGCTGGGGTCATAGAACATACAGCTCGTTCATTCTGTTTTCAGATCATCTTAAGAGCCATTGAGTGAATTCATAAATCTCTGTGAGAAAAGCAGTGTATAAAATTTAAACCCCAACTCCACGCATTTTTTTTTTTTTAACATGCAGTGGGGCTGTGCCCGAACTGCTCATTTTGGTCTAAGGGTTTGGAGAACCGAGATATATTCACCTAATCCTCCAATCCTTTCAGCACAAGAGCCATCCCTTTGGCTCCTGCCCACCACAGTCCAGCGGTCTTGCGCGGTGGACTGTTCCTGATGTTTTCACGCCCATAGACTGGCTCTGGACGTGAAGAAGTGGGGAACAGTCCACCTTTGGATGTGGGGGAGTGCAGTTTTCTGGGAGATCAGGTGAGTATAGGTACTGCGTACACCTCTAGACAATACGAGCTGTTAACTCATGCCATGTGGGCACAGCCCTACTTCATGGGAAATAGCAAAAAAAAATTGCCCATAATTGGGCTTTAAGCATTCCTTTTCCTTGCTGGCATTCTATGAACACTCTTTGTCAGGCAATACCACAAATTAAAGGGTCTGTCCATATGAAGCTGTTATTTCTGTTTTTGGTGGAAAATGGTTCAATATCCCCCAAGCATGTAAAACAGTCCATCCCAGGGCCTTTGGTGGTGAGTTTTTAATTGTTTGTTTCACCTGCAATAAACTGTAAACATCTCTCTCTTTTGGAATTTTTCCATTTTATTTTACAAACTTAAGAACTTATACCAAACTTTCTTACCCGCTAGAATTTCCTTAAGTAATGAGCAATTGCTTTTAAATAATCACTTGGATAAATAATCTTTTTAGTTATCTGTAAAAGGGGGCAATTTTTCCCATCAATATAAGGAACAATTTTTCCACTCACCATCAGGTCGATGTATTGTGAGTTGTAGTTAAATCAAATATTAGCAGGGGTTCCCTGAGACCTGAAGGCTTTTTACAGAGTTCCACAGTGTTAAAAAAAAGTTAAGAAAAGCTGAGTTATGCCGGTCATACACGGTTCGAATTTCAGCCAGTTCAGCAGGAAGCTGCTGAGATTCGAACCGTTAATGGGCACAAGATGGGTGTACCAAGCTGACCGATCAATCAACTTGGGTACAGCCAGCCTGCCAGACTCTCCTGCCATTATCAAGCGGCTGCTACAGCCACTAGCGATAATCACTGTCTTCTCCCAGCGGGGACAGCTTCCCCTGCCCATGGTTGCAGGAAAGAAATTTGCTCTGTGTATAGCCAGCCTAAAGCTGGTTACACACTATACAACTGTTGTTGGTAGATTTTCTTTAGATTTACCTTCAACTATTTAGTGCAAGGGTCTGCCTGATTGCATATAAATTGAGAGTGTTTAGGTCTGACCTCATATTATATGGTTTTGGTAGATCTAAAGGAAAAATTTTAAAGAAAATTGTATAGTGTGTATCCAGCTTTAGACTCTTGATGTGACTCCACTGGTTAAGAAGAGATAAAAGGCCAGGGGAATTGGACCTACCAAATACGGAAAGGTTTTGGATAGAGGGGCCCTTTAAATTGTGTACTCAGCTTGTCAGAGGTGTTTTGTGTATTTTTACTCAGGTACATTCAGGCATTTGTGATCCTTTGCACTGGAAAAGGTATTTATATTAAACATGTTAAAAAACTTTAAATGTACTTTTTCCAGTGCAGACGCAATGATGACACTCCAAACTCACAAACTCAACAAACCTGCATGGCGTACATGCTAAGCAATTGTCGCCCTCATCTTATAAGATGCCGTTTGGAAGCCTGTGTTGTAAGAATGTCTCAGTTATCACATCAAGCAGACAAATGTATTAATGGCAGATTCATTCATTCATATCATGTTGGGTATAAAGCAATTTTCACAATTTATATACTGGATAATGAGAAAATGTTTAGGGCCCGACATATGAAAAGTGAACTAAATTGAACGGTTACACTTGTCTATAGCAATCATTAGCAACGGCTCAACTTTTATTTATTTCCACAGTCCAGATCCCACAATATATGAAGGAAAGCTAACGGGGGGGGGGGGGGGGGGTCATTATGTGCCAATTGGTTTTACCTTTTCAAACAAAAGTTTCACAAAGATAGGATGCATGCGACAAAGCAGAGTCAAAACCTAGAACAATTAGAGGGCAGCTTGTAGCAAGCCACACAATTCTACCCAACTAGAACTGGCATCAATTCCTAAATCCTTTCCATGAGCTTATACCCTCTTTGGACCACCATTCCTGCCACTTTTAACAAATATTTATACATAGAAAAGGGGCTATATAACGTACACAGCTTGTAATTTAATTTAACTGAATATATTGCATCATTCTTTACAGGAAGTGAAACAGTTCTTTACGCATTTTGGTAGGGATGCACAGATTCATAGGCTGACGAAAATTATCAGGCAAAAATAGGGTTAGAGACGTTTTGCCGGAAAGAAAAAAAAAAGTGCCGATAATGACATGCTGTGTCACATTAACTTCAATGCAAAATTGCGTACCATTGACTTGAATGCAAAATCGCGTCCTATTGATTTAAATGCAAAAAGGCCACCCACATTAATTACATTTAAAAAAAAAAAAAAACATTTTGAAAAACAGTCCCATTTTTTTTTCATCCTGAATTGTCGGTTTCAGTTTTGGCACCGGAATTTTCATTTCGGTGCACCACTACATTTCTGAGCTCTATATGACATTTAGGCTGGTATTCAATGAAGTGAGGAGGACACTTCATGTGAAAGATACAAAAAGCTCACAAGAGGTATAGGACTCTTCTTATCTGTGGAAGTTAGCCCAATTTTTGGAAGTCACAATGTTAACAGTGGCCTAGGAGAAACAGCGCAACATTAATATTAAACCACACAGTATATCCACCCCATCCCCATGGGAATATCCAGACAGATGTAGACCTAATTGAACACCCTCACTGTCGGAATATTCATACACAGGGTGAACTGGATGCTATTTGAGACAGTGGCCAATGAGGGTGGTATAGAATAAACAGATAAAAGACAGACAGTGTACATCATCAAGGCACTAAGAAACATCCCTTGTGGCCTCTATTTGGCTGCCCAATTCAGCATCGGCGGAGCACGTTTACACATTAACTTTTTGAGTGAAGGCTTTATCCCTATGGTCTGCACATAATTCCATTCTTCTGAAAAAGTGGAATGTTGGTCACAAATTGTGTAGAGCTGTTACACATCCAGTAAAGAATGATGCAGTATATGCAGTTGTATTATGTTATTAGGGTTCGGTTCACACCTGTGCAATTCACATGCAGTTCTGTGCGGTGCAATTTTAACCCATTCATTTTGAATGGGCTCAAATCGCACCACACCAAAAAGTAGTGCATGCATTCCTTTTGGAAATTCACTGCATGGTAATTGTATTGCAATTGTGGTGTTAATTGCTTTATATATTAACATCCACTGCAGATCACTACTGCAGTGCATTTTGAAAGTGGTGCGGGAAACGTGCATGGAACACGGGTTTGCCATACCGTATTCTGGTGTGAACTGGCCCTTAATGTGTAGAATATTCAGCATTGCATGTAGGATATCTCTGTGTGCGATAAACATTACCAGCCTTATAAACAAATTTAAAGGTTTTTATGAGGTATATTTTTATTTTTATTACTTTTACAAGATTGGAAGTTTGTGTACCATCAAAGTCCCATTTGTATAAATGTTTAATGACCATAGCAAGCCATGCTCACCTATTATTATAGGTTACTGCTCTAAATTTGTGGCCTTAAATTAAATCTAATGTATAAAAAAAAAAAAAAAAACTCAAAAAGTTTTTTTTACAAATTAGGCATTGTTAATCTCAACCAAAGTTAAATAGTATGCAAACCCAAAATCTATTTTTCAGCATGTTTGTTACAAAGTTTTTTCCTGGCGATCCTACAAGCATTTTCTGTTGCAGGCCTAAAAAAAAAAAAAAAAAGCTAAGCCACTGCCTCCCAATCAGCGACAGTATTGTCAGCCCCCCCCCCCCGTAAGGTGCATAATTTAGCCACTGAGCTGCATATAAGTTCTATACGCACGCTAGACAACTGAAGGAGCACACACAGAGGGCTAACAACGCAGATACTAAAACTGTCCATACACTAGAAGTGATAGGAAAATTTTAAAGGGCAGGATATATTTTTCAAACGAACACATTTCTAACGGGGAATTCGGTTTTTGTTAAAGTGGTTCTAAAGGTTGAATGCTTTTTACCTTAATGCATTCTCTACATTAAAGGTAAAAAGTCGCCCCCCCCCCCTCTTATACCAGAGCCCATTCTGGATCCTGCAATGTGCACAAAAGCAGCTGCTCTGTCGGCTCTCTTACTCCTCATTGGCTCAGAGAGGGCAGGGGGTGCAATTGTCTCCCATTGCTGTCAGTCACAGCCAGTAAGGAGGGAGTGGGGCCGAGTCGCACTGTGTGTGTGTCAATGGAAATTCAGAGCTTTCTCAGGAGCGAGCCTGCACAAATGCCCCTAAAACAAGTGGTTTGTTTTGGTGGACACTCGGCGGGAGACCCGAGACGAGGAGGTTTGCAGCGCTTTCAAATGACATTTCTAAAATCAACAAATGTACTGATGACAATTTACCTACAAATATTTGTATGAAGGTTCATCTGATAATTACTGACGCATCGACTTTTTACTGAGAGACAGTGGTTTAAGCCCCTTACACATGGGCCAAATGTCGAGCGGCATTGGCCGTTTCAATAGAAACTGGCCGACATTTGTCGCCTGTGTACTGCAGCCGGTCTGACAGAACCTGGCCGTTCAGAAGAGGAATGACCCAAAAACTGGCTGACTGACACAATAGCCCAGCAGAGAAGATCACTGTTCTAACATCGAAATTGTTAGTACAACGGCTCCAACCTGAGCGGTCAGTTTTTTTTTTGTTCAGCCCGCTAGGTTGAACGAAAAAAAACAAAAAAATTGCAGTGTGTACTAGGCTTTAGCGTTGTCAGCCTGCAAGAAGAAGTGCCACGCAGGATCTCTCTAAGAAACTTTGGAGTAGATTAGCAAGACATGAAAAGGGCTGGTTCACAACAGATGCAGTACCATGCGTTTTTCATCTGCATAATAAACGCATGTACAGTTTTTTAATGTATTCCACTGTTCCTAGTTCACACTAGTGCAGTCAGTTCAAGTGCATTCAACAAAATTAGAATCTGCTGCATTCTTTTCTGTATGGAATGCATCTGGAACGCAGTAAAATGTATGTAAACAAAACAGAAAAGTTTAAAAATGCACATTGTCTTGAGATTTTTACAAGTGTTAAAAAAGAAAAAAATGCATTGGAACGCATCAAAAACACATATGTAAAAATGCTTCTAGAATGCAAAAATTGTGATGTAAACCAGTCCTAAAGCATGATGCCAAAAAACAGAAAATTAGATGTAGGCCCCTTTCACACTTGGGACTGCAAAGTCGTACCCCATGATTTCCAATGAGTACTGTTCATATCTGTGCAACTTCAAGTCACAGTGATGTCAAAGTAGTCCCTGCACTACTTTGGTCTGACTTTGATGCAACTTGAGGGCCACAGACCTCAAGATTACACAGGCATTGCTTCAAGTCCAGTCAAAATGGCGATAAAAATCGCTGGACTTTCAGGTCCCACAAGTGTGAAAGGAGCCATAGGCTTACTTATTATTATCTACTTTGTTGGACTTGACAGGGTCCCTTTAGCAAGGGAATGAGTTCTATTTGTAATCATTTTTTGCAGTCGTTCTCAATTGTTAATGTGCAGAGTCTGATTGGCTTCTGTACTTTACACATCATTACAGCTCTGTGACCCTCACTACTATGGCCTATTTCATTACTGTCTTGAAAAACCATGAACACTGCAGATTCTCGTACGAAATACATTTATTGTACACAACGCTGCGTGCAAGTTATCCACCCTGGAAAAGAGTGCTGCACTTTATCTGTATGCTGAGGACAGGTCCCCTCCAGCATGAGGACTAAAATCAGTGTGCACAGTTCCACTGCTGCCTTATTGACATACTGTACCATATATTATGTACTGTATTGATATACTGTCATACTGTAGCAAAACGACAAGTCAGATTGTTATTGATAAACCCAACAGCCAAACCTCACTTGCAAATCTTCAGTAACTCACATTGCTCCACATCTTAATCATTCCCTTTCAGCGTCCCGGGGAAATCCCCACTCTGTCTGCGCCTGCTGGCACGCAGGGCAGGAGTCTAAAGTGGATTAACACTCCCTGGATCCTGGGGCTGCACCTCACAGATTTTATTATTTTTATTATGATGTGAAGAGTTGGAAATAATGTGTGTATTACATGGACAGATTTTGTTACCATTTTATACAACACTCTGATGTCACTTGAACCAGTTACGCTGTGATGACCAAAAGTGTCTTGTT
Source organism: Pelophylax lessonae (assembly GCF_965119305.1). Taxonomy (NCBI): domain Eukaryota; kingdom Metazoa; phylum Chordata; class Amphibia; order Anura; family Ranidae; genus Pelophylax; species Pelophylax lessonae. The sequence goes on along the minus strand of NC_138780.1, from coordinate 181,337,571 downwards.
AGCAAGTCTGCAGGATGATGCGACATCGTCCACCATTTTCTGAGCTCATGGTTCTGGATTAGTGGTTTGTTTTTTATTCAAACTGTTTTCACTCTAAACTTTATCTATTTGACATGTGCATATTTTTATATATTTTTTATAAGTATTTTTCAAACTAGCTGTAGAAAAAGAAAAGGCCCTTCTCAATTTATTCTCTGCATTTAAGCTCAGTACCACTAGACTTCTCTGTTATATAATTGCACCGACAATATGCCCCTGGCAAGCAGGGCTCAGGGTGGTCCTGTACGGCACTTCCATTGCCAGTCCACAAGATACAGAAATGATCTACACAGAAGGTGGAACATGAGAGGGTAACAGACTACAATGACCTGAGAGGGCTCCGTAACTACCAGTCATTGGCCTTTATAAACAGAGGGGCAGTGATGTAGGTATGAAGGACACCATTGAAAGAGATATGCTCTCTGTTGGTGGCTGGATGGGGTCACATCGCTGCCGCTCTTGGCCAGATGCCCTCTGCCCGCCTCAGCGCCAGATAACCTGTCTAACCCACTCATGTTCCCCACAAATTGCTAACAAGCAGAACTGAAACCCAAACTCTCCACAGTACGGTGCTTTAAGAAGTATCAGTTAGCCAATGTTTTTACATGTATTTTAATAAAAATCAGTGGGGGTCCCCCAACAAATCAGTGTGTGTGTGATTTATTTTTTCCCCTCCCCCCCCCATCTACACAGATGACTAAACTACAGGAGGTGGAATCTGTCAAGGCAGACCTATAAAAGCTACCGCTGCTCTAATGTTCAGCCTAAAAGCAGTCATCCTCATCCTTGTTTCGGTATCTGACTAATGTAACAAAATGAAGCAGGTCAGATGTCTCAACTCTTCATTGTCTCCAAACTTGTCCTAGGTCAGTGACAGGACAGCAAGGATAAGGATGTCAATCGCAGAATGGCCATCTTTAAAAATAAACAATTCCAATGGCAGCGCTCATATTTATATCCTGTATGGGTGCTCTCTTTAAAGTGGTTGTAAACCCTCACATAAGCCCATTGAAGGGACTGGACTTGCAATACACAGAGATGAAACAAATCCTTCTTTCTGTACCTATTTATCTGCAGTCTTCTCTTCTCTACAGTTCAAAAGGCCAGAATGTTTACAGCTTCTCTGTGCATTTATAAAATGGGGGGTAGAGAGCTGAAATAACACACTGCAGAGAGCGGATTGGAGGAAAGGGACACATCCCCTTCACAGAGCACACAGGAATGTAGCTGAGGCTGTCAATCACAGGCTGTGTGCTGGAGCTCCCTCCCTTTTCACCTTTTTTCTCTTTGTGTCAGGAAAACATAAGAAGTGATTCATGCTGATAGAGGAACAAAGCAGCAGAAAGAAATTACACTTAGAACTATTGATTGAGACAAGTGCATACTATAGAGGGATATGCTTTGTTCATATTTCATGCCTAAAACCACTTTATAGTGTCATCACATTACTAAAAAGGTTATACACCTGACTACTAATATTACATTTACACAGTGCTTTACATATATAGTGAACCAGGGCTTGACAAACTTGCTTGGAATCTAGGAGCCAGTTAAAAAAGTTAGGAGCTAGTTTTTTTCAGCTTGCTGAATGGCCAGCTTCTGTCGGACTGGCTGCCATAAACACTGGCCAGTTTTTAATGAACCAGTAGATGTTGCCTGGCATTCGACCCGTGTGTACTTGTCTTGATGGTGCGATTGGCAGCGGCTCACTAGGGAAGGACAGTGCAGTAAGGTGAGGGTTATGGAGATCCAGTAACTCATGCCACCTTTCACACGGGCGCCTCCGGTAAGCGGAATTCACTTGCTCACTGGGGATTTCTCTGCTAATCTCTGCTGAGCAGGTGGATGACAGGTCCTGTCCTCTCTGCTATGCAGAGCAAACACGAACACAGTCCCGCTCTCCTCTATTGGGGAATTGGATGGAAATGGACCGCCTGTCCAGTTCTATCTAATCTGCCGGACAGATGAAAAAAACTGGATTTTTGTCTTACCGTAAAATCCTTTTCTCTGATGTTCATTGACTAACACAGCTCCATATCTTCTTGACCCCTGGGTTTATGCTGCCCCCTACAGGAGTAGGAAACTAGATGGAAAAAAGGTAGACTACGCCCATAGGGCAGTCCCAGGGGGTATACTCCCACTTCCTGCTTTAGGTCTTCAGTTTTGTAACAAACCGTGTCAGAAGAACATATAACCCAACTCAATGGGGAGGCGGGTGGTGTGTACGTTAATGAACATCAGAGAAAAGGATTTTACGGTAAGACAAAAATCCAGTTCTCTTTCGTTCATAGATGGACAGCTCCAGATCTTCTTGACCCTTTGAATGTCCCAAAGCAGTGTCAACATGAGGGATGGGAAGAGCACAGCAAGAAAACACACTTCCCAAAGGGTAAACATAGCCAACTAGGTAAAACAGGAGCTCAACCAAGAACAACTGGAGCTCACCTGACAAAAAAGCACCCTCAAAGAAGACTAATCCTTCCCAACAGCGGCCTTCAAAAAAGAAGCATCCACAAATGCCAACACATCCACCTTCTAAACTTTGGGGGGGGGGGGGGGGAGGATGCACTACTGATGCCTGATGACAGAAAGCCCAAGAAGCACTAAGTGCCCTCGTAAAATGCGGCCTAAAAGGACAGTCCGGAGCCACTAGGCATGGGTGAATGGGGGGTGGTCCGCAGAGAGACCCTGATAGTGAGGGGGAGCGATATGAGGGAATGAAGGGCACTCGGGGGTCCGAGAGGGGCCTACATCCACTCCGAAAAACCACCAGAAGGGAGGGGGACACTACTCACCACACCGTGGACTGGGCGGGCACCGCTCCAGGCAGACGACCGCACCTTCTTGGAACGAAGGTGCTGCCGGCCAGAGGCACCCTGCGACTCAGGTCATGACCAGGGCTATGCATCCTCTCGAGGAGTTTACCTCGCCGGCCAGCCCCCGTTCAGTGGGGCTATGTCGCGACAAACCTAGCGCAGAACTAAGGTCGGGTCACGCTCGCTGGCCGGACTGGGAAGACCGTAAAGAATCTAGGATATCCAGTTCGTCGCCCAGTCCGGTAGTTGATTGTAGGTCTCACAGGAACAGAAAATAATAAAAGAAAAAAATTCAGTTTAAAAAAGGTAAACATGCTAGGACCAGAGATCCAGCAAGAAACTAGGTCCTCACTCCTGACTAGGCATAAAAAAAAACTGAAGACCTATAGCAGGAAGTGGGAGTATACCCCCTGGGACTGCCCTATAGGATAGTCAAACTTTTTTCCGCCTAGTGTCCTACTCCTGTAAGGGGCAGCATAAACCCAAGGGTCAAGAAGATCTGGAGCGGTGTCCGTCAGTGAACGAAAGAGAAAATGGGATTTTTGACTTATTGTAAAATCCATTTCTCTGATGTTTTTTGACAGACACAGCTCCTGATCTTCTTAACCATTGGGTTATATTGCCCCCTACAGGAGTAGGATACTAAGCAGAAATAAATTCTGGCTATCCCAGGGGATATACTCCCTCTCTCTGCTATAGGTACTCAGTTTTGTTACAAGCAGTGTCAGAAGAATTACAACTCCACAGAGGGGTGGGTGCTGTGTCTGTAAATGAGAGAAATGGATTTTACAGTAAGTCAAAAATCCAATTTTCTCTTTCATTCATTGACAGACACAGCTCCTGATCTTCTTAATAATTGGGACGTCCCAAAGCAGTGTTAAACATGACGAGTGGGAACAGCAAAAAATAATTTCACAAGGCTAACTATAGCCAACCAGGTAAACAGGAGCTCAACCAAAAAAACTGGAGCTTACCTGAAAAGAACAAATACACCCTCAAAGAGGACCAGGTCCTTAGTCTGCAAAACCTTTCGGCCAAAAAAAGCATCCGCAGTGGTCAACACATCCACTTCATAAAACTTTGTAAAAGTGTGCACCGACTACCAGGTGGCCGCCTTGCAAACCTTCGTCACCGACGCCTGATGACGGATAGCCCAGGAAGCACTGAGCACTCCAGTTTCTCTGCATAAGGATTTTTTCCACTGAATAACTCTGAATCCATCCAGTGATGCTGTTGGAGGAACACCCTTTGAGGGAATGAATCTATGCCATTAACTGTATTTTATCTGGTAAGAGGCTTGATTTGCTGAATGTTCACAGTGTGAATTGGAGCACCAGATCACTTCCACAGCACAGGAGGTTACTTGTGAGGAGTTTTTTGCACCTTTACCATATCCGTCTGGTAAGGGAATAGCTTGAGAGGTGGTGGGATTTACGCACACGCCATATGGATGTATGGACTTTCACTGTTTGAATTGGAATCACATCTTTCACCATTGATTTGAAGATTTGTTATATCCATTTTGGACTTTGAGATCTATTGTTTTGAATCACATCATCACATCATTTTGTGTTTGTACACTAGGATATCATTTCTTGTATTTCATTTTTTAGAGCACCAGATTAATATATACATATAAGGGAATATGTACGGCGGTGAGAGCTGGAACGAACCGTTCTACCCACTTTAGAATGCCGGCTACCTCCAGAGCCACCAGGGCACTATTTGTGCCCCCTTGGTGATTGACATAACCCACAGCTGTGGCATTGTCTGATTGAATGCGCACTAGACAACCCTGAAGATGATCCGTCCAATGGTGCAGACACAGTCTGATTGCTCGGAGTTCCAAGACATTGATCAGTAGTCTAGACTCTTCCAGTGGCCAGATCCCCTGAGCAGAATGCTTGCCGAGGACGCCTCCCCAGCCGGAAACGCTGGCATTAGTGGTGACCAATGTCTAATACAAGGAGAGGAAGGATTTGCCCAGCCAAAGCGACGGAGAATGAAGCCCCCATATCAGGGACTCCCTCGTTCCCCGGCTCAGCCAGATCGGATTGTCCAGAGACTGCGGGGTCTTGTCCCATTTGGCCAGAATCTCCCTTTGCAGGGACCTCGTATGGAACTGTGCAAACAATTTCACAGATAAACTGCAGCCCCTTGACCAGCTGGTCTGCCAGCTCAGCAAAGGCAGGGGGAGCAGTTCTCCCTCCAGGTCACAGCGTAAAAGCTTAGCCCACTAAGTCAGAGTTTGCAACACCAGGGCATTGGTGAATACTGGCCTCAGTGCTGAACCTACCACAGTGTACATATTGCGGGCCACAGCCTTTGCTTTCCTGTCAGTCGGATCCTTAAAGGCCGGGACACTTCAACTGGAATCATGGTTGCCTTGTTCCATCTGGAGAACGGAGGGTCCACCACCGGTGGAACAGTCCACTTCTTAATAAGGGACTCCACAGAAGGGTATCGCCTAGCAAATTACTTAGGGGCCCCAAGGGGACGCTTTGGTCATCCCCACTCTTTAGCGACAATTCTGTCAAAATAGGCGGGGAAAGGAAACACCTTTCCGCTCTGGATGGCTTGGGAGTGCCAAAGGGAACCTGCGTCTCTGTCGCAGAGGGAGCTGCGTCCTCCATCTTTAAGGTTTCACACACAGATACAATCAGCGCTTCCACCAGCGCCTTTTTGAGCACAGTTGCAGAATTAGATTCAGGAGACAGATGAGACAGGGGAAGGCAGGGAGCGTTTTTTGCTAGCCCGTAACCCGAAAGCCACCTCCACCCGGGACACAATGGACTCCAGGATCAATGGATGGTTCGGACCCGGAGGGCCCCGCAGCCCCAGAGAGGGGAACAGGTGGAAGATTTGCTTCAAAGACTTCATGAGTTACCAGGGGAACCCCAGAAAAAGTGTAAAACACTGCAAAGGGACAACCCCCACCGTGCTGGCAGCACCACCCGGTCGCCAGGCACAAAGAAACAAGCGATCCTCAGCAGAGAGGGAGAGGACCTAACAAGACTCACCAATGAGCAGAAACAGGCACCTGTAGCCACCAGGATAATATGCAATCCACGTGCGGCGATCAGGATGTGAAAATAACCAGGAGTCAACATCAGGTTACACCAGGGGCTACACCAACGAAATCGCCACCCACAGGGCTCCACTGTCATGGCCGCCCCTATTTTCAGTGCCAATGGCAAACCACCACAAAATGGCCGCCGGACTACACAAACATTCAGCACACAGGCTACAAGAAAATGGTGGCACCAAAAGGCTCCCAGGGACCCAGGAGGGATCCCTAGGCCTCAAGGACAGAGGACAGGCGGCCCTGGCAGGAGCCCCCACCAGGTACAACCCCCCCCCCCCCACACAGCCGATCGTCCGGTCATCAGCGGCGCACCCCCCCCCCCAACATCGCCAGCATAGCGCCCTGCCCAAACCACAGGAGGTGGACCAAGGAGGGGCCCACGTCCACCCCAAAACCCTCCATGGGGAGAGGGGGGGGGGGACAGCTACTCACCATACCAGGAACCAAGTGGGCACCGCTCCAGACAGAATTACTCTCCTTCATAATGGGGGGGCTGACAGCCAGGAGGAGCGCTGCTACTTGGGCAGAGACCTGGTCGTAAGTGACCTTGCAAGGCATTTAACTCGCAGGCCAGCCCCTGTCCAGTAGGGCTATGTCGCAGCCAACCTAGCGCAGAGGTCTGCGCACACTTGCTGGCCAGACTGGGAAGACCACCGGATCTAGATTATCCAGACCGTTGCCAGATCCGGCAGTTGATTGTAGATCTCACAGGAATAAATCCAGGAGAAATTTTTTTTTGTCAGGACCAAAGATCCCAGCAAGCAAATAGGTCCTTACTCCTGACTAGGCAGAAAGAACTGAGTGGCTATAGCAGAGAGAGGGGAGTATACCCCCTGGGACTGCCCATGGATGTAAGAAAAGGAATTGGCAGCACTCCAGGTTGAGTCGAAATCCAGATTTATTGACTGGACATCCAAATATGACAATCGTGACAAGGTAGACGCGTTTCACACACTGACTGTGTGCTTAATCATTAGTAGTAATTTAGGAGTAAGGAGTAAAGATTAAGTACACAGTCAGTGTGTGAAAAGCGTCTACCTTGTCACGATTGTCATATTTGGATGTCCAGTCAATAAATCTGGATTTTGACTCAACCTGGAGTGCTGCCAATTCCTTTTCTTTTATCAAGTTTTCACGGAGGCGAGCCGGGGCATGCACCTGTGTGAGTCATCAGGCAATTACACCACCTTGAGCAGTGACTCCTTGTCTGTTCAATTGCCCATGGATGTAGCCAGGATTATTTTCTGCCTAGTGTCCTACTCCTGTAGGGGGCAGTATAACCCAATGGTTATGAATATTAGGATCTGTGTCTGTCAATAAACAAGAGAAAATAAAGACAGTTTCCATCTTTGTGGAGGTGTAAACGGAACTGAGGCCATTCCGAATAGCTGCCAGGACAGGGCGCCAGATCAATCCTGCAGCACTTTCAACCTCTTCTCTTGAGAAGATGGGCGGACAGTGAGAACAGACAGGGGAAACCCTCAGCGCCATCAGTGACTGCTTGTCGTAGCCCTAGCCACCACAAGGGGTGGCTCAATTACCACCACAAGGGGTGGCTCACCTCAATTACCGGCCGGCCGGAATCTTAGTCCACGCATCAGCAGGCGGGGGCCACACGGGAACAAGACAATTTTGATTGCCAATGCGACCTGGCATCTGGGGTTTGTCAAACTCTGCATTGAACATGCACATCAGTCCCTTCCCTCAAGGAGCTTAAAATCTAAGGTCCCTAACTCACATTCATACAAACACATACTAGGGACAATTTAGATAGGAGCCAATTAACCTACCAGAATGTCTTTGGAATGTGGGAGGAAACCTGAGAACCCGAAGGAAACTAATGCAGGTACAGGGCGAACATGCAAACTCCAAGCAGACTAGGTTAGAAAATATAAATATTAGAGATGTTTAGGCCACCGAAACATATGAGCCGAGAATGGCGTTAACAGCATTTTGCCAATAAGAAAAAAGGTGCCTGTAATGGCACCAAAAATGCACGCAATTTTACCACAATTTTCATTGGTCATGTGACTCAAAAACTGCATCAAAAACGTAACATGGGTGTGTTATTGATTCGTTTTCAATGCATTTCAACAGGGAGGTGGGTTTTTTGTGCGTTTTTTTTTTTAAACTGACCAAAAATGCAGCAAGAAGGATTTTTAACACCACAACAGAAGCGCAACAGACTAGTGTGAAGACATTCATATAATTTAAAGGGATGCATTTTTCTTGAGCTTTTCTTGCTCTAAAGATGTCAATAATGGCCGACAAAACTGGATTTTTGTACTTACAGTAAAATCATTTTCTCTGAAGTACATTGACAGACTCAGCTTCATATCTTCTTTAGCCATTGGGTTATGCTCCTTCCTTCAGGAATAGAACACTAGGCAGAAAAAAGCTTTCACCACGCCTATGGGGCTGTCCCTGCAGGCATAACCCCACACACTCTGCTACAGCCCTTCATTTTGTTGCAAGCAGTGTTTAGAAGAAAAGAACCCATTCCACTCATAATTAGAGGGGCGCATGCTGCATCTGTCAATGAACTTCAGAGAAAAGGATTTTACAATAAGTACAAAAATCTAGTTTTCTCTATCTTTCATTGACAGACGCAGCTTCATATCTTCTTTAGCCATTAGGACGTCCCCAAAGCAGTATTATCATGAGGAGTGGAAAAAACAACGCAAGGAATAACGTAATTCCCCAAAGGCTAAATGTAGCCAACCAGGTAACTAGGAGCTCAACCAGGAAAAACTGGAGCTCACCTAGAAAAAACATACACCCTCAAAAGAGAAAAAAAGTTCTCTTTTAAACAGCAGCCTGCAAAACCTTGCGGCCAAAAGAGGCATCCGAAGATGCCCACACATCTACCTTGTAGAATTTTGTAAAAATTTGACATCCATGATGCCGCCTTGAAAACTTGGATCACTAACGCCTGATGACAAAAAGCCCAAGAGGTACTCATCGCTCTAGTAGAATGCACCTTCACCGGGAAAGGAAGAACCTGACCCTTCAGTGAATAAGCCTGAACCACCGTCTGCCTGATCTATCTGAATATGGTCGCAGCAAATGCAGTCAATCGAGGTCTTTTGGTAATGACAAAAAGAGTCTGATTTCCTGAGATTCAGTAGCCGCCAGGTAAACTCTGATTGCCTGAACCACATCCAAAGAATGCAAGGCAATTACCTTGGGATGCTTGGGTTTAGGACAGAGTGAAGGCAGCACAATGTCTTCAGAATCCACCTTAGGAAGAAACAACTGATTAGGTCGAAGTACCACTTTATCTCTGTGGACAACCAGGTAAGGTGAACGGCAAGACAACGCTGCAAGTTCAGACACCCTGCAGGCAGAAGTGATAGCAACCAATAAGGCAACCTTCTGAGATAATGTAAGCAGGGGAATCTCCCTAATGTTCTCAAAAGGAGGTTTTTGAAGAACAGATAACAGCAAATTCAGATCCCACAGGAGGTAACTGAGATCGCCTCCCAGGCTCCATATGACGCACCCCCTGAATAAAAGTGCAAATCAGGTAGCTAAAGGACGTTGGAAAAACACAGCCAAGGCCGACACCTGGCCTTTGAAAGTGCCTAAAGCCAAAAGCTGTTCAATCCCTTTTTGAATAAAAGGCCAGTCTCTCAGAGACTGGACACTCAGCAACTCTGTGCCTACAGCAAGCAGTTTCATGCTGCACTAGCTCCCACCTCTCTCCTAGGAAGAGCCCCCCTGACTCCTGGGCCAGACCTCCTGTCTTTCTGGTGCAGCTCAGAACCATAGTCAGGTCATTACTAAAAGGCCAGCACACACTTCATCAATTAGTATGCTGGTTGTTCCGAATAACTGGACCCAGGATTGGAAATTTCATCCCACCCGGATCACTTAGAAATGTCCAGACTCAAGGTACCAAAATGGACTATAGAAAACACTGAGGAAACTAAAAAGCCAGTTTCCTCTTCAGGTCACAAGCTCCCTGGAACCCCTAAACCCATCTGGGTGAGAATTCTGAGTCACAACCTCTTTCTAGACCCTAGCAGGGAAACGCTCTGCCACAATATATATGTAGCACCCTCCTCCTAGGTAGGTGCTAGAAAGAAAGTATAGTTTTGAGTCCTGTCTGCTTACCAGAAGGACTGCAGGTAAATCTATATTGTTCTCTGCCTACCAGAGAGCAGGATCTGTTAGTGAGGTGGTCTACTCATTGTTCTCAGGTGCAACTCGTTCTGTCTGCAGAGTGTTTCACACTGGTCCAATAGGGAGGCATATTGGACAGTGGGAGGAAACCTAACAAATGAGTGCACAGGCATTTAATACAGCCCTGGTGATTTGGCAGAGGAAACATGCCTTGGTGCATGCTGGGATACTGTATAAAACATGTGCTCAGGGTCTTTCGGCTGGATAGGGGAGTCCTGGAGGGAAGGGGTGGCTGCCTCCTACTCTGTAGAGATGCCATGCTGCCTCAGGTAGTCGACCTGAGGGCCTGGACAGTGCTAGTGAGGAACTGAACCCAGATGTCCGGTGAAGCTGCCTGAAAGGGGAGACACCGGAGGATCTGATTCTGCAGCACAGGGAGTACAGATCTGTGTCAAGGTGCCTGATCTGAGGGGGGGCACCCCTGCAGCTAGATGAGTCCGTGAATGGGTGTCAGTAAAGAGGATGCAAGTGTGTGTCCTGAAGATAATGTAGATTCACCAAGTCTACTGCTGGAGAGAAAAGAGGTACAAGTCAAGAACAAGAACAAGTCATCATACAGCAAGTCCTACGGGGACAGTGCTACAAATATATTCCCCAGACTTGAATGTGTAGCGTTCAGATGATCACCTGTGGGTATAGGATTGTGTATATGGGATTGTATGGTTGGGTTTTCTGTACTGTTTTTTTTTTGTATTTTATTGGTTGAGCCAGATGGACTTGTGTCTTTTTTCAACCAGACTATGTAACTATGTACCCAAGCGCATCGTTCTTCAGCGATGTTGCAGGAGTTTCTCAGCTGCCCGGGACTCCCCTTCTCATTGGCGGAGACAGCAGCACAGAGCAATCGGCTCACGCTGCTGTCAATCAAAGTAAGCCAGCCAGCCAGCCAGCCAATCAGGAGAAAGAGGGGGTGGGGCCAGGTCACAGTTCCTTGTCTGAATGTACACAGGGAGCTGTGACTCGGCTAAGGTGCCCCCATAACAAGCTGCTTGCTGTTGGGACACTCAATAGGAGAGAGGAGCCAGGAGCACTGAAGAGGTACCCGAGAAGAGGAGGATCCAGGACCTCTGTGCAAAACCAACTGCATAGAGCAGGTAAGTAACATGTATGTTTAAAAAAAAAAAAAACACAAGACTTTACATTCACTTTAACGCAACACAGGTTAGGTTTTATATTTAGTAAGAATTTAAAAGGAATGTTGTAAAATTTGCTGTTTTTATATCTGCCAATAATAATAATTTTAGTGTATCTTTCGCTAAAATATTGTTTTTTATAAACATTTGCGCAAATATCGCAGGGCCTTAAAAATCAGTAGCTCCTCTTTTTATTCTACAGGTCATATGCTTTCAAAAAATTCATGTTTTTTTTTTTGGGGGGGGGGGTGCGCAGGGGTCTTTTACAAACTTAGAAAACTGTTGGATTTTCACCATTTCACAAAAAAAAAAAGATGCAATTTAGGATTTACAAATATGTGTTATTTATTAACTTAAAACAGGTTAAGCTTTTATATTCATGAATTTTGTAAAATTTGCTGTATTTTTGTCTACTACTAATGATTTTAGTGTATTTGTAGGGGAAATATTGCTTTGATAAACATTTGTGCAATTATTCTGGGCCTTAAAAATCAGTAGCACGCTTTTTTGTTTTTTTTCTACTGCTCATGTGCTTTTAGAAAATATATGGTTTGGAGGTCTTTTATAAACTCTGAAAGCTGTAAGGTAAAAATAAAAAGGCAATGGAAAAAATTGCAAAAATAGTCCAGCCAGCCGAGCTCAATAGTGGAGCCATCTGATTGCTCTGAGGAAGAGGGTTTTCCCTCGACGCGCGTTAGCCCTATCTATATGGACAACTTCAGGTTCGCTTGTCCTAATTAAGGAATATGGTCCTGTGGTTTCTGGATAGTCTAAGGAATCCCTTGGTTTTATGCTTTTATATACCATACTCTTTTGAGTATAATGTATGACGTGGTTTTAACAATTTTACAATAAATGTTTTATGGTATTGCACTAGGTCGGTGCACCCTTCTCTTGTCTTTTATGCTTTCAGTTTGTGTGGATACCCATCATCCTGAGACGGCAGCAAGACTTCAGATGCCAACAATTTAGCCACCGTCTCTTTGGTTTTTACGCAACATTTGAGCGCAGAAGACATTTACTTTACATTTACTTTTTTGCATCACAATTACTGCCTGTGGTTTTCATTAAAAAAAATTCAAGCTATCAGATGAACTCAATTGTTTTTATTTTATCTGCTCTAAAAAAAAAAAAGAAGAAGGACACTCCCTGCATTTAGCAAAGTCTGAACACAACAGACAACAGTTTTTTTTTTTTTTTTTAGAGAAGTAAATACGAAATGGCACAGTCCTCTTTAGTACATTCCACAGCCCCCCTGCACATTACACAGCCCCCCATTTACCCCTGTACATTATACAGCCCCCCATTGGCATTACACAGCCCCCCCCATTGGCATTACACCGCCCCCCCCCTTGACATAACACAGCCAATTCACATTATATAGCAGCCTCCCCCCTCCCCTGCACTCCCAGGACAGCCCTGCCGGCTGCCAGTGCTCTCTAAAGTTAAAACAAATTAGTGTCAGTGACTCTGTTTCAGGGACCCTTCCTACAGTGTGTAAGGGTTAATGTAAACTGATGCCTGATTACCTTAACGCCAATCTTTTCATCGCCGTCAGTCTCGTGCACTCCGTCCAGCGGGGAGGAAGAGATTGACCGGCAAGAGGGGATGTGACTGACGGCACTCTGGCCGGTGAGGAGGAGGAGATCGGCCAGCCAGAGGGCAAGTGACTGACGGCGATGAAAAGATCAGAGATAATAAGGCAATCAGGCATCAGTTTACATTAACTCTTACACACTATAGGAAGGGTCCCTGAAACGGAGTCATGGACACTAATTTGTTTTAACTTTAGAGTGCACTGCAGGGCTGTCCTGGGAGAGGCAGGGGGAGCCGGGTTGACGTCATCCATGCATCGATGCGGCCGTTCCTCAGCATCGAATTTGAATCGTTCAAGGCTGCATCGATGATACGATTAATTTCAACACCCCTAATAGACACACTCCTAAACCTTGCGGACAACCTTACCGGAAGAGTTGAAGCTGTTATACAGCGGCTGCAAAAGGTTGAGCCAACTCAATATTTAACCCTACGGACTAAGACTGGGATGCCATTTAGGTTCATGTGCATGTAAAGGCAG